>NW_026892677.1:3715000-4374493 GCF_033815535.1 Pezoporus flaviventris | reverse complement strand
TGGGGCACGGCCCATTCCCTCCATTGCAGGCAACAGACCGTAAAGTAAATGTCACAGAATCACAGAATCAACTGCGGCTGGTACAGAACTGTAGCATCCAGTCCAACCATTACCCTGCACTGACAAGCCCACCACTAAACTAAGCGCAAACTGATCTTCCCTCAAGATCTCCCCCTCATGGCTGCCCCTCACCATCTCCACTCACAGCCACCCCTCGTCTCCCACCCATAGTGGCACACGCCCTATAGCTGCCACCGCTACCCCTCATGGCCACCTCTCATCTCCCCTCATGATTACCCCTCAGGAACGCTCCCCACACCCCATGGCTGCCCTTGCTCTCCCGTCATGATCTTCCCTCATGTCCTGCCCGCTCATGCCGCTGCCCGTGGCTGCTGGCGTACTCGGGCCAGCACTGACACCCCCTTCCCCGTCCCTGTGTGGACCGGCAGCCCCTCCACACCCACCATAGGCTGCAAGCCCTTCCCTGTCCCTGTCAGCACATGGCTCTGAGCAACCGGCTCTGGGTGACGCTGCTTCAGCAGGGACACGGGACCAGAGCAGCCGATGCCCAGAGCTCCCTCCCCGCCTCAGCCAGGCTGAGGCTGTGCAGGCGCCCTCCACACCCACCCAGCACTGCAGCCGCTCCTTCCACCTCCTGGACTCTGCACAACTCTGCTCCAGCTGCTCCACGAGCACACCGAGCGACTTCTTCACCTCTGCCGCCTCCATGGTAGTGCTGGCTGTGAGGGGCACTGACACGGGCGCTGGCAGCACAGACGCTCCTCTCTCGCCTTCGTTAAAGCCCTTCCCCAGCGCAGCGACACACCACAGGTCGTTGTTGTCTCTCTCCCACTCCTGCTCAGCAGCACCCAGGTTCCTCCCGGTGCTCCCCACCTCTGGAAGCAGCCCAGCGCTACACCAGGGCACCTGTGTCACAGCCCCGCGGTGACAGCAGTGACATGGCTGCTACTACCCACTGTGACATGGCTGCTACTACCCACTGTGACATGGCCGCCAACTGCCCACTGTGACACGGCCGCTGCTGGCAGCAGGCGCTGAGCCGGGGACCCAGCCATAGCAATGAGGGGGAACAAGGCTCTGCTATGGGTGCATGGGGCCGGAGCAATGGTGGCACCAGGGAGTCCAACTCCACCATGCTCACTGCTGGGGCCTCTGCTGCCGGCGCACATGAGCTCCTGTGAGCTTAGGGAGCGCGGCCCCAGGGGAAGCTGGGTCACTGCATTGAGAGGGAGGTGGAGTTAACCCAAACCCAGGGCTCCACTGAGGATAGAGCAGAAAAGGGGCTGAAAAATGGTGCTTCTCCATCAGTTCCACGTAACAGGGCCAGGACTGGGCTGAGCTGCTGGGAATCCCCCAAACACTGGGGAAACCCTCCTTGAAATCCTCCTTACATGCCAGAGGAGAAATTCTAGAACCGTGGAACGCTTTGGAATGGAAGGGACCTTCCAGCTCGTCCAGTTCCAACCCAGCAAAACGCAGTAGGGCCAGATGAAGATCTTGCCCAGGAAGGGCAAACCGGTAGGCAAGAAGCTGCAGGATCCCATCTCAGAGCCCCCAAGGAAGAGCAGGGTTTCCTGAAGAGAGCCAGCACCTGCTTGTGCTGCAGCTGCTGGACCTGATGTGTTGGACAGTGTGGCTGCTGGCCACCCTGGCCATTCATAGCCCGGCCAGCCGCTGGCCGCAGAGGACCTGGAGACGGGGTTGATGTTCTGAGTGTCCCTGCAGGCCCCCTGCCCTGCCCAGAGTGCTCCAAGGCCAGCGGCTGCTCTCCCACAGCCACCTTGTGCTGCCTCGTCGCACGAGACAGCGACTCAATGGTTGGTGTCTTTGAGGCCTCTTGGGACATCACAGCTGCCTACGCTCAGTTCGGTGGAGCCCAATGGTAGCTGTTTCCTACACCCTCCCAATGAGTAACGCTGAAGCCCAAAGGTGCCCAAAGAGGACTCAATGGCCCCTCTACCACGTGCACCGGTGTGCAGGGGCACAAGCTCCAGGCCCCCATCCAGGGACACGTTGGGGACAGCGCCTGCCCCACGGGTGTTTGGAGTCCTGAGGTGAGACCAGCACACAGCAGCCGCTGCAGACCACCCTGTTCATAGCACCCCCAAGCTGAGAGGAGCCGGTTTGCATGTCACAGTCCCTGGGCTTTATTGGCGGGGGGGAAAGGGATGTCAACAGGGCAGCAGCCCCTCAGTGACCGCAGGAAAATCCATCCCAGTGCATACACGAGGTTGCTGTAGATCTGCTCAGGAAGTCCACACGAGAGCACGCAGCAGAAGAACTCAAGGTCAAGGCGCAAGGTGCAGACAAGTGCAGCAGCACACAGATGCCAACGGCCAGCTCCAGGCTGACCAAGAGCAGGGAGAGCATCCTGTGAAGAAGAAGAGCCATGGGAGACAGGGCAGGGTGGATGATGCCAACCCTAGGTCTCCTCTGGACTTGAGGGGGCCATGGGCTGCCCCCAGCCATTTCTCATCGCACCCTTAAGCAGAGTGAGACCTGAGACTCCTCAATCCCAGGAAACACCCAGGCTCAAGGAAAACTGACCCTGGCCAATGCTCAGCTAGAGCCCAGAGCCGGGCAGCAGCACACAGCATCAGCCTGAACTTGAGCCTGGCCAGATGGAGCAGGCGTACAGCACATCCCTGCCACTGCCTGGAGCGGGGTACAGGGCACCCCGAGGGGAAACTCACTGCAGCCAGTAGCAGAAACCACGTCTCCTGGCCAGCAAGTCCCTCTCCTCTTTCTGCGCCACGGCCTCTTCCAGCTTCTCAATTTGCTGATCCAGAATCTGGGAGAAACAAGGCTTGGAGTCTCTGAACCTGCTGGGGCCTCCTCCAACCTCACACTCCCCAAGGGCCTGTTTTGCCCTGGCCCTTCTGGCACTACCTTGTCCTTCTGCTGCTCCTCCCGCAGCCAGGCCCCATGCAGGCAAGGTGTTTTTCCCTCCTGCAAAACAAGGGCAGCGTCGGGCACTCTCAGCCCCCTCCAGCCCTCATTCACTACCCCACCGCCACAGGGCACTGAGAAGCGCGGGTGACTCCAGGCCACGCACAGGGAATTAAGTGATGGATGCCTCATCTCCTGGGGCAATGTGTCCTCCTCCCCAGTCACCCTTTTGCCCGCAGCCAGTGGGCAACACGTGCCAGAGAACCCTCCTTCAGCAGGGGGGGGCGCTGGACAAGACTACCCCGAGGACCCGGCACACCGCTCAGCCCCAGCCGGCACAGCTCTAGGACATGGCTAGGGGAGAGGACACCAACCTGGCTGCGGACCTCCTGCACAGCATCAGAGAGATCCTCATGAGTCCCGTCCTGCGTGGGGAAAGGAGAGCACGGGCTCAGGCTCTGCAGCCCCAGAGCCCATGGACCAGGAGCCCCTCCACACCTACCATGTCCTGCAGCAGCTCCTTGCTGCGGCCTGCTCTGAGTATCTCTGCATGGCCAGTCTGAAGGCTGCTCCGTCGGCCTCTGCTGCCTGCAGGAGAGGAGAGGGAACAAGAGTGTCTCCAGGAGGGGCACGGCCCATTCCCTCCATTGCAGGCACAGACCGTAAAGTAAATGTCACAGAATCACAGAATCAACTGCGCTGGTACAGAACTGTAGCATCCAGTCCAACCATTACCCTGCACTGACAAGCCCACCACTAAACTAAGCGCAAACTGATCTTCCCTCAAGATCTCCCCTCATGGCTGCCCCTCACCATCTCCACTCACAGCCACCCCTCGTCTCCCACCCATAGTGGCACACGCCCTATAGCTGCCACCGCTACCCCTCATGGCCACCTCTCATCTCCCCTCATGATTACCCCTCAGGAACGCTCCCCACACCCCATGGCTGCCCTTGCTCTCCCGTCATGATCTTCCCTCATGTCCTGCCCGCTCATGCCGCTGCCCGTGGCTGCTGGCGTACTCGGGCCAGCACTGACACCCCCTTCCCCGTCCCTGTGTGGACCGGCAGCCCCTCCACACCCACCATAGGCTGCAAGCCCTTCCCTGTCCCTGTCAGCACATGGCTCTGAGCAACCGGCTCTGGGTGACGCTGCTTCAGCAGGGACACGGGACCAGAGCAGCCGATGCCCAGAGCTCCCTCCCCGCCTCAGCCAGGCTGAGGCTGTGCAGGCGCCCTCCACACCCACCCAGCACTGCAGCCGCTCCTTCCACCTCCTGGACTCTGCACAACTCTGCTCCAGCTGCTCCACGAGCACACCGAGCGACTTCTTCACCTCTGCCGCCTCCATGGTAGTGCTGGCTGTGAGGGGCACTGACACGGGCGCTGGCAGCACAGACGCTCCTCTCTCGCCTTCGTTAAAGCCCTTCCCCAGCGCAGCGACACACCACAGGTCGTTGTTGTCTCTCTCCCACTCCTGCTCAGCAGCACCCAGGTTCTCCCGGTGCTCCCCACCTCTGGAAGCAGCCCAGCGCTACACCAGGGCACCTGTGTCACAGCCCCGCGGTGACAGCAGTGACATGGCTGCTACTACCCACTGTGACATGGCTGCTACTACCCACTGTGACATGGCCGCCAACTGCCCACTGTGACACGGCCGCTGCTGGCAGCAGGCGCTGAGCCGGGGACCCAGCCATAGCAATGAGGGGAACAAGGCTCTGCTATGGGTGCATGGGGCCGGAGCAATGGTGGCACCAGGGAGTCCAACTCCACCATGCTCACTGCTGGGGCCTCTGCTGCCGGCGCACATGAGCTCCTGTGAGCTTAGGGAGCGCGGCCCCAGGGGAAGCTGGTCACTGCATTGAGAGGGAGGTGGAGTTAACCCAAACCCAGGGCTCCACTGAGGATAGAGCAGAAAAGGGGCTGAAAAATGGTGCTTCTCCATCAGTTCCACGTAACAGGGCCAGGACTGGGCTGAGCTGCTGGGAATCCCCCAAACACTGGGGAAACCCTCCTTGAAATCCTCCTTACATGCCAGAGGAGAAATTCTAGAACCGTGGAACGCTTTGGAATGGAAGGGACCTTCCAGCTCGTCCAGTTCCAACCCAGCAAAACGCAGTAGGGCCAGATGAAGATCTTGCCCAGGAAGGGCAAACCGGTAGGCAAGAAGCTGCAGGATCCCATCTCAGAGCCCCCAAGGAAGAGCAGGGTTTCCTGAAGAGAGCCAGCACCTGCTTGTGCTGCAGCTGCTGGACCTGATGTGTTGGACAGTGTGGCTGCTGGCCACCCTGGCCATTCATAGCCCGGCCAGCCGCTGGCCGCAGAGGACCTGGAGACGGGGTTGATGTTCTGAGTGTCCCTGCAGGCCCACTGCCCTGCCCAGAGTGCTCCAAGGCCAGCGGCTGCTCTCCCACAGCCACCTTTGTGCTGCCTCGTCGCACGAGACAGCGACTCAATGGTTGGTGTCTTTGAGGCCTCTTGGGACATCACAGCTGCCTACGCTCAGTTCGGTGGAGCCCAATGGTAGCTGTTTCCTACACCCTCCCAATGAGTAACGCTGAAGCCCAAAGGTGCCCAAAGAGGACTACAATGGCCCCTCTACCACGTGCACCGGTGTGCAGGGGCACAAGCTCCAGGCCCCCATCCAGGGACACGTTGGGGACAGCGCCTGCCCCACGGGTGTTTGGAGTCCTGAGGTGAGACCAGCACACAGCAGCCGCTGCAGACCACCCTGTTCATAGCACCCCCAAGCTGAGAGGAGCCGGTTTGCATGTCACAGTCCCTGGGCTTTATTGGCGGGGGGGGAAAGGGATGTCAACAGGGCAGCAGCCCTCAGTGACCGCAGGGAAAATCCATCCCAGTGCATACACGAGGTTGCTGTAGATCTGCTCAGGAAGTCCACACGAGAGCACGCAGCAGAAGAACTCAAGGTCAAGGCGCAAGGTGCAGACAAGTGCAGCAGCCACACAGATGCCAACGGCCAGCTCCAGGCTGACCAAGAGCAGGGAGAGCATCCTGTGAAGAAGAAGAGCCATGGGAGACAGGGCAGGGTGGATGATGCCAACCCTAGGTCTCCTCTGGACTTGAGGGGGCCATGGGCTGCCCCCAGCCATTTCTCATCGCACCCTTAAGCAGAGTGAGACCTGAGACTCCTCAATCCCAGGAAACACCCAGGCTCAAGGAAAACTGACCCTGGCCAATGCTCAGCTAGAGCCCAGAGCCGGGCAGCAGCACACAGCATCAGCCTGAACTTGAGCCTGGCCAGATGGAGCAGGCGTACAGCACATCCCTGCCACTGCCTGGAGCGGGGTACAGGGCACCCCGAGGGGAAACTCACTGCAGCCAGTAGCAGAAACCACGTCTCCTGGCCAGCAAGTCCCTCTCCTCTTTCTGCGCCACGGCCTCTTCCAGCTTCTCAATTTGCTGATCCAGAATCTGGGAGAAACAAGGCTTGGAGTCTCTGAACCTGCTGGGGCCTCCTCCAACCTCACACTCCCCAAGGGCCTGTTTTGCCCTGGCCCTTCTGGCACTACCTTGTCCTTCTGCTGCTCCTCCCGCAGCCAGGCCCCCATGCAGGCAAGGTGTTTTTCCTCCTGCAAAACAAGGGCAGCGTCGGGCACTCTCAGCCCCCTCCAGCCCTCATTCACTACCCCACCGCCACAGGGCACTGAGAAGCGCGGGTGACTCCAGGCCACGCACAGGGAATTAAGTGATGGATGCCTCATCTCCTGGGCAATGTGTCCTCCTCCCCAGTCACCCTTTTGCCCGCAGCCAGTGGGCAACACGTGCCAGAGAACCCTCCTTCAGCAGGGGGGGCGCTGGACAAGACTACCCCCGAGGACCCGGCACACCGCTCAGCCCCAGCCGGCACAGCTCTAGGACATGGCTAGGGGAGAGGACACCAACCTGGCTGCGGACCTCCTGCACAGCATCAGAGAGATCCTCATGAGTCCCGTCCTGCGTGGGGAAAGGAGAGCACGGGCTCAGGCTCTGCAGCCCCAGAGCCCATGGACCAGGAGCCCCTCCACACCTACCATGTCCTGCAGCAGCTCCTTGCTGCCGGCCTGCTCTGAGTATCTCTGCATGGCCAGTCTGAAGGCTGCTCCGTCGGCCTCTGCTGCCTGCAGGAGAGGAGAGGGAACAAGAGTGTCTCCAGGAGGGGCACGGCCCATTCCCTCCATTGCAGGCAACAGACCGTAAAGTAAATGTCACAGAATCACAGAATCAACTGCGCTGGTACAGAACTGTAGCATCCAGTCCAACCATTACCCTGCACTGACAAGCCCACCACTAAACTAAGCGCAAACTGATCTTCCCTCAAGATCTCCCCTCATGGCTGCCCTCACCATCTCCACTCACAGCCACCCCTCGTCTCCCACCCATAGTGGCACACGCCCTATAGCTGCCACCGCTACCCCTCATGGCCACCTCTCATCTCCCCTCATGATTACCCCTCAGGAACGCTCCCCACACCCCATGGCTGCCTTGCTCTCCCGTCATGATCTTCCCTCATGTCCTGCCCGCTCATGCCGCTGCCCGTGGCTGCTGGCGTACTCGGGCCAGCACTGACACCCCCTTCCCCGTCCCTGTGTGGACCGGCAGCCCCTCCACACCCACCATAGGCTGCAAGCCCTTCCCTGTCCCTGTCAGCACATGGCTCTGAGCAACCGGCTCTGGGTGACGCTGCTTCAGCAGGGACACGGACCAGAGCAGCCGATGCCCAGAGCTCCCTCCCCGCCTCAGCCAGGCTGAGGCTGTGCAGGCGCCCTCCACACCCACCCAGCACTGCAGCCGCTCCTTCCACCTCCTGGACTCTGCACAACTCTGCTCCAGCTGCTCCACGAGCACACCGAGCGACTTCTTCACCTCTGCCGCCTCCATGGTAGTGCTGGCTGTGAGGGGCACTGACACGGGCGCTGGCAGCACAGACGCTCCTCTCTCGCCTTCGTTAAAGCCCTTCCCCAGCGCAGCGACACACCACAGTCGTTGTTGTCTCTCTCCCACTCCTGCTCAGCAGCACCCAGGTTCTCCCGGTGCTCCCCACCTCTGGAAGCAGCCCAGCGCTACACCAGGGCACCTGTGTCACAGCCCCGCGGTGACAGCAGTGACATGGCTGCTACTACCCACTGTGACATGGCTGCTACTACCCACTGTGACATGGCCGCCAACTGCCCACTGTGACACGGCCGCTGCTGGCAGCAGGCGCTGAGCCGGGGACCCAGCCATAGCAATGAGGGGAACAAGGCTCTGCTATGGGTGCATGGGGCCGGAGCAATGGTGGCACCAGGGAGTCCAACTCCACCATGCTCACTGCTGGGCCTCTGCTGCCGGCGCACATGAGCTCCTGTGAGCTTAGGGAGCGCGGCCCCAGGGGAAGCTGGGTCACTGCATTGAGAGGGAGGTGGAGTTAACCCAAACCCAGGGCTCCACTGAGGATAGAGCAGAAAAGGGGCTGAAAAATGGTGCTTCTCCATCAGTTCCACGTAACAGGGCCAGGACTGGGCTGAGCTGCTGGGAATCCCCCAAACACTGGGGAAACCCTCCTTGAAATCCTCCTTACATGCCAGAGGAGAAATTCTAGAACCGTGGAACGCTTTGGAATGGAAGGGACCTTCCAGCTCGTCCAGTTCCAACCCAGCAAAACGCAGTAGGGCCAGATGAAGATCTTGCCCAGGAAGGGCAAACCGGTAGGCAAGAAGCTGCAGGATCCCATCTCAGAGCCCCCAAGGAAGAGCAGGGTTTCCTGAAGAGAGCCAGCACCTGCTTGTGCTGCAGCTGCTGGACCTGATGTGTTGGACAGTGTGGCTGCTGGCCACCCTGGCCATTCATAGCCCGGCCAGCCGCTGGCCGCAGAGGACCTGGAGACGGGGTTGATGTTCTGAGTGTCCCTGCAGGCCCACTGCCCTGCCCAGAGTGCTCCAAGGCCAGCGGCTGCTCTCCCACAGCCACCTTGTGCTGCCTCGTCGCACGAGACAGCGACTCAATGGTTGGTGTCTTTGAGGCCTCTTGGGACATCACAGCTGCCTACGCTCAGTTCGGTGGAGCCCAATGGTAGCTGTTTCCTACACCCTCCCAATGAGTAACGCTGAAGCCCAAAGGTGCCCAAAGAGGACTACAATGGCCCCTCTACCATGTGCACCGGTGTGCAGGGGCACAAGCTCCAGGCCCCCATCCAGGGACACGTTGGGGACAGCGCCTGCCCCACGGGTGTTTGGAGTCCTGAGGTGAGACCAGCACACAGCAGCCGCTGCAGACCACCCTGTTCATAGCACCCCCAAGCTGAGAGGAGCCGGTTTGCATGTCACAGTCCTGGGCTTTATTGGCGGGGGGGGAAAGGGATGTCAACAGGGCAGCAGCCCTCAGTGACCGCAGGGAAAATCCATCCCAGTGCATACACGAGGTTGCTGTAGATCTGCTCAGGAAGTCCACACGAGAGCACGCAGCAGAAGAACTCAAGGTCAAGGCGCAAGGTGCAGACAAGTGCAGCAGCCACACAGATGCCAACGGCCAGCTCCAGGCTGACCAAGAGCAGGGAGAGCATCCTGTGAAGAAGAAGAGCCATGGGAGACAGGGCAGGGTGGATGATGCCAACCCTAGGTCTCCTCTGGACTTGAGGGGGCCATGGGCTGCCCCAGCCATTTCTCATCGCACCCTTAAGCAGAGTGAGACCTGAGACTCCTCAATCCCAGGAAACACCCAGGCTCAAGGAAAACTGACCCTGGCCAATGCTCAGCTAGAGCCCAGAGCCGGGCAGCAGCACACAGCATCAGCCTGAACTTGAGCCTGGCCAGATGGAGCAGGCGTACAGCACATCCCTGCCACTGCCTGGAGCGGGGTACAGGGCACCCCGAGGGGAAACTCACTGCAGCCAGTAGCAGAAACCACGTCTCCTGGCCAGCAAGTCCCTCTCCTCTTTCTGCGCCACGGCCTCTTCCAGCTTCTCAATTTGCTGATCCAGAATCTGGAGAAACAAGGCTTGGAGTCTCTGAACCTGCTGGGGCCTCCTCCAACCTCACACTCCCCAAGGGCCTGTTTTGCCCTGGCCCTTCTGGCACTACCTTGTCCTTCTGCTGCTCCTCCCGCAGCCAGGCCCCCATGCAGGCAAGGTGTTTTTCCTCCTGCAAAACAAGGGCAGCGTCGGGCACTCTCAGCCCCCTCCAGCCCTCATTCACTACCCCACCGCCACAGGGCACTGAGAAGCGCGGGTGACTCCAGGCCACGCACAGGGAATTAAGTGATGGATGCCTCATCTCCTGGGCAATGTGTCCCTCCTCCCCAGTCACCCTTTTGCCCGCAGCCAGTGGGCAACACGTGCCAGAGAACCCTCCTTCAGCAGGGGGGGGCGCTGGACAAGACTACCCCCGAGGACCCGGCACACCGCTCAGCCCCAGCCGGCACAGCTCTAGGACATGGCTAGGGGAGAGGACACCAACCTGGCTGCGGACCTCCTGCACAGCATCAGAGAGATCCTCATGAGTCCCGTCCTGCGTGGGGAAAGGAGAGCACGGGCTCAGCTCTGCAGCCCCAGAGCCCATGGACCAGGAGCCCCTCCACACCTACCATGTCCTGCAGCAGCTCCTTGCTGCCGGCCTGCTCTGAGTATCTCTGCATGGCCAGTCTGAAGGCTGCTCCGTCGGCCTCTGCTGCCTGCAGGAGAGGAGAGGGAACAAGAGTGTCTCCAGGAGGGGCACGGCCCATTCCCTCCATTGCAGGCAACAGACCGTAAAGTAAATGTCACAGAATCACAGAATCAACTGCGCTGGTACAGAACTGTAGCATCCAGTCCAACCATTACCCTGCACTGACAAGCCCACCACTAAACTAAGCGCAAACTGATCTTCCCTCAAGATCTCCCCTCATGGCTGCCCCTCACCATCTCCACTCACAGCCACCCCTCGTCTCCCACCCATAGTGGCACACGCCCTATAGCTGCCACCGCTACCCCTCATGGCCACCTCTCATCTCCCCTCATGATTACCCCTCAGGAACGCTCCCCACACCCCATGGCTGCCCTTGCTCTCCCGTCATGATCTTCCCCTCATGTCCTGCCCGCTCATGCCGCTGCCCGTGGCTGCTGGCGTACTCGGGCCAGCACTGACACCCCCTTCCCCGTCCCTGTGTGGACCGGCAGCCCCTCCACACCCACCATAGGCTGCAAGCCCTTCCCTGTCCCTGTCAGCACATGGCTCTGAGCAACCGGCTCTGGGTGACGCTGCTTCAGCAGGGACACGGGACCAGAGCAGCCGATGCCCAGAGCTCCCTCCCCGCCTCAGCCAGGCTGAGGCTGTGCAGGCGCCCTCCACACCCACCCAGCACTGCAGCCGCTCCTTCCACCTCCTGGACTCTGCACAACTCTGCTCCAGCTGCTCCACGAGCACACCGAGCGACTTCTTCACCTCTGCCGCCTCCATGGTAGTGCTGGCTGTGAGGGCACTGACACGGGCGCTGGCAGCACAGACGCTCCTCTCTCGCCTTCGTTAAAGCCCTTCCCCAGCGCAGCGACACACCACAGGTCGTTGTTGTCTCTCTCCCACTCCTGCTCAGCAGCACCCAGGTTCTCCCGGTGCTCCCCACCTCTGGGAAGCAGCCCAGCGCTACACCAGGGCACCTGTGTCACAGCCCCGCGGTGACAGCAGTGACATGGCTGCTACTACCCACTGTGACATGGCTGCTACTACCACTGTGACATGGCCGCCAACTGCCCACTGTGACACGGCCGCTGCTGGCAGCAGGCGCTGAGCCGGGGACCCAGCCATAGCAATGAGGGGAACAAGGCTCTGCTATGGGTGCATGGGGCCGGAGCAATGGTGGCACCAGGGAGTCCAACTCCACCATGCTCACTGCTGGGGCCTCTGCTGCCGGCGCACATGAGCTCCTGTGAGCTTAGGGAGCGCGGCCCCAGGGGAAGCTGGGTCACTGCATTGAGAGGGAGGTGGAGTTAACCCAAACCCAGGGCTCCACTGAGGATAGAGCAGAAAAGGGGCTGAAAAATGGTGCTTCTCCATCAGTTCCACGTAACAGGGCCAGGACTGGGCTGAGCTGCTGGGAATCCCCCAAACACTGGGGAAACCCTCCTTGAAATCCTCCTTACATGCCAGAGGAGAATTCTAGAACCGTGGAACGCTTTGGAATGGAAGGGACCTTCCAGCTCGTCCAGTTCCAACCCAGCAAAACGCAGTAGGGCCAGATGAAGATCTTGCCCAGGAAGGGCAAACCGGTAGGCAAGAAGCTGCAGGATCCCATCTCAGAGCCCCCAAGGAAGAGCAGGGTTTCCTGAAGAGAGCCAGCACCTGCTTGTGCTGCAGCTGCTGGACCTGATGTGTTGGACAGTGTGGCTGCTGGCCACCCTGGCCATTCATAGCCCGGCCAGCCGCTGGCCGCAGAGGACCTGGAGACGGGGTTGATGTTCTGAGTGTCCCTGCAGGCCCCCTGCCCTGCCCAGAGTGCTCCAAGGCCAGCGGCTGCTCTCCCACAGCCACCTTGTGCTGCCTCGTCGCACGAGACAGCGACTCAATGTTGGTGTCTTTGAGGCCTCTTGGGACATCACAGCTGCCTACGCTCAGTTCGGTGGAGCCCAATGGTAGCTGTTTCCTACACCCTCCCAATGAGTAACGCTGAAGCCCAAAGGTGCCCAAAGAGGACTACAATGGCCCCTCTACCACGTGCACCGGTGTGCAGGGGCACAAGCTCCAGGCCCCCATCCAGGGACACGTTGGGGACAGCGCCTGCCCCACGGGTGTTTGGAGTCCTGAGGTGAGACCAGAACACAGCAGCCGCTGCAGACCACCCTGTTCATAGCACCCCCAAGCTGAGAGGAGCCGGTTTGCATGTCACAGTCCCTGGGCTTTATTGGCGGGGGGGGAAAGGGATGTCAACAGGGCAGCAGCCCCTCAGTGACCGCAGGGAAAATCCATCCCAGTGCATACACGAGGTTGCTGTAGATCTGCTCAGGAAGTCCACACGAGAGCACGCAGCAGAAGAACTCAAGGTCAAGGCGCAAGGTAGTGCCAGAAGGGCAAGGGAAAACAGCCCACAGATGGCCAGCAGGTTTCAGAGGCCTCCAGGTTTGCACCAAGAGCAGGATAGCATCCTGTGAAGAGGAAGAGCCATGGGAGACAGGGCAGGGGGAGATGCCAACCCTAGGTCTCCTCTGGACTTGAGGGGGCCATGGGCTGCCCCCCAGCCATTTCTCATCGCACCCTTCAGCAGGGCAGTGATGACCTGACGCACTCCTCCAATCCCAGGAAACACCCAGGCTTGCTCAGCTAGAGCCCAGAGCCGGGCAGCAGCACACAGCATCAGCCTGAACTTGAGCCTGGCCAGATGGAGCAGGCGTACAGCACATCCCTGCCACTGCCTGGAGCGGGGTACAGGGCACCCCGAGGGGAAACTCACTGCAGCCAGTAGCAGAAACCACGTCTCCTGGCCAGCAAGTCCCTCTCCTCTTTCTGCGCCACGGCCTCTTCCAGCTTCTCAATTTGCTGATCCAGAATCTGGGAGAAACAAGGCTTGGAGTCTCTGAACCTGCTGGGGCCTCCTCCAACCTCACACTCCCCAAGGGCCTGTTTTGCCCTGGCCCTTCTGGCACTACCTTGTCCTTCTGCTGCTCCTCCCGCAGCCAGGCCCCCATGCAGGCAAGGTGTTTTTCCTCCTGCAAAACAAGGGCAGCGTCGGGCACTCTCAGCCCCCTCCAGCCCTCATTCACTACCCCACCGCCACAGGGCACTGAGAAGCGCGGGTGACTCCAGGCCACGCACAGGGAATTAAGTGATGGATGCCTCATCTCCTGGGCAATGTGTCCTCCTCCCCAGTCACCCTTTTGCCCGCAGCCAGTGGGCAACACGTGCCAGAGAACCCTCCTTCAGCAGGGGGGGGCGCTGGACAAGACTACCCCCGAGGACCCGGCACACCGCTCAGCCCCAGCCGGCACAGCTCTAGGACATGGCTAGGGGAGAGGACACCAACCTGGCTGCGGACCTCCTGCACAGCATCAGAGAGATCCTCATGAGTCCCGTCCTGCGTGGGGAAAGGAGAGCACGGGCTCAGGCTCTGCAGCCCCAGAGCCCATGGACCAGGAGCCCCTCCACACCTACCATGTCCTGCAGCAGCTCCTTGCTGCCGGCCTGCTCTGAGTATCTCTGCATGGCCAGTCTGAAGGCTGCTCCGTCGGCCTCTGCTGCCTGCAGGAGAGGAGAGGGAACAAGAGTGTCTCCAGGAGGGGCACGGCCCATTCCCTCCATTGCAGGCAACAGACCGTAAAGTAAATGTCACAGAATCACAGAATCAACTGCGCTGGTACAGAACTGTAGCATCCAGTCCAACCATTACCCTGCACTGACAAGCCCACCACTAAACTAAGCGCAAACTGATCTTCCCTCAAGATCTCCCCTCATGGCTGCCCCTCACCATCTCCACTCACAGCCACCCCTCGTCTCCCACCCATAGTGGCACACGCCCTATAGCTGCCACCGCTACCCCTCATGGCCACCTCTCACCTCCCCTCATGATTACCCCTCAGGAACGCTCCCCACACCCCATGATGCTGCCCTTGCTCTCCCGTCATGATCTTCCCTCATGTCCTGCCCGCTCATGCCGCTGCCCGTGGCTGCTGGCGTACTCGGGCCAGCACTGACACCCCCTTCCCCGTCCCTGTGTGGACCGGCAGCCCCTCCACACCCACCATAGGCTGCAAGCCCTTCCCTGTCCCTGTCAGCACATGGCTCTGAGCAACCGGCTCTGGGTGACGCTGCTTCAGCAGGGACACGGGACCAGAGCAGCCGATGCCCAGAGCTCCCTCCCCGCCTCAGCCAGGCTGAGGCTGTGCAGGCGCCCTCCACACCCACCCAGCACTGCAGCCGCTCCTTCCACCTCCTGGACTCTGCACAACTCTGCTCCAGCTGCTCCACGAGCACACCGAGCGACTTCTTCACCTCTGCCGCCTCCATGGTAGTGCTGGCTGTGAGGGGCACTGACACGGGCGCTGGCAGCACAGACGCTCCTCTCTCGCCTTCGTTAAAGCCCTTCCCCAGCGCAGCGACACACCACAGGTCGTTGTTGTCTCTCTCCCACTCCTGCTCAGCAGCACCCAGGTTCTCCCGGTGCTCCCCACCTCTGGAAGCAGCCCAGCGCTACACCAGGGCACCTGTGTCACAGCCCCGCGGTGACAGCAGTGACATGGCTGCTACTACCCACTGTGACATGGCTGCTACTACCCACTGTGACATGGCCGCCAACTGCCCACTGTGACACGGCCGCTGCTGGCAGCAGGCGCTGAGCCGGGGACCCAGCCATAGCAATGAGGGGAACAAGGCTCTGCTATGGGTGCATGGGGCCGGAGCAATGGTGGCACCAGGGAGTCCAACTCCACCATGCTCACTGCTGGGGCCTCTGCTGCCGGCGCACATGAGCTCCTGTGAGCTTAGGGAGCGCGGCCCCAGGGGAAGCTGGGTCACTGCATTGAGAGGGAGGTGGAGTTAACCCAAACCCAGGGCTCCACTGAGGATAGAGCAGAAAAGGGGCTGAAAAATGATGCTTCTCCATCAGTTCCACGTAACAGGGCCAGGACTGGGCTGAGCTGCTGGGAATCCCCCAAACACTGGGGAAACCCTCCTTGAAATCCTCCTTACATGCCAGAGGAGAAATTCTAGAACCGTGGAACGCTTTGGAATGGAAGGGACCTTCCAGCTCGTCCAGTTCCAACCCAGCAAAACGCAGTAGGGCCAGATGAAGATCTTGCCCAGGAAGGGCAAACCGGTAGGCAAGAAGCTGCAGGATCCCATCTCAGAGCCCCCAAGGAAGAGCAGGGTTTCCTGAAGAGAGCCAGCACCTGCTTGTGCTGCAGCTGCTGGACCTGATGTGTTGGACAGTGTGGCTGCTGGCCACCCTGGCCATTCATAGCCCGGCCAGCCGCTGGCCGCAGAGGACCTGGAGACGGGGTTGATGTTCTGAGTGTCCCTGCAGGCCCCCTGCCCTGCCCAGAGTGCTCCAAGGCCAGCGGCTGCTCTCCCACAGCCACCTTGTGCTGCCTCGTCGCACGAGACAGCGACTCAATGGTTGGTGTCTTTGAGGCCTCTTGGGACATCACAGCTGCCTACGCTCAGTTCGGTGGAGCCCAATGGTAGCTGTTTCCTACACCCTCCCAATGAGTAACGCTGAAGCCCAAAGGTGCCCAAAGAGGACTACAATGGCCCCTCTACCACGTGCACCGGTGTGCAGGGGCACAAGCTCCAGGCCCCCATCCAGGGACACGTTGGGGACAGCGCCTGCCCCACGGGTGTTTGGAGTCCTGAGGTGAGACCAGCACACAGCAGCCGCTGCAGACCACCCTGTTCATAGCACCCCCAAGCTGAGAGGAGCCGGTTTGCATGTCACAGTCCCTGGGCTTTATTGGCGGGGGGGGAAAGGGATGTCAACAGGGCAGCAGCCCCTCAGTGACCGCAGGGAAAATCCATCCCAGTGCATACACGAGGTTGCTGTAGATCTGCTCAGGAAGTCCACACGAGAGCACGCAGCAGAAGAACTCAAGGTCAAGGCGCAAGGTGCAGACAAGTGCAGCAGCCACACAGATGCCAACGGCCAGCTCCAGGCTGACCAAGAGCAGGGAGAGCATCCTGTGAAGAAGAAGAGCCATGGGAGACAGGGCAGGGTGGATGATGCCAACCCTAGGTCTCCTCTGGACTTGAGGGGGCCATGGGCTGCCCCCAGCCATTTCTCATCGCACCCTTAAGCAGAGTGAGACCTGAGACTCCTCAATCCCAGGAAACACCCAGGCTCAAGGAAAACTGACCCTGGCCAATGCTCAGCTAGAGCCCAGAGCCGGGCAGCAGCACACAGCATCAGCCTGAACTTGAGCCTGGCCAGATGGAGCAGGCGTACAGCACATCCCTGCCACTGCCTGGAGCGGGGTACAGGGCACCCCGAGGGGAAACTCACTGCAGCCAGTAGCAGAAACCACGTCTCCTGGCCAGCAAGTCCCTCTCCTCTTTCTGCGCCACGGCCTCTTCCAGCTTCTCAATTTGCTGATCCAGAATCTGGGAGAAACAAGGCTTGGAGTCTCTGAACCTGCTGGGGCCTCCTCCAACCTCACACTCCCCAAGGGCCTGTTTTGCCCTGGCCCTTCTGGCACTACCTTGTCCTTCTGCTGCTCCTCCCGCAGCCAGGCCCCCATGCAGGCAAGGTGTTTTTCCTCCTGCAAAACAAGGGCAGCGTCGGGCACTCTCAGCCCCCTCCAGCCCTCATTCACTACCCCACCGCCACAGGGCACTGAGAAGCGCGGGTGACTCCAGGCCACGCACAGGGAATTAAGTGATGGATGCCTCATCTCCTGGGCAATGTGTCCTCCTCCCCAGTCACCCTTTTGCCCGCAGCCAGTGGGCAACACGTGCCAGAGAACCCTCCTTCAGCAGGGGGGGGCGCTGGACAAGACTACCCCCGAGGACCCGGCACACCGCTCAGCCCCAGCCGGCACAGCTCTAGGACATGGCTAGGGGAGAGGACACCAACCTGGCTGCGGACCTCCTGCACAGCATCAGAGAGATCCTCATGAGTCCCGTCCTGCGTGGGGAAAGGAGAGCACGGGCTCAGGCTCTGCAGCCCCAGAGCCCATGGACCAGGAGCCCCTCCACACCTACCATGTCCTGCAGCAGTTCCTTGCTGCCGGCCTGCTCTGAGTATCTCTGCATGGCCAGTCTGAAGGCTGCTCCGTCGGCCTCTGCTGCCTGCAGGAGAGGAGAGGGAACAAGAGTGTCTCCAGGAGGGGCACGGCCCATTCCCTCCATTGCAGGCAACAGACCGTAAAGTAAATGTCACAGAATCACAGAATCAACTGCGCTGGTACAGAACTGTAGCATCCAGTCCAACCATTACCCTGCACTGACAAGCCCACCACTAAACTAAGCGCAAACTGATCTTCCCTCAAGATCTCCCCTCATGGCTGCCCCTCACCATCTCCACTCACAGCCACCCCTCGTCTCCCACCCATAGTGGCACACGCCCTATAGCTGCCACCGCTACCCCTCATGGCCACCTCTCATCTCCCCTCATGATTACCCCTCAGGAACGCTCCCCACACCCCATGGCTGCCCTTGCTCTCCCGTCATGATCTTCCCTCATGTCCTGCCCGCTCATGCCGCTGCCCGTGGCTGCTGGCGTACTCGGGCCAGCACTGACACCCCCTTCCCCGTCCCTGTGTGGACCGGCAGCCCCTCCACACCCACCATAGGCTGCAAGCCCTTCCCTGTCCCTGTCAGCACATGGCTCTGAGCAACCGGCTCTGGGTGACGCTGCTTCAGCAGGGACACGGGACCAGAGCAGCCGATGCCCAGAGCTCCCTCCCCGCCTCAGCCAGGCTGAGGCTGTGCAGGCGCCCTCCACACCCACCCAGCACTGCAGCCGCTCCTTCCACCTCCTGGACTCTGCACAACTCTGCTCCAGCTGCTCCACGAGCACACCGAGCGACTTCTTCACCTCTGCCGCCTCCATGGTAGTGCTGGCTGTGAGGGGCACTGACACGGGCGCTGGCAGCACAGACGCTCCTCTCTCGCCTTCGTTAAAGCCCTTCCCCAGCGCAGCGACACACCACAGGTCGTTGTTGTCTCTCTCCCACTCCTGCTCAGCAGCACCCAGGTTCTCCCGGTGCTCCCCACCTCTGGAAGCAGCCCAGCGCTACACCAGGGCACCTGTGTCACAGCCCCGCGGTGACAGCAGTGACATGGCTGCTACTACCCACTGTGACATGGCTGCTACTACCCACTGTGACATGGCCGCCAACTGCCCACTGTGACACGGCCGCTGCTGGCAGCAGGCGCTGAGCCGGGGACCCAGCCATAGCAATGAGGGGAACAAGGCTCTGCTATGGGTGCATGGGGCCGGAGCAATGGTGGCACCAGGGAGTCCAACTCCACCATGCTCACTGCTGGGGCCTCTGCTGCCGGCGCACATGAGCTCCTGTGAGCTTAGGGAGCGCGGCCCCAGGGGAAGCTGGGTCACTGCATTGAGAGGGAGGTGGAGTTAACCCAAACCCAGGGCTCCACTGAGGATAGAGCAGAAAAGGGGCTGAAAAATGGTGCTTCTCCATCAGTTCCACGTAACAGGGCCAGGACTGGGCTGAGCTGCTGGGAATCCCCCAAACACTGGGGAAACCCTCCTTGAAATCCTCCTTACATGCCAGAGGAGAAATTCTAGAACCGTGGAACGCTTTGGAATGGAAGGGACCTTCCAGCTCGTCCAGTTCCAACCCAGCAAAACGCAGTAGGGCCAGATGAAGATCTTGCCCAGGAAGGGCAAACCGGTAGGCAAGAAGCTGCAGGATCCCATCTCAGAGCCCCCAAGGAAGAGCAGGGTTTCCTGAAGAGAGCCAGCACCTGCTTGTGCTGCAGCTGCTGGACCTGATGTGTTGGACAGTGTGGCTGCTGGCCACCCTGGCCATTCATAGCCCGGCCAGCCGCTGGCCGCAGAGGACCTGGAGACGGGGTTGATGTTCTGAGTGTCCCTGCAGGCCCACTGCCCTGCCCAGAGTGCTCCAAGGCCAGCGGCTGCTCTCCCACAGCCACCTTGTGCTGCCTCGTCGCACGAGACAGCGACTCAATGGTTGGTGTCTTTGAGGCCTCTTGGGACATCACAGCTGCCTACGCTCAGTTCGGTGGAGCCCAATGGTAGCTGTTTCCTACACCCTCCCAATGAGTAACGCTGAAGCCCAAAGGTGCCCAAAGAGGACTACAATGGCCCCTCTACCACGTGCACCGGTGTGCAGGGGCACAAGCTCCAGGCCCCCATCCAGGGACACGTTGGGGACAGCGCCTGCCCCACGGGTGTTTGGAGTCCTGAGGTGAGACCAGAACACAGCAGCCGCTGCAGACCACCCTGTTCATAGCACCCCCAAGCTGAGAGGAGCCGGTTTGCATGTCACAGTCCCTGGGCTTTATTGGCGGGGGGGAAAGGGATGTCAACAGGGCAGCAGCCCCTCAGTGACCGCAGGGAAAATCCATCCCAGTGCATACACGAGGTTGCTGTAGATCTGCTCAGGAAGTCCACACGAGAGCACGCAGCAGAAGAACTCAAGGTCAAGGCGCAAGGTGCAGACAAGTGCAGCAGCCACACAGATGCCAACGGCCAGCTCCAGGCTGACCAAGAGCAGGGAGAGCATCCTGTGAAGAAGAAGAGCCATGGGAGACAGGGCAGGGTGGATGATGCCAACCCTAGGTCTCCTCTGGACTTGAGGGGGCCATGGGCTGCCCCCAGCCATTTCTCATCGCACCCTTAAGCAGAGTGAGACCTGAGACTCCTCAATCCCAGGAAACACCCAGGCTCAAGGAAAACTGACCCTGGCCAATGCTCAGCTAGAGCCCAGAGCCGGGCAGCAGCACACAGCATCAGCCTGAACTTGAGCCTGGCCAGATGGAGCAGGCGTACAGCACATCCCTGCCACTGCCTGGAGCGGGGTACAGGGCACCCCGAGGGGAAACTCACTGCAGCCAGTAGCAGAAACCACGTCTCCTGGCCAGCAAGTCCCTCTCCTCTTTCTGCGCCACGGCCTCTTCCAGCTTCTCAATTTGCTGATCCAGAATCTGGGAGAAACAAGGCTTGGAGTCTCTGAACCTGCTGGGGCCTCCTCCAACCTCACACTCCCCAAGGGCCTGTTTTGCCCTGGCCCTTCTGGCACTACCTTGTCCTTCTGCTGCTCCTCCCGCAGCCAGGCCCCCATGCAGGCAAGGTGTTTTTCCTCCTGCAAAACAAGGGCAGCGTCGGGCACTCTCAGCCCCCTCCAGCCCTCATTCACTACCCCACCGCCACAGGGCACTGAGAAGCGCGGGTGACTCCAGGCCACGCACAGGGAATTAAGTGATGGATGCCTCATCTCCTGGGCAATGTGTCCTCCTCCCCAGTCACCCTTTTGCCCGCAGCCAGTGGGCAACACGTGCCAGAGAACCCTCCTTCAGCAGGGGGGGGCGCTGGACAAGACTACCCCCGAGGACCCGGCACACCGCTCAGCCCCAGCCGGCACAGCTCTAGGACATGGCTAGGGGAGAGGACACCAACCTGGCTGCGGACCTCCTGCACAGCATCAGAGAGATCCTCATGAGTCCCGTCCTGCGTGGGGAAAGGAGAGCACGGGCTCAGGCTCTGCAGCCCCAGAGCCCATGGACCAGGAGCCCCTCCACACCTACCATGTCCTGCAGCAGCTCCTTGCTGCCGGCCTGCTCTGAGTATCTCTGCATGGCCAGTCTGAAGGCTGCTCCGTCGGCCTCTGCTGCCTGCAGGAGAGGAGAGGGAACAAGAGTGTCTCCAGGAGGGGCACGGCCCATTCCCTCCATTGCAGGCAACAGACCGTAAAGTAAATGTCACAGAATCACAGAATCAACTGCGCTGGTACAGAACTGTAGCATCCAGTCCAACCATTACCCTGCACTGACAAGCCCACCACTAAACTAAGCGCAAACTGATCTTCCCTCAAGATCTCCCCTCATGGCTGCCCCTCACCATCTCCACTCACAGCCACCCCTCGTCTCCCACCCATAGTGGCACACGCCCTATAGCTGCCACCGCTACCCCTCATGGCCACCTCTCATCTCCCCTCATGATTACCCCTCAGGAACGCTCCCCACACCCCATGGCTGCCCTTGCTCTCCCGTCATGATCTTCCCTCATGTCCTGCCCGCTCATGCCGCTGCCCGTGGCTGCTGGCGTACTCGGGCCAGCACTGACACCCCCTTCCCCGTCCCTGTGTGGACCGGCAGCCCCTCCACACCCACCATAGGCTGCAAGCCCTTCCCTGTCCCTGTCAGCACATGGCTCTGAGCAACCGGCTCTGGGTGACGCTGCTTCAGCAGGGACACGGGACCAGAGCAGCCGATGCCCAGAGCTCCCTCCCCGCCTCAGCCAGGCTGAGGCTGTGCAGGCGCCCTCCACACCCACCCAGCACTGCAGCCGCTCCTTCCACCTCCTGGACTCTGCACAACTCTGCTCCAGCTGCTCCACGAGCACACCGAGCGACTTCTTCACCTCTGCCGCCTCCATGGTAGTGCTGGCTGTGAGGGGCACTGACACGGGCGCTGGCAGCACAGACGCTCCTCTCTCGCCTTCGTTAAAGCCCTTCCCCAGCGCAGCGACACACCACAGGTCGTTGTTGTCTCTCTCCCACTCCTGCTCAGCAGCACCCAGGTTCTCCCGGTGCTCCCCACCTCTGGAAGCAGCCCAGCGCTACACCAGGGCACCTGTGTCACAGCCCCGCGGTGACAGCAGTGACATGGCTGCTACTACCCACTGTGACATGGCTGCTACTACCCACTGTGACATGGCCGCCAACTGCCCACTGTGACACGGCCGCTGCTGGCAGCAGGCGCTGAGCCGGGGACCCAGCCATAGCAATGAGGGGAACAAGGCTCTGCTATGGGTGCATGGGGCCGGAGCAATGGTGGCACCAGGGAGTCCAACTCCACCATGCTCACTGCTGGGGCCTCTGCTGCCGGCGCACATGAGCTCCTGTGAGCTTAGGGAGCGCGGCCCCAGGGGAAGCTGGGTCACTGCATTGAGAGGGAGGTGGAGTTAACCCAAACCCAGGGCTCCACTGAGGATAGAGCAGAAAAGGGGCTGAAAAATGGTGCTTCTCCATCAGTTCCACGTAACAGGGCCAGGACTGGGCTGAGCTGCTGGGAATCCCCCAAACACTGGGGAAACCCTCCTTGAAATCCTCCTTACATGCCAGAGGAGAAATTCTAGAACCGTGGAACGCTTTGGAATGGAAGGGACCTTCCAGCTCGTCCAGTTCCAACCCAGCAAAACGCAGTAGGGCCAGATGAAGATCTTGCCCAGGAAGGGCAAACCGGTAGGCAAGAAGCTGCAGGATCCCATCTCAGAGCCCCCAAGGAAGAGCAGGGTTTCCTGAAGAGAGCCAGCACCTGCTTGTGCTGCAGCTGCTGGACCTGATGTGTTGGACAGTGTGGCTGCTGGCCACCCTGGCCATTCATAGCCCGGCCAGCCGCTGGCCGCAGAGGACCTGGAGACGGGGTTGATGTTCTGAGTGTCCCTGCAGGCCCCCTGCCCTGCCCAGAGTGCTCCAAGGCCAGCGGCTGCTCTCCCACAGCCACCTTGTGCTGCCTCGTCGCACGAGACAGCGACTCAATGGTTGGTGTCTTTGAGGCCTCTTGGGACATCACAGCTGCCTACGCTCAGTTCGGTGGAGCCCAATGGTAGCTGTTTCCTACACCCTCCCAATGAGTAACGCTGAAGCCCAAAGGTGCCCAAAGAGGACTACAATGGCCCCTCTACCACGTGCACCGGTGTGCAGGGGCACAAGCTCCAGGCCCCCATCCAGGGACACGTTGGGGACAGCGCCTGCCCCACGGGTGTTTGGAGTCCTGAGGTGAGACCAGAACACAGCAGCCGCTGCAGACCACCCTGTTCATAGCACCCCCAAGCTGAGAGGAGCTGGTTTGCATGTCACAGTCCTGGGCTTTATTGGCGGGGGGGAAAGGGATGTCAACAGGGCAGCAGCCCCTCAGTGACCGCAGGGAAAATCCATCCCAGTGCATACACGAGGTTGCTGTAGATCTGCTCAGGAAGTCCACACGAGAGCACGCAGCAGAAGAACTCAAGGTCAAGGCGCAAGGTGCAGACAAGTGCAGCAGCCACACAGATGCCAACGGCCAGCTCCAGGCTGACCAAGAGCAGGGAGAGCATCCTGTGAAGAAGAAGAGCCATGGGAGACAGGGCAGGGTGGATGATGCCAACCCTAGGTCTCCTCTGGACTTGAGGGGGCCATGGGCTGCCCCCAGCCATTTCTCATCGCACCCTTAAGCAGAGTGAGACCTGAGACTCCTCAATCCCAGGAAACACCCAGGCTCAAGGAAAACTGACCCTGGCCAATGCTCAGCTAGAGCCCAGAGCCGGGCAGCAGCACACAGCATCAGCCTGAACTTGAGCCTGGCCAGATGGAGCAGGCGTACAGCACATCCCTGCCACTGCCTGGAGCGGGGTACAGGGCACCCCGAGGGGAAACTCACTGCAGCCAGTAGCAGAAACCACGTCTCCTGGCCAGCAAGTCCCTCTCCTCTTTCTGCGCCACGGCCTCTTCCAGCTTCTCAATTTGCTGATCCAGAATCTGGGAGAAACAAGGCTTGGAGTCTCTGAACCTGCTGGGGCCTCCTCCAACCTCACACTCCCCAAGGGCCTGTTTTGCCCTGGCCCTTCTGGCACTACCTTGTCCTTCTGCTGCTCCTCCCGCAGCCAGGCCCCCATGCAGGCAAGGTGTTTTTCCTCCTGCAAAACAAGGGCAGCGTCGGGCACTCTCAGCCCCCTCCAGCCCTCATTCACTACCCCACCGCCACAGGGCACTGAGAAGCGCGGGTGACTCCAGGCCACGCACAGGGAATTAAGTGATGGATGCCTCATCTCCTGGGCAATGTGTCCTCCTCCCCAGTCACCCTTTTGCCCGCAGCCAGTGGGCAACACGTGCCAGAGAACCCTCCTTCAGCAGGGGGGGGCGCTGGACAAGACTACCCCCGAGGACCCGGCACACCGCTCAGCCCCAGCCGGCACAGCTCTAGGACATGGCTAGGGGAGAGGACACCAACCTGGCTGCGGACCTCCTGCACAGCATCAGAGAGATCCTCATGAGTCCCGTCCTGCGTGGGGAAAGGAGAGCACGGGCTCAGGCTCTGCAGCCCCAGAGCCCATGGACCAGGAGCCCCTCCACACCTACCATGTCCTGCAGCAGCTCCTTGCTGCCGGCCTGCTCTGAGTATCTCTGCATGGCCAGTCTGAAGGCTGCTCCGTCGGCCTCTGCTGCCTGCAGGAGAGGAGAGGGAACAAGAGTGTCTCCAGGAGGGGCACGGCCCATTCCCTCCATTGCAGGCAACAGACCGTAAAGTAAATGTCACAGAATCACAGAATCAACTGCGCTGGTACAGAACTGTAGCATCCAGTCCAACCATTACCCTGCACTGACAAGCCCACCACTAAACTATTCGCAAACTGATCTTCCCTCAAGATCTCCCCTCATGGCTGCCCCTCACCATCTCCACTCACAGCCACCCCTCGTCTCCCACCCATAGTGGCACACGCCCTATAGCTGCCACCGCTACCCCTCATGGCCACCTCTCATCTCCCCTCATGATTACCCCTCAGGAACGCTCCCCACACCCCATGGCTGCCCTTGCTCTCCCGTCATGATCTTCCCTCATGTCCTGCCCGCTCATGCCGCTGCCCGTGGCTGCTGGCGTACTCGGGCCAGCACTGACACCCCCTTCCCCGTCCCTGTGTGGACCGGCAGCCCCTCCACACCCACCATAGGCTGCAAGCCCTTCCCTGTCCCTGTCAGCACATGGCTCTGAGCAACCGGCTCTGGGTGACGCTGCTTCAGCAGGGACACGGGACCAGAGCAGCCGATGCCCAGAGCTCCCTCCCCGCCTCAGCCAGGCTGAGGCTGTGCAGGCGCCCTCCACACCCACCCAGCACTGCAGCCGCTCCTTCCACCTCCTGGACTCTGCACAACTCTGCTCCAGCTGCTCCACGAGCACACCGAGCGACTTCTTCACCTCTGCCGCCTCCATGGTAGTGCTGGCTGTGAGGGGCACTGACACGGGCGCTGGCAGCACAGACGCTCCTCTCTCGCCTTCGTTAAAGCCCTTCCCCAGCGCAGCGACACACCACAGGTCGTTGTTGTCTCTCTCCCACTCCTGCTCAGCAGCACCCAGGTTCTCCCGGTGCTCCCCACCTCTGGAAGCAGCCCAGCGCTACACCAGGGCACCTGTGTCACAGCCCCGCGGTGACAGCAGTGACATGGCTGCTACTACCCACTGTGACATGGCTGCTACTACCCACTGTGACATGGCCGCCAACTGCCCACTGTGACACGGCCGCTGCTGGCAGCAGGCGCTGAGCCGGGGACCCAGCCATAGCAATGAGGGGAACAAGGCTCTGCTATGGGTGCATGGGGCCGGAGCAATGGTGGCACCAGGGAGTCCAACTCCACCATGCTCACTGCTGGGGCCTCTGCTGCCGGCGCACATGAGCTCCTGTGAGCTTAGGGAGCGCGGCCCCAGGGGAAGCTGGGTCACTGCATTGAGAGGGAGGTGGAGTTAACCCAAACCCAGGGCTCCACTGAGGATAGAGCAGAAAAGGGGCTGAAAAATGGTGCTTCTCCATCAGTTCCACGTAACAGGGCCAGGACTGGGCTGAGCTGCTGGGAATCCCCCAAACACTGGGGAAACCCTCCTTGAAATCCTCCTTACATGCCAGAGGAGAAATTCTAGAACCGTGGAACGCTTTGGAATGGAAGGGACCTTCCAGCTCGTCCAGTTCCAACCCAGCAAAACGCAGTAGGGCCAGATGAAGATCTTGCCCAGGAAGGGCAAACCGGTAGGCAAGAAGCTGCAGGATCCCATCTCAGAGCCCCCAAGGAAGAGCAGGGTTTCCTGAAGAGAGCCAGCACCTGCTTGTGCTGCAGCTGCTGGACCTGATGTGTTGGACAGTGTGGCTGCTGGCCACCCTGGCCATTCATAGCCCGGCCAGCCGCTGGCCGCAGAGGACCTGGAGACGGGGTTGATGTTCTGAGTGTCCCTGCAGGCCCACTGCCCTGCCCAGAGTGCTCCAAGGCCAGCGGCTGCTCTCCCACAGCCACCTTGTGCTGCCTCGTCGCACGAGACAGCGACTCAATGGTTGGTGTCTTTGAGGCCTCTTGGGACATCACAGCTGCCTACGCTCAGTTCGGTGGAGCCCAATGGTAGCTGTTTCCTACACCCTCCCAATGAGTAACGCTGAAGCCCAAAGGTGCCCAAAGAGGACTACAATGGCCCCTCTACCACGTGCACCGGTGTGCAGGGGCACAAGCTCCAGGCCCCCATCCAGGGACACGTTGGGGACAGCGCCTGCCCCACGGGTGTTTGGAGTCCTGAGGTGAGACCAGAACACAGCAGCCGCTGCAGACCACCCTGTTCATAGCACCCCCAAGCTGAGAGGAGCTGGTTTGCATGTCACAGTCCCTGGGCTTTATTGGCGGGGGGGAAAGGGATGTCAACAGGGCAGCAGCCCCTCAGTGACCGCAGGGAAAATCCATCCCAGTGCATACACGAGGTTGCTGTAGATCTGCTCAGGAAGTCCACACGAGAGCACGCAGCAGAAGAACTCAAGGTCAAGGCGCAAGGTGCAGACAAGTGCAGCAGCCACACAGATGCCAACGGCCAGCTCCAGGCTGACCAAGAGCAGGGAGAGCATCCTGTGAAGAAGAAGAGCCATGGGAGACAGGGCAGGGTGGATGATGCCAACCCTAGGTCTCCTCTGGACTTGAGGGGGCCATGGGCTGCCCCCAGCCATTTCTCATCGCACCCTTAAGCAGAGTGAGACCTGAGACTCCTCAATCCCAGGAAACACCCAGGCTCAAGGAAAACTGACCCTGGCCAATGCTCAGCTAGAGCCCAGAGCCGGGCAGCAGCACACAGCATCAGCCTGAACTTGAGCCTGGCCAGATGGAGCAGGCGTACAGCACATCCCTGCCACTGCCTGGAGCGGGGTACAGGGCACCCCGAGGGGAAACTCACTGCAGCCAGTAGCAGAAACCACGTCTCCTGGCCAGCAAGTCCCTCTCCTCTTTCTGCGCCACGGCCTCTTCCAGCTTCTCAATTTGCTGATCCAGAATCTGGGAGAAACAAGGCTTGGAGTCTCTGAACCTGCTGGGGCCTCCTCCAACCTCACACTCCCCAAGGGCCTGTTTTGCCCTGGCCCTTCTGGCACTACCTTGTCCTTCTGCTGCTCCTCCCGCAGCCAGGCCCCCATGCAGGCAAGGTGTTTTTCCTCCTGCAAAACAAGGGCAGCGTCGGGCACTCTCAGCCCCCTCCAGCCCTCATTCACTACCCCACCGCCACAGGGCACTGAGAAGCGCGGGTGACTCCAGGCCACGCACAGGGAATTAAGTGATGGATGCCTCATCTCCTGGGCAATGTGTCCTCCTCCCCAGTCACCCTTTTGCCCGCAGCCAGTGGGCAACACGTGCCAGAGAACCCTCCTTCAGCAGGGGGGGGCGCTGGACAAGACTACCCCCGAGGACCCGGCACACCGCTCAGCCCCAGCCGGCACAGCTCTAGGACATGGCTAGGGGAGAGGACACCAACCTGGCTGCGGACCTCCTGCACAGCATCAGAGAGATCCTCATGAGTCCCGTCCTGCGTGGGGAAAGGAGAGCACGGGCTCAGGCTCTGCAGCCCCAGAGCCCATGGACCAGGAGCCCCTCCACACCTACCATGTCCTGCAGCAGCTCCTTGCTGCCGGCCTGCTCTGAGTATCTCTGCATGGCCAGTCTGAAGGCTGCTCCGTCGGCCTCTGCTGCCTGCAGGAGAGGAGAGGGAACAAGAGTGTCTCCAGGAGGGGCACGGCCCATTCCCTCCATTGCAGGCAACAGACCGTAAAGTAAATGTCACAGAATCACAGAATCAACTGCGCTGGTACAGAACTGTAGCATCCAGTCCAACCATTACCCTGCACTGACAAGCCCACCACTAAACTAAGCGCAAACTGATCTTCCCTCAAGATCTCCCCTCATGGCTGCCCCTCACCATCTCCACTCACAGCCACCCCTCGTCTCCCACCCATAGTGGCACACGCCCTATAGCTGCCACCGCTACCCCTCATGGCCACCTCTCATCAACCCTCATGATTACCCCTCAGGAACGCTCCCCACACCCCATGGCTGCCCTTGCTCTCCCGTCATGATCTTCCCTCATGTCCTGCCCGCTCATGCCGCTGCCCGTGGCTGCTGGCGTACTCGGGCCAGCACTGACACCCCCTTCCCCGTCCCTGTGTGGACCGGCAGCCCCTCCACACCCACCATAGGCTGCAAGCCCTTCCCTGTCCCTGTCAGCACATGGCTCTGAGCAACCGGCTCTGGGTGACGCTGCTTCAGCAGGGACACGGGACCAGAGCAGCCGATGCCCAGAGCTCCCTCCCCGCCTCAGCCAGGCTGAGGCTGTGCAGGCGCCCTCCACACCCACCCAGCACTGCAGCCGCTCCTTCCACCTCCTGGACTCTGCACAACTCTGCTCCAGCTGCTCCACGAGCACACCGAGCGACTTCTTCACCTCTGCCGCCTCCATGGTAGTGCTGGCTGTGAGGGGCACTGACACGGGCGCTGGCAGCACAGACGCTCCTCTCTCGCCTTCGTTAAAGCCCTTCCCCAGCGCAGCGACACACCACAGGTCGTTGTTGTCTCTCTCCCACTCCTGCTCAGCAGCACCCAGGTTCTCCCGGTGCTCCCCACCTCTGGAAGCAGCCCAGCGCTACACCAGGGCACCTGTGTCACAGCCCCGCGGTGACAGCAGTGACATGGCTGCTACTACCCACTGTGACATGGCTGCTACTACCCACTGTGACATGGCCGCCAACTGCCCACTGTGACACGGCCGCTGCTGGCAGCAGGCGCTGAGCCGGGGACCCAGCCATAGCAATGAGGGGAACAAGGCTCTGCTATGGGTGCATGGGGCCGGAGCAATGGTGGCACCAGGGAGTCCAACTCCACCATGCTCACTGCTGGGGCCTCTGCTGCCGGCGCACATGAGCTCCTGTGAGCTTAGGGAGCGCGGCCCCAGGGGAAGCTGGGTCACTGCATTGAGAGGGAGGTGGAGTTAACCCAAACCCAGGGCTCCACTGAGGATAGAGCAGAAAAGGGGCTGAAAAATGGTGCTTCTCCATCAGTTCCACGTAACAGGGCCAGGACTGGGCTGAGCTGCTGGGAATCCCCCAAACACTGGGGAAACCCTCCTTGAAATCCTCCTTACATGCCAGAGGAGAAATTCTAGAACCGTGGAACGCTTTGGAATGGAAGGGACCTTCCAGCTCGTCCAGTTCCAACCCAGCAAAACGCAGTAGGGCCAGATGAAGATCTTGCCCAGGAAGGGCAAACCGGTAGGCAAGAAGCTGCAGGATCCCATCTCAGAGCCCCCAAGGAAGAGCAGGGTTTCCTGAAGAGAGCCAGCACCTGCTTGTGCTGCAGCTGCTGGACCTGATGTGTTGGACAGTGTGGCTGCTGGCCACCCTGGCCATTCATAGCCCGGCCAGCCGCTGGCCGCAGAGGACCTGGAGACGGGGTTGATGTTCTGAGTGTCCCTGCAGGCCCACTGCCCTGCCCAGAGTGCTCCAAGGCCAGCGGCTGCTCTCCCACAGCCACCTTGTGCTGCCTCGTCGCACGAGACAGCGACTCAATGGTTGGTGTCTTTGAGGCCTCTTGGGACATCACAGCTGCCTACGCTCAGTTCGGTGGAGCCCAATGGTAGCTGTTTCCTACACCCTCCCAATGAGTAACGCTGAAGCCCAAAGGTGCCCAAAGAGGACTACAATGGCCCCTCTACCACGTGCACCGGTGTGCAGGGGCACAAGCTCCAGGCCCCCATCCAGGGACACGTTGGGGACAGCGCCTGCCCCACGGGTGTTTGGAGTCCTGAGGTGAGACCAGAACACAGCAGCCGCTGCAGACCACCCTGTTCATAGCACCCCCAAGCTGAGAGGAGCTGGTTTGCATGTCACAGTCCCTGGGCTTTATTGGCGGGGGGGAAAGGGATGTCAACAGGGCAGCAGCCCCTCAGTGACCGCAGGGAAAATCCATCCCAGTGCATACACGAGGTTGCTGTAGATCTGCTCAGGAAGTCCACACGAGAGCACGCAGCAGAAGAACTCAAGGTCAAGGCGCAAGGTGCAGACAAGTGCAGCAGCCACACAGATGCCAACGGCCAGCTCCAGGCTGACCAAGAGCAGGGAGAGCATCCTGTGAAGAAGAAGAGCCATGGGAGACAGGGCAGGGTGGATGATGCCAACCCTAGGTCTCCTCTGGACTTGAGGGGGCCATGGGCTGCCCCCAGCCATTTCTCATCGCACCCTTAAGCAGAGTGAGACCTGAGACTCCTCAATCCCAGGAAACACCCAGGCTCAAGGAAAACTGACCCTGGCCAATGCTCAGCTAGAGCCCAGAGCCGGGCAGCAGCACACAGCATCAGCCTGAACTTGAGCCTGGCCAGATGGAGCAGGCGTACAGCACATCCCTGCCACTGCCTGGAGCGGGGTACAGGGCACCCCGAGGGGAAACTCACTGCAGCCAGTAGCAGAAACCACGTCTCCTGGCCAGCAAGTCCCTCTCCTCTTTCTGCGCCACGGCCTCTTCCAGCTTCTCAATTTGCTGATCCAGAATCTGGGAGAAACAAGGCTTGGAGTCTCTGAACCTGCTGGGGCCTCCTCCAACCTCACACTCCCCAAGGGCCTGTTTTGCCCTGGCCCTTCTGGCACTACCTTGTCCTTCTGCTGCTCCTCCCGCAGCCAGGCCCCCATGCAGGCAAGGTGTTTTTCCTCCTGCAAAACAAGGGCAGCGTCGGGCACTCTCAGCCCCCTCCAGCCCTCATTCACTACCCCACCGCCACAGGGCACTGAGAAGCGCGGGTGACTCCAGGCCACGCACAGGGAATTAAGTGATGGATGCCTCATCTCCTGGGCAATGTGTCCTCCTCCCCAGTCACCCTTTTGCCCGCAGCCAGTGGGCAACACGTGCCAGAGAACCCTCCTTCAGCAGGGGGGGGCGCTGGACAAGACTACCCCCGAGGACCCGGCACACCGCTCAGCCCCAGCCGGCACAGCTCTAGGACATGGCTAGGGGAGAGGACACCAACCTGGCTGCGGACCTCCTGCACAGCATCAGAGAGATCCTCATGAGTCCCGTCCTGCGTGGGGAAAGGAGAGCACGGGCTCAGGCTCTGCAGCCCCAGAGCCCATGGACCAGGAGCCCCTCCACACCTACCATGTCCTGCAGCAGCTCCTTGCTGCCGGCCTGCTCTGAGTATCTCTGCATGGCCAGTCTGAAGGCTGCTCCGTCGGCCTCTGCTGCCTGCAGGAGAGGAGAGGGAACAAGAGTGTCTCCAGGAGGGGCACGGCCCATTCCCTCCATTGCAGGCAACAGACCGTAAAGTAAATGTCACAGAATCACAGAATCAACTGCGCTGGTACAGAACTGTAGCATCCAGTCCAACCATTACCCTGCACTGACAAGCCCACCACTAAACTAAGCGCAAACTGATCTTCCCTCAAGATCTCCCCTCATGGCTGCCCCTCACCATCTCCACTCACAGCCACCCCTCGTCTCCCACCCATAGTGGCACACGCCCTATAGCTGCCACCGCTACCCCTCATGGCCACCTCTCATCAACCCTCATGATTACCCCTCAGGAACGCTCCCCACACCCCATGGCTGCCCTTGCTCTCCCGTCATGATCTTCCCTCATGTCCTGCCCGCTCATGCCGCTGCCCGTGGCTGCTGGCGTACTCGGGCCAGCACTGACACCCCCTTCCCCGTCCCTGTGTGGACCGGCAGCCCCTCCACACCCACCATAGGCTGCAAGCCCTTCCCTGTCCCTGTCAGCACATGGCTCTGAGCAACCGGCTCTGGGTGACGCTGCTTCAGCAGGGACACGGGACCAGAGCAGCCGATGCCCAGAGCTCCCTCCCCGCCTCAGCCAGGCTGAGGCTGTGCAGGCGCCCTCCACACCCACCCAGCACTGCAGCCGCTCCTTCCACCTCCTGGACTCTGCACAACTCTGCTCCAGCTGCTCCACGAGCACACCGAGCGACTTCTTCACCTCTGCCGCCTCCATGGTAGTGCTGGCTGTGAGGGGCACTGACACGGGCGCTGGCAGCACAGACGCTCCTCTCTCGCCTTCGTTAAAGCCCTTCCCCAGCGCAGCGACACACCACAGGTCGTTGTTGTCTCTCTCCCACTCCTGCTCAGCAGCACCCAGGTTCTCCCGGTGCTCCCCACCTCTGGAAGCAGCCCAGCGCTACACCAGGGCACCTGTGTCACAGCCCCGCGGTGACAGCAGTGACATGGCTGCTACTACCCACTGTGACATGGCTGCTACTACCCACTGTGACATGGCCGCCAACTGCCCACTGTGACACGGCCGCTGCTGGCAGCAGGCGCTGAGCCGGGGACCCAGCCATAGCAATGAGGGGAACAAGGCTCTGCTATGGGTGCATGGGGCCGGAGCAATGGTGGCACCAGGGAGTCCAACTCCACCATGCTCACTGCTGGGGCCTCTGCTGCCGGCGCACATGAGCTCCTGTGAGCTTAGGGAGCGCGGCCCCAGGGGAAGCTGGGTCACTGCATTGAGAGGGAGGTGGAGTTAACCCAAACCCAGGGCTCCACTGAGGATAGAGCAGAAAAGGGGCTGAAAAATGGTGCTTCTCCATCAGTTCCACGTAACAGGGCCAGGACTGGGCTGAGCTGCTGGGAATCCCCCAAACACTGGGGAAACCCTCCTTGAAATCCTCCTTACATGCCAGAGGAGAAATTCTAGAACCGTGGAACGCTTTGGAATGGAAGGGACCTTCCAGCTCGTCCAGTTCCAACCCAGCAAAACGCAGTAGGGCCAGATGAAGATCTTGCCCAGGAAGGGCAAACCGGTAGGCAAGAAGCTGCAGGATCCCATCTCAGAGCCCCCAAGGAAGAGCAGGGTTTCCTGAAGAGAGCCAGCACCTGCTTGTGCTGCAGCTGCTGGACCTGATGTGTTGGACAGTGTGGCTGCTGGCCACCCTGGCCATTCATAGCCCGGCCAGCCGCTGGCCGCAGAGGACCTGGAGACGGGGTTGATGTTCTGAGTGTCCCTGCAGGCCCACTGCCCTGCCCAGAGTGCTCCAAGGCCAGCGGCTGCTCTCCCACAGCCACCTTGTGCTGCCTCGTCGCACGAGACAGCGACTCAATGGTTGGTGTCTTTGAGGCCTCTTGGGACATCACAGCTGCCTACGCTCAGTTCGGTGGAGCCCAATGGTAGCTGTTTCCTACACCCTCCCAATGAGTAACGCTGAAGCCCAAAGGTGCCCAAAGAGGACTACAATGGCCCCTCTACCACGTGCACCGGTGTGCAGGGGCACAAGCTCCAGGCCCCCATCCAGGGACACGTTGGGGACAGCGCCTGCCCCACGGGTGTTTGGAGTCCTGAGGTGAGACCAGAACACAGCAGCCGCTGCAGACCACCCTGTTCATAGCACCCCCAAGCTGAGAGGAGCTGGTTTGCATGTCACAGTCCCTGGGCTTTATTGGCGGGGGGGAAAGGGATGTCAACAGGGCAGCAGCCCCTCAGTGACCGCAGGGAAAATCCATCCCAGTGCATACACGAGGTTGCTGTAGATCTGCTCAGGAAGTCCACACGAGAGCACGCAGCAGAAGAACTCAAGGTCAAGGCGCAAGGTGCAGACAAGTGCAGCAGCCACACAGATGCCAACGGCCAGCTCCAGGCTGACCAAGAGCAGGGAGAGCATCCTGTGAAGAAGAAGAGCCATGGGAGACAGGGCAGGGTGGATGATGCCAACCCTAGGTCTCCTCTGGACTTGAGGGGGCCATGGGCTGCCCCCAGCCATTTCTCATCGCACCCTTAAGCAGAGTGAGACCTGAGACTCCTCAATCCCAGGAAACACCCAGGCTCAAGGAAAACTGACCCTGGCCAATGCTCAGCTAGAGCCCAGAGCCGGGCAGCAGCACACAGCATCAGCCTGAACTTGAGCCTGGCCAGATGGAGCAGGCGTACAGCACATCCCTGCCACTGCCTGGAGCGGGGTACAGGGCACCCCGAGGGGAAACTCACTGCAGCCAGTAGCAGAAACCACGTCTCCTGGCCAGCAAGTCCCTCTCCTCTTTCTGCGCCACGGCCTCTTCCAGCTTCTCAATTTGCTGATCCAGAATCTGGGAGAAACAAGGCTTGGAGTCTCTGAACCTGCTGGGGCCTCCTCCAACCTCACACTCCCCAAGGGCCTGTTTTGCCCTGGCCCTTCTGGCACTACCTTGTCCTTCTGCTGCTCCTCCCGCAGCCAGGCCCCCATGCAGGCAAGGTGTTTTTCCTCCTGCAAAACAAGGGCAGCGTCGGGCACTCTCAGCCCCCTCCAGCCCTCATTCACTACCCCACCGCCACAGGGCACTGAGAAGCGCGGGTGACTCCAGGCCACGCACAGGGAATTAAGTGATGGATGCCTCATCTCCTGGGCAATGTGTCCTCCTCCCCAGTCACCCTTTTGCCCGCAGCCAGTGGGCAACACGTGCCAGAGAACCCTCCTTCAGCAGGGGGGGGCGCTGGACAAGACTACCCCCGAGGACCCGGCACACCGCTCAGCCCCAGCCGGCACAGCTCTAGGACATGGCTAGGGGAGAGGACACCAACCTGGCTGCGGACCTCCTGCACAGCATCAGAGAGATCCTCATGAGTCCCGTCCTGCGTGGGGAAAGGAGAGCACGGGCTCAGGCTCTGCAGCCCCAGAGCCCATGGACCAGGAGCCCCTCCACACCTACCATGTCCTGCAGCAGCTCCTTGCTGCCGGCCTGCTCTGAGTATCTCTGCATGGCCAGTCTGAAGGCTGCTCCGTCGGCCTCTGCTGCCTGCAGGAGAGGAGAGGGAACAAGAGTGTCTCCAGGAGGGGCACGGCCCATTCCCTCCATTGCAGGCAACAGACCGTAAAGTAAATGTCACAGAATCACAGAATCAACTGCGCTGGTACAGAACTGTAGCATCCAGTCCAACCATTACCCTGCACTGACAAGCCCACCACTAAACTAAGCGCAAACTGATCTTCCCTCAAGATCTCCCCTCATGGCTGCCCCTCACCATCTCCACTCACAGCCACCCCTCGTCTCCCACCCATAGTGGCACACGCCCTATAGCTGCCACCGCTACCCCTCATGGCCACCTCTCACCTCCCCTCATGATTACCCCTCAGGAACGCTCCCCACACCCCATGATGCTGCCCTTGCTCTCCCGTCATGATCTTCCCTCATGTCCTGCCCGCTCATGCCGCTGCCCGTGGCTGCTGGCGTACTCGGGCCAGCACTGACACCCCCTTCCCCGTCCCTGTGTGGACCGGCAGCCCCTCCACACCCACCATAGGCTGCAAGCCCTTCCCTGTCCCTGTCAGCACATGGCTCTGAGCAACCGGCTCTGGGTGACGCTGCTTCAGCAGGGACACGGGACCAGAGCAGCCGATGCCCAGAGCTCCCTCCCCGCCTCAGCCAGGCTGAGGCTGTGCAGGCGCCCTCCACACCCACCCAGCACTGCAGCCGCTCCTTCCACCTCCTGGACTCTGCACAACTCTGCTCCAGCTGCTCCACGAGCACACCGAGCGACTTCTTCACCTCTGCCGCCTCCATGGTAGTGCTGGCTGTGAGGGGCACTGACACGGGCGCTGGCAGCACAGACGCTCCTCTCTCGCCTTCGTTAAAGCCCTTCCCCAGCGCAGCGACACACCACAGGTCGTTGTTGTCTCTCTCCCACTCCTGCTCAGCAGCACCCAGGTTCTCCCGGTGCTCCCCACCTCTGGAAGCAGCCCAGCGCTACACCAGGGCACCTGTGTCACAGCCCCGCGGTGACAGCAGTGACATGGCTGCTACTACCCACTGTGACATGGCTGCTACTACCCACTGTGACATGGCCGCCAACTGCCCACTGTGACATGGCCGCCAACTGCCCACTGTGACACGGCCGCTGCTGGCAGCAGGCGCTGAGCCGGGGACCCAGCCATAGCAATGAGGGGAACAAGGCTCTGCTATGGGTGCATGGGGCCGGAGCAATGGTGGCACCAGGGAGTCCAACTCCACCATGCTCACTGCTGGGGCCTCTGCTGCCGGCGCACATGAGCTCCTGTGAGCTTAGGGAGCGCGGCCCCAGGGGAAGCTGGGTCACTGCATTGAGAGGGAGGTGGAGTTAACCCAAACCCAGGGCTCCACTGAGGATAGAGCAGAAAAGGGGCTGAAAAATGGTGCTTCTCCATCAGTTCCACGTAACAGGGCCAGGACTGGGCTGAGCTGCTGGGAATCCCCCAAACACTGGGGAAACCCTCCTTGAAATCCTCCTTACATGCCAGAGGAGAAATTCTAGAACCGTGGAACGCTTTGGAATGGAAGGGACCTTCCAGCTCGTCCAGTTCCAACCCAGCAAAACGCAGTAGGGCCAGATGAAGATCTTGCCCAGGAAGGGCAAACCGGTAGGCAAGAAGCTGCAGGATCCCATCTCAGAGCCCCCAAGGAAGAGCAGGGTTTCCTGAAGAGAGCCAGCACCTGCTTGTGCTGCAGCTGCTGGACCTGATGTGTTGGACAGTGTGGCTGCTGGCCACCCTGGCCATTCATAGCCCGGCCAGCCGCTGGCCGCAGAGGACCTGGAGACGGGGTTGATGTTCTGAGTGTCCCTGCAGGCCCCCTGCCCTGCCCAGAGTGCTCCAAGGCCAGCGGCTGCTCTCCCACAGCCACCTTGTGCTGCCTCGTCGCACGAGACAGCGACCCAATGGTTGGTGTCTTTGAGGCCTCTTGGGACATCACAGCTGCCTACGCTCAGTTCGGTGGAGCCCAATGGTAGCTGTTTCCTACACCCTCCCAATGAGTAACGCTGAAGCCCAAAGGTGCCCAAAGAGGACTACAATGGCCCCTCTACCACGTGCACCGGTGTGCAGGGGCACAAGCTCCAGGCCCCCATCCAGGGACACGTTGGGGACAGCGCCTGCCCCACGGGTGTTTGGAGTCCTGAGGTGAGACCAGAACACAGCAGCCGCTGCAGACCACCCTGTTCATAGCACCCCCAAGCTGAGAGGAGCTGGTTTGCATGTCACAGTCCCTGGGCTTTATTGGCGGGGGGGAAAGGGATGTCAACAGGGCAGCAGCCCCTCAGTGACCGCAGGGAAAATCCATCCCAGTGCATACACGAGGTTGCTGTAGATCTGCTCAGGAAGTCCACACGAGAGCACGCAGCAGAAGAACTCAAGGTCAAGGCGCAAGGTGCAGACAAGTGCAGCAGCCACACAGATGCCAACGGCCAGCTCCAGGCTGACCAAGAGCAGGGAGAGCATCCTGTGAAGAAGAAGAGCCATGGGAGACAGGGCAGGGTGGATGATGCCAACCCTAGGTCTCCTCTGGACTTGAGGGGGCCATGGGCTGCCCCCAGCCATTTCTCATCGCACCCTTAAGCAGAGTGAGACCTGAGACTCCTCAATCCCAGGAAACACCCAGGCTCAAGGAAAACTGACCCTGGCCAATGCTCAGCTAGAGCCCAGAGCCGGGCAGCAGCACACAGCATCAGCCTGAACTTGAGCCTGGCCAGATGGAGCAGGCGTACAGCACATCCCTGCCACTGCCTGGAGCGGGGTACAGGGCACCCCGAGGGGAAACTCACTGCAGCCAGTAGCAGAAACCACGTCTCCTGGCCAGCAAGTCCCTCTCCTCTTTCTGCGCCACGGCCTCTTCCAGCTTCTCAATTTGCTGATCCAGAATCTGGGAGAAACAAGGCTTGGAGTCTCTGAACCTGCTGGGGCCTCCTCCAACCAATCACAGAATCATCTGCGCTGGTACAGAACTGTAGCATCCAGTCCAACCATTACCCTGCACTGACAAGCCCACCACTAAACTAAGCGCAAACTGATCTTCCCTCAAGATCTCCCCTCATGGCTGCCCCTCACCATCTCCACTCACAGCCACCCCTCGTCTCCCACCCATAGTGGCACACGCCCTATAGCTGCCACCGCTATCCCTCATGGCCACCTCTCATCTCCCCTCATGATTACCCCTCAGGAACGCTCCCCACACCCCATGGCTGCCCTTGCTCTCCCGTCATGATCTTCCCTCATGTCCTGCCCGCTCATGCCGCTGCCCGTGGCTGCTGGCGTACTCGGGCCAGCACTGACACCCCCTTCCCCGTCCCTGTGTGGACCGGCAGCCCCTCCACACCCACCATAGGCTGCAAGCCCTTCCCTGTCCCTGTCAGCACATGGCTCTGAGCAACCGGCTCTGGGTGACGCTGCTTCAGCAGGGACACGGGACCAGAGCAGCCGATGCCCAGAGCTCCCTCCCCGCCTCAGCCAGGCTGAGGCTGTGCAGGCGCCCTCCACACCCACCCAGCACTGCAGCCGCTCCTTCCACCTCCTGGACTCTGCACAACTCTGCTCCAGCTGCTCCACGAGCACACGGAGCGGCTGCTTCACCTCTGCCGCCTCCATGGTAGTGCTGGCTGTGAGGGGCACTGAGACGGGCGCTGGCAGCACAGACGCTCCTCTCGCGCCTTCGTTAAAGCCCTTCCCCAGCGCAGCGACACACCACAGGTCGTTGTTGTCTCTCTCCCACTCCTGTTCAGCAGTACCCAGGTTCTCCCGGTGCTCCCCACCCCTGGAAGCAGCCCAGCGCTACACCAGGGAGCCTGCGTCACAGCGCCACGCTAACAGCAGTGACATGGCTGCTACTACCCACTGAGAAATGGCCACTGCTGGCAGCAGGTGCTGAGCCGGGGACCCAGCCACGGCAATCAGGGTGTTCTCAATGCTATAGCCAGTTTCTGTTTAAAGTATAAATTTATTAAACTGAGCAAGCGACAGCAGATAAAACAGCTCCGGCTGCGCCGTGGAACCCTCCGCTCCGCCCAAAACGCACGCGCGGTCTCTGGGAGGTGGTCCTTTATACTTCTCGGTTCAAGGCCCCAGCCAATCCTGCCGCCTCTCATCACTCGGATGTTGACATGGCTTTTCCCTATTGGTTCCCTTTGTTGCAGGGGCCTCATCGTCGAGAACTTTCGAGAAGCTCCGAGAGGCTTCGAGAAGCACCCACTACCAATCTCCTCACCATCACCACCCCCATCCCTCGTACGTTCCAACAAGACACAACTTCCAGCCACCCACCCCCCCTCTTTTCCCCCCGCACAATCCTGTGCAATAATACAACTGACCTCCCCCCAGTAACTCACGGAGTACAACAGTTACAAAACAAAAAGAATATGGTTCCACACAGCGACAGCCACAGAGAGCATCCCTCCCCCCAAACTTCTTGATGAACAAACCCCACACATTACAAGGGGAACAAGGCTCTGCTATGGGTGCATGGGGCCGGAGCAATGGTGGCACCAGGGAGTCCAACTCCACCATGCTCACTGCTGGGGCGTCTGCTGTCGGGGCACATGAGCTCCTGTGAGCTTGGGGGGGGGGGGGGGCGGCCCCAGGGGAAGCTGGGTCACTGCACTGAGAGGGAGGTGGAGTTAACCCAAACCCAGGGCTCCACTGAGGATAGAGCAGAAAAGGGGCTGAAAAATGGTGCTTCTCCATCAGTTCCACGTAACAGGGCCAGGACTGGGCTGAGCTGCTGGGAATCCCCCAAACACTGGGGAAACCCTCCTTGAAATCACTTTGGCATTGCTCTGGGGTGGAACAGGCTGCTCAGCGTGAGTGAGGATGCTCAAGGGTTTCTAAGCACAGAAATGGGGGAGTGGTGTGATGCAGCATGGGGGCTGGAACTAGATGATCCTTACCATCTCTTCCAGCCCAAACCGCTCTGTAATGAGCCTGCTTCTCCCCATGTCTCAATACACAGCTATTCCAAATATATTCCTGGTATATAGAATAAATAGTATCCCAGAATGGTTTGGGTTGGAAGGGACCTTAAAGCATACCCAATCCCAACTCCTGCCACGGGCAGGGACACCTTTCACTAGAGCAGCTTGCTCCAAGCCCCTCTGGCAGGTTAAAGCCATTTCCCTTGTCCTGTCCCTACAGGCCCTTGTCCAAAGCCTCTCTCTAGGTTTCCTGGAGCCCCTTTAGGTTTTGTCTCAAACCTCTATCTTCTGATTTAGTCTACTTCAGTGCTATGAGGAACGCCTTTTTCTCCTTCTGGAAAGCTGCAGTGGATATACAGGAATCCTTTTCACAATCCCCTTTACACAAATTTGGCCACAATAGTCGCCACAAGTTACACTTTAAAATAGAGCCCAGGGAGGAGCTTGAAGTTTGTGTCACCTTTTGGTACCAGTAAAGACCAAAAGGAACCCCCCCCAGCCTCACAAGGCACCCAAAACTGCACCCAGCAGCGAGCTCTTAGCTTAAAACTGAGCTTCTGGCTCCACCTGATGGAAAAGAGGAGTAAGGAACAAGAAGCCGCACCAACCAAAAGAAACAAAAGCTGAAAGGCACCGCTACAGCCTGCTTTTCTACTTCAGTGATCCACAGACATTGCTGGTGAAACACAAAACAGAGATCGCTTCATCATGGAAACTTCTAACAAACAGGGTCAAGATGTGCGGCTCTTTACCAGGTCATGACCAACAGGCATTTGGGGCCTATTAAGTAAGCTATTTTGGTGATTTTTAACTTCACGAAATACTGTTTGATGACATCAATTCGTGGTGTTATAGCTGAAAAGCAGCCCAGATAAAGAACAATGTCATTAGCATGGTTCCCATGCAGGAAAGGGAAAACCTGCATTGTATGTTTCCCTATCTCACTGGTCACTAAGCTGCTCTCAGCGTTCCACATGGTACCTTTAAATCTTGGCTTACATTTAGCCATAAATAGCATGATTTAATTTTAATGCCAGTATATATATTCCCTGCTTTCATGCCAGAAACCACGCACACTTCTCCTGCCAAAGTGCACAGGTACCCAGCACAATTAGGCATTATTCCTGCAAACAAAGCCTCCAGTGAAGCCAAGGGCTGCCCCGGGTGCCCCAGGAATGCTGGTTTGGCTCTGGGGTACTTACATTGCCTCGCTGTGTTTGCACAGCACTGAACGCAGAGCCACTGTTCATTTGGGAAAGCATTTCATGTGCCTGATGCAAAGAAGCATCAAGCTACTTCACCAGAATACATGCAGGTGATGTGATGGAGACACATTATGCCTTTACAGCCAAATACTTAAAGGAACGTGTTGTAGGTGCATAGAGATACCTTTACAACATTTACTGTTCTTGTTAAAGAAACCTAAGCCCTCTGGATAGGCAGTACAGATCTCTCTCTAGTACCACTTTAAAAATATATTTCCATTAAATTTAGAAATAAATTTCTAAGAAAAGTAATTGAGAAACACCAGGAAGGTACAGAAGGGGCATTCTCTGAGCTTGCTTTTTGCACTTCTTCACCTCCTGTGAAGTTAGGTTGCAAAGAAAGGCCCCTCATATTTTTATTAAATACTACAACCTGGAGAGGGGCTTTGGACCAGGGCCTGCAGGGACAGGAAAAGGGGAATGGCTTTAACTTGCCAGAGGGGAGACTGAGATGAGCTCTTAGGCAGAAGCTCTTCCCTGGGAGGGTGCTGAGGCGCTGGCACAGGGTGCCCAGAGAAGCTGTGGCTGCCCCATCCCTCGCAGTGTTCAAGGCCAGGTTGGACACAGGGGCTTGGAGCAAGCTGCTCTAGTGGAAGGTGTCCCTGCCTGTGGCAGGGGTTGGAACTGGATGAGCTTTAAGGTCCCATCCAACCCCAACCAGTCTGGGGTCCTATGAGATGTCTTACATATTTTCTTTGCACATTCCAGTGTATAAACTACACTAATTTGTGAATTATTTGCAGTTCAGCCTCCTACAAATTCAGCTTTGCTCAGCACCAGCATTTGGGTGAGCTATAGGCACTTGAGCAATAAGTGGAACAAGTACAAAACCAACAGCACTGGATTTCTAGCACGAAGCAGGTCAGGGCCCTTTGGTTGTCTACAGTCTTTTGGTAATAAAAGCCCTGAAGACAATTTCTAGGGCTAATTAAGATCCCAGACAACAAAAGAGACTGATTTACAAGCAGTTAGCTATACAAGCAGCTATATTTGAGAGGTTTAAGCAGTGTCACATTCAGCCAAGTCCCAGTCTATGTTTGGTGGAAAACTGACAAAAAAACTTTCCATGACGAAGCAAATTCATCTTTGCTCCCTCTTTTTCTCCCAACAGACACACATATCAATGCAGACGGTCTTTCTGATAGCTTGTAATTTTGCACACTAAAAGAGAGGGAGCTTTGACATTTGCTTTGGCCATTCCATCTCTTCCTGCTATCACACAGACAACTGTCAAGATGTTTTCTATTGTTGTTGAAGCAGAGATTTACTGGTGACAGGCTCAGTGTCTGGGAAGAGAAGTTCTGGGTTCCTGTCTTCACTCCTGAAATAATACATATAATTCTGTACTTGTTCCAGCATTGAACTGTAATTAAAGCAAACATCAAATGCTCTTTGTCTGCTTTAGCTCCTAGGCCACAGCCATACACCCTTGTCCTTGCTTTGGCCACCTGAAACATGTAATTAGGGTCTGAATATGCTTACAAGCTCTGGGGACTGTCATCCTCCATCCTGTTCCTGAATTTCTGAGCTGCTTAGGCAGGTAACATGCACCTACCTTCCTCACACAGGTAGCTGTGGCTATGGGAACAACACAGGGTTGAAAGCAAGGCAGAGAGAACCTTCAGGTTAAAACAGAGAACTCCTCAATTACCCTGTCATTAAATAAGAGCAATTTAGGATGACAGTTTTTCACTTTTGTTCAGAAAGGCTTATACATACCTTGATGTTCATAAGCTTGCCAAGGAATTGGATAAATGAAGCAAACATTAAGATGACTGAAAAGCCCAGACATCAGTCAGCAATGGCCTGATGTAGAAAAACTTCAAGTTCTAAACTGCCTTGGCCTAGTAAATCTGCAACCAGAAAGTGACTTGGACAAGATGAGAGCTCAAATTGAATACCAGAACCTAGAGAAATACTCCCAGAAATAGAAGATGAAAATCGGTAGAGCAGACCAGAATTTTACATGCTTGTAATTCCTGCTTATTGCACGAATAAGGGGGGGGGGAGCAACAGCTTCAAAGCTGTTCTTCAGAGCAGTCTGTATGAAAAGGGAGTCTGGGAACACAGTATGAGAAATAAAAATGTGCTACTGGAGGAAAACCCAAACCACAATACCAGGGCATAAAGTACAGTACAGCATAAGTACATGAGGGCATGGCTGGAGCAGTGAATCACAGCAGGAGATCAACCAGGGCTCTGGGAAACATTACTCCTCTGCAAAGAGTTGGAATTTTAAGCAGAGGAGCAACGACTGAAACAAGCTTTAGGTATGTAAAAGGCCGTTGCATAGAAGGAAAATAACCTGTTCTCTGCAGTCTGATGGACAGTGTAAATGGGCAGCAGGAGAGACAGATGGAGAACATGGTGGGAGACTTGCTGACAGTAAGGACAGGGAGGCACTAAAACACAGACTAGGGTCTTAGGCCCTCCAGCCCTTTCAGGCCATTATGTAATAACATAGATGTAACTTGGGGCAGGGGAACAGACCTGAGTGTGTCCTTCATCCTTGCCAGCCCTATTACTCTGCAAAAGTAAACTTTTTGGCTGCTAAGGACTTTTTGGGGTTTACCTTTTTGGTCTGTGAAAGGACTCCAGCAAATGCTGTTGACATTATGGTTTCCTTCAGTTATTTCACTCCTTTTCAATCAAATTACCTAAGTGCAGCTTTCAGAAATACCCAACTTCCTGAGCAACACCTCTTGGCATACTTTTCTTATTCCTAAGACTAACCAACAGTAACAATGACATATCACTCCTTGCAACAACGAGGCCTTTTCAAACTGAAATCAGTCTTACTTTATCCACAGCAGATAAGTGCTCATTTTTTCTCACCCAAAACAAGGTAGGGTAAACTGTTATATGCCCCTAACCAGCAGCTCGGTTCATTCCCACAAACCAAGTTGCCTTTAAAACCCCAAGGAATTATTTACCACTTCCTACTACAAACATGTGACTGCATTTAATCCCTATGCTTGGCAAAGGGAACATTTTGCATTAAACAGCGATTAATCAGGGTTTAGTCTCAGCTAAACCCAAGTCAGTTAAGAAATACAAAAAGCAACCTAGGACAGGAATAGCAGCCAACTCCACAATTTCATATGGAATACCACATTGGGAGCATCCAAAGGCACGGAAGTGCAGAAGCATTCACCCTGTATAAAAAGCACAGCAGAAGCTTCCATATAGAGACTGATAGAAATACATAGACTGCAAAGGCAGCACTTCCTCTGGCTCTGGACAGAGGCAACTACGAGTTTCTGCGGAGTTTGCTTCTTTTTTGAATACACTCTGTATTATAATTACACATTAACTTCTTTTAATAATGCAAGGCATGGTTTAATATAAACATTCAGATTATGGAAAGTTTTATAACAGTACAAACCTGTCTGTCTGCTCAGATCTATTGTACAAGATTGCAAAGCCAAACACTGAGGCCAGGCTTGAAAACAGCATCTCTTGTCATACAGTCAGAATATTGTACATACAGAATACAGCTCGATGCTTCTCAGGTTCACCAGCATAACACCCAGATTGTATTATTCATCCATAATACAAGTGCTTCTATCTTACAGGCACCTCACCAAGGGGCAGAATTGCCAAATATAACATTTTGGAGAGTGATATAGAACCACAAAACCATAGAATGGTTTGGGTTGGAAGGGACCTTAAAGATCATCTAGTTCCAAACCCTAGCCATGGGCAGGGATGAGAGTGCAAGATCACCCTTAGTAAAATATATATAAATTACACTTTGGCCAAGACTTTCAACAATTAACCAGATTTCTATAGGTATCTCCCCTCAAACATTCTGACTTAACTGTTCAGTAGGTACACAACTAGATGAACAGAATCTCATCAAGTCTGGGAACTCTTTAAACTGGAAACTCTTTAAAATCATTCTGTATTTTCTTCAGAGCAATTGTAATTGAAGGGCATAGCTACGTTTGAAGAGTCAAGTCCTCTTGGATAAAAGGAATGAGAGATGCTTGCTTCAAGAACAGGCCTTCATCGCGCTTATTTCCATGCAGCACCTTGGGTCAGTCAGCAGATACACTTGGAAAGCCACTTGTTCAGAAAGACAGAATGGTCTTATGAATTATTTCAATGCACTCTCTAATTTCATCCTCCTTAATGACAAGGGGTGGTGCCAGCCGGATGATATCACCATGAGTAGGTTTGGCAAGAAGTCCGTTATCACGAAGCCGCAAACACACCTTCCAGGCATCGTAGTCTACAATTGAAGGTAAAAAGAAACAGAAGACACTTAGAATACAGCACAAAAAGCAGCACAATTGAAGCACGTGGTATGTGGGGCCAGACTGTAAAATGCCTGCCATCTGGCAGTGAGAAGATAAAGTGTGTTCACAAATGAAGCAGTCGCTTCTGAGCCATCCCCTACAATTTGCAGTGAACGTGCAAGACTGCTGCAGAACTGCAGTTTGTCTGAAGGGACTCACAAGTTTGCCTCCATGTACACTGAGTTTTGCTTCTTCACAGCTGAGTGCTTGCCTTGTAGCAATAAGGTTAAAACGGGGAACTGTGAAAAGCATTACATTTATGCCTGGATTTCAATGCATCATGTGCATGTCTTCTACAACAGCTCCCTGCAGCACTGAGTCACTTAGAATGTATTCAGAACAAATATAATTGTCTGCTCTGGGTCCTAAGCAGTTTTCTGATACAACTCAAGGTGTTAATTCCTAGAAATGTGTTCCCAGTTGTCAGCTTTTTCCCCCTTTGTACTCTCCCGGATTCACTGTACTCTTCCAGCTATCCTGGAAACAACCAACCTCAGCCAATCCGTCCATAATCTGACAGAAACTAGTGTTCCAGATGTGGCCAGTTTTATTCTGATGGAGAGACAAAAGCGTATTTGTTGGGGGCAAGATTCACCATCAGGTTTGAACATTATCAAATCATAAAAGAACTTAATTCATTAAAAATAATTGTTCAGACTTACTTAGTAAAAAACCCCTTATTTTAGTATCACACAGTGACTTGCCTCGATTTTCAGTAGGTACTACAATACTATAGCCAAGATCTGAACCCAGACATGATGCCTATAAACCATCCCCCTACTCCATTAAGATACTTTCAATTTAAGCTGAAAAATGTTTGTTCGTGCTATGATTGTGCAGTTGATTTTATTTCCTTACCCTTGGTTTCCCGAATTACAATTGCATTTAGTAGTCCTCTTCCTCGTACACAAGTTACAATATCTGATGGTGTCTTCATGAGCTCATTTCTTACTATATTACCCATTATTTCTGCATTTTTAGCCAAGTTTTCCTCTTCAATTACCTAAAGGGAAGTCAGATCTCCAGTTAACTGCAGGGCACTGCGTTTGTTTTCTGTACCATGCTGCAATGGATGACTAAGGACATTACAACTGCTGAGCTACAAAAGCTGCTGCATCCGAAGTATCGCTGCGAAGGCTGTACATCCAAGCAGATTAGTATTAAGCCTTTACTCATTCCTGTTCACAAGAAACAATAATCTCTTTGAAATTTTATTCTAAATTAACTGCTTTTCATTTGCTGTTATTTACAAGTAAATCATAAGGCTCTGAAGACTCTTAATCTGTCCAGGTCCACAGACTGGGTGATGAGGGTTTCAGAGTGACTTGCATTACATGTAGTCAATTATATAGTCACAGACTAATTAGAATATGGACTCTGTACAAGGCATTTTGCTAGCTTCTGTTTGAGCCCCAGTAGCACATATGTTATCAGTGTCACAGAGCAGCAGCCTCTGCAATATGGTCCAGTAAAATAAGCCAATTTAAAATGTCTTTGTGAAATTAGTGAAACTGTTTTACTGAAACCTCCCTTAAGTAAATTTTGCCATTGAAGACATTGAGACCATAGGAACATAACAATTAGGACACATTCCCAGTAAAGACTTTAGAAGTTGTTTTGTGATCTATGCAAAGTTAACAACTACCACTTTTTTATCCATATTAAAAGCTGGATTTCTACTTGTAGCATAACAAATAACATCATTTATTTAAGCAACGATCATGTCAGTGTGACACTTCTTTTCCTTTGGAATCCAAATCTCTACTACAACACACAAACCTCCAGTGCTGCTATTGCAACACGACAAGCTAATGGATTTCCTCCATATGTAGATCCATGTTCACCAGGCTTAATGGTCAGCATGACTTCATCATCACATAGTACTGCCGAGACCTGAAATGGGAAGATCAGCCCATTGATTTACATAAATATTCATATTGTAAACTTAAATATCTCTGAAGTATACTTTTCCCCAGGGCTCAGGAAAGGGTAATTTTCAGTCTGTGGTGATAAATTACATTTACATTCCCAGCTCTGTGTAGAGGAGTGTCTCTGACAATCACATTACAACTTAATCCCTTAAATACACTTAGCTATAGTGGTGACATTAACATTGAAGGGCATTTCTCCAAACTGAATAGTATTTCAAGAGTTTCAGCTTCAAATACTCTGGGTAACAACTCAGAAATACCTCCAATCAGGCAAAATCATTCAAGGCATATTGTAATTTCCAACCTAATCAGCAGGAATTTAAATCACTCCAAGAGGATAAAAATCAGTCGTGGGTATGCCAAGCAGATGAAAGTTGTTCACAAATAGCTTGATAATGTATGTTTTAACACACATTGGTATTTTTTTTTCCCTTTGCAGAATTCACCTAGAAATAATCACAGCAAGACTGTGATAAATACTCTCCAGAGAGAGTACAACAGACTAACCAGTAATTCCAGAGTGAAAAGCTAACCACCGGATACTTATTTTCCTGACAGGATAATATCAAACTGAAGAAAACAGAGATCAATTTTTCAATTAGTTGACAAGGGCTAGAAACACCTAAAAAATCACCAGCCTAAGAAGATGGCATCTAATAATTTGCCACCCTAACGAGCCGAGTATCAACATAGCAAGTTCAGGATACCATATAGAGATTTCAGCTATAAAGGTAATATATATCCCATAGTTTTCTTATGTATCTCTCACAACTTGAACTATATGGCAGTACTGTTTTGACCAGCAGGTCAAAGGAGGTGATCCTGCCCCTCTACTCTGCTCTCGTGAGACCTCACTTGGAGTATTGTATGCAGTTCTGGTGTCCTCAACATAAAAAGGACATGGAACTGTTAGAACAAGTCCAGAGAAGGACCATGAGGATGATCAGGGGCTGGAGCACCTCCTGTATGAAGAAAGGCTGAGAAAGTTGGGGCTGTTCAGCCTGGAGAAGAGAAGGCTGCGTGGAGACCTCAGAGCAGCCTTCCAGTATCTGAAGAGGAGCTATAGGGATGCTGGGGAGGGACTCTTCATTAGGGACTGTAGTGATAGGACAAGGGGTAATGGGTTCAAACTGAAACAGGGGGAATTTAGATTGGATAAAGAAGAAGTTCTTTCCTGTAAGGGTGGTGAGGCACTGGAATGGGTTGCCCAGGGAAGTTGTGAATGCTCCATCCCTGGCGGCGTTCAAGGCCAGGTTGGACAGAGCCTTGAGTGCCATGGTTTAGTGTGAGGTGTCCCTGCCCATGGCAGGGGGTTGGAACAGGATGATCATAAGGTCCTTTCCAACCATAACTATCCTATGATTCTATGATTCTAATTGTCTCATAAATCATAGTTAATCTTGTAAACACTGCTTTCCAAGTACAACAAACATCAGACTTACTGTTCTTCCAACTAGTAGATTTTCAGTGTTAATTACTTAGAAATCACTATTCTACAAATAGATACTTCTTTGTTACTCACGGGATATAAGCCACCAGAAAGGGCCTTTCCAAGAAGAACTATATCAGGTCTCACATTTTCATGGTCAACAGCTAGCATCTTCCCTGTTCTGGCTAAACCAGTCTGTACTTCATCAGCAATAAGGAGAACCTTTAGAGAGACAAAGAAGAAAAATCCGCCCATAAAAGAATGACTTTTAACTCCCATTCCCAACTCAGTTCAAATAATACAGCATAATTGCATGCAGTAAGTGAAAGACCTTCCAGCTGCATTACTTTAAGTACATGATGGTACTTCCTTTAGCTCCTTTAAACCTCCTGGAGGCTTACATGTTCTATGAAATGTGAAACTACCAACAAGTGAACATACTGTCCTCTCTCTCCGATATCTTTAGCACATTCTGTTCTACGTAAGGCATAGTCCACACATGGTTGGACACTGTCCAACCAATATCTGTTTGCCATACAACAAGGAGTAGGATTTCCAAAAAGTTAGAATTCATCTATCTCTACTCCCAATGCATTATTTGTACCTTTGGAAGTTGAAGGACATGGAAATGCACAACAAACATATCTTCCCACCCTTCCAGGGACACTGAATGCAAGTCTGTCTTTCTTCACTCGCAGAGAACAGTTATGGATCTAACAACACTCCATTTTCAAAACTAAACATTTCTTAGTACAATTCAGACAAGATATAATATTGAGAATAGGAGTCAGGACTGGGGCATGAAAGAGAATCTAAGAAAATCCTGAAAAAAGGACAAAATTATGAGACCCCTGGTCATCAGAAAATTTAAAAGATCACCCTTAAGCATATTTTCTTCACTGTGTCATTCTGTGACCCACTACTAGCTCTTGGTAGCACTTAAGCACTCCATAACAAGGTCCCTTGACAGCCATGGTAGAAGCACTGCAGGAACTAGCTTCTGGCCTAAGAAACTTATAATGTGAAAAAGAAATGAAAAGTTAATATAAACTAAATGCAATTTCAAGAGCATTCATAAGAAACTTCAGTCAGTGACAGCAGCAAGAAAAATGTGCACTGCTAAGAAGTACTTCCGGGTAAGGAAAGAAGTCTCCCTCCCCTATTCCAATGAAAGAAAAGGAAATTATTAAATAGTGCATGAAGTCCTGTACCTTGCATACAAGGATGACCTTACAAAACACACCAGTAAGCTCGGTGTGTAATGTTTAAGCCACTTTGTTACGGAGAATTCCTTACATTGTGTTTTGTGCAGAGGTCCCGCACTCCTGTGAGATAACCTTTGTCAGGAATGACTACACCTGCTTCACCTTGAATGGGTTCGACCATGAACGCTGCTACGTTGGGATCTTGAAGGGCCCGCTGTAAAAACGGACACATGGATAGGGAAGACAAGAAGAAAAAGCTTTTATTAGGTCAAATTTAGAAGATATGGAATTGAATACATGTAGCAGAACCTAGCTCTAAGCCTGGAGTTCTGCCTCAAGTGATAATAGTATCTATACCAGGAGTTACCCCCAAATGCCATTCCAGTTCCAACACAAAAGCCTGTGTTATTTTTGCCTTGAGAAATCAGTTGCTGTGCTTGCGTGGAAAATTACAAAGCTTAAAAATTGCAAACTCAGACAAGCAGATTATCAGGCCAGTTCTTAAATTACCTCAGAAATACACCCACTTTGGCATTACCCCATGCAGGACAAACAGTTGCTCAACTCTATTCAAACAAGAAAAAACGGTGCCTCTCCAGAACAGTTTTGTCACCTTAAAGCAAAGTCCATAGCTATATTCTTGCACCATCAAGTTCTAAAAGGTTTAGAAGTCCATGAGACTCAAGAGATATAATGATTCCCAGCATGAATTTACTACATAATTTCTCAGTATGGCCCCATAAACAGAATGAATTCAGTCATCACTCTGACAGACACAGATCGCTGTTTCAGGTCTCCACAGCACATTATTCAAAGGCTTGATAAAGTTGGCTAAAAGCCACTAAATACTTACAGGGCTTTCACAATGGGCAGCTTTATGTAGGTTCAAATCTGAATAAGCTTTTCCACACAGCAACTATAATACACTGAGAGACCTTTGTTTCCTCTAACCAAACTCTAAGGAGGCAAGCATCTCTGTCCTAAATCCTCCGACTTCCATGGCGACTCACTTGTACTAAGCAGACCCAACATGCAGAGAGGGCTAACCAACTCATCACTCATGGAGACAAGGGGGAATGGCATTAAGCTGAAAAAGGGTAGATTTAGATTAGATAACGGGAAAAAAATCTTCCCTGTGAGGGTGCTGAGGCGCTGGCACAGGGTGCCCAGAGAAGCTGTGGCTGCCCCATCCCTGGCAGTGTTCAAGGCCAGGTTGGACACAGGGGCTTGGAGCAAGCTGCTCTAGTGGAAGGTGTCCCTGCCTGTGGCAGGGGTTGGAGCTGGATGAGCTTTAAGGTCCCTTCCAACACAAACCAGTCTGGGATTCTGTGATTCTATTTCCCAGATGATGGAAAAGTGGCAATGCCAATGTTCCTAGTGCTTCAGGACTACCTGTGTTTGGCTGGAGCCGTCTTGCCTCCCACGTTCCAAGTCTAGCACCCTACGGCTGCCATCAAGCACCATCTGCCCTTTCATACTTTAGCCGAAATTATGAGGGTGGGAAAGTAGGTAGTTAAAGATACTAGTTTCAGAATCCAAGTCCTGACCTTGGAATGTATGCTACTGATGTGAATTCCCTTAAGTTGTATCTGCTGTTCTTCATTTGTACCTTGAATATCTTAGTGATGTGGGAAATGAAACAGGTTGTGTGGTTTTCCTTTTACATCCTAAAGCAAAACTGAAAGCAGATTTTACACACATCTCCTATATGTATTGTAATATATATATATTTCTTATATATGTCTATATATAAGTAGTGTCAAACCACATTTCAAAGGATAAACTGATTTTCCTGCCTTGCTATTTACCAATGAGATGCTGTAAAATGAATTGCTGACAAGAGAACAAAAATGGTCAAATACCTCAAGAGCTGGTAGGTCATTGTATGGGATCACTTCGAAACCTGGCATGAAGGGTCCAAATCCATCATAGCTGGATGGGTCAGTAGAACTAGAGATAGCAGACATTGTTCTGCCCCAGAAGTTGCCAGCTACAGAAGAATAAAAGGGGTGAGTTTGTTACAAAACTAAGAGCCAGAACAGTTTAGAGGACATCACACTTTCCATCTGGTAATGTGGTTTAAGAGTTGTCTAACATTAGCATATTAACATCCTTCTGCTAATTGTCAGCATTTTATATTGATGCCATACATTGTGTTGCTGTATCAAAAGCACATATCAACTTTTTAATTCACAAAGTTCAAGGAGAACCCATTTAGATTTACAGAACATTGTGACACTGTGCTGTTTCCTATAGAAACATGAGTTAAAATGTCTAGGAACCATCTATCACCAAGACCATAACATATACATTTAATATTTCAGTTAAATCAACATACTCTCAGCTAATCAGTAAGAAGGTGCTTAACAAGACTAAGATTAAGGGTTCAACACCTTCACAGCATTCTAGTATTTTTCTTTCTCCTCTTATTTCTGTGTATGTAGCTGTGATCCCAGGGGCAAAGATTGTTCTCAATCTGCAGGAAACCCTAAAGTCAGTTGTTACCGAAGCAGCCAGCTCTAGGCATCCCCTCTGTCTCATTGCCAGGGTAAACAGCATTACAGTGTTCACCGCAGCAATGCCTCCTAAGGGAACAATCCCTGCCAAGCTTTGCTCAGTCACGTGCTTGTCACCTCAAGGTTATATTAGAGCAACCCTCTGTATCCTGAAGCAAAGCCCTGAGGACTGCATTACTCAGAGCAGAGCAGGCTGGCTGCTGATGGCAGGCTCTCTCCACCTTAGCACCACTCCAGTCTCCGTGCTGGCTCCCTGTCAAGCACAGAATCTACGTCAAGTTTTCTAGACTGATGTTTAAAGCCATATTTTGTTCTGACCCAGGCTACCCAAGAGGGCCTTTTTTCTGCCAAAATGCTGGCTTTGACAGGAGGATTACTGGGGTCTTTTTCCTAGCTACTTGGCACATAATGACATATTGTGGTTCAGGGGATTGGATCATAAAAATGGAGAGCATATCCAGTTCATCAAGATGAGAAAGCACTTACTAAAAATTAATTGTATGAAGAGCAAAATAAACTATATATGGAAGGGAAGGAGGGAGAAATATATTTGTTCAAAGAATTCCCAGAAGAAATAACCACCTCATCTATTTAATCCCATAAACCATAATGTAATCTTTAACTACGAATTGCAATTTAGAAATGCTGCCTAATCACAGTTTATGGTTCAGGTACTATAGATACCAAAAGTCAAAACCAGTATTTGCAGCTGGACCAATTAAAAAGAAGTCAATATTTAAGTAATAAGCTTTATTCTGGAAGGTTTTATAAAATACAGAACCACTGAACAACATTAGAATTGACAAACATACTTCACCTATAACCAAAACCACCAAATGTCAGTTATCTGAATTAAACATTTATTTATTTCCCTAATAAAGCACAACAATCTCTTCAGAGCAGGTAACTTCTTCCTGTTACAGAGCCAAGCAGAGCAGGCAGATAAAGGGCACCAAATACATAATCAAGGGCTTTTCCAGGGTCCCATATCTATTTTAGCAACATTGCTTTTACTGTCATTGTGTGATCAAGGCTACAATATGGCTTTACTGGGTTAATGCCAACTTCTCAAAGACCTTAAGAACGCGGAAGAAAACTACTGGCAGTGAAAGCCTAAGAAGGAAACAGGCTTAACCCTGATGTGCAATCTATGAGAAGAATGAATTCACCAATTAGTGACACCCAAGCAGCAGTTAAAAGAGCGTGGAGCACTGAATGTGCTTCCCAGGCATTCAACCTTTTTAGCTGTCAAAAATTGGTGAGTGGGACAAATAAGGTCCACTTTAAATACTCAATGCTGTTTACAAAGCCTTATCAACCACCTTACTAACAACAGTTTCCTCCCTGGATTTAAGTTCATTGTTGCATTTCCCTTGCAAAACCAGACATTAACAGCAGTTCCTGACACAGCACAACTACCCTCATTGCCTCTTGATGCATACACCTCCACAAGGGAGAGGATCTCAAACTGATTTGTCACAGGAATTATACTCACATCTCTTGCTTTTACAATCATATAGAATCACAGAATCACTTCTGTTAAGATCACATGTGTTTCTTTAAGGACATTACATTAAAAAACCAACAAGTTTCTAATTCATTGTAACTATTTAAGGTTAAAACCAAATAGCTAGAAGTTTAGGTAGAATGTTTTGTCAACAGAATGTATTTTAAGACTGAACTTCACAATTTAGAAGGAGGCACTTGCCGAACCCTAAAGTCTTGCAAAGACTCTTGTAACCACAACAGAATCACCAGCTATAGGTACATGAGTACAACATAACCTGTTAACAGGTTGAGAACTTAGCTTACATTATTAAAATGTCAAAGGTTACAGAAACCTTCAACAGACTTGGTTCAGTGACAAAACTGAAACATTAAGAATGCTGCAAAGTACTCACTACAGCTATAGGACAAAAGAGAGTGCTATATGCAGTGGCTGGAGGTCTCTTCCTCCTCAGTACTTCAACTCATAACACATTTCACATACCTGCAAAAATAATTTTTGCTTTGTACTTTGGAATTCCTTTCACAGTGTATGCCCACTTCCGAGCCAGCTTACAGGCAGTTTCTCCAGCTTCCACTCCTAAAACATAAAGCAGAACCATTATCACACTTGTACATGAAACAGGTCACTAATGCAGAACCAAATGCTACAAGACCGTTGAATCTCACAGACAAGAAATACAATGGAAATAAAGTTATCTTTTTACCTGTGTTCATTGGAAGAACTTTGTTATAATTGAACATTTTGGTGACAAACTCCTCATATTCACCCAGTACATCATTGTAGAACGCTCTGGATGTAAGGGTCAGTTTTTCAGACTGAGTTTTCAGAGCATTCACGATCTTTGGGTGACAGTGGCCTTGATTAACAGCACTGTAAGCACTCAGAAAGTCAAAATACTTTCTACCTTCAACATCCCACACATAAATACCTAGGAAAACAAAGGTATGGTCAATACACAGAAGAAGACATGAGATAATGCTAAACGGTGGAAGCTGAGAGCTACAACACAGCCTGGTCAAATATAAATGGTATTCTTGCTATTCCATAGGCATATCTGAAAGGCCCTCTAATTAGAAAATAATCAATTGACAAGCTTGAGCAACAAATTAGCACAGTACAAATAAATGCCCAAGGAGGAATCAAGAAAAAAAGCATTTCACATGTAAAGCTGCTGTTCCACTATGTTAATAAGTAATATCAGAGTATTACTTCCCCTCCAAGTCCCTGTTTTGGGTCCTAAAATGTAACTAAAGAATATTTCTGTAAGAGGATTAATAAGAACTGGAGGTCATAAAAGAAAGAACAAAACCAACAGAACCCAAAGAGTCTCAGAATTTAAGAGATGGTCAGCTGTGAGCTGTCAAACTGTGTGCTGAAAACGAAAAACTATTGGATCACTATGCTGATAGCATTTCAGTATAAATTCATAGAATTTAATGGGCAGAGCACAAAGGTCCCTTAAACATAATTAAAGATCAGAGCAGGAACAGTACAAAAGGACTAAATAGGGTTCGAGTGCACGTTTTCCTGTTGACATGAGCATTAAACCTCTCCACAGAAGGTAACAGAAGAAACAGAGTTGCTTGAAACTTTCTTGTTGAGTTATTCTGAATTATGATCTGAATTATGAACTTAGACCGCTATTTAGGTGAATTATTTCAGAGACTACAACTTTATCAGGCAGCTTTATGTGTAACGATCCAGTTCTCTAACCAGCAATTAGTCTTTATTTCATCAACTATCTCAATTCCACCCCAGCCCCCAAAAAACCCAAAGGTTCAGAAATTGATTAGCTCAACATGATTATGCCATGATCCCATCCCATCTACACACACACACCCCATCGACACCACCCAGGGAAGAGCCTAGATAAAATACCTTTTCCTTTTTCCAGAGCAACAGGCAGTGGGTGATAATTGTGGGCACCATATTTAGCCTCACGTTCAAATATGAACTCGGAGGATGGAGGTCCTTGAATGGTTTTCTTAGTAGCAACTGAGGTGGCAGTGGCAGAACTGAGCGAGGCGTGAACACCTCGACAGAGAACAGCGATGCTCTGAGAGCGGGTTAGCTTGGAAAACATTATTGACTTCAGGGATGCTGCTATAGATCTGGGGAGAAAGAAAGAAAGTTAATCATTAGCACTAAGAATACTTCAGGAGAAAAATATGACACGATTGAGGTGGTTATATTGCCAGGTTACAGGTTTTTCGACTCTTGTGCAATTTAATCAAGCTTTTATGAAGTAGAAATGAATGCAGTAGTAACTTTAAATAAGTATTGTTTTCTGTTTTAACATACACTTACAAGAACGTGCACATAAAGCACTCAGTGAGCAGCATTTTAAGACCACCAAAAAACAGATGGAAAGTAATAACGTCAGATATTAATGATCATTATGGCATCTTGTATTTTCTATAGCAGAACTCGGTGATTTCCCCTGAATCCATAACCTTGTACTGGTAATGTCTAAGGATTATCTGAGAGTAGAATTTCATGGGGCAAACACATTTCCTCCTGTGCCTTCACCTCAGTCAATGTAAAGATAGGTATGACAGAAGGGAAACTGAGTTGGCATTCTAAAAGCTCTTCAACCAAGCTCTTCTTACAGCACCAAGTACTGGGAGCAGCACAGAGCCCCTGAGGAAACCACAATTGCTTTAGCAAGGGCAAGAGTTCTCAAAGCTTGAGTTCCTAGTCTTGCAGAGCATCACACATAAACTGGCAAAAGATGTAAGGCCCAAAGGAAAATCACAGATTATAATGACAAGTACTTTGATTATCAAATGTAGACTCTTTTGTCACATACTCTGTAGCAAACTGAAGAGGTAAGTAGCCTTGATACTGCTGCACCACGCAACAATAAAAGCATACTGTAAAACTTAACCAAAATACGCTTATTAAATATCAAGATGAGAATGCTATAATAAATAAATATAACAGAAGCAAAGGAAGAAGTTCTTCCCTGTGAGGGTGCTGAGGCGCTGGCACAGGGTGCCCAGAGAAGCTGTGGCTGCCCCATCCCTGGCAGTGTTCAAGGCCAGGTTGGACACAGGGGCTTGGAGCAAGCTGCTCTAGTGGAAGGGGTCCCTGCCCGTGGCAGGGGTGTGGAGCTGGATGAGCTTTAAGGTCCCTTCCAACCCAAATGGACTGTATGATTCTATGAATGAAAGGCTGGTTTACTCAAGGCTGTTGTTATTTCAGGCTGCTTGCAGAGACAAATATTAAGTCATAGCTATTTTCTAAATTTATTTTGGAAAAGGTCTGCACTCTGGATGTGTCACATTTAACAGAGAGGCATTTATTTCAGCACAGTCCTCAGATATTACATTGCTGCTCCTCACTTCTAAGCAAAGCCAAGCCAGGAGACTATTTTCTGCATCTGCCAAAACCCAAGTCTTTAGGAAGCATCAATAGTCTCCATTCCAGCAAGTTATGAATAGCAGCTTCACAGCTCTGGGCATTTCACCAGCTATCATCACCGCTGTTACATATTAGCCGTTTGTGTTAATACTGTAAGATTACTGTAATATTTCTCTGTGCAAGAAAAAGAATTGACAGGAACTGAGCTCAACTGAGCCACTCCAAATTACAACTTGCTTAACTCCCAAAATGTAACTGTGCTGTGATATCCAGGCCCCTGGCACACCTCCACGGCACAGCAGATAATTCTGCCACAGGCTCCCATGTTTTTGGGGACTCTCTCATTCCTGAAATGAAAACTGCAAGGAAATGAAGCTGCCCTGCATCAGAGAGCGACTGTTCTGCAGGACAAATGACAGACCACTAATACGAGGTTCTTCTCTTACTTCGTTCAGGCTGGAAAATACTAATCAGAAATGATCCAAAGGTTTTCCCCCCTCCATGAGGAGAAACCCCCTCAAAGTGTGCTAGTGAGGTCACATCATGTTAGCTGAGGTGATTACATGGAGTAGGGCTGGGTGAAGCTGGGAATTATGGATGCATCTAGAATGAAAAGGTGAAGAAGAATTCAGTTTTGATGATCAACATGAGAAGATGAACGAAGTTTTGGGATGGAGAAGAGGCACAATGAAGGGGGGGAAGAAGGAAAAAAAACCAGACTGTGAGGAAGTGAGAAATATGATCGTGCCCTGCAGCACGCAGTACTGGAATCAGAAGCCAGGGTGTTTCACCAAGCGGAAAAGGTCTTGCATCAGAATAGAAAAGCTACACGAAGCACAGCTGTAAAACATACTTGAATCACTTTGCTGAACTGTTGAGCAAGAACATCCAGAGAAGAACACTGTGCCTGCAGACCCCACCAACCAGCTGTATGCACCCCATCTCTGACATGCACTGGAATACACCCCAAGCTAAATGGCATGTATTATCAGATACATGAAAACCACTCAGGTTCATGTTGATACAGCATAGAGGAATCCGTGCCACGCTGCAGCCTTTACCAACTCAAAGGGGGTGAACGTTCAAGAGCTATAGCAGGAGGGCTACCGGTCTAGACATGCCAAACCACCTTTTCAGACCACACCACATCAGAGGCAGCCCGGGACCTAGCCCAGCAGACAAGAGCGAGCAAGAAACGCAGCGCTGGAATACCAGCACCCTCTCTCCATCCCCCGGCCAAGGCCGCTGCAAAGGTGTCATTGACCGGAGCAGCGCTGCCAACAGACACAAAGAGAAGAGTGACGGTGGAGGCCTGGCCTGCCCATACCCCGACCACATAGCGACGGCGGGTCTGGCCTCAATGCGGCTCGGCGCTGCCGGCCCCGCCGAGGGGCCGTGTCCCGGGAAGCAGCCGCAGTGGGAAGGCCCGACCGCTCCCGCCGCCTCAGTGACGGGGCCTGTGCGGCCTCGGCTGCACAGCCGCTGTCCGGCCCCGCCGCGGGGCGGAACCCGGGGCAAGGCGGCACCGCGGGAGGCAGGAATCGCACCCCTCGGCCCGGGTGCCCCCGCAGCGCTGTACCTGGTGGTGGTGGTGGTGGTGGTGGTGGTGGTGGTGGTGGTGGTGGTGGTGGTGCTGCTGCTGCTGCTGCTGCCGCCGCCGCTGCTGCCCCCGCTGCCGCTGCTGTTGTTGCTCGACCCGGAGCCCGTGGCGAAGAGGCGGAGCCGGCCCGCGGCAACTGTCACCGCTCCTCGCCTAGCAGCACGCCCCGCCCCGGTCCGGTGACGCTTCCGCCGCCGCCGCCGCCTCTGATTGGCAATCGTGGGTGATTGGCAGCCTCCACCCCCCGCTCTGCCATTCCCCGAGTGGTCTCACCGGCCCTCCCACCCGCTGCCGCTTCCCATTGGTGGGACCGCGAGCACACCCCGCGCTCAGCCAATCAGGATGGGGCGCCGGCACACCCGCGCGCCAAGGCACCGCCCAGTTGTCCGTTGGCTGTCTTCCCTCAGGGCCGCCGCCCGCTTCTTCGCCCCTTCCATCAGGCCGGGGTCCTCGGGCTCCGCTCGCCCCGGTGTAACAGCGGCCTTCGGGGAGACGGTAGCAGCCACAGAACCCCTCCGCCGCTCGACGGGCCGAACAGAGCGCCCTCCGGTCCGGTATCACCGCCCTCGGGTCGGGTACCGCGGCTCAGCCGGCTCCTCCATTGTGCCGGTCGGCCCTTGGCCGCGCTTGCTCCCGTCTGGGAAGCTGCTGTAGAAAAGGGTGAGCAAGGAAATAAAAACCTGAGAGGAAAGACACTCCTGGAAATGGGAAGTTTGGGGGATATCTGTGGTAACCGCCAGCTGGCTGCTGCTCGTCTGGTGGCCTCCCTGCATGGGTAGCAGCATCTGCAGGTCATAGTATAGAATGGTTTGGGTGGGAAAGGACCTTAAGATCATCCAGTCCCACCCCCCTGCCATGGGCAGGGACACCTCACACTAAACCATGGCACCCAAGGCTCTGTCCAACCTGGTCATCACTCCCCTGCTATTTTATGAGATACATTTTCACCGAAGCTGCTATGATCTTTTTTCAACAAGCTTTTTCCTGATCTTATGCTTGTGGCTTACAAGAAATAATTTAAAATAACAGGGATTCACTAAGTTTGCTAATGAATTCCTCACAGGGCTCCTGTGTCAACTGTTCTCTGCCCACATGTAGTTTGCATCAACTTCCTCCGCAGTTCCTCACCGTGGTACCATGCCAGGAGCAGGCTGCTGGTCCCTGCTAGTGGTGTGGCATTGATGGAGGCCCGGCCTTGACACCCTGCTGCCTTTGGAGGGATGGAAGCATTAGGGAGTGAGGTCCATTACAGGACAGCCCAGCTTAGAGCTTTCGTGAGGGAGGCAGCAGGTGAGCAGGGGCGGGCTGTAACTAGCCAGCACAACCCTGACCTTTCCCCAGGCTAAACTACACTTGGAGAGCATTTGGAAACACCCAGAAAATCTGGATGTTTACAAGGAGCTGTCAGATGTGTTTGATAAATACATGCTGGGTTTAATCCAAAAGAAACACATTGAAAATATTTCAGTTTTTCTGTTACCCACCTGACTGGGGGACCCCAAAACCCCTCAGTCTTAGCAGTGATAACTTCTAGCTGCCTCTTGCTTTTACTTCTAAAAATATCCTAACGATTTTATCACTGCTGGAAAACAGTTTCTTTTTGCCACAGAGAAAGCATGCTGTCCAAGGTTGATGTGCCATTTGCATATCTTCCCTGCAACCCTACAACTGAAAATACTCTTGAATCTTGTTGTATCTTCTAAGCAAATTGCTCAAACCTCGGCTGTCAGGGAGCAGCATTGCTTATGTGTTTGAAGAGCAATGCCCTCAGAGAAAACATTTCCCAGTGTGCAGTCAGCTTGATGCAGCGAGGGTTGGGAGCACAACTGCTGTGCTCGCTGTAAATACACATATACTTAGGCTCAATTTGCTAATATAGTTATAGCTCTTACTAGGTATAAACTAGATACAGTGCCCTACATCTGCTGCCAAAGCTGAATGCATAAAGCACCAAAAGGTTGTGCCTTGGGTGCTAAATTGCAAAACACATTTCACAGTCATTGTTGAATGAATACATAGTTGTACTGTGCCAAGTTTTTAAGTCCAGAAGCAGTTATTATCTATTATTATCCTTATGATTATTATCTATTATTATCCTTATGATATATTTTTTTTCTGAAATGCCTAAAATTTAAGTCTGAAAATGTATTTGTTGTTTTAATTTTAAGTACTTTCCTGGAGTTCATCCAGCTCTGGAGCCCCCACAACACAACGGACAGGGAGCTGCTGGAGCGAGTCCAGAAGAGGCCACAGAGGTGGGTAAGTTTTATATAGGATCAGCATATTCCTGTTGTGGCTCATTTTCTTTCCTCCCTTTCTTTAGGGGGGAAAGGGAGGCACTTATAATGAAGACACAGAAAATATCCACTTCTTTAAATGCTATGATGTTGGGATTTTAAATTGTTCACATTGTGCACAGTGGCAGCTATTACTGTAGATCCTGAAGCAGCTGCTCCCAGCTACATGTACTATTTCCTGTGACTTAAAAAGGAAAGCAGAAGTTCAGTGGGTACTGATTAGTTACCTGTAGATACCTGAAAGACTCCACATGACTGTAACCAAAATCTGATCAACAGAAGACATGAAAGTTCACATTTGACAGAAACTTGCCCTGCAGAAAAGAAGAAAATCTTGACCTACTTGAGAAAACAAGGTTATTATATTCATTTTGCTTATCCAGAAAATACAATTTGACATGTAAGTAAACCATACAGTTGTAAGAAGAACAAGTTAAGTCATGCCAGTTGTTAGGAGTAATTCTGCAGCTCTGTCTCTGGCAGAAATGCTCATTGAAGTCATCAGGAGTTAGGCGCGTGGGGAGACTGAGGAATTGCATCCCAGTTACTGTGGTTATTTGGAGGTGGGGACAAACCCAGGGAATTACAGCCTGGGCCTCCTGAGTCGATTTGGCTGCACAAGTTCAGGGAGTGCCAGGGATTAACATTCTGTTCATGGAGGCTGCTGAAGGCACTAACACAGTGAGTTTAACACTCTCTTACCTCTGCTGCAGTGAATGTCCAGAGTGCCTCAGCAGCTGATGTTCAGGCACGTGGCACCAGCGTTCAGTTCTTCAATGGCACAGTAGTTTCTTACTCAGGTCAGAGGAGGAGTTCTTTACCTCAGAGCAAGACCTAGACCAGTCAGCAGGTTGGATATGGAGTTCATCCAAGTCCTGAGGCTCAAGGTGCAAGTTCATGATTAGCTATAACCAATGCAAGTCTATGGTGCTGGCAGCAAGGCAGACCCACCCCTTTTCCCATCTCTGGGAAAGCCACAAGTGTAGTCTTCACTCTTTCTCCTCTTGCTGAAATTGTGCTGCCACTCAGCAAAAAAAAAAATTACAGTTCTCTGAGCCAAAGGCAGATTTTAAGGCAAACCTGGTGCTGAGCGTATTGCCCTGGAGATTGCCCTGCAATAACAAACTTTTCTGTGGCACGTATCTCCTATTTGAAAACATATGTCTGGAAAAGACCCCAGGAGGAGATTAAGGTGGTAAGATTCCAATGATGGATGGGTCATACCAGGAAATTTCTACACTTCAGTCTTTCATCAGTGAGAGTTGAGAGCTGGGCTTGTTCAGCCTGGAGAAGAGAAGGCTCCTTAAGTGGAGACCTTAAAGCAGCTCCAGGGCCTAAAGAGGCTACAAGAAACCTGGAAGAGGGTCTTTGGACAAGGGCCTGTAGGGACAGTACAAGGGGAATGGCTTTAACCTGCCAAAGGGGAGACTGAGGTGAGCTCTTAGGCAGAAGCTCTTCCCTGGGAGGGTGCTGAGGCCCTGGCACAGGGTGCCCAGAGAAACTGTGGCTGCCCCATCCCTGGCAGTGTTCAAGGCCAGGTTGGACACAGGGGCTTGGAGCAAGCTGCTCTAGTGGAAGGTGTCCCTGCCCGTGGCAGGGGTTGGGACTGGATGAGCTTCTTTCCCAACCCAAACCATTCTGTGACTCTATGATTCTGTGAAGTTGATGCAGACTTTTGGTAGTGCTTTATATAGAAAAATGCTTTCCATGGCCCATGTTTACATCATTCTGGTTATTTGCTGACAGCAGAATTCTACATTAAGACATTTCTTGCAGGACAAGTAACTTGAGCTTTTCTTGCACCACAGCCAGAATATTTTACAGTGCAATGTGTCAGAACACAGGAGCAACAAATTGTAATGTATGAAAAGCACATCTACCTCTCACGTTCAGTTAGAGATTTGTTTTTCACATCATATCTTTAAAGATAAAGCTTAGTACAACTCCCTCAAAATCATGCTGTTCTATTGGATGGAGGCAAGTTAACCCAGCTTAAAGCACAACAACAACCCTTACAGCTGATATTCCTATTGCAGTATAAACCTATAGTTAATACTTATCCACCCTGATTTGTGTGTTGGCTTATTTTACAGATATCTCAACAAGACTCTGTTTGTTAGATGACAGCATGGATAACTGAATTAAAGACTCAAAACAGTTTAAGTTACTGTCTTTTGTTAGGCATTGTTTCCAATTTTGAACTTACATTTGGTTATTTTCCTTTGCAACTTATGTCCAGAGCCTTCCACAGATGAGATGAGACATCTTACTTGTATGAAAAACCTAGATTAAAAGGTAAATTATAAGCTCTTTATTTCTTGATCTTGTAGTAAATTAAATGAAAGAGCCTTTCTATATACATTTCTGGTGAGCAGCACATTCTATGTGCATTATACTACCAAGAAAACACACAGTTGAGAGAGTTTGGGAAAAACAACTTTCAGTGTACCAAGGCAGATTAAAAGAGCTCACTAGTGAGTGATGAGTTTTAGGTTGTTCTCTAGTTCTGACTTGCAACTCTGACAGTAGTGCGCCTGAAGTTCCTGCAGCAACATGACCCAAGTGTGAGATCCATGAAAGCAGAAAGTGGGCAGGAGCCTGAGAATCCCCAAGAGCCTGATAAATGTCATTTTCTAGCATAGAAATCAGAAATAGATAAAAAACAAAGAAAATCTGTGTGAGGTTAAGTCAGTTTGAATTCCAGGCTTTCAAGTGCCTCATATGTGAGCTTGCTTCTTCCATGAACAAATGTAGTTTGATTTGAATCCTGCAGACCTTCTGCTTCCTGACCTCCATTCTTCATTCTTGGATTCTTCATTCTTTTCCAGTGATTTCTGGAAGAGACAACAACTTTACCTCCAGACTTCCAAAATCTGACCCAGATGGCAGCTATAATTGTGATGAGAGCACAGAGAAAATGAACATAAATACATCTAACTGTGTAATAAGAATAAATACCTTGTCAATTTGGTTAATCTCAGGATTGAGTACTGAACATCTGGATACATTTTCTCTCAGGAGCTAGGAAACTCTTCTCAGGATTGTACCAGGACACATCCCCACTGTGTTCTACAGTTCAAGTGTTTGACATTGCTGCAACAAAGATTGCTGACCTTGCTAAATGCAGAGCACTGTGCTCAGGAGTCTCAAACTGAAGAACTTACATAATGCCTCGATCAAGTCAGACTTTAACTTGGTGTCATTGCAGTGAAAGATTAGCAAAGGAGCCTATTGTATCATCTGCCTCCTTAGGATGACATGTGGCAAGTTCCTGAACTTCCCCATTCAGGACTTTAAAAGAGCGATAGATTTTGTAGAATACAGATAATTCAGAAAATTACAGGCTTTTTTTGATACATGTTAGGACAAAAGGCTTTGCTTTGAAGTCCATTGTTTTAAAACAATTTCTTTCATAGAAGCATAGAACGGTTTGGGTTGAAAAGGACCTTAAGATCATCCAGTTCCAACCCCTGCCATGGGCAGGGACACCTCATGCTAGACCATGTCACACAAGATAATAATTGTTGTCAAAAATCACACAACTTGAGGTATCTGAAGTATGGAGAACATATGCCAAAAGGAAGTATGATGCTCACAAAGCAGAAAGATCTTGACAGAAATGACCTACTCTGAAGCTACCACATGGTGTTCCTTAAAAGGGACACACAAACTAGTAAAGCATTTAAACTCGTTGCTCTCTGCGGTTCACTGACCATTTCTCCAAACTAATGCTCTTCTCAGGCAGTTCCAGTGAAGTGCAGCATTTCTTGGATTCAGCAATACCTGGGACTTCCAGAGTGATTCAGGGAGGGACTGAACGATAAGAAAAGCTGTCAGGCTAATGGCCACCTACAAGCACTAAACAAGAGGTGTCAGCACAATTATTGGGTGTTGGGACATCAGCATGGAATTGACCTAACCTGAGAGGACAAGGTACAATTCACCAGACTCTAATTCATCACATCAGATTCTTAAAGATCTACAGATACAAAATCTGGTATCTTTTAAGGTTCCCATTTTGCAATGTCTACGTATCTCTGTATATTCTCCTTTAAAAAAGATAAATGAATGTTTAATCTAGAATCATAGAATCCTGAAATGGTTTGGATTGGAAAGGACCTTAAAGCTCATCCAGTTCCAGGCCCCTGCCATGGGCAGGGACACCTTCCACTAGAGCAGGTCGCTTTAAGCCCCATCCAACCTGGCCTTTAAGGCTTCTTTCTTCAAAAAATAGCAGTAAAGTAACTCCCATGATCAAAGCTAGCATGTGTAGGAAGAAGTAAGATCTTTTATTTGTATTGATTTTTATCTTGTACACAGATCTGGTATCTTTGAAAGTATTTTCAGTATGTCAGAGGCTGCTCTGTGGAAAAGCATGAATCTGGGATACTTCTGACATCCCTCTGCAGTGTTGCAACGTGCCTCAGCCCCATTTTTAATTACATTTTTTATGTGGCATTCCACAGAATGTAGAAAATGAGGTGATCATCTTGAGAAAGAATCTTGTTTAGGAACTCTTCAGTGTTTGAAGGAGAGAAATTGAGTTTAATACTTTGTGAAGCAAAGGTAGTGTTGCTACAGGCTACATGAATCACAGGAACCACAAAACAGCTCCTGTGAGTAAAACAGCAAAGAAGGCAACAGAGAGGCTAAAGCAAACCTGTAACATGCAGCTTGTAAACTAGCTGCCCACATCTTTATCTTCCCAGAGACTTTTACTGAGCACACTGCCAGCAACAGGGCCCAGACCATGAGTTTCCTATGTCAAAAAAGTGCTTTTCAAGGTGACTTCAGCTGATCCTGGAGTCGTACTGGAAAACAAATAGATGTGGTCAGGTCTAGTAATGCAAGAACCCCACTATCAATTTTTCCTCAGGAGAATCTCACCCACCAAATATTTTTCTAGACGTCTGGTCTGCCCATGAGCTGTAAAGCTGCTGGAGATCAGACTTTGATCTCGTTCCTAACTGATGTATGGGACCAACTCCATCATTCCTGAGTCACCTGACCACTTAGTGGGCTGATGAGGCATTTAATAGATCAGCTGTTGTATTTTGTGAGGCTTGTGATGAGCACATGGGTACCTTGACTTTCATTGCTGCTCTCAACGTGGTACAGAAGTGGCAGATTGCCAAAGAGATAGTGTTTATGAAATGAGGTGAACAATACAAAGGGTCTGACTGCTGGCCTGAGTATACCACAACCAGGTTTGCACATACCTGTTGTGATATGTGTCACAGAAAATGAGGAAGGATTAGGTAGCAATATGTTTAAAGGGGACTCAACCTGCTTTGTGCATATCCTACAGAGAAACTGCAGGCTGAAATCCAGCCCACAGTGAGTTTTAAATGTTTGGTACATTTCCTATGGCAGATCTTCCTAGTCAACACCTTCTGTAGTAAGAGCAAGGAGCTCATTTAGTCCAGAGAGAGCTACCTAGAGCCCATGAGGCAGGTGATAAAGAGAACAGCCACAGCAAACCTCCATGTTCACATCCCCTGCACATCAGCCATTCTACACACCACAGGAGCATGTCTGTGGGTGAGGATGGACAAAAGAACGTTTGCCAGAAGACATCTCTATGCACCTCTCAACATAACCTGTGCTGCCATCAGGAGGTGGGACTTGATGTTCCACAGCGACAACACAAATCAGTGGTCATGACTGTTCTGAAGGAACTGTTCTACCAGAGGAAGAGTAGCAGAAGGCCTCTGAGCTCACTCTCTGCTTGCTCCTTGTGTTGGGTCTTCCTGGGCTCTCTCTACCTGATCCTAGTTGATCTCAGTGAGGAGAAATACACAAGTGGATTCTATCCTCAGCTCAGGAACCTGTGTGTAGGTAGCATATGGTTTACTACAAATGTTTTAGCAAATAATAATGATGTGTGAGAGAGAGAGAAAGAGACTGATTGTTAGGAAGGAAACAGAGTTTAATTCTCCAGTCATGTATTACACAACAAATCATACTGGTTTTCTTAATGAAAAATCACTGACATTTCAACAAATGTATTTTATCTGTCATTTCTCAGTGTATTTAGTTGCTCAGTCTATTCTTTAGACTTTGCAAACCCAACTGTATGAGTTATTTGGGGTCTTTTTCTCAACTACAGATCTGAAAGGCTGGTTAAATTGAGGTTTCTGACATTGTTAGGTGTGATGGTATGGTGTTCCCCCATGCACTTCTTTCATCAGTAGGAATGAAGTTCATTTCTGTGGTGCTTTTGTGGTTCTCAGACCACTAATGTTGCCTGCGTAGAAAAAAGGTACGAAATAAGAATTAAGTATTTTGTGCACAGATGAACACTATAAGTCAAGAGCTTTCCCTTCCTGCAGCTGAAGCACTGTCCATGTTTCTTGCTGTTCTGTGATGCCCCAAGCACATGCCATTGCTGGAGGTGAGATTGCAGGCCCAGTGCCCCAGCTGCTATGTTATGTTCTGGAATGGAAATGAAGGTGTCTAAGCAAAGCTTAACAGTGTTTTGGGCAGTCTGAAACCAGGCAGTTGGTGCCTGCTCACTACAGACACTGTTATTATGGATGTTACAGTGCTATAAGGGGAGCAATTGACTCTGTTCTCTCTGGAGCAATTCTCTTTGAATTCAAAACTCTTAATGTAGATGCATTTTTGTTTCTTTTTATACATAGAACTTACTTAAGATTCCCTCTAACATCTCTGTTCAGCTGTGAGGAAAGTCAATTTTTGTCTATGCCTGTAACTATTACACAAATCTGAGCTCAGAATTGTTAGAGATAATGGATACTCAGTGGGACATTCCCAAAAGTGTTACCAGTGTGAATGGTATAATCTGGACAATGCAGTGTTTAACAGCAATTGCTATTTCCAGGGTTGCTTCGAATTGCTGCTGTAATAAGTGGCCATTCAGCACATACCCAGCTAGAAGCTGAAGAGCTCACCCACCTGAGCTCCACAAAGCAGGAAGGCTTGGAAGCAATTAGCCGGAAAAGCTTTGGTGGACTGGGATCAGTGCTGTGCAGCACCCTTCCCACACTGTGCAGAGGTGTGAGTCATGCAAAGTGGGAAACATGACTGGTACCTTCTCTGGAATGAGCCCTACAAAATCTTTGTGAATCTGTGCTATAGAAGTGACCTAATGGAGTGGTTGGGAAAAAGGGCTGGCATTTCCTGCATGGGAATCAAGTATTCCCATTTCCTGTAAAGCTGATGGAGTTGGGCCAAAGGCAAAATTGCTCATGAACCAGAGAGCCTCAAGATGTTTATGAACGGAAAAACTACAGCCTCACAGTGAAGAAATTCCTAATATCTAATCTCAGTCTACCCTCTGTCAGTTAAAAGCCATTCCCCCTTTTCCTGTCATATGAAAAATGCCCTGGCACAAATCTGGTTTTTTTCCACCAGAGATTAGACATTAGGCAGAAGCTCTTGCCTGTGAGGGTGCTGAGGCGCTGGCACAGGGTGCCCAGAGAAGCTGTGGCTGCCCCATCCCTGGCAGTGTTCAAGGCCAGGTTGGACACAGGAGCTTGCAGGAAGCTGCTCTAGTGGAAGGTGTCCCTGCCCGTGGCAGGGGTTGGAACTGGATGAGCTTTAAGGTCCCTTCCCAACCTGAATCTTTCTTTGAGTCTACAATTCCATGATTACAGGCAGCCAGCAAGGGACAGCAGGTTGTTGGCAGCATTGCACCCTGATGGTGCAGACACCGGGATTGCCTTTTCAACAGCAGCTCTGGCAATACACTGAGTGGTTGGAACAACTCCATCTTTTGTAACTCTAACTTCAACCAAATTAGAGTTTAAAAGTTACTGTAATTAACCTGCAAGTAAGTACATTCATACAGTAGTTACGACTTCCATATCCATGACCTGAGGCAACTTCATAGCTTTGCAAACAGTGAAGAAGAAACTGATACCTCCCCTGTGGTGTGGAAAGCCAAACTGCATGCCATTCCTGTTCCCCAAGGCTGGCTTTGTGGGTTCCACACCTCTGCTCCCAGCAAGCTGGAAGTCAGGAAGGTGATTTTGGGAAGAGAGGGGTGTCCCGTGAAGCCCCCCTCATAGCCAGGGCATCCGCACTCAAGGACTGTATCTGCACTCAGCTGCCCATGAAGCAAATACTGCTTCATCCCAGTGCAATTAAAACCAATTAAACACAGAATAATTTAAAACCCCTTTTTATTTAGACAAACACAAGAGCCAGATAGGATTTATGAGCTCAGTTTTTTTGATTGGAGAGCCAATATGTACTTTAAAGCATCGCAACAGACCGAGAAGACACAGTCTTGAACAGTGTGTTGCAATAATGTGGAGAACTGCATGAGACAGACTTTTTTAAACCAATTACTCCCCATCCACTCAGGGACAGATAACCCCCAGACAGAATTCCTTTTCATCCCAGTGCTTGGAACGATGAAGATGAAATGTGATTTTCCCTTCTAATAACCACTCCAAACAGCAAAAGAAGAAAAAGCCTGTGTTTCTGTGTTATGGAAAATAGGTCTCAGCATGCTGGAACCTCTGTGTTTCGCTTATTTTCTACCCCAAATGCCCTATTTTTAAAGGAATGAATAATGCAGTCATGTTCTCTGAGTTATGGTTTCTTTCCTGCCTCATTTGCTGTGTTAGTACAAGAACAACTGTTCTCTGCAAAAAGAGTGATCTTCAGACATCTCATCCAAAACCTTTCAAGTCACTGGGAATGAGCTGAAAGGAGAAGTCCCACGGACCCACAGGCAGATTCCCGGCTCATCGCCCAATGACACAGAGCTGCAGTTCCATCTCTTCTCAGACAGAAAGGAAAACTCTTCTCCAGGTAGGAGACCAAGTGTATGGCATGTAGTTTTCAGGTCACAAGTCAGATAGGAGACTAGAACAGGGGTCAAACAGGGCACAACTGAGTCGAAGGAGTGAATTCAGAGCAAACTCACAGCCAGGAGACATCTTCACTGGTGAGCATCCCTGGGATTTGAAACGTCCATGTTCACCATCACCAGCAGCAGCAGCAGGGTAACAGCAGTGGTCAGGAGTGCTCCCAAGCCCTTGAGAATTGAGACATGTGCTAACAAGCCAAACATCAGCGAGGAGTGCTTTAGAAACCAACTCAGAGAAGAATCTGGAGGGAATTAGTGCAGGGCATGTGTAAAGAGAGTCACTGTTCCCATCTCCAACACCTATAATTACATCTCAAATGTGCTAATAAAATCCAGCGGCTTTTTCTCTTTGTCAGTGTGCCTTAAACATGCTGCTGCGACGCTTAGAAATGAACTTTCTTACACTTGAAATCACCATGCAACCACCAGAAGGGAGGGCGCTGAGACCCACACCTGGCCTCGGGCTGTCCCGCCGCCGCCTCAGAGGTGCGGGGCGTAGAAGGGGCCGAGGAAAGCGGGGCCGAAGAAGGGCGTGAAGGCGCCGGCGCCCAGCGCGAAGGGGGCTGCCGGCGGCACCAGGACGTTGGCAGCCGCGTAGGAAGGGAAAGTCTGGAAGGGCAAAGCGCCGGGACCCGGTGGGCTGGGGCTGCCGCCGCCCGTCACCACCGCCGCCGCCGCCGTCGGGGGGGAGGATGGGGCCGCCCCGTCGGCTCCTGGGTGCTGCTTCTTCCACTTGGTCCGCCGGTTCTGGAACCAGATCTTCACCTGCGTCTCGGTGAGGCTGAGGGACAGCGCCAGGCTGAGGCGCTCGCACACCGACAGGTACCGCGTCGCACGGAACTTGTTCTCCAGGGCCACCAGCTGCTCGTAGGTGAAGGCCGTCCGCGCCCGCCGCGGCTTACCGCACCCCGGCTCGGCCCGCCGCCGCCTGCCGCCCCGCGGCGAGCCCGGCTCCTCCGCCACGCCCGGGCGAGCTCCGGACCCGCTGCCGTCCGAGGCCGGACCCTCCTCGTCGCGCTCGGTGCCGCTCTCCAACGCGGGGTACGCATCTAGGCGAGATGGCGGCGCTGGTCAGGGGGGTCTGCGCACCCTCCTCCCGCACCTCCCCTCAGACACCCCTCGGGTCCCGGCTCTGCTCCTCCGACACCCCCCAGAGCCATAAAATAAGAGAAATCGTTAAAACAAGATAAAGGTAAGGCGAAACACCCCCACCCCCCCCACGCCCCCCTCCCCACCGCGCTCCCCGCTGTGCCACTGCACCCGCGGTGGGGAGGGGGAAAGCGGCGGTATGGATTTCTTACCAATTAAAAAAGAAAGTTATTAAAGTCCCCCTTGTGAAGCGAAATAAATCCCCTCCTCCCTCCCACTCCTCCCCAACCCCGCGCTAATGGAGTTTCAGATTTGCGAGGGCCGGATCGATAGATGTCATCTATTAAAGGTAAGTTTTAATCGAACAATATTAGGATCAGGCTGGGGGAAGGAGGTTTGAAGTGGGCACCTGCAAGCTGCGGGCAGGAGATAGGCGGGAGTCGGTAATAGGATATCGATCAACGGGAGCTCAGGCATCCTCCGGTGGGAACGGGCTGAGCAATTACCCGGCCGGCCCGCCGGGGCAGCCCACCCCTCCATACCCATCCCCGGGCAACGGGGACCAGGGGCAAGAGCCGGGGCGGACATGAGGATGCCTCAGGAGCTGGGGTTGACGGACGCACACCGAGAACTTTTCCCTTCGCATCATCCATGCTTCAAATCCAGCTCCAGCCCTCCCTTCCCCCGCGCTGCCCGTTCCATCCTCCTGCGGGAGCCCCGCACTGGGATCCTGCACCGGGAGCGCACCCCGAAGGACCGGGAATGAGGATCCCGTCCGCCGGCGCCTCCACCTGCTCGCCCCGCCAGCACCGGCCGGAGAAACTCGAGCGCGTTCCTACCATGTGCCTCTAGTTTATTCTTCCCGCTGCCGAGAGCAGCAGCGTCTTTTCCTACTTCAACTCTTCCCAAACTTTCCTCCCGTTCTCCCGAGCGGGGGGCGCTGCCCCAGCTCCCCGCGGCCGGTTCGCGTCTCCTGCTGAATTTCTGAGGATCCAGGATGTCTAAGATGGAGAAGGAGATTTTATGATGGATGGGGGCCGCCTTGCCCCCGCGGTCCGGGCATTCCGGCATTCCCCCCCCACCCTCCGCGCTTCCCGGAGACCTGCTGGCTCCCAGCGCGGAGCCGGCGGAGGCTGCGCGGGGCCGGGCCGCCTCCCGAGCCGCACGGCGGGGCGCTGGGCGCGGAGTGAGCGCCGGGGAGGAGGGTAGGGAGGGGAGGGGAAGGTGGCGGGGGGGGGGGGGGGGGGAACAGAGGAGGGGGCAGCGCAGCCATTGGCACGCCGCCCCCGAGCCCCCTCCCCGCCGGCTCCTTTCTTCCGTCCCTCAATCCCTCCATCCCTCAGTCACTCCATCACTCAGTCACTCCATCACTTCATCCCTCTGTTACTCCATCCTTCTGTCCCTCCATCCCTCTGTCCTTCCATCCTCCCATTCGTCCATCACTTCATCCCACCGGCTCTCCATTACTCCATCCCTCTGTCCCCTATCCCTCCATCCCTCGCTCGTCTCATCCCTCTCTCCTTCCGTTTCTCCATCCCTCTGTCCCTTATCCTTCCATCCTCCCATCCTTCTGTCCTCCCATCCTCCATCCCTCCATGCTTCCATCCCTCATCCCTCTGTCCCTCCATACCAGCCTACCTGTGGCCAGGCTTTCCTGTTCCCTGCCGCAGGCTGGGTGGAGGGATGTGCCGGGGTAGACAGGAGCCCTGGCCCGAGGGCCGGGTCTTGGCCGGCACAAGTGCGTCACTGCTGGTGGAGCCACTGTCCCCTGGGGTCCTTCTCCACCACCCCCCACCCCCACTGACCTGCGTGCAGCCCCCAGCTCAGGAGTGGTCCTCAACCTTCTGTGACAAAGGGACCGAGAGAGGAGGGACAGCTCCTGCATCCCTCCGCTGCTCCAAGCAGACTCCAGGATCAAAGTGCTCTGCTCTTTCAGATGGGAAATGTTTTTTAACTGTTATCTAATTAGATATTAGATAACTAATATCTATTTCAGATTAGATATTAGGAAAAAAATCTTCCCTCTGAGGGTGCTGAGGCACTGGCACAGGGTGCCTAGAGAAGCTGTGGCTGCCCCATCCCTGGCAGTATTCAAAGCCGGGTTGGACACAGGGGCTTGGAGCAAGCTGCTCTAGTGGAAGGTGTCCCTGCCCGTGGCAGGGGTTGGAGCTGGATGAGCTTTAAGGTCCCTTCCAACACAAACCAGTCTGGGATTCTATGAAAACAGAGGGAGAGATGAGCAACTCTTCATTTTGGGGCAGCTCAGGATTGGTTTGTTTCAGACCCTGGGCCGAGGGCTGGCCTGAACTCAAACTCAGTGAGTAGGCAGGGAAACTGAGGCACAAGGTGCTGGAGAAGCACTTGCCCCATGTGGCAGCCCCCTGACAGACTCTCCTTGCCTTGAGACACTTCATTGTCTGTTCAAACTTGTAACTGGGACAGGGTGGGCAACAGCAGGGCCAGCCTCTGCCCTGTGCCAGTGCCATGGCCACTGGTAGCCAGCTGTGCTTATTATAAACTTGCTGGCAGTGTATTTCTGCACATCTGTATCTGCTCAGGAGGAAGCCTTTCCTTCTTGACTGGAGAAGGCAGCCCTCGGTGGGAATCTGCTGCTTCTGCTTTTACCCCTAGGAAGAGGTGCAGAGCACAACCCTCCTCCTATAACAGGTGATCCAGCAGAGTTGGGGTTCCTGTTTGCTGTTGCAAAGGCACAGGCCTTAAGATAACAGGAAAAAGAGAGGATGAAGATGTTCAGGGTGATATAATTACAAGTAATTCATAGAATCCCAGCCTGGTTTATGTTGGAAGGGACCTTAAAGCTCACAAAGTTCCAACCCCTGCCACAGGCAGGGACACTAGAGCAGCTTGCTCCAAGCCCCTGTGTCCAACCTGGCCTTGAACACTGCCAGGGATGGGGCAGCCACAGCTTCTCTGGGCACCCTGTGCCAGCACCTCAGCACCCTCACAGGGAAGAGCTTCTGCCCAAGAGCTCATCTCAGTCTCCCCTCGGGCAGGTTAAAGCCATTCCCCTTGGCCTGTCCCTACAGGCCCTTGTCCCAAGCCCCTCTCCAGGTTTCCTGCAGCCCCTTCAGGCACTGGAGCTGCTCTCAGGTCTTCCCTTCAGGAGCCTTCTCTTCTCCAGGCTGACCCAGCCCAGCTCTCTCAGCCTGGCTCCAGAGCAGAGCTGCTCCAGCCCTGGAATCAGAATACAGACATTTCTGGTTGAGTTGCTGTGTCTGCAGGAGCTGAGAAGGTAAATTGCAGCACTGAATTCGAGACATCCAAACATCACCGGTTTAACACGTGCACACACACCAACACACGGACACGCTTGTGCAGAGGCACACATGGAATCCCCCACCCTCACGGATCTGTTTTAGCAGTCTGTTTGAAGTTGATCGGTTTCTCAGCTCAAGCATTAAAATTCCACCCAAGTGCTGTCTTCAAATTGCTTTGATGCTAGGTGGGTTTCAACCCTGACCTGTCCTGATGGCAAGTGATGGCTGTAACAAGCTGTGGATCAATATTCATAGCGGGTGTCCTGGGCTGATAACACCATCCAAGACAATGTTCGCTATCGGTGGAGACAGCTGAGATATTGCACCATTAGGAATGTTGTTTTAAATAACCTGATCCATTTCTGAGTCTATTTAATGAATTTCACAGTTTAGATATTATCTTTAAGGGAAAGCCAGAGGCTATCCCAGAAGCAGTGATGCAAATCATTTGTGCCAAGTCTCCTTGGATTTTCTTAAAGTGCACTATAATTCCACTGCAGATCCTTATATATTCTGGGAATTGTGGCATGCTATTGATAATGTTAGCCATAAGAAAGCATTTGGACTTTATTGAGGGGGGAAACAGTATTATCTGTAAAGCTGCATCACATTTGATAACATCTTATCTGTGATTGTGAAAGTCTTTACATGGCGAGACAGTGTTTTTTTCTCTCTTGTCTGTCTGTATGAAGTAGTGGGCATGGATGAGAAGATGCCATCGAGGAAGGGCATGGCCCTGTCAGCATCCTTAGCCTTCTGCTGCCATGTGATAGATGCCTTGCTCCCCAAATCCTACCTTGCTGCAGCCCATCCACCCCAAACTCACTCATATGAAGGTGTTGCTGAGGGTCAGGAGCCCCTCTAGGAGTGACAAAAGCAGGGTGGATTTTTAGGAAGGCATCCCCATGCCTTCTGATCCAGGTGATGTCCATCCTCAGGGACACAACATCTTCCCTGTGAGGGTTCTGAGGCGCTGGCACAGGGTGCCCAGAGAAGCTGTGGCTGCCCCATCCCTGGCAGTGTTCAAGGCCAGGTTGGACACAGGGGCTTGGAGCAAGCTGCTCTGGTGGAAGGTGTCCCTGCCTGTGGCAGGGGTTGGAATTGGCTGCACTTTAAGGTCCAGTTTGGGGCTCTGTGTGTCTGAGGGAGTTTATCACAAATCAGGAAGCCAACCCCACACTCACTACACCCGCCTGAGGTGCTTTAACGCAATGAACGCGTTAATTGATGATGGGAGGCAGTCGCGCAAGGTGCGCGTGGTTACACCGCCCGCCTCGGACTACATTTCCCAGCAGCGCCCGCGGCTCCCTTCCTCGGCTCGGCACCTCCCTTCGGCTCTGTTCGGGTCGGCTCCTCACGGCGTGCGGACCATGGCGGCCTGGTCGCGGGCGGTGCGGGGCGTGCTACTGGACATCAGCGGGGTGCTGTACGACAGCGGCGGGGACGGCGGCGGGACGCCCATCGCCGGTTCGGTCGAGGCCGTGCGCAGGTGGGTGACAGGCGGGGCCAGGCCTGGCACTGACCCCCTCACCGGAGGAGGCCGAGGCGGGGCCCGCGGCGGGTTGTGTGAAGGGGGGGACACTGCAGACATGTCCCAGCACATCCACTGCGGGCCCGGCCCTGGGCTGTGGAGCTGCACCCAGCGGCCACAGGATCAGGGTTACCCCCCCGGCTGCTCAGCCCCGTGTTTGCTGTGCGAAGTTGAGCGGGACAGCACAGCGAACGGGCTGGTATTAGGCATATTTAAGGCGTAGGGGGGGGTGTGTTTGCTGGGCTGATGGGGAAATCAACCGTGAGCAGCACCGGCAGCTCATACCCTGCTTGGGTATTGTTTAGTCGTCATCACACATGTAGTGGGAGCTGGTGGTGCACAGGTCTGGCCTGCTTCCTTGGTGATCAGTTTTAAGGTACTGCCCACGCTGGTATGGTGCTGCTGTCAGCTTTGCTCCAAGCCAGGTTGGACACAGGGGCTTGGAGCAAGCTGCTCTAGTGGAAGGTGTCCCTGCCCGTGGCAGGGGTTGGAGCTGTATGAGCTTTAAGGTCCCTTCCAACACAAACCAGTCTGGGATTCTATGGTTCTATGAATTTAGGTGGGACTTCCCACAGAGAACTGACACCCCAGCAGACATTGAGAGCTTCAGCGCTGCCGTTAATGATTGCTCAGCTTCTAAGTGACTCGAAAGCAAAGTATTGTCATGGCAAGTTACTCACTAGTGTCCACAGGTAGTGAACCCTTTCACTTTTAGCTGGGTAATGCAGTCCAGTTAACACAGGAGAAGTAACCATTGCTAAACAGCAGTGGTTTCACTTGGTGAAGTTAACTGACTGCAGTTAACTAGGTTGACTTGCTCGTATCAGCGCTGTTTGACCAGAGGAGCAGGATGGGGCCAGAGGAGAGCAATGGCCACAGGGCTGTCTTTGTTTAAAGAGAGGTATTGATTCCTGGGTCTACTCTGCTGGAGGAGGGAGATCACAGGTTTCTGGAAGAGCCTTTGGCTCTCTGTGATGTTTCAGTAACCTGCTGCAGAGCATCCAGATCTCTTTTCTTGTGGGGAGTGCTGCCATGTGTAACCCGTTTGAAAGGTACGTGTCTTAATGCTGAACCCCTGTGAATTGGTGATTGCCTTCTTGGTGAGCATCTCTGTGGCTTCTGGGGCCCCCCACCACGGGCACACCTGTGGCAAGTGCTTTATCAAGCAGGGAAATGTACAGCAAGAAATTATGAAATTGCTAAAATTAATCATATGAGTTTAGCTAAATATGTGCCTTAACATTGGTGGAGCCACCATGGAAGAGGCAGAATTGGGGAAGATTGAATGTACAGATGAGGTACGTTAGTGTAGGATGTGCTTGATGATAAGCTCACCATGAGCTTATCAAGCTTAGCTTAATAAGTTCAGTGTGCACTTGAGCCCAGAACCCCCCCTGCGTGCTGTGCTGCACCCCCAGAGCATGAGCAGCAGCTCACGGAGGGAATCCTGTCCCTCTGCTGCTCTCTGGGGAGACCCCCCCTGCAGCCCTGATCCAGCTCTGGGGCAACAGCACAAGAGGGAGGTGAATCCTGTCTCCTATGGGACAGTGTTGAACACTTTGCGCAAGCGCAGGCAGGCTTTGCTCTGCCCCTTGTGAGCCTGTTTGCTGACTGCAAAGGGACAGGCACAGCCTGGGTTAAACTTCTCTGGCTTTCCTGCTTGTCCCGCTCAAATCCTCCTGGTAATGTTGCTTCTGCTGAGGCTGATGCAGGTGGTTTGTTGGTGGAAGTCTTCTGCTCTCCATCTTGCAGAGGAGCACATCTTCCTACCTTCCTTTCACACACTTTCTGCTGGGACATGGCATATGCTGGGACCTCTTGGCATGACCAACCCAAACATAAATAACTTCATAATAGCTGCTGGTGAGAAGATCATTCCTTTCACAACCATGACATACTCTACAATATCTGAACCACTTTTGCCATAATGTTGTTTTTTCTATGAGGTTTTTAAACTTTATTTTATGCTGTGTTGCAGGCTGGTATTAAATAACTTTTGTCTCTGCCTTTGCTGATAACCTCCTGTGTGGAGGCAGCATTAGCTGCAATTTGTCTTACAGCAATATTAGAAATACAGTGATGAAACAACAGTAAAACTCTGGCCTTGGGCTAAATGTAAAATATTCTGGGCTTTTTCTTGCAATCCTGGGAATGTGGCATTCATATAAGTGGTTCAGTATAATTAGTTTCCTTGGGTAGGGTTAAGCAGCTGTATTTATCTGTCTTAGTTATGGTTCCAGCTCCCACCATTTAAGATTGTTATTGACTCTTATCCTATTGCCTGTTGGTCATTAATTGTTGTGTCTGTGTCACAGCAGAGGTTGGTGGTTTCAGGCAGATGGATTTAAGCTAAAAACAGCTCTTCTTTTAATGAATTCATGTCAATTACTAAGTCATAATTGCAAATAGCTGGGAACTTTAGAACTAGTTCATATTGATGTGATCTTTTGTTACGAGACACGTCTGAAATCCTTCAGTGCACATGTATAGGAGTCTTAAATGCTGTTTTGATCATTCATATTGCAGCTATGGACTCTCATAATATGACAGCTGACCTGTTCTCTTCAACTTGCTCTTGCTACGTCATCTCCCACACCACTGCAGCAGTTAACTCAGTGTAAGAACGTGTAGTACACAGCAGTGAAGGTAATAAGTAAACACTTTGATTTGCAGTGAAGCCATTTCCACTTGTTAAAACTATGCTTGCAGTATTTTCCTTGTTTTCAGCCAGATTCTGCAGTTATTGGAGTTTGTATCTGAGGGAGTAGCAATGTGATTTCTACCAGCAGAATTTGGCCAGTTGTATGTTTATGATGCCTGCAGGGGGGCGGTTCTCTCTTGTTTGGTTTTAGCAGCAGTACAGTCAGGTGGAACAGAAAAGTGACTGAAGGAGCTGATGGACACTGAAACATCCTGACCAAGATGAGATCAGTAACACACTCCCCAGTGCTGTAGAGACTCTTCTGAGGAAAGCATCAGGAGTCACTATCAAAGCTGGTACAACTTGTGATGAAACACAGAGTGTTACATCTGGGAAGGCTTTATTTATTGCTCACATGTCTGCATCACTCATCAATCTAAGTGTGAAATGTCTTAATGTTCACTCTGCACTGACAAGGAATTGGTAAATCAGAGACCAAAAGGATGAACCACAGAGTATTTGTTGTACAGAGCAGACCACCTGTGCTTAAGTAATGATGAAGTGAATCCAGATCCTTTGTAACTCATCCGGACTATGGCAAACAGGCACCCACGTGCCTAAGGGCACTGGCACCCCTGGTTTGACCCAGAAGCCATGGTGCCAGGAATGTTATTAAATCCACCAGGGACTGCTAATATTAACTTTAGGTGGGGATATTGAGTGCTGGATGACTGGGAAATCCAAGAGCAGCTTGGTAAGATAATTTGGCTCTTTAAAACTTTTAAACCCATAATGTTTCTTGCTTGTTTAATTTACTGTGGCATATGTTTTAATGAAGTCAAATAAAACACAGAGTTAAATAAAACCCATCTCTGAGTGTGTGCAGTTAACTGGCAGACACGGTGGAGCAGATTGGAAAGCCCATGGACAAGATCAGAAAGCCCATCAGGGACTTAAAGGCTTCTTCTGGAGTCAGCCTTAACAGTGCCTCTGCATGTGCTGTTATTGTCTTAACTGATTTACACAGCATTGACATGAGGTGAGCTATTCACTTTTTAGCTTACAAATAGCAGGGAGCTGGTCTCTTACAAGACAGAAGGTGGTTAAACACCCATAAAAGATGTCAAGGCTCTGCTCTGTTATTTGCATTTATAACTGTGTGCTGATAGCATTCCCATTAGCATATCCATATGAAAAGCACACGGGAGTTGAACATTTACAACATCCTGTTGTTTGGCCGGTATAGTGCATCTGTTAGCACAACTTACTACAGGGTCCTTTAAAAGAGCAACGGAAATCTGGGGAGCAGGGAGGCTGGGGAGCAGCTGGACAGTCCTGTTGAAGTAGAATACCTGGAGAGTCTAACAAGGGGTAGGTTGGGAGGAGGACAAGCGGAACTGGAACTGTAAAGCAATTCAGCATGCAGGGGTTTGCCTGGGACAGTTGGGAGGTCACAAAGAGCCCTCTGAAAGTGTATGTGTGACAAGGAACAGGGAATCTTTGTTGTCACAGAAGATAAATGAAGCGTGGCTTAGCCCAGTGCGTGCAGATGTTCAAAGTTTCAAGGCTTGCTGTGCCTCCAGAACATGCAATAGCACAGGAGTTGTTCCTCCTAGAAAGAAGCTTTGAAATAAAACCATACAAACTCTTGTGCAAATATCCATTTGTTTGTCTTTGCACTTAACTCTTTGCCCTTTCTAGCCATGGATCCCAAGGAAGGGTAGTGTCACTTGCCCTTTGTGAAGCCGCAGACACAAAAAGTTGAAGCACTTTGTCATGCAGAGCCAGAAGATCCAGGTGTTGATCCTCAGTGGGTGCAGTTATCACTGCTTCATTCCAGTCTGTAACATTAACTGTGGCCTCCCTCAGTTTTCAGTGGCCCTTCCTAACCCATGTTTGCGTTCCTGATCAGCAGCGTTCATTAATTCCTTAAAAAGATCTTTGTCCCTGAAGTCGTGGGGACTCCAAGTGCTGTCTACACAAATTGCATGAGTAAGTGCTTATGCTTTTGGAATTTAATCATCATTAGGGTCTTGAGCTACACAATTATGTGCTTTACAAATATTGACCAGCAAAGCATAATAGGAAATATTACAGTGATACCTACTGCCTACCTACCTAAGTGCTTGTTTGTCCACTACCTTGTGTAAACACTGATTAATCCCTGAAATGGGTGAGCAGCACTCTGCCTCGTTCTGTGCTTTAGAACTTGAGGCTTGTCTCCATTTACCACTGCAGTAGTAATTTTTTTCCCCTCATCTTTCCTGTTTGCTGAGCTCAGCCTGGGATCTTAGAATTGAGCCTGATTCTTTGCATATCAGCGAAGATCTTTGCAGCAGCATCACCATTCAGATTCCATGCTGTCTTGGTAAGTGATGTTCCCAGATCAAAATCGCACTAAATTTCTTGGGATGCAGCTTGGTCTTTGAGCTATTGCAATGAAATATGTGGCGCTTCTTGAAGTAGATAAGCAGAACACCCAAGAGTGAATTCTTTTCTATAATAGAGGTGAAACGAAACCTTTTGGCAATTTACTTTCTGAGAAATGGAATGATTTACGTACAAATGGATGCTGTTTGTATATAAAGTAAGTTCAACTGTGACAAAGAGAACTTGGTGTTGTCTGAAATTTAAATGGAATAAAAAAGCTGCAGAGGCAAAACCCCCGACTGTTTTTAGCACAGAAAGAAAGCTATTGCAATATGAGTCATTATATTGCAAACAGGCATATTTCAGACCTGTTCATCCTAACTGAATCCCCAAAGTTCACACTTTTTTCATGACAGCTCCAAAGTGGAGTTACCAAGCATTTAACATCCCCCTGAGTTTACTTGTGTTACAAAATACACCCAGATGTTTGAATCTACTCAGTGGTGTGTTGCTGTGATGGAACACAGCCAGGCACTACAAGGTGAGGTGAGAAGCCCTGATTCAGTTCCTGCAGCCTGGTTAAAGCCTGGGACTGCTAGGGGTAATATCTTAAGCTAACTTGGTAACCTGCAGCAGCTAGATGCATCTTGTTACTGAATGGAATGGACCAGAAGGGTTTTCCTTCTGCTTTGTACTTCCTTCCTGCAGGTTCACTTCAAAAGCATATGTTATATTTATTAAATAAGTAATTCTAGCTTTCACCCTTGTGGCATGTGGTCTACAAATCTGTAGGCAAATCTGTTGGTCACCCTTCTGTTAGGCAGGTGGAATGTGATTTATGGTACTGCGTGGTTTGTTCAGTAATCCTGGCATCCAGTATTTGGTGGTCAGAGAGAGAGGCAGCCTGTGTAGGGAGTTCAGGGCAAAACAGGCTTTGTGGTAGGTTTGATGTACAACTTCCAGTATTAATTTCTACCTCTGCAAAATTCCAAATGATTGAAATACCTGAATAAAGCTTCCTGTGAGCTACAATTCAGTGATTTTTTTCAGTTTTTGCTGTTAAACAGTGTCTCAAAAGTGATGATTCCAGAATCTTTAGTTTTATAACAGTACCATTCCTTATTTCACCCTTATCCACCCTTAAATAACATTGGCCTCTTTCCTTGTGACTCCTTCATCTGTGCCCATTTTCATGTTCATTCATGCCTTCATTCATGTTCAAAGGTACCGCCCTCCTCCTTTTTAAAGCCCTTTGGATTCCCTCCAAATTGTGCACTTCTGTACCTAGAAAAAGGTGAGCCATATGGGTCTGGGAAGGAAATTGTGCTTGTGAGATAGCAGATGTAGAGATGAGTTTCAGACACAGTAATCTAAGGGGGAGTGGGGGCAAAAAGTGCTGTATGTAAGGATTTCTCAGGCCAGCCTTGCTATATGGAGCAGAAAGCTGGGCCACCAGAGAGCAGGAATGATAATGAGCTTGTCTGTACTCGGACATCAGCAAATGGGGACACCAGATCAGGGCACAAAAGCAGCATCAGGGAAGCCCCAGCAAAATTTCAGTGCTTTGGACCTACTGTGAGGGTGGCAGGAATCAGAGGAATGGAAAGGTTTTGCTTTCTGCCCCTCCCTGCCTATCTACAGGAGTATCAGCTTTCTCTTTTCCATGTTAGCAAAGCCCTTTCCTGTAGAAGCCAGTGATGGGAATTCTTATACCATGTCGTTAATTGCTTCTGCAACATGCAGGACGATGCGAATTTTACAAGGAATGATGCCTTCCAGCCTGGATTCCAGAGCTGTTTCTCTTTTCCTGTTGGTATCTTAACCTTTACATCATCTAAAAAGAACAGGTTTTGTTTTTTATGTGCCCAGAGGCTGCCCGCAAAAGTTGGCAAGGGCAGTTGGTGAAGTCTGCACAAGGTCAGCTGGGATGTCTAATAATTGTCTTACCACTTTACCTGTTATGGAACAATAATGAGAGTTTTTTCATTATTTTCGGGTGAGTGAACCTGGCAGATGCTGACAGGCAGCAGATGTGTAAAGTTCGAGGTGATTTGTAAGGGACCGGTTCATCTGACGCATGGTAATTGCATTGTGGGACATTGTCACTCAGCGTCGTGTCCTGCACCAGCGCAGCGAGGTAAAGGTCAGTTCAAAGAGCTGGTATAGCATGAGGGGCAGCCCAGGGCTGGCATGAAAAGCCCCATCTCCATCTCTACCCTATACCTGTGCTCACAGCATGCCCGGAGTCGGGTGGGTGCCCTGGTTCATAGAATCATGGAATGGTTTGGGCTGGAAAGGACCTCAGGATCATCCAGTTCCAGCCCCCTGACAAGGGCAGGGACACCTCACCCTAGACCATGGCACCCAAGGCTCTGTCCAACCTGGCCTTGAGCACTGCCAGGGATGGAGCATTTACTCTGGGCACGCTGCGGCAGACCCTCAGCACCCTCACAGGGAAGAACTTCTTCCTTATATCTAACTTGAACTTGCCCTGTTTCAGTTTGAATCCATCACCCCTTGTCCTATAGATACAGTCCCTGATGAAGAGTCCCGCTCCAGCATCCTTGAAAGTTTTAGATTTAGGGATTGTGAGTGGTTGTTTTGGTCTACAGTGGGCTTAAACCCCTCCTCTGGGAAGGCTTAGGGAAAGTCTCCTTACCCACGTGTTGATTACATTGGTGTTCGTCTGTCTGCTTAGAATTTGGGGCTTGGAGGTTTCTTTTGTGGCTTGTTCATAGAATCATAGAATCCCAGACTGGTTTGGGTTGAAAGGGACCTTAAAGCTCATCCAGTTCCAACCCCTGCCACAGGCAGGGACATCTCACACTAGAGGAGGTTGCTCCAAGCCCTGTCCAACCTAGCACTAGGAGTGGTATGAGCAGTCCTGCTGGAAAAAGAGTGGGTTTGTCTGATGGTGACCCTGTTGATGGCCCTAAATGGGGAGCAAGAGGTGTCTTCAAGATGTCCACATCAGGTCCACACAGGGTCCCTGCACACAGAACACGGTGCTGCCTGTCCATGTGCTCAGCTTGCTCTCTAATCAGGATTGATTTCTGGTGCTTCTGGAGGTTCAGTGGGATCTTTATCAGGCTGTGATGTGTGGAAGCCCTGATTGACTGGGTTTCCTGGGTGTGCCTGTGCTTCTGTAATACACATGCTGATAAACCTCTAATACCCTGGAGATCTTGATAAAATGTGTGTTGTGTATTACATCTGCTGTTGCCTCTTTCTTCTGTACTTGCTGGTATCTAATCCCCTGCTCTTTATCTTACAGGACATCATACTATAGATTTTGTCCTTTATTATTCTCCTAAAAGCCCCGCACTTACCAACACTAGAAATTGCAGTAGCTCTGCACGTGCTTCTTGAAGTATGAACCCTGGGTTAGCTCAGTTGTTCAAAGTTTCCCATTAAGCTGGCCAGCTTAGGAGCAGTGTCCCCCATGGAGTATAAACTCTCTGTACAAAGCATCTTGACTCTGTTGGGCAGAGACCTTCAAGCCATCTTTTAGTTTCTCATAGAATCCCAGCCTGGTTTGTGTTGGAAGGGACCTTAAAGCTCATCCAGCTCCAACCCCTGCCACGGGCAGGGATACCTTCCACTAGAGCAGCTTGCTCCAAGCCCCTGTGTCCAACCTGGCCTTGAACACTGCCAGGGATGGGGCAGCCACAGCTTCTCTGGGCACCCTGTGCCAGCGCCTCAGCACCCTCACAGGGAAGAGCTTCTGCCTAAGAGCTCATCTCAGTCTCCCCTCTGGCAGGTTCAAGCCATTCCCCTTGGCCTGTCCCTACATCCCTTGTCCCAAGCCCCTCTCCAGGTTTCCTGCAGCCCCTTCAGGCACTGGAGCTGCTCTGAGGTCTCCCCTTCAGGAGCCTTCTCTTGTCCAGGCTGCCCCAGCCCAGCTCTCTCAGCCTGGCTCCAGAGCAGAGCTGTTCCAGCCCTTGCAGCATCTCCGTGGCCTCCTCTGGCCTCGCTCCAACAGCTCCACGTCCCTCTTGTGCTGCTGCCCCAGAGCAGGATCAGGACTGCAGGGGGCGAATCCCCAGAGCGCAGCAGAGGGGCAGGATCCCCTCCCTTGACCTGCTGGTGCAAAGCCTGACCATGCAAACTGAGCGTGAGTTCTGCTATAAACACAAGAGGAAATAGTATTCCCCCTATGTAGCATTGTTAAAAGCTCTCCCCAGTATTTAATCTCTTACTTAATAGTGGGTTGCTGATGTAGGTAGAGATGCAGGCTCTGCTCATGGTCTCCATGCTGAGCATTAAGGGATAGGTGTGTTCCAGTGTGTGTGTAATTGTGCATGTACCAGTCAGTGTGACTGTACTTTGGCAGAGAACTGGCAGATACTAGACATATAACTTTGAAGGAAAAGGTGGCTTTTCAATGCATCATTTTTTGGTAGAAATAAATCTTGTCTGGAGTTCCTGATGGTTTTTCCTTTGTTTAGTGTTCCAGGATATCTTGGAGACTCCTTTCCATGTTCCACCATAGGTCTCCCATTTGCTGACCAACTTGGCTTAAGTCTTTGTAGACCTTACCTTATCCTAAGCATTTACTGAGCTCATTTGTTGAGGGAGTAATTACAGGTGGCTGCAGAGGCACGAAACAGTCCAGGATGTGTCCAGACTGCTTCTGCTTTCCAAAGTGTAACTGGTTTTCATCTGAATACTGAGAAGGGATTTAAATCTGTGGTATAGGAAAACTGAGTCTTTGCTTTCACCAGGCTGACCGGGGAGGGTGTTTTGGCAAGGCAGTGGTTAGTGCTCTTCCTGGATTCATTCCACTGACCTTTAGGGAGTGAAGGAGTAGCTTCTCATTCAACAAATGTCTGCTTCAGAGCAGTTGTGCATCATGGGGTTTTTCTCCTAAGAGTATGCAGATAGGCTTTGTATTTAGAATAATACTTCTTTAACCATGCACACTCTGTGATAGTTTGTTACGTATCCAAATTATGCTGCTTTGCTTTCTAACTGCAGCCGAAACTGTGTTTGGAATACAGATGTGGAATACTGTCATCCCGCTGTCGCACCGATTGCTCATTGTTCTGAGAAGGTCACATCATAATTCATTAACAGTAATTACTCCCTGCGTACCCCCTGCACTCCTTCACTCAATTGCTTCATTAACTTGTGAGTGAATCTCACATTCACTGCTCCGATCGATGAAGATACATTTATAATGTACAAGTGGATGCTATTAGTTACAATATATTAACTGCCTAATTTAAAAGAGAAAAGCTATCTTTATGAAGGGCAATTAACCACTAAGTGTAATTGATAATTCACATACCTCTGATTAGGAAAGACAAATAATAAGAAAGAAATGGATCACCAGTGTTATTGGAGAAGACACTGGCACGTGGTTGTAGCAAGCAGAAGGGGCTTTCTGGGTCAGGACTGGAGTTCTAAGGATCCTTTGATGGAGAGCTCATCATTGGATGCATTACCTCGAGGTGGGTTTGGTGTGTGCATCAAGCAGCTGGGGTCATCTTCCTGAGCAAAGGAGCACAGCGTGTTTTGGTGTCTTGAGAAGCAGTGCAGGGGCTTTCCTAATAGAAAAGTCCTTTTTCATCCTAACACGAAGAAAAGTAATATTTTAACGAGAATTTGTAAGCCTAGCCCCAAACTTACCAAGGTAACTGCACCTGTACGAGCTCAGGTCCTCAAAGATAACTCTCTACAAATTCACACTGAAACTGACCAACTTGAGGCTTTTTAATATATTTGAGGAGCTGAGTGATGCTCCCTTTGGCAAATATCTATATATTATAAACTGTGGTACATTTTCAGTGCTTCGGATTGTCCATGGCCACTTTGAAATACAATGGTTCTCCAAACAGCTGACCACTCATCCTTGGAGAAGAGGCCTTTTTTGTGACATCCTCACTAGATCACCACAGTTTGGGGCAGGAAACGAAGAGGGAGGACTTGGATGGGGTTGCAGAGTACTGATCCACAGGAACCTTAACCTCACTTTGGCTACTTAGGGCCATGTTTTCTTCCTTTGAGAAGCCATTTACCAGTAAACATTCATTAATGAATCACTTAGAGGTACCATATTTTTCAGGGTTACCCACCAAGTAACAGCAAAGGTGTTTTATGAGAGATTAAATGGTAATTGTAACTGAAGCCACCCCAGTGTTGACGTCTTTTTGACAAGGGCAATGCAGTATCAGGACAAGGAGGAATGGCTTTAACCTGCCAGATGGGAGACTGAGATGAGCTCTTAGGCAGAAGTTCTCTGAGCATTTTAGGTGTGTCCTGGTCACAGTAAGAGATGCTGCTCCTGTTCTGGAATATCATCACTGCATGTTCGTTGTAATTACCCAAGTTAGGCGTGGGGCAGCAGAACTGATGCTCTGTGTGTAGTTAACCCTTCTCTGCTCTCTTTACTCAACAGGATCAAAGCATCTGGTCTGAAGCTTCGGTTCTGCACTAATGAAACCCAAGCGACCCGGGAGAAGTTTGTGAAGAAGCTCCAGGGCCTGGGCTTTGACATCTCTGTGGCTGAAGTCACTGCCCCAGCACCAGCAGCCTGCCGCATCTTGAAGGAGCGTGGCTTAAGGCCACACTTGCTTGTGCACAATGGTGGGGCAACGCTGCGGCAGATGCTGGGACATGGAGGGGGACAGCTCAGGGAGATGTGGGTCTTTGCGATAGAGCAGTGAGTTCCCATAGCTCGTGTGGGGAAGAGCTCCCAGATGCTGTTTTCCTACAGAGAAAAGCTTCTTCCTTAGTCATGAGAATGTGGGATATAACTTAGTGGTCTGGTCTGAGTGGGTTCTCCATTGTGGCAGTGATAGAGTTGTGTTGGGAGGCAGCAAGTGCTCAGAGGAGTCTGCTGCTTAACCACAGTGACTATGAGATAGGTGAGGTCTTTGTTACCATGACAGAGGTTTTAAGTTTAAAGTGTTTCCTGCTATGGAGTGTGGGTATGGAGAAAAGGGATGAATCCTGCTCTCACTGGTACACATTTTCATTTGGGTACCCATGTTTGCCTTGGGTCTGCTGAGACATGGGTGGCAGGAGCTAAAGTAAGGGTAGGAAATGGTTTATTTTGCTCTTTGTCATAGGACAGATGAGTAGCAGGAACCAGTGGAATAGAGGGGTCTGAAGAACACTTGATTAAGACTTGGATTTACTTAATCTTTTTAAAGCATTATGTCATGGATGAAGTGAAACACAAATCTGGGGTGAAACAGTCAGTTCCAATGGGATCTGAAGTAGGGATTTGTGGTTTACTTTTTGCGTCCTTTAGATCTTGTTCCTGAATTTGCTGAGCTTGATAAAGCAAACCCAAACTGTGTGGTTATTGGAGATGCAGCAGAGAACTTCACCTATGCAAACCTTAATGAAGCTTTCAGAGTTCTCATTGGGATGGAGAAGCCTGTTTTGATCTCCCTTGGAAGAGGGTGAGTTAAGCATCATTTCTTCCTCAAGTCTCTACAGCTTTTAATTCCCCCCCCGGTGTCTTTGTAGTTAATGGAGGCCAGATAATTGTGTGGGCATTCACAGTACCGACTTCTAAGCATTTATCTATGTGTCTGGACTGGGAGGCTGATCTGCTCAGGTATCTGTCACTGAACAGTCCCTGGTGGGTAATGCAGTCAATTTACCTGTCCCAAGTCACTTACTTGTGGTCTTTCTAGGGGTGTAAGGGAAAACTGAAGTGATCACAGTGGAATAGGTCTCTAGAAGGTGGTATGGATGCTTGACATGAGCCACAGTTCAGCCCTGTGCTGATGCTTCCTGGGCACTGGAAGGTACTGAACTTGCCATGCCAGATCCTCCAGTTGACTTTGAAGATACTCATCAGTAGGGTCTGTGCTGCTACAGCACTGGGTGAGCATCCCTTGAGTATCAGCTCTCAGTGGTCTTCTTTCTGTAGACAGTGCGGAGGAAGCACTTGTGTGGATGTGTTTCATTGGCTTCTCGAGGGTGAGGGATATAGGTGTTCTAAGGAGGAATCATAGCAGCTTTTAGAGAAACTGGAGATGCTCTGCTGTATGAGCACAGCAAATGGCAGCCTCCAGCCCTTTAAGGTGAGTGTTTAAGAGTGAGCTAGACCTGGCTGAAACAATCCACATGTTTGCAGGTGGAAGTGGGGGTGTTAAATAGAGTCATAGATGCTAGGTTGGAAGGGACCTCAAAGATCATCTGCTCCAACATTTAAATAGCTGTAGTTTGTAAGCCACCAAGAAAAGGACTTTTCTTGCTTTAAGAGCAAGTCTAAGAGCATCTTAAAATACCCCATAGAAATTGTGCAGAGTTTGGATTTTGATGTGCACAGCCCCCAAGTGAATGAGGTCAGTAGGATTACAGGCACTGCTTATCTTGTCTTTGCCCCTGCAAGATCTCAGAATGAGAACTGTTGTCTGAACTGCTGCCTGTAGCCATGTGTTCCTGTCTGAACTGAAAATAAATGAGCTTGACAGTGACAGAAACCCAAAGCTGACAAGAAAATCCAACAAGCCATGCTTGGATAAAGTGCTGTTGATGTAGATTTGGGATGCAGTTTAATCTTCCAGCATCCGGAAGTTACTAATTGTGAGGAGGAGCAGGTGGTCCAAAATTGCTCTATTTCAGCCAACAGCCAGGTTTGTTCTTCCAGGCTCAAATCCTGCCCATGTTTGTAGTGGTTGAGATGTGATACTGGTTGTGGCTAACAGCCTGTGTGACCTAAATGATGTCTTGCTCTTTGAGTGGTGCTTAAAGGTGTTACCTCTGAAAGCTGGTGTTAACATCTCTGCAGGTTGATTCATATGTATGAACATGCCAAGACGTACGGGAGCACTTTCATGCTGGTGGCTTGAGAATTGCTGTATGTGAGGAACAAGAAGCCAGGAGAGTTTTTATTTGCTAATATAGAAACCCTACCAATGCGTGAAAGCAGCTGCAATGCACAAACTCCATCCAAACTATGTTGGAGATGGGGATGGATGTTCCTCTGGCCATGAGTAAGGTGTGGTGGCCATGAAGACCTCGAGAGAGCCCAAGGATATGCAAGAGAAATGGCTGGGCTGGTGGGTATAGCAAAGACTGTGTTTTGACGTGACAGATCAACTGCTTTGACAGTTTGAGTATCAAAAGGCATGCTTAGTTACTCTCTGAACATTAAAGGCACATTTTGAGCTTCTGCTTCCACATGCAGGGAAAATCCAGTCAGGGAATTTGAATGTTCTCCTAAAAACAACTCAGTTTTCTGAGACTTTAACAGGAGGTTAGCAGTGCCAGCAGTGGATAATGACAAATCCCAACGGCTTTGAAGGAGTTCTTCTTACCTGTTGTGCAATGTAGGGGCTTAAAACCACTGTACATGATTAGTTTGAGGAAACTGGAGTGACAGCTTGGTTTCAGTGCTTCAATAGACTGCAACGGGTGTGAAACCCCTTCTTGGTTTGTGGGTTATTGATCTGGATGGGTAGAACTTCCCAGAGAGAAGGAGTGCGGCCTTCCTTGATGCTCATGCTCTGATCCTACAACATGGGTGAAAAATCCTTCCTGTTTCTCAGTTAGGAGAATGAGGAAAAGATGTTGAGCCAACAGCAGAATGGTTAATGTATGTCAGATAACCAAGGTTTGTGTTATGAAACAAATCTTTAGGATTTGCAATGTGTTCAGTGCAAAATTGCTTTTGTACCCTGTGCATGTAACAGTATATCTTTATTTGGTCATCTGTTGATGTAGACGGCTCTAAAAGAAGTCCCTGTTACTTGTTTGAAATGTTAGTTTTCATTTCCAAACACAGATTTGTGGATATTCTGAGCTCAGTTTTTGCCATGAGCATTTATTTTATTTAAATATTGATCATTTTATTTAGATATTGATCATTTAGGTAATGTGAACATGAGTTCTGCATGGGTTACCCCAGTTAGGGAAGTTCTCTGACTCGAAGAAGGGCGATTATAACTTGGGTGAACGGAAGTCTCATTGATGCAAAGGGCCATATAGCAAAACCCGGCCATATAGCAAAACCCAGCCACAAACCAGCTTCATTTTTAAAGGGCAGAACCAGTGTAATTGGGTGGACCTTAACAAGGTGCCTTCTTTGGGCAAATCCATTCATTTTGGTTCAAGTCTGAGTTCATTCCATAGAAAACAAAAGTGTCACAGCCACTGAAGCAGAATGCCCTCCTCCTGAAAACGGGGTGATTTACATTTAGCATCTGTTTTGGGCTGAGAGTGGGAATTGGCTTTGTAATTCCTTCTGTCATGGCACTGTCAGAAAATTAAGCTGTTTACGCTGGACTGTAGAAGGTTAATGGCTGTTCTAGCAAAGGTCAAGTGGCCGTTTGAAAGGGAGGCAGTGCTGAATAATCGGAAATGGCAGAAAGATAAGGCATCAAATCTTATCTGACTGCTCGTCCTGCCTGTTTCCCTGTCATATAGAAACCTGTCTTTACTCTGATCAGGAAAGCTTGGAATACCTGCCTTAATGTGAGTTGCTGCTCCAGAAAAGCACTATGAAGATACTAATTTTATGAGCTCTGTGGCAATAGGAATGTTTTTAGGAGGGACAAATTTAACTTGGAGGGCTTTCTTAGTCCCTAGCTTTCCTCTTGTGGAAGACTGGTGACAAGCAATGATGGTCAACTCTTTGGAATGAAAGAATGAATCCTGGAATGGTTTGGTTTAGAGGGGAACTTAAAGCTCATCCAGTCCCAACCCCTGCCATGTGCAGGGACACCTTCCACTAGAGGAGCTTGCTCCAAGCCCCTGTGTCCAACCTGGCCTTGAACACTGCCAGGGATGGGGCAGCCACAGCTTCTCTGGGCACCCTGTGCCAGTGCCTCAGCACCCTCATAGTAAAGATTTCTTTCCTGATATCCAATCTAAATTTGGGGTTCTCTTCCAGATATACTGAAAAAGATGCTGCAGCTGCTGGTTGGTGCCAGCTATCATCTTGTATATGCCAAGGGGTCTCTGTTGCTGATTAAAGGAAGAGCAACGCAACTGCTGTCCTCTGGAAGCAGCTAGTCCCTGTGCAATAAAATACAGGCCAAGTTCAGCCTTCATTTAAGGTAGTTGAAATCCTTGATATGACTTAGTTGAAATCCCTTTGAACCAGTGGAGTCGTGTCCCGGGGGCCAGATGGGCATCTGGTCTGAGATCTTTTCCCCAAGCATTGCACATTACTGAGCCTGTCCTTTAACTTAATTCCTGGTGTTAAATTAAGGCTCCAGAGTTTCTGATTACTTGACTTTTTGTTGCAGCCATATGGACATCTATACAGGCACAGAAATCATAAAACCTTTTCATTTCATTGGAACTTTATCACTCTCATTTCCAGACGCTACTATAAAGAAACCGATGGTCTGAAACTTGATGTTGGAGCATATATGAAGGCATTAGAGGTATTTTATAGCTTGAATTATGCTTACTTGCACACCTTGTTAAAAGAGTAACTGGGATAAATATGGGTCATCTTCTGTAATTACTCACCTTGGTGGAGGAAAGGTTCCACAGATTGAAACTCATTTGCTGCATTTGAAAGACTGGTGGATTCTAAAGGTGGATTCATTTGTTCTCTGGCTTTGTCCAGGGGTTTTTACATTTTACTTTCAAATGTGAACGTTTACCATGTGGTGGTACCTTTATATGAAGTGAGGCCCTTGAAGGAAGGAGTCAGGAAAGAAAAGCATGGAATATAGTCTGTAAGGTACACTGAAGGTCCGTTTTATGTTTGATGTAGCGTTAACACAGCCTTTGCCCTTAACAGTTGAGAGCAAAAGGCCCTGATTCAGCAAGATACTTAAGGGCAAACCTGGTTTTAAGCCTGATTAAGTCTGTGCAGAAGTGGGACCCAATGGCTAAGCCAGTCTCAGAGAAGGAGAGAGTCGTTACTCTCCCTTTTATAGGCTTGCAGAGAGATGTAAAATAATACATAGCGAATGCAGAGAACAAAGCAGAGTAGGGTACTGGACAAGCACAGAGGATAGTGGTGATAATGTATGCTTGCAGCACATTCATTTGTACCTCTGAGTTTTGGAGGTTTTGCCTCCCAGATAAGTTTAGGTTTATAATGGTCTAGGGACAAGCTAGAAATGCCTTTTCCAGCCTAGTACTGATGCTTCTTTGCAGGAAAATAACCTCAAATCTGGCTGGTCACTTGAATCATTAATAATAGGCTGGGTGGTTGAAGAAACCCTCTACAATCTTTTAAGGCCCTCCAGCATTTTTGATCATTTCATATGAAGGATATTTGCTGTTTCCTTAAGAATGATGCTCTTAAAAAATGGGAGCTACTGGAACAGAGTCTCTGAGCTCTCATGAGGGAGAATGTAAGAGGTTTGTAACTTGAGATTGTTCAAGAGGACTTTCTCTCCTGCCAGAGCACATGAAAGACTTGTGTTATTCTGATTCTCTGATACTCACCTTCACCCACTGTATTATTGAAGGGCAAAATCAATAATCACATTCTTTATATACTTTGGGGGTTGGAACTAGATGATCTTAAGATCCTTTCCAACCCTATTCTATATAATTGACTGGAGTTATGGGGTTGAAAATTGCTTTTCTGACCGGCACGTTTTGTGTGCGTCCCTCTCCTTTTTCTCCAGTACGCTTGTGATGTTGAAGCTGAGGTGGTGGGGAAACCAGCAAAGCCATTTTTTGAGTCAGCCTTAGCAGCAATGGGAGTTCCACCACAGCAGGTGAGTTTCTGATGCTCTGACCCCTGGCTGTGCCATACAGGTTTGCTCACTGATGCGTTTTCTCTGGTTTGCTGGCTGTCACGTAAAGTTATCAAAGAGGTTGAATGGAATGTGGCCAGTGCGTTACACACGGTGTGGAGAATATTAATACACGGGATCTCCCTATGAACGACTCCAAAAAACATAAGGAAGAGAGAACTGATTGAAAAAATGCTTCAGAGGTAAAAAAAGCCAAATATGTTTGCCCATTCTGTTAGATAATGTGAAGTAGACGAAAGGGAACTGGCAGCCAAGAGGGTAGATGCTAGCAGGCTGCATTTCTTCTGCCCTGTTTGTGCTTCCTACCATCCTCAAAGGCATGCCATGAGTTTCTCTGCTTGCTTTGGGGGTTCTCATTGCTTGCCTGCTGTTTTCCTTTACATTCCCTCTGTCTGTCTCTCTTTGCTCTGGCTTGTGCTCTGCATCCCTCTACCCAGTTTTGAGTCTTGTATCCGTTCTCTGCTGTGGCTTCTCCTACTTGTACTCATGTTGCACTGTCTAACTCACCTTCCTCCCAAACCTTATAGTTCAAAAGAACACACACTTCTGTTGTGACATTCCTATATTTGGAGACTAAAGAAAGCAATACAGAAGAGTGAAAGTTAGTTTTCCCAAGGAATTATGGAAGATGTTGATGAGAGCTGCTGCTATACGTGGCATTCCGCTTGGCAACTAGAGGCTGCGGTGTGGTGGATTTGCAGCCAAAATATTGCTTGTTCCCTTTGGTGTCACACTGACTACTTAAAAGAGAAAGGTAGAAGTGAAATGCTTTCTAATTTAGGTGAGTGGGAAGCACTGACTGACTCAAAACCTCCTGCTATGTTGATGAATTCATCCAGTGTGTGATGCTCCCTGCTTGCTTAGTACAGACCATTTTCCCCCCGTCCCTGTAGCTGTGGCCAGATCTTCCTTATTGATTTGTTGTTATGTCACACAGGACATCAGGATGAGTATGAGATGACTCCCAGGCAGCAATGAATTACAGCATAATAATTCCACCAGGGGGTTTTGGTGACATTATAAACAACCAGAGTGAAGTTTGGGTGGCTTCTAGGTCCCTAGAGCCCAGAGATGAAATTATGGCCCCGTAATTCAGTATGTGCTTGGGTTTTACTTTATTATAGAGAGGGAAGATGGAAAAGACCTGGTAGGCCATATAATCCATCTCCTTCTTTGTGCAGGAGTGTTCCCTGCTCCAGGTTATTAATGTTTTGTCCAGTTTGCAGTGAGCCAGACAGCTGGGCTTCTGTCAGGGCCTTAGGGACAGTGCTCACAGCAGAGTAGGTCTTATGGGCCCTTTTAAACTGCATTTCCTCATTTCTACTTTTGCTCCAGGTAACAACCACAATAACTGCTTGGCATCCTGGATATCTTCTCCCTCTGATTATCTCCAGACTTGTTACCATTACAATAGTTGTCTCTTACTAAACCGTGTGTTTAGCTCTCAAGGCTTCCCTTGGGATTCGGTCCCTCTGCACCCTGACCCCCTGCAGTGATCCCTTGTTTGTCAGTATCTTCCCAGTAACAAGAGAGCTCAGACTGGACATAATATCCCAGGTACAGCCACGGCAGCTATTCAATCCATTCATCCAACCAACAAACCAAGGAGTCCATTTCAGACACAGAGTGACATTTGGATAAGTAGTAGATGGAAAAAAGAGCACAGGGAAAAAAGCCCCACGGAGCTCAGCCCTTGGCTGCTCTTTGTGTAAATCGGATGCACGAAGGGTCATGTTTCCTTCCTGCTTGTACCAGAAATGAGTAGTACACACAAGTAGGAAGGAAGCTGTGGCTGCCCCATCCCTGGCAGTGTTCAAGGCCAGGTTGGACACAGGGGCTTGGAGCAAGCTGCTCTAGTGGAAGGTGTCCCTGCCCGTGGCAGGGGTTGGAACTGATGAGCTTTAAGGTCCTTTCCAACCCAAACCAGCATGGGACTCTGTTATTTTTGAGCTCTCTGTCCTTGTGACCCTGCATAGCAGCATTCCTTGCCCTTTTCCATAGGCAGGATGGTGCTGTTGTCCTCAGACACCGCTATGCCAGGACCGTGTCAGCACATGGCACCAAGGGAGGGCATCATTACAGGGATGTGACAGGGCACCACAACTCTTGTCTCAGAAACTTTGCCCCAGGAAACAGATTTGATTGAATGCATCAAAACTGGCAAAACCAGCCCCATAGGGTGAGCTTCACTGAGTGGTTCCCATCAACTGCAGGAGGATTTGGTTTGGGTACATAAAAGCAGTAAAAGTCCCCAGCAGAGACTATTTATTCGTTGTCTGCTGTTTGCCATAGTGCTAATGGTGACTAACTTTGTATTTTGACAGAGATTTTTCTTTTCCTATCTAGTTTCTAGTGTTAAATGCCATCAGTTTGTTGTAGTAATACAGCTAGTCTGTAGGTGTGATATTTTGTATTCAGAGAGATTGGAGATGGAGGGGGTGTGTGCCTAACCAGAAGCAGCACAGCAGACACCACTGCCTGATGGCACCAGTCACTCCATGCTTTGCCTAAGTAAAAAACAGGAGTTAAAACCTGCATCAGGATGCACATGCGTAGGAGGAGCAAATTACAGCAAACTACCTTAATTCTAACACCTTTTCCTAACTTTGAGTGCTTGATCTTGCAACCTTAGGGTTCTTTGAGAAGCATTTGCAGGTTGTTTTAGTTTGTCATACATAATAATAGAAACTCAGTATATTCAGTTCAGTAAGTTCTTTAGTAATGCACTGCAATAGATTTTAATCTGTCTCCTGAAGGAGCTCTTTACTCCTCTGCATTTGTAATGATATGAAAAGGACTGATTTTACTTGCCTTTGCTTTCAGAAAATGCTTGCCAATGATTTATTCCACTGGTGGAATGCATTTAATCCATCATTAAACCATTTGAGGTGGGCTGTACTTTTGAAAACATATTACAGTTTTCATTCACCTGCCTTTTAATGAAGCTGTAATTCCAGACAGTGGCAAATCTTACATTTCTCAACCTGCTTCAATCAATAAAGTTATCACCAGTCATTTCCCTTGATAACTGCTTCTTTCCAAGGCCCTGACTTTGCCTTCTGCTGCTGAGATGTTTTCAACCTGCACTTAGAATAGAAGGAAGTCCCCAAAGTCCAATTTTCATTTTAACCTTTCCTCAATGGCCTAGAAATAACAGATTGACAGTATTACTTTAATAGATTGGAAATTTAAACCTCTTAGAGGTAACCAGACCTATCTCCTGCTTTGGTAGTATGACAAAGAATAACATGTCTTAAAGGTTACTGAAATGCCTAATTCATATGTTTTAAGGCAGCTGTAACAGTGGATGATTTTTACAGCTTTATAATAAAACCTAAATAATGTTGAGGTTCTGGTAGTTTTATATAATCATAAAAAGTTCTCTCTGTAGCAAATGGTCCTGGTTTAATGGGAGTTATGGCAGGTCATGCTGGAGTGCATAAACTACACATAGTTAAGCAATTCCCATTCCTGCCACCTGCAGGTCTCGCATGGGAGTTAGTGGGGCGTGAGAGCAGAGGGAGGTCACCCCGAGAGGGGCATCAGCATCCCCTCTTTGTTCCCTGGCTACCACAAGGGAAGCTTTTCCATCCCCAGAACAAGTGGGAAGTGGCCAAGGGAAGTTTTAAGTTTGGAGTCCTGCTGAAAGCACATTGAAACCCATCTGGTCTTGCAGCCTGTGGAAACCTGCCCTGGAGGGTTAATGTATTTCTGTGTTTTACCTGCCCTGTTGTACGTTTTCTCCTATCACAGGCACCAAGCCTTTGCATGTTTGATGTAGTTCCAAGGCAGAAACATAATTAACAGTAATACAGGATCCTGAAGCCTCGGAGATTACCAGTTGGACCAGGAACAGGGAGAAAAGAGAATGCATTGTACTTCTTGTAAAGGGATTTAATACATTAATGAAGATTTTGTGTATAAACTTTATTTCCTTATGCCCCTGACACATTTAGCTTAAGGTTATTAAGTCTCTAGCAAGAATCTGTTCAGGTATGAATACGTTTGACTCCAGAAGCATTCCCTGTGTTGAATAGTCTGTTAAAGTTGGCACACTTCTTTCTGTGCATCTCTGCATCCTCTGTAGCCTTCAGCATCCTAAGTACCAGGATCCTGTGCATTTCAGCATCCTAAGTACCTAAGGAGCTTGTGCTAGTAAACATGGAGTCTGGCTGGGGAATACAGGGTGTGTTTATCTTTCTACCTCATTCTTTTCCTTACTCCACGATTCCTTTTCTGATCACTCATTTTTCTGTGGTTTTAGTGAATACCAGACCTCTTGTTTGCACACAAAAAATACCCCAAGGTTCCCATTCACCACCCTAAAGCATCTCTGAAACTTTATTAGCGTTGGCTACTTCTGTGCATGAGAGGAGTCAGTCCCCACCTTCACTCAGCTCTGGGTCTGTGGCCCAGACCACACCAGGCAGATTGCTGACACTGATGGTGATCTCTGTGCCACAGATGTTTGTCCAGGGGGGATTATATTGTGCCTTCCTCCCCCCAAATTCTTGGAGGTCATGTTCATCTCCTCCATTAGCACTGTCAGTCAGAGTTGAGGTTGATGGGGAGTCTTCGAGAGCGGTGGCCTCACTCAGCTTTGGCACACGTGTGCTTTCTTTACTACATGTGTACAACCACACACAACACCCCTCACCAGATATAGGGGCTAGCAAGGTATAAATTACACTCATCTTAATTCTTTGATGATTTGCCTTAAACCAGAGAGAATGTCTCACTTAATTTTTGGCCTTTTTTAGTCAAGTTTTAGCTGATCTAAAAGAAGGACCTTCCATGGACTAACTGATCAGCTTAATGGTGTGATCCCTGTAAAAAACATGAAGACAAGCAGGCATCTTTCAATTCCTGCTCTCAGTGGCTATGTGACCTTTCAGTTTTATCTCTTTCTCTCTCCTCTTACCATATTGCAGTCGGAGGGGAAGTTAAACCCAGGTTTGACAGGTAGGGTTTTTTCATTTCCCTCGGCAGCACACCTTTTGACCCCTATCTTCTTGCCAATGATTTTTTAAATCCTAAATGATTTGGGAATAATTGCTCCTCCTTTAGTGATTATTGCCCTTCACCGATAGTAAATCTGTGAAATCCCTGGGGGCTGGAGTACAGGTTTGTATGCGGATGCCACAAGCTGGCCTGGACAAGCATCGCTGCTCATCGCTGCTCACAGAGCTGCCAGGACTCTTGCAGGAAAACTTGCCCAGACAGGGGAAATACAGCCCCAGGGAACAAGGGAGAGCTGCTCTGCCCCGCTCTGCCCTTCCCTGTTTCCAGAGGAAATCCAGTTTTAGGGTATTGAGAACCCAGGAATGAAGTTGGCTTTGCTGCAGGAATCTCATCCTGAACATCTGGGTTCAGGCTGAGGAAGGGCAGAGAGCAGCTCTGCTTCTGGGTGCTCTTCCCTCTCCTCTCTGGGGAGGTGTTAGAAGGAACTGTATAAGAAGAAGGGATTCTAAACTATTAAATCCAGGCATTGAGAATGATTGTGTATCTCAAAGCATCTTGAAGGGGAGTTGCAATGGGAATTGGAATCCCAGTGCCTAGGAGCAGTGTTGCCGGGTTCTTTGCAGCTCTGCAGGTAACAGTGGGACTGTTCTGTTTTCCTCATCTGTATATGCATGCTTTATTTACTGATTACTTAAAATGAACCCATCATAGAATCCTGGAATGATTTGATTTGGAAGGGACCTTAAAGCTCATCCAGTTCCAGCCCCCTGCCATAAGCAGGGATACCTTCCACTAGAGCAGCTTGCTCCAAGCCCCATCCAACCTGGCCTGACAAGACGTGCTTCTTCTGGGCAGAATGGAGCAAGGGTGGGCTTGTGTAAACTGTTTCCAAATAGACTACTTCAGCGTGGTACTGGACAAATGAGCCTTGACTTGAGAGGGCATCCTCTTAACATCCCATCACCTGAGGGATGATCATCATCCCTCACATGAGCAGTATTACAGAACGACATAGAAGATAGACTGGGCTGCTACCTATTATGTTTAATCTTGCACATTGCACCTGATGTGTTACTCAAAAGAAGAATTAGTCGTTATCAGCTGAAGCTGTTCCAGATGCACTTGCTCATAGCTCATGGTTTATAAATGCTTTCAGAAAATCTTCCGTTCAGCTGCAGCATTTCCTTTATGTGCCGTGTAATACGGGGGAGAAGATTATGGTGTAATTAGATGATTAATAAAAATAGCTCTGGAACTTAAGTGGTTTTACACTTGTTCAGTAGGTTTGATTTAGTACTGCCCAGCAGACTGCTTGCAGAGTGGGAACTGAAGTGTAGGGAACACAGAAGATGAGCTGGTTCTTGTATGGTTGCCTTCTATGTAAAAGGGAGTGTAAAAAAAGAGGACCTTAAAGCTCCTCCAGTTCCAACCCCTGCCACGAGCAGGGACACCTTCCACTAGAGCAGCTTGCTCCAAGCCCCTATGTCCAACCTGGCCTTGAACACTGCCAGGGATGGGGCAGCCACAGCTTCTCTGGGCACCCTGTGCCAGCGCCTCAGCACCCTCCCAGGGAAGAGCTTCTGCCTAAGAGCTCATCTCAGTCTCCCCTCTGGCAGGTTAAAGCCATTCCCCTTGGCCTGTCCCTACAGGCCCTTGTCCCAAAGCCCCTCTCCAGGTTTCCTGCAGCCCCTTTAGGCACTGGGAGCTGCTGTAAGGTGTCCCCAGAGCCTTCTCTTCTTCAGGCTGAACAAGCTCAGCCCTCTCAGCAGGGATGAAACTAGATTGTCTTTAGTGTCCCTTCCAACCCAGACCATTCTATGATTCTATAATCATCCTGTTACATCATGCAAAACTGAACAAATGAGATTTTACAGTGATTTCCGAATTGCTGCATCAACCTGAGAATGGGTTGGGATCAAGCTCAGCAACTTACACATCTCGCTGGTCACAATCTGAAGCTTATAAGTGGCTTTTAGAATACCAATTTTAGGAATTGTTTAAAAAGATAAGCTTAATTTAAACCACTTGGAGCATGACATAAGTGGGCCGTTAGGACCAGCATAGGCCTAACTTCCTAAAATTCACCATTCCCTTTGACCTGCGTGCCAGATCGCTTTGATTTATGTTCCTGATTACACATCACACGGCTCTGTGCTGCGCTAGTACATTGCTGGAGGAGCTATAGCATGAATTAAATTCAAGGTAGGGTGACTTTTAATCAATACGATGACAATATTATCTTGTTTAATTTGTCTGATGGCAGTATTAAACATCAAATCAAGCTGTTTGTTATGTCAGGGGAGGGTGACGTATGGCAGAAATAAACCTCGCTTGATGCCACTTGTTCTGTATGTCATTGCTTTGACAGGCCATCATGATCGGAGATGATATTGTGAACGATGTAGGAGGTGCCCAGCAGTGCGGGATGAGAGCCGTGCAAGTGCGGACAGGGAAGTACAGGTCAGTGCGCATCCTACACCCTGCGCTCCGTGGGGGAGTCATGGAAAGGGGGGGAAGAACCGCAGGTAATGGTTGTGCCAAATCCCACTGTGCTCTGATTGCCTTACAACACATTCCTTTCTGAGAGAAAACGAATTCCACCCTGGAACGTGGTACTTGTTCAAAGGGAGTGCACAAAATCCCATGCCTTTCCCCCAGCCTTTCCTGTTGGTGGCACAGGTTTGCAGTCAACGTACACTTGCATTTGTTGTCTGAACAGACAGCTGCTTGGGCAGCAGTTAGGCTTGGGCGGGTGACAGCATTCTCAGTTGCAAAACACAGCTTAGGGAAACCCTGTATGCACAAAAGTGGCAGGAAGAGGAAGACACGTTGTCTTTCAGCTTCTAATAAGTGTTTGCTGTTAAATTGCTGCTATGATTTCCCCATCGCGGGGCACAGAACTGGAGTGTTTCTTGGGGCTTGCTGCTTTCTTTTCCTGCAGCTGAAGGTGTTGCTCACTTGCTGTAAGACGTGTCTGAAACTTGTAGCAGGGTTAAGATCGTAACGTTTGACTGTCGACTCAGTGCTCTCTCTGGGTTATCGCTCACTGCCTTATGAAGGACTCCGTATGTCAGTTATCTCCTCCAGACAGGTATTCAGCACTGAGATGTCTGAAATGCGTGAGCTGCTTCTCCACTTCTCATCTAATCAGAGTGCAGGCTTCATCTCTTTCAAATGACCCTTCAAACCCTTCTCCATGCAGTTGTCTCCATCATTCTGTGCTTTCATTGACCCAAGAGCTACCTCCCTGCAGCTGCTGATGGGAGACCTGACAGGGCACGGCCCAGGGTTGACTGGCGGAAAATGAAGCCATGATCTCATGCTCAGGCCAGGTTTGTTTGAGGTCATCTCAAGGTGACTCTCCAAACGCAATGAAACATTGGTCCCTATGTTTAGTGTCTGGATTCCATAACACTCCAAATCTCCTCTTAACCATCATCTCCTCTTAACCATAACCGGGGCCTTTTTGAGGTAGGTTCAGCAGCACCATCTGTCAGTTGGTAGGTTTGCAAATACTGAGAATGTAAAAGAAGGATGCTCTTTTTGGGAGGGATGCAGCACGTGAGAATGGTGCTTGCCATGGGCTAGCTGAAAAGTTACTGCGTTAGTTTTCGAGTAATCTGTTTCTCAGGTTTCCTTCTAGTTTGTGTGAGGTGATGAAATAATACCCAGTGCCTTAAATCTGATGGACCAGTAAGTGATGATTTCTGAGGAAAAAAGACACACAAGTGTATTGTATTTTGTGTATCTGTAAGGTAGCGCATCTCAAAATCAGTTTTCTACAAGAATAAAGCTCCAAAAATCCACAAGATTAAAAAATTAAGTATAGAGTTTGTGCTGTTGGGATTATTTGTCTATAATCTGTGTAATGCCATTAATTTCCTAAAGGAGAAAAGAAGGATTCAACAGTTGATTCTATTCTGATATTAAGGGGATCACTCAATGAATCTACATCTTGATGTCACTCAGATACAGGTGTCAGTGAAGGAGGTATCTCTGCACATAGAGGTAAATTAGACCTTTGTGCTAAACAAATATCTCCTGTGATGTATTTTGCCCACCACAATATGCCACAGGTGATTCTGCATCCAAACTGTTCAGGCAACTGACACAAACTGTATATACACACACATACACATAAATATGTATAATCATCTGCTGGAAAAACATATCTTGTATCAAGCTTGAGTCATGGTTTCACAGCTGAAAAGGAATCATCAGCTGTTCTAGATGGGGAATAGAGATTGTTTTGTGCTGCTGTGTTTCTTGTCTTAATGTGTGGTTGCTGTCACCTGAAATAGTGTTCTGTTGTATACAGAGGAGTGTCTCTCTAAAAGTGGTGCCAGACCTGTTGTTAGCAACTGGGAGTAAAATGAAATAGCTCTTGTTTGTGAAGAGAGGTCAGGGATGTATGTCTTTATCGGAATGACTGATTTAGCACTCATGGAAAATCAAAATACACAGTGCATATTGAAAAAGGGGGGAGAAAAACAAAAGAATGAAAGCTGATGGGCATCTTACATTAAAAATAACAGAAAATATTTTTATTTTATGGCTGGCTTAGTTTAAATTCTGCTATATAACATCATGCACAGGTCGTCTCTTGCTTGTGTGGTAATCCTGTCAGAGAGCTGTGTGCTACATCCAAGTACCTCTGGATGGCACCGTTAGTACGGTATTAGCCACAGCTTCGGGACCTCCCCAGTGTCTGAAGCTGGTTTTGCATAGATGTAAAGCACAAAGACCTTGGGATTTGTATCTGCTGAGTGCTGGTGGGGTGGGATTTCAGTTGTGAGAGTCTTGTGGCTATGGACAGGGGTGATCACCCCGGTTGAGCTGTCTCTGTGTTTCTGCTTTGTTCCCAATCCCACCGCAGTGGTGGTGCCTCACTTCAGCAAAACAGAAGCAGAGCTGGTCCGAGAATAAAGTAAAAGATAACAGAGGAACCATCCCAAGGCATTGCTGCAGGTGCATTTACCACTGGGTATGTGAAAATGACATCATTTGACCAAGTTATCCCAGTGAAGGCATTTTGGATGTCGTTCTGTAGGTACAAGGGATCCCGTTGTACCCCTCCAGCCTCACCCAGACGCTGTCCCTGACTGGCCGATGCTGTCACCTCTGGTGCATACATGTGCATTGGGGCAGCTCTCCTTATTTTAGGCATTGGTGCAGTTCACATCGACATCTTTGAGGTCTGGGTTTGTCAATGCAGGGTGGAGGATGTTGGCTTTGCAGGTGGGTCGAGGTCCAGAGGAGAAGCAGAAGGGGTGCATGGAGAGCTGGCATAGCCCCGTGCTGCCTCCCTCCATGGGCTCTCCCCTCCTGGCCTCTGCAGGGTCACTTTCTGTGTTGGCTGCTCCGAGGGTGAGATGCAAAGTGAGGATTAAGCTGCTGCAGAAACATTTGGGTTTACATCACCTTGCATGGAGGTCCTGAAAATCAGTTCCTTTGTCCTGATTCTTTTGATCTTTAACGAAATGTGTGGAGATGGTTTCTTTTAGTGTGACAGACTTCACTCCTGCGTCCATACTTATCTTCTCCTCGAATGCACTTAATCTTCCAGCAGGACTTAAGAGTTGAGCTCTTTCTCTGTAGCCAAACCAGACATAGCACAGATTAGTCCATGAAAATATAGAATCCCACACTGGTTTGGGCCGGAAGGGACCTTAAAGCTCACCTAGTTCCACCCCGTGCCATGGGCAGGGACACCTTCCACTAGAGCAGGTTGACCTTTCTGAGGTATAAAATCCAAATGCAGAGGGTCAGTCAGAGGGTCTGCAGGTTTGTCCACCCTCAGCTTGTCCCATCTACAGACCAGGTCATTGCTGCAGACTCTTGCGTGCCGAGAGAAGAAGCTGGTGTTGGGTGGTTCAGCGTTGGGAAATCTGATGCTAATTCCAGAGCTTCTGTGCACACCTGCATGGAGGCCCTTCACAGCAACATCTTTCCCATCTAGAGAAGAACATGTGCAGGGTATGTGCTAATTCCGCTTGCAGCTAATTGGCCTTGACATCAGACCAAACATTTCCACCCTAACTATTGATTCTGCAGTGCTGCGGAATATCCTCGTTCCTCTTTGTAGCATGCAAGTTAGAGCAGAGAAAAATGACTTTGAGGCTCTTCCAACTGTCTCCCTGCAACACTGGAAACAGTTTTAGGTGCATCAGTGCTTCCTGTTGCAGGTGGTTCTTGGCAGGGTGAAGGAGTTACTTACCCTTCTCCTTGTTGTCATTTACAGGTCGTGATGTAAGTAAAGACCTTTCCATCTCTGGTGTGTGGCAGGAGTCAGGAATGCTCACGGCACTGGTACTCACTGCCCCTGCTCTCCTGTGGGTTCTGAAATGGTTCCAGAGTCTGGCAATAGGGGTTCATCCCCCCTCTGTGCCCACATGAGGTTTTCGTTGTTTGACTGGAGATTTATCTCATGGCCATGGCTGATGTTGCCGCATCCCTGTGCAGCCTCGCTAAGGACGTAAAGGATGCGCCAGGGATGGAGGATAAAAGGATCAAGGTGCATGAGAGCTGTCATCTCTCTCCTGCTCTGCCACTGAGGGAACTGGGTCAAGTTACTTCATGTTGCTGTTCTTCAGTTTCCCCACTTCATAATTATCCTCGGAGAATAATTATCCTGGCTTTCTTACTAAAGTGGCTTCTGATGTGCTCCTCTTATCTGATGGAAGAAAACATAACAGAATTTGCACAGATTTATGGGTAGTTGTCTTGCCAGAAATAAAAATCCAGACACAGTCGAGTTGTGACAGAGGAAAAAATCCTTTAGGCTGCCATCACCGACTGATAAAGGATGAGACAGCCAGGGTGGGTTGTGGTAATAACCTCCTAAATGAAGTTATAAAGTTATCCTCCAAGTCTTTCCACTCATAGATAAGTTCACAGTTGTCCCTGTGTTAGTCAATGGAAGCTCATGATACCTTCTGCAAAGAAAGAGTCACAGCTTAGTGCTCTGCCCTGCTGTTCTTGCTCGCTGCATTGCCAACCAGTTTGCTGGTTTGTTCACATCTGCCTGATGGAGCCTACAAGCTGTGTGTAATGGGAATGAACAGGCGGAGGCGCTCCCTGTGTGCTGAAAGAGAACCAGGGGCATTCCGATGGCCTCACAGTCCTGGTAATTACGCCTGTTTCAAGTATGAAATGGAAAGGCTTCCAACCTGTATTTGCACCATAAAAAGTTGCATTGTAATTCCTGTTAACCTCTTAAGCAATGTTTATTCAAGCCTAGTGCCAGCGGGTTGGTTTTCATCTTAGCAGGGTAGCTGATTGCAGTCAATCCTGAGGCGTAGTCTTAACCACCATTTATTGCACATTCACATCAGTTTGCTCTGTCCACATGAGGATCTTCACATGTGTTTATCAGTTTCTGGACCATGGTTTGGTTGCCATAATCTCTGAGTCAGCTCTGAAGAGGAAGTTGAGAGTAAATGCTGCAGTCCCTCAGCACACACCCTCGTCTGGTGACAGCCTTAACTTTTCCCAGTGCATTCAAGCGTCCAGACACAGAAATTATACTTCTGGTATCTGGTACTTTACCAATGAGCAGCCTATGAGAAGGTGTAAGTAAGGTATGAGTTCTTGATGCTGTAAGTATGGTGTTACGGTCCCACCGCCCATTTTTTAGCATAGGGTATAGCCAATTGAAATGCAGAATAACCAGTTGCAATGTGTTATTGTTGAGCTCCAACTATTGTTGGACTAAATGACTAATGTAGGTTCTTTTCAGCTGAATTATTCTGTTCGGTTCTGTTCTATTCTATTTGGTTCTATTCTATTCTGGTATATTCTATTCTACTCTACTCTATTCCAGCCTATTCTGCTCTGCTCTTAAATGCAGGTTATACCTGAGCTAAAACACACCTGAAAGGAGTGTTTGGGGGAATAGAGAGTTCTGCTGTGTTGTAGCTAATGTGTAAATTTGATTCTCTGCAGTCTAAAAGAGAAAGGGAGTTTTGGTTGTGGGGTTTTTGTTAGTATTTGGTATTTTTTGTTGGCATTTATTGGTACCGTAAAACACCTCGAGGAGGCAGAGTGAGCTCAGGGCATAGTCATGCTCAGTGCTGTGTGTGTGCTCATGTGCTGTTCTGAACAAATTAGTCTGAATATGAGAAGAGGGATCTGTCTGTGATGAGAGTAGGGACAAGGATAAATAAGGGAGGAATGGATCAGGTCAGTAAGGAAAAGCAATATTACTCAGCAGTCTCAACAGTGCTGCTCTCTAACACTTGACTTTTCCTTAGCGGACCTGCTCTAATCAATTGTCACATCTCAAACCTTTACACAAGGAAGCAGTTTGCATCTTGCAGATCAAGATGGTAGTGACCACATCAGCCTGTGCTGCAGTTTTGCTTCGCCTCTTGCTTCACATCCACACAACACACTGAGCTGAACCCGGGACACTCATGCAGTAGCAGAGTCCAAAACGTTTCCATTTCTCCTCTTCTGAAGTTGATCAGTAAAGCGCTGAAAGAGGAGGAGGTGATACCAGGATCTGCTACTAGAAGCAAGAGGGCCCGAGAGGGCACATGGCTCAGGTGGGCTTGGTGTATGGGACTAAAGCACTTCCAGACCCTCTCTAGAAAGCATCCAAAGGTAATGGCCATTTTGCTTTCACGCTCCTTTGCCCTGGTGTCTCCACGTCTTGGTAGTACATGCTTTTGCTCTTTCAGCCTGGGTTGGCAGCCATCCTCCACCCAACTCACACATCTACACGAGTAACACCGGAGCCCATGACAGTGGCATTTGTGTTTCTCTCCTCTCTGCAGACAGGTAATTCATGAGCTGAGGTGGGATGTGGAGCTGCCGGAGCCAGTCCAGAGGAGGCCATGGAGGTGCTCCACATCCCTCTTGTGTTGTTGCCCCAGAGCTGGATGCAAGGGGGGATCCCCAGAGCGCAGCAGAGGGGGAGAAGAGTGGAGTGGAAGGGGAGATGTAGGTGCCTTTTCACAGCACCAGCATAAGGCTGCAATAGGAAGGTTCCACAGGGAAGAAGCCTGGGAGGCGGCCTGGATGTGCAGCAGTGTTTCTCAACACTTGTCGCTTGCAGAAGGCTGAGCTGTATGAGCTTGTTCAACATTTGACAGCCCTGATGCATACCATCCCCATCACTAGCTGCTTTATTTCCCTAGAACTGCTCATGAGCATGTTGAAATGTGCTGCAGCAGTGGCACAGCTGGGACAGCTGCTCGGTCGTGGCTTCAGTAGAGATTTCCTTCTTTTTACAAGGCAGGTTCCTCTTCTCTGCATGGTTTCTTCCTGTAGTGAAATGTCATCCCAGCTCCTGTGGTTCATGGAGTCCCCTCACTGAGCATCACGAGGAGCATGGCAAAGGGGTGACCGCTGTGGTTGATAAAAGCAAAACAGAGAGTTGTTCTCAAAGGCAGAGAGACACAAACAAGAGGGAGGCCAGCCAAGAGAGCTGCTGATGTAACTCCCTTGGAGCAAATGGTTCAGTATCTGGAATTTAATCTCCTGGCTTGGGCTCCTGCTCACACTGTAAACAAGCTCAGGAGCCACAGTGCTGGAGCAGTACCGTGTGCTGGCACCCTGCGTGCACAAAACAACTGAGAGCACCTCCCATGTGGAGACAGCTGAGAACATTGGGGCTGTTCAGCCTGGAGAAGAGAAGGCTGCGTGGAGACCTCAGAGCAGCCTCCAGTGTCTGAAGGGGGCTACAAGGATGCTGGGGAGGGACTCTTCATTAGGGACTGTAGCGATAGGACAAGGGGTAATGGGTTCAAGCTGAAACAGGGGAAGTTCAGGTTGGAGATAAGGCAGAAGCTCTTCCCTGTGAGGGTGCTGAGGCGCTGGCACAGGGTGCCCAGAGAAGCTGTGGCTGCCCCATCCCTGGCAGTGTTCAAGGCCAGGTTGGACACAGGGGCTTGGAGCAAGCTGCTCTATGGAAGGTGTCCCTGCCCGTGGCAGGGGTTGGAGCTGGATGAGCTTTAAGGTCCCTTCCAACCCAAACCATTCTATGATTCTATGAGTATTCAGGCTTTAGTACTGGAGATGGGGAGGCTGTGAGCTGCACAAGCTTCTGCACTTCACACACTGCAGCCACAGGGCCCTTATTCTCCATCCCCTGGGCTGCTGCCGGTTCCCGGTTTGTACTGGAGGGGATGTGTTCCTCACCGTGTGGAATTCCAGAGCGGGGGATGCAGGCAGCCGTGCTCCGCAGGGCCCGATCCCATGCAGCCCCTGGCTCTGGCTTTCCAGTTGCACTTTGTGGATGGTGGGAGCCTGAAGTGGTTTTCATCTTGGTGTGCTGAGCAGAGCAGCCGCCTTCCTGCCTTCCTAAGGGGCTCCTGTTCTGCAGAGCCCCTCCACTTGCCACAGAGCCAAGCTCTGTTACAGACCCCAGCAGGCGTTTGCAGTGGGATAACACGAAACGTTCAGCTCAGTCCTTGACTGCATGACACTGAAATCAGGCCTAAAAATAGAGCCATGTCTGACCCTGAAGTGAAGGATTTTCACTCGTAAGCCAGCCTGGCGCCCGCCCAGGTGACGTCATCTGGAGAGGAAGTCGGAAAAGCTTCCAGATTTGTTGCTTTCAGTGCGGAGTGCTAAATGTGTGTGTCAGTGGGTAAGCAGGAGGCTCACTTGCTGTGGACGTGAGCTGGGGGAAGGAGGGATGGGGAAGAATCAGAGAATCCCAGCCTGGTTTGGGTTGGAAGGGACCTTAAAGCTCACCCAGTTCCAGCCCCTGCCACAGGCAGGGACACCTTCCACTAGAGCAGCTTGCTCCAAGCCCCTGTGTCCAACCTGGCCTTGAACACTGCGAGGGATGGGGCAGCCACAGCTTCTCTGGGCACCCTGTGCCAGCGCCTCAGCACCCTCACAGGGAAGAGCTTCTGCCTAAGAGCTCATCTCAGTCTCCCCTCTGGCAGGTTAAAGCCATTCCCCTTGGCCTGTCCCTACAGGCCCTGGTCCAAAGCCCCTCTCCATGTTTCTTACTCATCAGCCCAGTGATGTCTGGTGATATTAATGACGGTTGTGGTTTGAGTCTAAGTGATTTAGACTTGCAAGTGCATGGATACTGCTCACAGTGGCCATGGAAGCATCCGACATGCCAGGTATTGAGTGACCTCCCTTGGTTTCAGCTCTCTGATACTAGAAAGCGACTTTGCTCAGACTAACCTTCAGGGATTTGATCCAGATCTCTGCTCAGGTAGCATGGATGACCTTACTGCTGCTGTTCTAAATCCAAGCTGCTTCAAACACGATCCTCATGCTTCTGTGCTAAGCTTCTTGTTCTTTAAAAGGGATGGTCTGAAAAATGCAGTAGGCATTTTTCCTCTGAAACTTGATGTCTTTTCCGCTCTGGATGCTGCCAGGCAACTCCTATGCTCATCCTCTAATGAGGACACCTTTACCTTGGTGTGCTGGTGAGTGCACACTGGAATCTGAAGCTCTCTTCAGATGGCGAGAGCTCAGTGTGGTTTTTACATGGGGTGTCTCTGTTGCCTGTTACCCTTCTGCCTTTTAAATTCTCATTACATATTTATAACAGCAAAGATGCCTAAAGCACAACCGTGGGCAGTGTTTGGTTTCTGAGTCCCAACTGATGCTGAGGAAGCTGCTGTTGCTGTGTAAACACCGTGGCAAGAGCTGATTTCATGCATCCTGCTGGGCCTTTTTGAACAATACTGATGAGAAGAGGGGGAAAGTTTTACCATATCAATGCCCAATCTGATATGGAACCAATTGATTTGGTTAGAGACTGACGGAAGTGTTGAGGCGTCCCAGCCCTTCTTGGGTTTTCATCACAGCACCGAAACTCTTCCTGCAGACAGCCCGGTTTGTAGACATCTGCCACGGCACAGGCACGGACGAGCTGCTTGCCACTTCCTCAGCCTTTGGGGAGGCTTTGCCAGACTAAGCATGAGGATCTGTCTGGTTGTCTGCTGGGAAATGACCAGGCTGTGGCTGCAGAAGTGTTTCGTTGGCATCAACTGTGCCCGTGGAAGGCAGGTGATAGCCCAGGCAGGTTGGGATTGATTTCCCATACCAGGGTTAATTGTATGGCCCAGAGAGGGGCTTGGACAGCTTTTCCATGTTATAGCCATTTTAATGTTCAATCTTGCAGCCCTTCTGACTGAGATGGATCTCTATTTGCAGCTATACTGTGAAAATCCTTAGCTTTTGATCCCTGATACTTCTTATTAAGTACAACCTATTAAAGGTCTTTTCCAACCTAGTCAATTCTATGAAGTAACCATGTGAAAGGCAGGGACCTAAACCTAAGCAGCTGGAATAAATCCCGTGTATGCCAGCAGGGAATGCCAGTCCTGCTGTACATCAGCTGCTCCATTACAGACCCGTTGTTTCACGGGGTGTTAATGGAGCTGACAGAAATGAAATGAAGCACACACTGCTTTTATTCTTGCAGACAGAACTCTTTATTTTGCTTTGCTGCTTGAGGTGTTCTAGCAAACACTCCCTTCCTTGTCATCTTTAAACTATGTGGAGAGGTGGGGAGTGGGCTTTTACCAAAGCAAATGGACTTGTGCTTTGAAAAGTCCCTTCCTGCAGTTTTTGCATGACTAGCACTGTGCTCTCGGCACTCCCTGAGCTTCGTTTTTGTACAAAGCTCTATTTCTATGCATATATAAGCTTTTAAAGTTGTGTCTTTAAAAACACATCCCCGGATAGCATTCCTGTAGCTTCACATGGAGATGGGTGCAGAGGGCTTGGGAAGAGGGCTCAGGGGCTGTGAGATGGTGGTCAGAGGTGCTGGCAGACACACAGTGATGACCGGCGCTGCTGAACATAGCACAGGTTGTCAGGTAACTTTCAGATAAAACAATACATGATAAAAGACTGTTACAGCATGAACTCAACCATACTGTGCACTCCTTAATGAATGAATGTCCTTAATGAAACTCTCACGTCTCCTTCCCCACACCAAATCCTCATCTCTCCATCACTCAGAGCAGACACAGCCTCATATATGGGGGACCCACAGAGCAACTCTTTTCCCCTTGGCAGTCACTGATTTCCATGTGGGTTTTTCTACCATGTCTTTCCAGCAGTTAAAATCAGACATTAATGATTTATTTATGGAGCAGGGCTTTGGGGTCCTGCCTTAAATATACTGGCAGAGGTTAAAACTAACACTGGCCACAGGGTCAATTGCTCACACAGTTTGAAAGTAAATGAACATTCCATGTAAACGTGTTGGAAATGCCACTCGTGGCCATGGTGGGGACATCTGTGTGTGCTCAGCTCTGCTACAAATGGACTCCTAGCTGGTCCCATGCAGATGCTTGGAAAACCACAGTGCCCGAGAAATACATGGGAATCATGATGGAACAGCTTGGCTGAGCCAAGGGAGAATGTGTCCAGTCCCAACAGCACTAACAGCTAAAGCTGCCTACAAGGCTGTGTACATCTTGCCTGCAAAGCAAGTGGAAGAGGAGTGTTCCGAGTGACTCTGACTGAGTTTTGGCCTGTGCTTCCCTGCGTTCCCATCTGCATTCCCGGTTCCCACGGCCTCCGAGCGGTGACAGTGAAAATAACCAGAGCAGCCAAGATGAACTCCCAAGTATTTAGGTTTCTCAGCTGCACCTCCATAAATCTGGCTGATGCTCTGCCGCAGGAAAGGGTCTGGGGTGTTAAATAAATAGACAGTAAATTTCAGAGCCTTTGGTAAAATTAGGATTGTCGTTACTTTCCCGTTCCAAGAAGACTGATCTTGGTTATAATGATCCCAGCTCCATCCACGTCTTTTCAATAGCTCGTACACTGATAAATGAAGAGTTCCCTCTCCCAAATGCCTCTCCTTCTCCTGATAGATTCAGTGCGTTCCAGTTGGATGGAGAAACCATTTTTATTCCTTTTACACTTGCTAAGCTATTTCCAGGCACCCAGTGGGCCACAGCACCAGCAGGTGCCTGGAAATATAACTCTTTATAGCGGTGAGAATCCAGTCCCTTATTTCTAAACTTAAAACAATGTGTTCCACATTAGTGATCTTCCCCAAGCAATGTCCCATGAATGAGCTGGTAAGAAGAAAACCAACTCATTAAGGTTGAGATGAGCTCTTAGGCAGAAGCTCTTCCCTGTGAGGGTGCTGAGGCCCTGGCACAGGGTGCCCAGAGAAGCTGTGGCTGCCCCATCCCTGGCAGTGTTCAAGGCCAGGTTGGACACAGGGGCTTGGAGCAAGCTGCTCTAGTGGAAGGTGTCCCTGCCCGTGGCAGGGGTTGGAACTGGATGAGCCTTAAGGTCCCTTCCAACCAAACCATTCCAGGATTCTATGATGAAGGCAAGCAGTGGAGCAGAGCTGTGGGCTTGGAAGCAGTTTTGAGATCATCATTTAATATGACAGGAAAATGCCTGGACTGGGGTTTAGTAACCATTGCTGGTCTGTTTTTGCAGCATGTTAGTAATTGCTGGGCCTGTCTGCATCTGTGGGTTTATGAGCTTGTGCTGCCTTTTGGCTGAGTATTTACTCTTTTCTTACCACAAAAGTAGGTGTCTTTTCCAGTCCAACGTGCCTTGCAGGAGCTGAAATGCATAGCCTTGATTTCCCATTCAGCATTAAAGCACTGAGGGATTTTGGAGCTGTTATAAGCGCACATGAATCCCCAAACAACAAACCATGAAAGAGGAAAATAATGGCCCAAAGAAGAGAGAAGGAAAATTTCCTTTGACTCCTTCTAAGTCAGGGTGTGAGTCCAAGGGCTTCAGGAGCACTGTAAAGTCTTTGTGCTTCATGACACAAGCCAAGTTCTCACTAATAAAATTCAAAGGGCAATTTTCCTTCAGGGCACAGATTCTAATAATATAAAACCTCCTGCATTTTCCTAAACCGCTGTCAGAAACTGGCCACTGTTGAAAGCAGAATGCACCAGTATACCAGGGCTGCCTGTCTGAACTGGTGCCGCAGCTGTCACGTGCTGTATCTTCCTATAGGATCATGCTGGAGGGGTGCGTTGTCACCGGTACCACTGTGTTTTCCCTTGGAAGGCACAAGCTCCAGATGGGTTGGGGAATTGAGGAGGCAGGAGGGAAAGAGGGGTCTGAATGTGTTTTCTGGGGTGTTTCAGGAAGCCTCAGTGCTTTGGTTGCTGAAGCAGTATTGGTACAGTTCCATGTTCCCAGCTCCATTGCTGCCATCCCTGCCTGCCCCTCACCTCGGTGGGTGATGCACGTTAGAATCACAGAATCCTGGAATGGTTTGGGTTGGAAGGAACCTTAAAGCTCATCCAGTTCCAACCCCCTTCCTAAGGTCTTTGTATCTCACTGGTCCTGCTGCAGCCTTGGCATAACTTAGACAAGTGGGTATCTGAGAGCAGGAGGCAGGGTTAGGGGTGGCTTCTGGCTGTGGTGTGGCCATGGATGGAGGAGCGTGCCATCTGCCCATGGCAGCCTCCTCGTGCAGGTCTGGTCCTTCTCCATCCGAAGCTGTTGGGAGCTTTCCCATCACTGCTGAAGAGCTGAAAAAGGTTTTGCAACTCCCACATGTGGCTTTCTTCCTGTATTTTCTATTACTGTTAACGCATTGCACACCCCAGTCACAAGAGGCAGAGGCTTTCTGGAATTCCTGACCTGGGATTGCTTTCAGCTACAAAAACCACTGTGACGTGATTCATGCTGCACCTTGGGAGGGTGTTTTCATAAAATCATAGAATAGTTAGGGTTGGAAAGGACCTTAAGATCATCCAGTTCCAACCCCCCTGCCATGGGCAGGGACACCTCACACTAAACTATGGCACCCAAGGCTCTGTCCAACCTGGCCTTGAGCACTGTCAGGGATGGAGCATTCACAATCTCCCTGGACAACCCATTCCAGTGCCTCACCACCCTCACAGTAAAGAATTTCCTCATTACATCCAATCTAAACTTCCCCTGTTTAAGTTTGAACCCGTTATCCCTTGTCCTATCACTGCAGTCCCTAATGAAGAGTCCCTCCCCAGCATCCCTATAGGCCCCCTTCAGATACTCAGATCACTCAGTATGTCTCAGGATCATGATGCCTTTTAACTGGTACCATTTTAATCTCATAACTGAAGTTATTACTTCACTTTCATGTCAGAAGTTGCTCAGTGAGGCTCTTGAAAGGTTTTGGGAAGGACAGTATGGAGATGTTGAATAGGATGGTCACAGAGGAGGGGTGGAGTAACCTCTTTGCCTTCCATGGGTGCCTTGGACCCTCTGCAGCATGCATTCTTTAGCTCAGAATTCTTCTTCTGCCACCCTCCTCCCACACCCTTGTGCACTAATGTGGCCATTCTTAAGGGCTTTGTCCCTGCCAAAGCACAGCCTGTTACCAAAAGCAAAACACAATTAAGAGGAAGCAGTGGAGTTTGCCATATAAACGTTTAGGGCTTACCCATGCTGCATAATAATGCAGAGCTTCATTTCATCCACACAGATGCTTCCTGGATCAAAAGGAGCGACTGGATCTGATGGGAATGGGTAAACAGCTTTGCAGCTCCCAGTTCCTGCAGCTCAGGTCCCAGTGTCTGTCCCTGCCTGGCTGTGGGTCACTGCTGTCATGAAGGGTGACATGTCTTGGGGGGCACAAATCAGCTCTGGGTGGCTCTGGGCAAACCAGGGCAATGGAAGACTTCCCCCAGTCCCTTCTCTAACACAGGCATCGTGCCCCATGTGTGCACTTCTGCTCTCCTTCCCTTGAAGTTACTGGGTAGGGACCTCCTTGCTACTGGTAACAGCCATTCCCACGCAGTCCCCTTTGGATGCTGTGGGGACATCCGTATCCAGGAAGTCACGCTCTTCTGACCAGGATGCTGTAATACCCAAGTGCCTTGGTGAGGGTTGTTTTGTCCTTCTTGACTCTGTCTGAGGACTGAGGCTGTGTTGGAAGCTTCATTGCAATGAATTCCTCATTCATTTGAGGAATGAGGCTATGCTAAGGGAAGGGTGTAGGGAGAGGTTTGGGGGAAAAGCAGCCCAAAGCATAAGTGGGCTCTGTAGGTGGAAAGGAATCTGGAAGCGGAGAGCTGGACCAGCCCAGCCTGTGCTCCAGGGCCCCTTTATGCTCCCAGCACACCCGCAGCCAGATGGGTTTGTATCCAGGAACATTTTCTGAATGGAAAAGTCCGGAATCCTGTGAGAGTGACTAGAGGGAAACCCCATCTCATATCCCTCTGCAAGGGCACTGCAAGCAGTGGAGACAAGAAACAACTTAGACACAAGAGTAATTGGCAGCATCCTTCCCACTTCTTCCTGACCTTCCCAGTGCTCCATAACTCCATTACTGGCTGTTCCTCTTCTCCAGGCAGCCTGTGAGGTGGCATCGATGGGACCAGGAACGCAACTGGCAGGAGGTGACAACAAACAAGAAGCAACCACAGTGTTAGTCTTGCCTTAGCATTCCTGTATGGAATGGGAGGGCTGTGGTACAGTGTGTGGCTGAGAGTGAATAAAGCACAACCTGCCTGCTGTGTCGACTGGCTAGCAAACTAACTGGATCCCAAGTGGCCATCATCTGGGAAGTGCCTGACTGCCAGTAAATCCAGGAGCTGCTTCTTTATAGGGAACTCCTAGAAGATGGACTGGTCAGTACACCAGCAGTTTTCTATCACAATTAGTCAGTGGGAATTTGGTCAGATCTCTGTATTGCAAAGGTATAGGATGTACGTCTATGGAAATCCTTGACGGGGTGATAGAGTTCAGTCAATCCCATTTGTTGTATGGATCCAGATCTCCGTGGCGGATGTCAACGGAACGCTGGAGGGAGCAAAGCCTATTTTCTGGATCTTTCACACAGCAAGAGGAAAGAGGACCTTCCCAAAGGCACAGCACGATGTGACTGTAAAACCACAGGAGGAGGCAGGGCTGGGTGTATACTCTCTGGAGTAGCCACTCTTATGGACAAGACATTCCACTGTCTCCAGAGAGCCATGGGACTGTTGCTGTGTTGTCAAGCTCCTTTCAGAAGACAATGTGGGAGAAGCGTCCTTTACACTGAGATTGCTGTGCCTGCTTTCCAAGTCAGTGCTGGCTCCACATCCAGAGCCAGCCCATGTCGTAGAGCTGGGACACTTGGCAGGGATTTTCCTATCTGCAAATTGTAATTACTGGGACGGGAAAAACCCAACCCTGGGCTAGTCTGGGTCTTATCTGGTGGTGTTCTTAAAGAAAAGGCACAAAGAAACACTGAATAAGGAGATAAATATGGTATTTACAGCTTCCTAAAACAGCAGCAGCTCAAAAAGGCACCCCAGGGTTGTTTCTTTGTCTTGCAGAGTGTTTGCATAGAGCATCCTCCAGTAGTTTGGGTACTGCAGGCAGCGTCGGTGTTGCAGAGTGTGGCATCTGACAGCAGCGTCAGCATCAGTGAAACTGCAGTGTGAAATGAGCCTGGCTCTTCCTGTCATGAGCCTGTCTGATGCACTGGGAAGCACACGGGGAGGGAGGGAGGAAAACTTGGTGCCGTGGAGTGACTGGACCAAGTTTAGTCCGTCCTCGTGGGAAAATGCCAGGGATTTCAGACATACCTTCCAAATCTTGTTTCTCCTTCATTCATGGGCAGCAGCCCAGCTTTCATTGCGGAGACTTGTATCTGTACTGGGCTGTAGCTGGAAGTGAAGGAAGCCCTTCCTCCCTTAACTGGCTGCTGTATCCCTCCTTTCCCCTTCTAGGAGGGCCATAATCTCCTCTAGATTGATCCTTACAGCCAGGGGTTCCTCTCCCTTGCCCTCCTTTCCCATGGCAGTGTTCATTCCTTGGGCTCTACTTTCCTGCCTGGTTTTAATGGGCTCACAGCACAGCATGTTTCTGAAAACCTCACTGTACTGTTGGAAGTCCCACAGCATCTATGGACCCTGCAGAACATCACTTTGCAGGATGCACTTTCCAAGCCTGCATCCTGCTTGCAGCATCCGGCGGCTCATCGGAGAAGGCCATAATTTAGTGGTCCCCAGCAGAGCAGCAGGTCCCAGGTCGTGGAGCCACCTTTCCAGTAGATGGCATCAAAGGCAGTGAGTTCCTCTGCCTGACCCAGCTCCCAGCTCCCCATCCCTCTGTCCCCACAGTCCCATTTCCCTACAGTGCTAGAACATAGATTCCTTAGAAACCGCAAGCTCTTTGAAGCAGCTGAACAAAAACCATTATAGACCTTCAGGTGCTGGTTTTGATGTCTGAATGTCATTTTCTGTATATACTTTTCATAGGTATATATAATTTTTGCATATATAGTGCCCTGCATAGTAGGAAAAGACTATTTGTCTTCCTTTTCTTTGTGAACTGTGATTAGACCCAATAGTTGTTGGAAGTCATTGACCTACTGGACATGAAGAAATCCCATCTCAACATAAGGACATGGAACTGTTGGAACAAGTCCAGAGGAGGCCACGAGGATGATCGGGGGACTGGAGCACCTCCTGTATGAAGATAGGCTGAGAAAGTTGGGGCTGTTCAGCCTGGAGAAGAGAAGGCTGCGTGGAGACCTCATAGCAGCCTTCCAGTGTCTGAAGGGGGCCTATAGGGATGCTGGGGAGGGACTCTTCATTAGGGACTGTAGTGACAGGACAAGGGGCAACGGGTTCAGACTAAAACAGGGGAAGTTCAGGTTGGATCTAAGGCAGAAGCTCTTCCCTGTGAGGGTGCTGAGGCGCTGGCACAGGGTGCCCAGAGAAGCTGTGGCTGCCCCATCCCTGGCAGTGTTCAAGGCCAGGTTGGACACAGGGGCTTGGAGCAAGCTGCTCTAGTGGAAGCGGTCCCTGCCCGTGGCAGGGGGCTGGGACTGAACGAGCTTTAAGGACCCTTTAATCCAAACCATTCCATGATTCTATGATTCTCAACTCCCACATGTAGGAGTTCCCATGATCAGCAGGTTTATCACACCTGGGCACTCCGCTGCACCGGCATTGACACATTGCATTTAAAATCTGATCATTGACTTACAGTTATTTCTGTTCTCTTTGGGAATGTTTCCAAAATCAAATCCCCTGCATTAGCAGAAGGAGGTCAGGAGCAGCAGGTGGGTCCCTGGTGAAGTTTCGGAGCAGGGAATGTACATGTAATTTTCATTTCTAAACTTAGACCCCGGTGACTTTTAAATGTAATGATCGTAGCATACCCTGCCCTTGGGAAGCGTATTTAAGCTGCCTCCCAGTGCTTGCATTAGTCAATAGACTTAGCAAGATTTTATGGATCTATTTTCAACTGAAAGGAAAGGACTGGAATTTCTTCCTGCTGCGTTCATCTATTTGTGAATTGAAAGAAACCAGAAAATGCCTTCCCTTCTTTCCAGGCATAGATACCATTACATATGCTGGGCCTGACTCTTCACTCCCCACCTGCTCAAGGTAACCTTGGCTGCAGCCAGGAGCAGGCAGGATTCGACCTGTTGTGGTCTGGGGAGCAATGCGAGGGTTTTGGGGGCTTCTGTCCTTGAACTGGATCTGAACCTTCAGTGTATGGACAACTGATTTGAACCTGGACCAGAGTGAAAGCAAGGAAATACTTCATGGGTTTACTGGGTGAGAATAGCAGCTTTCCTTTTGAAAGCCAGGATTCTGTGGTTTGTGGCTTCAGGAAGGTTTATTTGCCCAATAAAACAGCCTGCTTGACAGTACCTGGGGACTTCACTCTAGTGACCAGCCCATAGCCCTTAACTCTCACATGCGGTCCCAAGAGACAGGCGCTGTTCGGCTTTGCGTGCACTGAGGAATGAAAGAATAAATAAATAACCCTTCCTGGCCCATGCAATTCACCATTTATAGTCATGTAACCAAATCCTGCATTCTGGGTTCCACAGAGCCAGGGGCTGGCTGGGGCAGGGAGAGGGGATCCTCTCCATCCCAGGGGGAGAAGCCTTGTCCCATGCACGGGACAAAGTCTGTCTGATGGAGAGAGCTAAAAGGATCCTGTGCTCTGCAAAAGCCACAAGGAAGCAGCTCCATTTTGAGTTATCCTTGTCTAGTTTCCACATCATCCATATATACATGTTATAGTTTCATGGAACGGCTTGGGTTGGAAGGCACCTTAAAGCTCATCCAGTTCCAACCCCTGCACAGGCAGGGACACCTTCCACTAGAGCAGCTTGCTCCAAGCCCCTGTGTCCAACCTGGCCTTGAACACTGCCAGGGAACAGAAAGGCCAGAAGGGCTTGGTTTTGTGCTGAGGCCACATAAGGGTGGCAAGTGAGTTTGTTATTTGGCTCACAAAAGGATTCAGCTGCTGTCCCATGCACTGATGGGGCTCACCTCTTGTGTTTCATGGGTTTGGCCATTGGTTTTGGGGAAGTCTGGAACTCACCTACTTGTTTCGGTGAAGGCAGCACATTACCTGCCTGGAGCATAGGAGCGCTGGGCCCTGGGAGGATGCTGCTTTACAGCCTAATTTGAGCCACCTCATTTGTGTTTCCGATTTAGCAGAGATTAACACCAAAACCTCCTATGTAGTTGTGCCAGGGATCTACATTGAGGGGCGGGCAGTGGTTCAGAGCCACATGGAGAGCACAAGGATGCGTGAGGACAGAACTGCGCTCACAGAGGTTCCACCTCCCTCCTTACATGCGTTAGGAGATGGCAGAGGTTTGTTGTAAGGGGCTGGGATTTTCCTGCTCACTTTGCTTTATACAAACTTGTCCAAAATAACCTTTAATTCCAGCATTTTAGTAAAGGAAACATCAGCTCTCATTCCTGTGTCACAGATGATCATACCTGACACCTTTGGGAAAGAGGAGCTCGTTTTAGCTTGTGAGATGCCTCTGGTTGCTTTTTGGGGTATGTAGATGTGTAAATTCAGTCAATCTCCGCTAAAGTGGATTTCCCTTTCTTTACTCTGTTTTTTCTTTTCCTTGTGTTCAATCTCTAGTTTAAGGGGCTGTGGAAACAGCCACCCGTGGTTGCTGTACTTCTGTTAAACACTTAACTTTAAGTGTTGCACTTTAACAAAGCCTTAATCTGTCCCTTACTGGATCTGTGGGGGGTTTGATGTTCACCATAACTCCCTAATACAGACTAGATTTGCTCCTGCTTGGTTCTCAGCGTAATCCATTGACAGTACAAGGTGCAGTTAGCAAGTAAGGGCTTCACACGAAATCATCCTGTCCTGTTGTCTGCCCCAAAGCTGGAGCCAAGAAAGGTCTCAGGGAGGAGACTGAGTTTGGCAGCAGTTGTTGAAGCCACTCCATGCTTTGCTCCTTGAGGCTGTATGTTATGGAAGCAGGTGACTTTAGCCATGAGAAGGTGTATTATTGCCCATGTTACTGTTCTTACACAAAACCCAATGGAAGACTCCTTATCTAGTACCAGAATTGAGTGAAAATTAGCTGGGGCTGTGAAGTAGCATCTGTGTTATCTTTTCCTTAACCCCGCTTTACCTCTCCTCATCTCAACATGTAAATCCCATCGCTAATGGGATTTATCACACAGAAGCCTCTGGAGCAAAATCTGTGGCTTTTGGAGGAAGGTATCCGTTGTTTCCTCAGTAAATCAGAGCAGTTCTATTCAGGGTGTTCAGCTGCAGTGTGCTCCTGCGATCATGCCTAGTTCTTGCCGGAGAATATCTTGTATGCACAGAAATATGCTGGATGCTGAGTAGAAACTCCCGGCAGCTTCCTCTCACTTCAAGCCTTTGGTCTTTTGAATCATCTTCTCCTTAACCTGACCCTGTCTTTATTTCCCAAGGAATTTTCAGCATTCAGTTGTTTGGATGTGGCTGCTTCTGGCTGCAGGCTCCCTCCTTTCTGGGGCTGCCAGCACGAGTGATGTGATCTCATGCTAATGTGCTCACCTTATAGCATCTTGTGTCCCTCCAGCTCTTGGCAACCTAATAGGCCCGTAATTAGGTCTGTTCCCTTCGGTATCCCCTCGGTGTTATCTCCTCTCTACTTGGGTATCTCTCTTTTCAGAGGTGATGGTTACAATGGCCAAAAACCCTCTCTGCCTTACTCATAAACTCGTACTGTAGACTTCTACATCAGGCAGGCAGGCCTGATTCTAAATCAACTTCCAAATTCAAGTGTAAAATCTCCTCCCTGTATTAATGCACACCCGGGTGTGCACCGTCAATGACTCAATATACTGGGTAAACACCAGTTGCTAACTGGGTTAACACAGCCAGTTAATGCTGTCTAGAATGGGATTATCCTGGCACTGAAGGACTCACAGATGTTGTGACACTGCCATGGCAGGGCTCAGCAGTGGTTGGGTGGTGTCAGGAGGGTTGAGAAGGCTCTGCTGATCCCTCACTCCCCATCCAGGCAGTTATTTGGGATGAGAGAGGTGACCATAAAAATACTAATAAGCTGCTGTAAAACACCATCAAAAAGACCTTAATCACGGTGTGAGGGAAGTGGTATGAGCATGGTTGTGGGTGTGCCGATGTAGGTGCTGTGCCACCAAGACCAGAAGGGTTTAGCACCATCGGAACTGTTGCAGCAAGTCACACATCCCCGTGGTGTGTTGGAGGAGAGGTGTTGGTGCGTGGCTGTGCTGAGCCTTCAGCGTGACCCGAATTAGGTGTTTTGATGGCAGGAAGCCTTTGGTTCAGACTGGTCGAAGTGTCACCTCTCACGCTGCTTTGTGACACCTTGACTCATAACCACAGGCTCTTCCTGAGCTCACACGTTTTCCTCTCCAGCCCTGCCTCTGAGCAACTGCTGCTCTTGCAGAGCCCCTTCACCACTCCTCATGGCCCAGAGACCAGAAGGGAGATGCACATTTCCAATGCTCCCATCAGCTCCTGCTGACTGTCCAGGACAAGCCAGGTTAGAGAGTGGTTTCCCAAGCTGTTCCTCACAACACAAACCCTGGCACCACGTTTAAATAAGTGATGCACCAGCCTGGCAGTGCTTTAACTGTCCCAAGTCTGCCCAGTGCTTTTGGGACCTTGTTCCCCTGTGCCCATGCAAGCATCTCCAGGTGGTTTAGAAACAGGAAGGGTTACTGAAGACTCTACATGGATGGGAGAAAAGGGATCGTAGTGACTTGAAAACACTTGTTTAGTGCTTGGAGAGCAAACGTGTCACTTCTGGTAGGAGCTGGGTGAAGACATCACCTGCAGCAAATGCTTTCTCCTGCCTCAGGCAGCATCCAGAAGAAAGAAGGGGCTGTGTGTTTTATCTTAAAGAAGTGCAGAGACAGGTGCTGCCAGAGGTGTGGAAGAAATGAAGTCCATGTCTTTCAAGGGAGGATGTCCTGGTTCCAACTCCCCTCTTCATTTGGCCTTGAGAAGCTGGATTAAAGTAGGTCAGTTCCTCTTAGGGCTGCAAAGGCGAGAAGCGGAGCTGCAGCACGGCACAGACAGGAGATGCAAACCCTTCCCCTCTCAGTCCTCACCTCCAGGGCTCCTGGCATTTCAACCCTGGGGTCTCTTGAGCTCTGCTTTACTTCTCTGATCAGAGCTTTGCTTGGCTGCTACCTAGGTACTAAACAGCTTTTCCCCCTGGCTGCTGGTAGCAGTATGTGTGGTTTCCTCTCTATATCTATTGCAAGATAATGATGACCTCCCTGCTCTACACCTTGTGCTCAAGAGCAGGGTAGCAAATGGCCCAGCTCTTACTGCAGTGACGTGCAAAATGCACTTGCACCGAGTGGTTCCAGCTTTCCTCAGCTCTTCCCCATGCCGCAGGATTGGAAGAGACTGAGGAAGTCAGGATTTATAACTGGAGGGCAGCAGGGAAGTAATGGTCCCGATCTATATTCCAGCTATTCTGAATATAAAGCACGCAAGAAAATCTTATCTGGATGCATCATTTGAAGTAACATGAATTCTACTCAGCTGAAGAATCTAACTGAGCTGCAGGCTTTGGACAACACATTAATATTTTCATCAATTTGACCCCAAACAGCCATTAAAACCCCTTCTGCTGGCTAATACATGTTACACGCTTTTGATTTAATTAGAGCAAGACTAATCCATACTTCAGTTAAGTTTATTACACTTACAAACTTAATACAGTTAAAAGATCCATGGTCACCAACCAAGTCCACTGTAATTAATATTTACAGAAAACTTCTAATTGCATGTCCTTCACAGCAGGTGAGGAGGGATGTGAGGCCTCTCTCCCTTAAGCTGCTGGTGCTTAAATCAGGTTGCAAGCTCCATATTGTGTGTCCTGAAACCATAACCAGCTGTTGCTCATGCTCTGGGGTTGCAGCCCAGCACACACTGAAGCCATGGGGAGCTTCTCATCAACCAACAACCCAAGTCCTTCTCCTCAGGGCTGCTCCACCCAGTCTCTGCCCAACCTGTGCTTGTGCTGGGGATTGCCCCAACCCATGTGCAGGACCTTGCACTTGGCCTTCTTGAACTCCATGGGGTTCCCAGGGTCTCACCTCTCCAGCCTGTCAAGGTCCCTCTGGATCCCGTCCCTTACTTCCAGTGTGTCCACCACACCACACAGCTTGGTGTCATCAGCAAACTTGATGATGGTGCACTTGATCCCACTGCCCAAGTCATAGAATCATAGAATCACTGATGAAGATGTTAAACAGGACCAGTCCCAGTACTGACCCGTGAAGAACATGTTTTTTCGGTGGAACGTGGAATTATAGGACCAGATTTGCTTCCAGCCCCTTGTCTGCTGACAGCTTGCTTGGATCTGTTATGCCTGGGCTCTTCTGGCATCCTTTGCCCTCATCATTACGCAGACCCAGGTGGGATTTCCATGCCCTGCTTCAGTGCAGCACCTTGCTGTAGCACAGCCAAAACTCACAGGGACAGCCATGGCTGGACACTGAGCCATGGGGAAGCCAGAGTGATGGAGTTCACTCAGTTAGTGCCATCAGCCAAGTGGGACCCATCACAGGGATGTTCACAGAGAAGAAGCTCTCCGAGTGATGGACCAAGGTGTTTCCTCCGCCTGGGACCATCCACACAGGGAGGGGATCATCAGAGGAAGGGCAGCACGAGCTGTATCAGGTCTACACATTGTTGGGTGGCAGGTCCACACCCTGACACTGATAGTGCCCATGAAGCCAGCGAGCACACTGGCTATTGGACAAGCCATGGCAGCAAGCTGTGCCTTTTTGCACTGGGAGCCCCTAGATCTTCTCCAGAATCTCTTGTCTGCAGCTCCTGATGAATGGTCCCTTTGTGCTTCAGAACCAAGTAGCGCTGGTTTCTCCTCCCTGAGAAAAAAAACAGCATCCCTCCTCGAAGGGGTGGAATATGCTCCCTTTTCTATAGGAGGGCTGCATAATTCCCTGTAATTTCATTATCTCTGTGCACTCAGAAATCCACCACGTGGCTCTTCTGTCAGTGGCGAAGGTAAGAGGCTGCACCAGCACGAATTGTCTTTAATAAGATTACACTGTGATAACAGGCTACAAGAATAAGGTAGCTCCTGATGATTTTGTTCATTTTTGCTTCCACATAATCAAGGGCAATACCCCTTAAAGCTGCCCACGTTTTTAATTACGCAGTAGTAAGTATATATTCCATATAACAGCTTTGCTATCCAAAGGGAATTTTTGTTTCTGTGGGCAATACTTCTTTGTTGTTGCCGTTTTCAGGGCTCTGTGTGTGTCTGAGCACATGCAAGCGGACGGTCCGGTTCCTGCAATACATCAGTGGTGTTTTCTGTGGGCAAAATCCAAGTGTTGAAACATAAAGCAGCCAACGAAGCTGTCTGGAAGGGGATCAGCCTTGTGATGCTTTAAGCTGATTTGCAAAAAGAAAAGTAAAACCTGTTGATGATTTCTGCATGCAGATGCGTTGCCTGACTTCAGGCATTCAAGTTAGGCTTGACTCCCGCAGGGCCTCAGTTTCCCATGCAGTAAAAGAGATGAAGGAGTTGTTGAGTTCTTCAGCTTCGGCCATCAGCCCCAAGCTGAACCCATGGATGAGGAGCTGGCTTTTCATTTGGGTCTCACATGGCTTAGAAAGACCAAGAGAGCTCCAGCCTGGGCGCAGCTCTTGCCACGCACATTCCCAATCCTTTTCCAACAGGGGCTACTCTGCCAAGTGTGATTTCAGAGGAAGCTTGGAAAGAAAGCCCAACCCCGTCTGTCAGCCTTCCTTTAGAGAGCTTCTGATGTGTTCATGATGGGCGGAACAGCTGAGAGAAAGGGATTTACAGAGCTCAGAGCTGGCCTTCTGTGTGTGCTGCTTCCCATCTTCCTAGGATGAGTTCTCTTCCTCCATGGGTGAGAGTAAGAGACATTTTAGGGCTAAGAGGACCAAGAGGCAGAATCTGGCTCTTCAGAGCTGTTGTGCCGTGGTTGGTTGGTGGTGTATCTGCAAGCATCTGTCATCTGTAGCCTGGGGAGTTCAGTCCCAAAGAGCTCTGGTGTAGTGCAAGCTCAGTCCCTTCAGTGTGTTTGCATGCATTGCTGTGCGCTGTGCTGCTGGCCACCCCTTGCTCAAGGTGGATGTGCTTCAGCAGAGGAGCAGTTTGCACATGGATGAATACTCAGTGCCTGTGGGTGCAGACCGTGCCAGCAGCGTGTTAAAGTGTTTCCTGAGCTGTGCTGGGAGCTGCAGGGCTGCAGGATTTGCTTCCTCAGCACTAAAACAGCGCTGGAGGAGTCAAACCTCACCTCCTGCTGTGGTGAGACCTCCATGTCTGGCCACATCCTATGGAGCCAGGCTGAGAGAGCTGGGCTGGGTCAGCCTGGAGAAGAGAAGGCTCCTGAAGGGGAGACCTGAGAGCAGCTCCAGTGCCTAAAGGGGCTGCAGGAAACCTGGAGAGGGGCTTGGGACAAGGGCCTGTAGGGACAGGCCAAGGGGAATGGCTTTAACCTGCCAGAGGGGAGACTGAGATGAGCTCTTAGGCAGAAGCTCTTCCCTGTGAGGGTGCTGAGGCGCTGGTACAGGGTGCCCAGAGAAGCTGTGGCTGCCCCATCCCTGGCAGTGTTCAAGGCCAGGTTGGACACAGGGGCTTGGAGCAAGCTGCTCTAGTGGAAGGTGTCCCTGCCCGTGGCAGGGGTTGGAGCTGGATGAGCTTTAAGGTCCCTTCCAACAGAAACCAGGCTGGGGCTGTGTGATCCCTGCAGACCAGGGCGGTGTCTCTGCTTTGGGGCACTGCTCTGATTGCCCTTGGAGCCCCCATGGGTTGGGGATGCACTTGGGACCTGGGTGCTCTGTGTTGTGTTTAAATGCCTGAATACTTCAAAGGTGGCTTTGCAGGTGTCCATCCAGCTTTCACCCTGACACACACCCGCTGGGTGCTGCAGGCAAGGATGCCTTGGCTCAGCGCAAACACCCCACCACTGCTCCATCCTTCTGTGAGCTGGAAAACTTCTAATTAAACCCAGATTATTGGTCTTGGCCCTTCTTGTTAGTGTTTTGCTTTGGGGGTTTCTTTTTATAAGTCCCTTCGAGATGTCTGGATACCGAGCTTCATTTGTTTGTGATAGAGGAAACGTTTGCACACAGTGGCTAAATGTTGTTGGAAAAGAACAAAATTACTGGCTGCTCACTTAATCCTGATTAAACTGGCAGCTGGGAGATACTGATCAGCGTGTCCACAGCAAACTATCACTGTCTAATGCGCCGGGCAAACAAGCCTGAACTGCAGTTCCCTTAACCCTTCCCATGTCAGTGGCTTTGTGCTCTGAACCGGAGCATCGCTTTTCCTGAGCAGTCACCCAGGTCTGGGACCCTTCTCCACTGGGGACCTTCGGTGGTCCCCACTCCCAGTTGCTGCTGCAGGGATGCTTAATCATAGAATCAGAATCCCAGAACAGTCTGGGTGGGAAAGCACCTTAAAGCTCATCCATTTCCAACCCCTGCCATGTGCAGGGACACCTTCCACTAGAGCAGCTTGCTCCAAGCTCCTGTGTCCAACCTGGCCTTGAACACTGCCAGCGATGGGGCAGCCACAGCTTCTCTGGGCACCCTGTGCCAGCGCCTCAGCACCCTCACAGGGAAGAGCTTCTGCCTAAGAGCTCATCTCAATCTCTAAATGGTTGAAGTGGATTGGAGTGTTTCGTATAATCCAAAAAAGCTGCCCTGAGAGAGTACCCAGGGACTCAGCGCTGACTGATTTTAGGGGTTTAAGTCAAAACCAGGGCTCAGGCAGAGCGAGCAGCAGCTGGGATGTTCTCAGCTTTCCTGATGCTTTGAAATCCTGTTGGTTCCATCACTGGTGCTTATTTTCCCACCCATCCTTTTATTTCTGCCGTGTACTTTGTGGGGACAGGTGGCAGGATGGACCCCACACACCTCCCACCAACCTTCCTGAGCATGCTCTCGCCCTCAGCATCATAACCCAGAAAGCAATTCTGATGCTGCCAAGAGAGGTAGCAATGAACAAGAACAGCTCAACTTTCCTGCTCGGGTGCTTTATTATTCCCACCAAACACAGGCTCCATATTAGAGGCCAGCATTCTAATTGCAGCCACACCAGGGTGTCTCCAAATGATACTCTGAGTTGGTCCTGCCTTCTGCATTCCCAGCTTCTTTTCACCTCCACTGCTTGTGTTAACAGAGGCCAGGTGTATTTCTATGGGAATCCATAGAGCTGTGTTCAGCCTCCCTGGGAACGAGTGGGGCTGGTGCTGGAAAGGATGGGTATTAAAGCAACAAGGCAAAAGAACAGTTTGCTGGAGGGCACCCAGAAATGTGTTTTTCCCTGAGGAGATCAGGGCTGCAGGGGCTTAGCTTATCCTTGGCAAAGACTTCATTTAGAGAAGCACAATTCCTGTTGGAGGTTCCATAACCAGTACCAGGTCCTGCACAGAATTAACTCATTGTGGTAGATCCTGGTGCTGATTCACCACTGGAAAAGGTCAGTGTTTATTTCTTGACTGTCAGATAACAAACTGTATTCCCATGGGACGAGCGGGAAGCATGGAAGGGAAGTGACCTCTCAATACCTCAGGCAGCATCACTGCCAAAACCAGCAGCTGTCTCTCCCCATTCCCTCCCATCCTCACTCTTGCGCTGCTTCTCCATCCTGGTGCTCTGCCCACCTCACGCTTGATGAGATAAAGGTTCCTCACCCTCCCAGGTATCCCAAAGAAAGATGTTTCTCCAGATGTTCCCCCTCCTGGCACGTGACAGTCTTGCAGCAGCATCCATTGTATGCTATAAAGACAGGCGCCCTGTCCTTGGGCGAACAGGCTCAGGCTTCCTGTTTGCCTCCTTACCCTTATTCCACCAAATGCTCCTCTATAGGTGCACCCACACAATAGCTGACTCTGAGCCCCCACCTGTATCCTCCATGCTCTGCTCCGGATGGTGGATTGCTGTTGGATGATGTTCCTCCAGGATGCAGATGGTCCTTCCTGAAGTGTGCTGTTGCTGACCACAGGGCCAGCTCCTCCTCCTCGCATCCATGTTTATGAGATACAAACTTGGATGTTCATGTCCATGGCGAATGAAACCTATCTGCTGTAGGTGATGGAGTTGAGCTGTTTGACAGCTGAGGAAGCCTAAATCAAGATGGAAACAGTGATGGAGTTGTGGCTGTGTTGCACGGTGCTGCTGTTCTCTTTTGCACATTGTAGAGAGCGTTGTCACCTCTCAAGCTTGCAGTTCAGGTGTACACTCAGGCTGTGGTGCCCTTACTGTGCTCCCTGGGGTTGGTGGCATCACTCCGTTCTCCTTTGGGTATGTGCTTAACTCCCAGAAGCCACCACTGTGTTGGCACACGTTCATCCTGCCTCTCCCCAGGGGCCTTGACTGCTGCGAGCGATACTTCATCCTGTTTGTGTTTGAATGTTCTTCATTCCAGCCTGGGCACGCAGGGTTTCCTTTGCTGCTGCTCAGTCATGGAGCCCACTCAGAACTGACCGCAGCATTTCTTTGCATTGCAGGATTCTTTCAAGTCCCAAGGAGATGCCAGGGTGAATAGTGGGAGTCCCTGTGGGCATCCAGAGTGCTTTCACACCTCGTGCTCTGCCAAATCTTGGTTCTTTCTTCCTCCTTATTGGTCCTGTTGGCCTGAGCAGCCACCTCTTACTTCTTAGCCTGCCTTAGAAGAGCCACCAGTTAGCAAAACACCTTCATAGAATGACAGAATGGTTTGGGTTCAAAGGGGCCGTAAAGCTCATCCAGCTCCAACCCCCTGCCATGGGCTCTTCTCTTGGGGTTATCCTGCCTCACATGGCTTCCCCATGGGAAACCTGGCCTTCTTCCTCTCCTCCGTGTTCTGGAGCAGGACAGGGATGGCAGATTTTGGAGCAGATGTTGGCCAGGTGGACATGGTTGGAGTGGATTGGAGTTTAGCAGAGTGATAAGGAAAGATCACGAGTTGTCTCCATCAGGGATCCTTTGCTCTTGCTCTCCACCCACACCAAGAGGGGAGAGAGGTTTGACCATGGAAGACAATCTAAGCCATGGGGATGGAGCAGTCTCCTCTCCTGTGTTGCCTCTCAAAGTAGAGAGTGTATTTACAAGCACAACCAAGGCTTTGATTACTGTGTCCTGAGTATCATCATAGTCGTTGTCCATGCTATAGGCACATGGGCAATGTGGGCATCACAGGCACTGAACTCATGACGCGTTCTCCTATGTGTCATGAGTTCAAATCTGCTCAAATCTGCTTCCCTGTAGTGCTTGTAGTGTTTGGTTACATTCGTTTTTGCATGTGTATGTGATTTGGATAAACCATAGAATCATGGAATGGTTTGGGTTGGAAAGGACCTTAAGATCATCCAGTTCCAACCCCCTGCCATGGGCAGGGATGCCTCACCCTCAGTAAATGATTATGGGTGTCAGTGGGCAGATTGGTGATTGTTTTAACATCTGGGACAAAGAGAAATGCTCCCTTCTCTTCTTATTATTATTCCTAGAGACATGGAGCAGAAGACATTGTTTAGTTACTATCCATGCAGCCTTTAGGGTAGACCCGGATTCCAGCTTATCTCTGGAAACATCTAGTGGAGTCACAGTGTGCATTCATTGACTGCGAGTGAGATCTAAGACTGTGGAAGGTGCTGGTGGGTTATCCATTGGGAGGGAGAGTGGTTTTGAGGGAAAATAAAGTGGTTCCTGCGACTCCTGAGGTCAGGATGTGTGGTTTACTCCTCTGCAACTTAACTGACACCACTGATCTCTCCCCTGCCTTGGGCAGGACGTGTTTCATGGCCAGGAAGTGGAAGCAGCTCAGTCTTTCACGTTCAATAATGCACTTGTTCCCCCTTCTTTGTCTTGCAGCCCTGGTATCACTGATAGGATGACAGAACGTGTTCAGAGCACAGAACTGTTACAAATGTAGCTCAGATGGTGCTGATGGAGGATGACATATTCTCCTGAATAATTTATTTTAACAGGAAAGATCTGTGATGCTGAAGTGTTAGGGGAACTCTTCCCTTTAACTCTTTATGGGGTGGCACTTGTTTGGGCAAGAAGAGCTTGGCCTGTTGGAGCATTGGTTGGGCATCTCTTGTCAGCCAAAGCCACCACCTCCTTCAGGGACTCTCAGACTGTTGGTCATGGTCCTTTGGAGGCTGGAGGAAGGGGATTCCCACAAGGACTCCATAGGGAAGTATTGAAGGAGCAGTCACTGACAGTTTGATTTGCCCTGCCTTAGGAACAGCGAGCTTTTTCCAGGGTGGAGGATTGACATGGGCTGTAATTACTGCCTGCAAAATATTGATGGTGAGCAAGGAACGGTTGGATGCCTTTAATTCCTGGCAGCAGCTCAGTTCCCTGGAGGCAGTGTCTGTAAGTACTTGCTCTCAGGAGTAGCTACTCCCATCCGCCTGTCCAGGGGGAACCAACCAATTTGATGCTGATCCAGGGGTTTGGACAGGAGTAGGTGAACCAGATGGAAGGAGAGCGGTTTATGATCATAATCCTGACACTTCAGACGTCTCTAAAGCATGTTGGAGCCTGGAGAGTATGTCCAAAGGATGTCTAGGTGGGAAAAGGGGACCTGGAGTATGCTTAGGTGATGCTCAGGGAGTGCTTTTGTCAGCACACTGTACTGGGGAGAGGAAAGACAGAAAATCCTCTATTTCTGGTTTACAGATGAGGCCCTGCAATGTAAAAGGTGAAGCTCTGATGTTTTTGAAGTCGATGCCAAAACCCTTTCATGCCTCCAAGCTGGCCAGGACATCATCCTGAGCAGTCTGTGACTCCTGCAACCCCTGCTTTAAGGCTTGGCCGCAAATTCATCAATCACTTGAATCTTATCCATGTTAATCTTGAAGGGACTGGAAACACCTTACTCCTTTTCCATAATGAAGTATCCTATGGCTTTTCCATAATGAAGTATCAAAGTGTTCATGCAAAGGAGCCAAGTATTGTTATTCTCATGTTTCAAATGGAGAACCAGTTCATGGAAGGCAAAGTGATGTGCCAGTGGCAGAGGCAAGAGTGGGTTCTCCATGTCCTCCATTCCTCTCTCATAAACCCAAATAGCAATAAAATGAAACAGAGGTTCATAGCAGGAAAAATGTGATTTTAGATAAACCATGGACTCACTGTGGCTCAGTGCAAAGTTAATGAGCTCTGCAAAGTGGATAGATATTTGCATAGCTAAATTCCAAGGAATAATTAGATCTTTCTTAATTACTGAGACAGGAACTAGTAGGAGAGAAGATCCAGAGTCTTCAGGTCACATTCACTTTAATCCATCACCAGGCTTAGAAAAAATTTGTCTTCTGAATAAATACGCCCTATAAATTACACCCATAAATTGTTCCTATTGAAGCAAGTTGTCTTCCTGCTTTATGCATCATTTGAAAAGAAAATAATTGAATATGAGTAGAAGAACAGGAATTTCCTTCATCGACAGAGGAGCATTCAGAATGAGTAACATAAATGCTAATGCATGTATATGTGTGTGTATCTGTGTTTTTGGGATGGTGCTAACATCTGCATGGGACACATTAGACCAAGGCTGAATTTTCAATAGCTGTTGGAGACCAACACTGCTCTCCAACCTGAGGACAGTTCTCCTCCGTTCCAGTTTCTTTGTGCATTAGCAATTACTTTCAAATGCTTAAAACTCAATAACAGTTGCCAAAACCTGCGTTGCCTCCCAAGAAAATGCTCCTAATTTCTTTGGGATTAGGTTCCAAATGTGTGGCTAAGCTCAGCTCAATGATAGCTGATGTTTGGGGTTAGGCAGATTCTGAGTCCACGCACAGATTTAGTGCCTGGAACGTGCACACAGCTGTGACCATGCTGGGGCTGGGGCTATGGACATGTAACAATATTAGTGTTAGAGGAGATTAATCTTTTCCACATTTCCTGCTGTGGTTGGAGGTGATTTTCACATTGTTTTGTTCTTGGCTGTCCCAGTGCTCTGAGTCCTCCTGCCATGGGAACCTCCTTCTTGCAGTGATTTTACAGCCTTGTGTATGATGCACACATGAAAAATGGTTGGTTGAGTAAGAGGTTTCTTGGTTCCAACCAGAAAACAAATACATAAAGTCACTAGAAAGTGGCTTGTATGTAGAAAGGCTCATATATACCATAAAAGCAACCGGAGCAGTCTCTGAATGAGATATAAAGGGACTTGCTGTGTGCAGAAGTAAGCTAAAACCAGGTATTCCTCTTTGATTTTAGGACTTTACGTTTTAATACCTCTGAAATACAAGCGCCTGTATGCATCTCACTGGCTCTGCCACCTTCCCACTCCCTTTAGTACAACACGACGTGCAGTCTTGGGGTCCCATAAAGTTGTCAGAGGATGCTTTTTGCAGCCCTGTCCCTGCAGCACCGATTAAATCATAGCTTAGGCTTGGAAAGCGAGGGAGAATCATAGACTCAGCTGGGTTGGAGAAGGATATTGCATTGCTGCAAAACTGCAAGGAGAGGGTTATAAAATTATCATGCCTGTAAATTCCAGATGTGAACCATATGACGGCAAAGCCCTTCTCTCTGTCCTTGCTGAAATTGGCTCCCTCCTAAGCCTCCCCAACATCTGGCTGCTCTGAAAGCTCAGTTTTCCCTGTGCTCAGTCACGTGCACAGTGCACACCTTGTGCTGGGACTGAAAGGTCTATTGAAACAACCCCAGCATTATGCAACTGATGAAGTGTTTGCTTAGGATTAGGTGTCACGGTTAATAAAAGCATTAAAAGGTGTCTCTGGCCACTGTCACAATGACCTTCCAGTTCCTCTGTTAATACGGATGTTCATCTGGTTGGAGTGGCTTTTGTCCTATTCCCTGGGCACAAAAGAAAGAGGAAAACTGGCCTTTAAAGGATGGAATGTTATGCAGCAGTGCTAAATATATCAGTGTTGTTGGACCTGCACTTACCAGGATACACTGTTCCAGCAGCACTTCCAGCACAAACGCAACAGAGGCGAGTCTGCTTGGGAGCACTTGATGGGGTTTGTTGGGAAATAGGGAGTTATATCCACATGGAAGGGCGGTGGCTTTGGGGAAGCTGGAGCACGGGGATCCTGCCTCTCCGCTGCCGGGTCCATGTGAGGCGTTGGGATGTGCATCCTCTTCCCGGGAACGCTCAAGTTACACACGCCTTGAGCTTTGCCGTAATAGCAGAGGAAGGGAGAGTACAAAGGTTATGGAAAACAAAACATTAATTCTCCCGACCAGCTGCGTTACAGCAAAGTGCAGCTTATTTATACCCAGGGCAGGCTGTTTGCAAACCAGGCCTGCTCTCCAGCAATGCATTCAGTGATGACTATTAAATGATTCCACGACGGCTTCATCGTTCCCATCTGATAAAAACCAGTGCTCCCTCCAATGACCACGGCTCCTCGATCACAGCTCTTTATGCCTGGGGAAGGAGGAATGGGGGACACAAAGCCTTCAGCAGCGTCAGTCGTGTTCTGCAGACGTCTCTGTGGGCACATTGTGTGGGGAGGATTGATCGCTCGCTCAGAGCTCCGAGTCTTGCAGCTTTTAATTAGGGAGATGGGCTGGTGATGTGAATAGCCCTTTGGTTTTATGGGATACCTTTCCATGGAGAAATAAATGCCCCGATGTCACTTCCATCCACCAGCGTAAATCACAGCTGGGGTGGGCGATGCTCCCTGGGGAGGCTGGACCCCAGCCCATGGTGCATGAGGAAGCCGGGGAGCTCCAGCACATCCACTCATGGCCCCTGTGCATCGCCCGTGCTTGCAAAACCAGGATGCATTTCCTATTTGTGTAAGTGAATTCAAGCCACAGGGATGGAACCTGATGCAATGTGGCATCCAGGAGGCTCCCTGGCCCGCTGGGGCTTCACAGTGACTCCAAGGGCTTGTCCCATAGGAGGGCACGTGCACGGCAAGGGGGGATGCATAGATCAATCCTCAGCCCTCTGGATTGCTGCCAGCCTTCCAAGCAGGCAATGCTTGGAGCTGATGGCTGCACAGAGCCCTGTGAGGGCTCCTTTGTCAAGGGCATACCCAAGCACTGAAACCGCAGGGACAGCTAATTTATGTGAGAAGGTTTCCAGTGAATCAATGGGGAGGGCACTGCTGCCCAGGGGCTTGCTCCTCTCAGAGTGGTTAATTGCTAATCAGAGGCTGGCTTCAGCTGCTCCCATTCTCTGGCACTTTCTGCCTGTCAATAGAAGTGGAGAGGCTCATGCTTTATAACTGAGATGTTTATCTCACCCCAATGTGGGAAGTGCTAGGAGGCTGCTGTTTTGTACTGCAGGGCTTTGATGAGGGAAACAGTTGCTGTTGCTTCAGTTTCAGCCAGATTTTCAGACGAGGAGGTGGGAGGAGGATGCCTTAATTAATCCTTTGGGAAAGTGGCTGGGATCCGGGCTTGGTTCGGGTTTGTAGCTAAAGAGCATCTCCCACATTCAGAGCAGCGAAGCTCAGGTCCGAATGTTGCCGTGCGTTTCTGCAGCTCTCCAATGGGCAATATTCCTGCCTCCTTCAGGCAGCCTGCTCCATTATCCCAAATGAAGTTGTTGCTACCAGACTCTGAAGCTTGTCAGTCTACAAACACTTGTGGGCTAGCTTAAATAGTGTTTTATTCCTCTCATGAAGTAATACATGGTAATGGATGCTGGGTAGTTAGTCTGAATGTCTCAAGAGATAGTAATCAACTGGAAAGAGAAGGTCCCTGTACAGATATTGGCTGCTTTTGGCAGGGGCTATTGAATATGGATTAGGAAGGTATCAAACATTCCTTTTTCTGCCTGTTTTTAATCATGTTGAATGGCAGCATGGGTTAGAATTGACTTGTCTTCGTAAGCAAGTAGTTTTCAGTAGAGCACGATTTCACCACAGCATTTACTATGATCTGGTGATACTTACCTGAGACCCCCAGTTTATCTGCATAAATGTTACTTAAACATTTTTTTCAGGCCCTTTTTTATATTATCTGGATTCTTGGAATTTCCAGAGCTTCTGTATTCTCTGGGTGGTGGTTGTTGGCTTAGCTGTGAAAGCACAAAGAGGCTTTGTCTGGAGTCATCATGCTGGTATGTGAAAGACTGCCATGGGATGCAAGCTACCATTAGCCTTAGAGGCTAATGAGTTAAAATCAGATTACAGTGATGCAGGCAGAGTTAGCTTCAGAAGCTGTAAGAGGTCACAGGGTGAATGGAAAGCTTTACTGAGGCCCTTAGTCCTGCAAGATAAATGTGTTCCAGCAAACCCAGCTGGAGCATCACTAACACATCACTTCTAAAGCTGGACAAGTGACTTCCAGTGTTAGGAAATACATTGGAGACCCTGGAACCAGGACTTGGGCAGATGCTGTTCAAAGTCAAAGTGTGGATACTTGGTGGATGGCAACCTGGTTATGTGTTACTTCCCATGGGTCCCATCGGGTGGGAAACAGCAAGCACCTGTCCCAGTGTCCTCGCCCGTGGTGTTTCAGGAGCTTGTCTCATCTTGCTTAATATTAGTGAATAATCAAGTATAGGAAACTACCAACCAAATCATTTCAGTCCATAGAAAAAGCAGGGCTCTTGAGTACAGGTGTGTCGCAAACACACACCCGTGGAGCACACAAGAGCGGCCAATGGAGAAGTGTCAGAGAGTATCACTAAAAGCAATGTACTTGTGGAAGCCTGAAGTCCACATCAGCCTAGAGTTGGTTTTAGTGATGTTAAATCACTAAAATGCCCCATTCCTGGCATTCTAAATTGGGCAAAAAGGAGAAGTGTAAAAAGGGGGGTTGGTAGCAGAAGAATGAAGGCTGATGAAGCACAGGAAAATATTCCTACACCAGAATACCCAAAGTAACCGAGAGACCTCCTAAGTGCTGGAGAGAACCCAGCCTGTCCTGCTGACTTCAGAGGGCTATTTTAAGACATAGGCATTTTTACTTTGGTTTTACTCCAGCATTGTAGATCTCCATAAGGGAAGGCTGGAAAACGACTTCCTGAAGCGCACCCAAAGCGAAGGCTCATGCAGGTGGCAGGATGGAGGGTTTGCACAGCCTGCGGGTCCTAGCCTCCTCTTTGGAACCTGAGTCAATATTTCGTTAGGTTGTGGAGCAGGAGGAGGCCTGAGGAGCTTTGTTCTCAGTGCTTTTTCTTCCTGATGGGTTTCTTCAGCCTGGGTTGGAGTCAGGGCTCCTGCTCGGGATTTGACTGCAAGAGGATTTCACCCTTGACTTTACAGAGCAGAAAAGCTGTAGTTGGACACTACAGGACATCTTTAACCTGTACTAGCTTAAATACAGATATGTGCACTCATAAAACCTGCAGAGTATTGCCTATGTAGAGAGCTACTCAAACAGTTTATACTGCACATGTGTGATACACTTAAACATTCATTGCTTTCTCAAGACATGCCCATTTGTATGGACTTGGGACAACTCCAGGCTGCCTGGCTGTTTCCATCCAGCGTGAATGTATGGAATGGGAGTAAGGTGCATAAACAGGTCTGGAGGAAGGTTTTCCATTAGCTGCAGGTAGTAATTTATGGTGGGAAAGCAACAGGCAATTAAACCCCTTACATTGCTGGGCATTAATGTATAGTGCTGTAAGTCAGAACATTTCCTTTAATGTTTTACTTAATGAAGATGAAGCCTCCCTCTTTATGGTCTTAAGTCCTTTCCACGCAAGGGCTTGTTTCAGAAATGTCTGTATTATACATACCCACATAGCACACACACCCCAAGCTTACATTTCAAGCTAGTGCTTCATTGCAGACTAGGGAAAAGCCATCAGAAAGGATTGATTTGCCCTCCACAGATTGCTCTGCGCGGTCTTGAATGCAGTTTGGAAGGGATTGGCTTTGTTGGGTTGTTTTTAACATCAGAGGCAGATCTCCACCCTAAGATGCCTTGCGAGAAGTTAGCAATCTGTGCAGAGGATAGAGTCTTCTTGGCTCTTCCACCTCCAGTACAAAGTGATCCTTTGAAGCGTTTTAAATACTAGATTTTCCCAAAGGTATCGAGCACGCTATGTAAATAAACTTCATTTCAAGCCAGGCTGGGTTACAGAAGCAGCCAGTCCACAACTATAACCAGTATGATGGGCCTTTCGTTCTGTAAAGGATTTCACTCCCCACTTGAAGCAAAGGGAGGAAACCAGCCTCAACAGAAATACTCAGATAAAAGCAAATACTTTGGATACCAAGAAGGTAAAGCAGTCTCCATGCTGCTGTTCTTGTTTATTTGTTCTTTCTTCTCCTCTGTTCTAAAACTTTAAGCCTTTGTTATTGATTTAGTATGTAAGAAATGTACCAAATTCAGTCGGATCCTAATAAATACTAAGTACCATCGCTAAGCAGAGGAAACTGAGCTGCTGCTATGGCCTTACTGATGCTTTGAGGCCATCATTAGAATGGCAGACTTTCAGATTTCCCTTGGGAGAGGTCACATACCTGCACTGGAAAACTCTCGCACTGCGTGTTGCACTGGAGGTGGGGATGGAATTCCCAGTGTGCCCCCCTTTCATCCACAGCTCTTCTGGATACCTTGCACTACCTCATCATTGGTTTCTAGGTCTTGAGGCCTGTGAAGAATTGACTCAGAAACCATCTTAACCTTAGAAGGATGAATGTGGCAGGGTCTGAAGACAAGTGATGGCAGTGTTGGTGCCTGGTGCCATTGCTCTGAGCAGGGTAGGTGTGGTACAAAGCTAGTAATGATGGAGTCCTGATGATCTTGTGGTTTCAGGCTGTAACAGCCAGCAATAAACTGCCATGGGAAGTATCTAGTCAGTCCCACTCAACCTAATTTAAAGAAGCTATTTGGAGGTGGCCATGGCATTTATTAGACATCACATTTGCAGAAGTGATGGATGGGGACCAATGGAGAGGATGGTGCTGGAGGCTCTGCAAGTTCAGCAAAGGGTGCAGACCTTGCCTGTGCAGAGCTGATGGGCTGCAGCACCCGGAGCTGAAACCAGGTGTCCCAGCCTGAGAAAGCTGGGGCTGTTCAGCCTGGAGTAGAGAAGCTGCATGGAGACCTCAGAGCAGCTTCCAGTATCTGAAGGAGACCTATAGGGATGCTGGGGAGGGACTTTTCATTAGGCACTGTAGCGATAAGACAAGGGGTGATGGGTTCAAACTGAAACAGGGGAAGTTCAGGTTAGATATAAGGAAGAAGTTCCTTACTGTGAGGGTGGTGAGGCACTGGCACAGAGTGCCCAGAGGAGTGGTAAATGCTCCATCCCTCGTGGTGTTCAAGGCCAGGTTGGACACCGGGGCTTGGAGCAAGCTGCTCTAGTGGAAGGCATCTCTGCCCGTGGCAGGGGATTGTAACCAGATGATCTTAAGGTGCTTTTCAACCCAAACCATTCTATGATTCTATGAATGCTTTACTGCTCCAACCCAAGTATTCATCCCTCAGTGACATGGCTTAGTGGTGGCCTTGGCAGTGCTGGGGGAATGGTTGGACTTGATGATCTTAAAGGTCTTTTCCAACCTAATTAATTCTGTGATTCTGTGATTCAGTTGTTTCAAATTTGGGATTGTTTATTTGGCCACGCAGAGCAAGATCCCCATTGCCTTGACTGGCATTAGGTATTTGACAAAGCCCTTGGAAGACTTCAGTAAGACCAGGGCTTTGTGCTGACCCTGCACTAAGCATGTGCTGTAGCCCACAAGCTGGACACACCAGCGACCTTCATCTGAGGAGCTGTAACTCAAAGCTGGAAGGAAGTGGGTATAAACCTCGGGCTGTTCTCCCGGTGCAAGCAGAGGGCCGAGTGCCAGGAGCACCGGGGATTTAATCCTTACGCTAACAATGTTAGCTTAGCATGCTTTCCATAATCCATTCTTAAGCACGAACATCGATGTGGTTTGACACCTTGGAAAATGTGCTAGCTGGCTTTCCCCAGCCCACTGCTCCCTCCCGTGTCCTGCCTGATGAGAGGACCACGTGGAAGAGAGCCAGGAGGAGAAGGAAGACCCCATGGCCATCCCTGCTGCCCCTGCATAGCCATACTAAGTGTGTGTCCAGGCCAGTGGTGCTGCATCTTTCCTGCTGTGCTTCCAAAGAGCTTGAGATACTTGGCTGAAGCGTGGTGCATATATACAGTATGTCATCATTCTTTGAACAGCTTCCCATCTTTGTGGATGGAATTGACAGAGGACATCCTGCATTTCTCTAAGGGAGGTGTCCTAGCCTAAGATCTCCATTGCCAATTAAGAAAAGGGATTCAGTGTGGGCTTCTTATTGCTGGTCCGTACAGAACTGTGCTGTTTTCTATTGGCTTTAGGAGCTTTGCTCCCCAACAGCCCCATAAAGTAGCTCAGAGGCTGCAGGCACATGGCACAAGGCTTTACTTCATTACTTGCTCAGCTGCCAGGGAGGCCTGGTTTTCTCATCCCTAAAACAAAGCAAAGAGCAAAGCTGCTGATCAGCTCCATCACTTTAAGCAGCTGAAGCAGGCTCTGAAAAATAAACAGCTCTGTGAGATGCTACCTTAGATGTCAGATGCCAGAGGACCAGGAGCTGCTGTCTGGGTGATGTGCACGGAGCTGTTTTCCCGGCTCATGCAGTCCGCTGTCACTGGCAGAGGTTGGAAAGACCTCAGAATAATTCATGGAAATGTGTTATTTAAAAGCTTTGAGTTACTGCTGGTGTGCCCGGAGAAGCTGTGGCTGCCCCATCCCTGGCAGTGTTCAAGGCCAGGTTGGACACAGGGGCTTGGAGCAAGCTGCTCTAGTGGAAGGTGTCCCTGCCCGTGGCAGGGGTTGGAGCTGGGTGAGCTTTAAGGTCTTTTCCTATACAAACCAGTCTGGGATTCTATGATCCATTGGCACTGTGGGCACTGAAAGTGCAGGTAGGCAGATTATGAAGATCTTATTTACAGAGTGGCTTAAGCAAATGAGCCTTAATTTGGAATAACTGTAGCAAAGCTTCTGCTTCTGCTTTGGAAGGGGCAGAAGTTCCTGAGGAGCACATCCAAGTTGTCTGGGGGAGCTGTGCATGCTCAGGTGGCTCTGAGCCCTTTCAGAAGGTATAAATAATGCATTGACTCCAGGCTTAGGCTGAACTCTTGTTTGCTAGTCCAAATATGTATTTCCTTTCATTATATCAGTCAATAGCATGAGCATGTTTAGAAACAGGTGGGTTCCTGACACCCTTGAGCATAGTGAGGATGGATGTAATATTCCTGTCTGCTCTGGGAGGAGAAATCAGACAGAGACCCCAAGGAGACATCCTGCTGTGCTGGGGTTGTGTGTGATCCTCTCATTTCCTCATCCAGGCTGAGTACCTTTGCAGCCAAAGATGCAGAACATGCCTTAATCTTCCAGTGAAGGTGCTCTTTTGGCTTCCCACGTGGGGAAGGCTTGGGAGCAGGGAGGTACCGATGCCCAACACGTGCCTGAATTGGCTGTTCCTGCCCTTTGGAAGGAGAGCTGGCTGTGTGCGTGCCTGCCTGCTTGGGTTTCCTGGGAGTGGCACAGGTATCTCATGGTTTCATTCTCATTTCAAATTAAGACTGATTTAGTGAGCACCATCTGAAGACCAGTGTTAATATCCTTAGGGTAGCTCAGATTCTTGTGCGGTGAGCAGCAGTTTTTAATGCTGTATCTTTGTTTGGAGGTTATATTATCACAAAGTTGGCCTAATACTTTTTAAATTAAACTTCTCCAACCAGCATTTGAAATCTTAAATGAAGACTTCTTTTATAGCAAAGCTCCTTTCTTGCCTGCGTTTGGATCTGCCAGGATTCTGAGGCTTAAATCTCCATGCGATGCTTTGCCCGTGCAGAAGGCAGCATTCGTTTTACACCTTTCATATGGATTTTGTAAGCAATGTATTAAAAGCAAGCAATGAAATATTCTCTTAGGTGAAGGTCTTTAAAGTGCCAAACAGAGTAAGGTGCCTGAGCACCACTAAGCTTCCAATTTAGCCCTTAAAATTAATCTTTCCCACTCTTATACTATTAAGTCCCATTAATAGCTAATGCATTAGTTGCATTTAAGATGCACATCTGTTCAGATATATGCACAAAGGAAATATTGATGTCCAAATTCTTTCTCAGGGGCATTTGAAATGATTTTCTACTGAATTGAGTAAGGTCATTTGGCAAAGCCATGCAGGTCATCAATAATTAATCCAAGCAGGCTGTGCTGAGTCTCACGGTGCTTGCAAACACCCTGTTAGACAGGAGAGTTTGGCAGAGCAGAGCCAGCTCTCAGGTTTGCTCTGCAAACAGTGAATGTGCCTTTAAGGGGGAGAGGGAAACTTGCTTTTATTGAAAACAGCTGTACTGTACTTGCATTGCAGCACTAGGTGCATCCATATATGCTGTGCAGAGCTTCTGATCCCCCAGTCCATCCCTATCCAACCTGGGGGCCACTTAAACACTCCTGGCATATACGGTTTGTTTCCACCACATGCCAGCAGGCTGCAGGAATGCAAGAGATGAGATAGGATTTATCTCAGTTAACTTTAAACGGGACGAGGGGAGATGAGCTCTTAGGCAGAAGCTCTTCCCTGTGAGGGTGCTGAGGTGCTGGCACAGGGTGCCCAGAGAAGCTGTGGCTGCCCCATCCCTGGCAGTGTTCAAGGCCAGGTTGGACACAGGGGCTTGGAGCAAGCTGCTCTAGTGGAAGGTGTCCCTGCCCGTGGCAGGGGTTGGAGCTGGAGGAGCTTTAAGGTCTTTCAATTACCTGATCAATGCATATAAGTATCTGAAGGGAGGGTGTCAAGAGGGTGGTATTTCCTCTGGTTTGTTCTTGCTTAAGCAAGTACGTGGATGAATCTGTATATGTCCAATCCACAGCCTGTACAAACACTTCCAGGGCTTTTTAATCTCCAAAGCTCTTAATCTGTCATGTTCACATGTGCTGTGTTTCCTGAGAGAGAAAATAAATAGGGATGGGTGGAGGAAAACAACTCCCTGCGTCATCCACTTCCTCAGCACCGTCAGTGGCCTGGTGGTGCACTGTGGCTTGCAGAAATGGCAGGAATTGGGGTTATTCAAGGGGTAATTGCTCCCTTGGACGGGAGCTCCATCCCTGGCAGTGTTCAAGGCCAGGCTGGATGGAGTCTTGGGTGACATAGTTTAGTGTGTGGTGTCCCTGCCCATGGCAGGGGTTGAAAGGGAATGAGCATGATTTCCTTTTCAATCCAAACCATTCCATTATTCATGGAAGTTTGCCACTGCCAACCTCCAGCTTTTGCTGTCCTTGTCACCTCTGCCCCTTTTACTTCTGTATTTTAACAAAGCCCCACTTGTTCTCCCTGGACCACTACAAATCTGCAGTCATAATCATCATCTCCAACCTCCTCCTTGCTCCCTGATGTGATGTCCTCCACCAGATCTTGCCAAGTGCCAGGTTCAAAAGACCTGGTGGAGGACCTGATAGATCAAAGTGCAGCAGGGACACCAAGCATTCCATCATGCACCCATTTTAGCTCTACCAGTACTCACAGCATCCTCTTCTAAGCAGTTATTTCTGGAACTGTGTATCTGAGCTCATTAGTTAGAACATCACCAGCAACCAACTGGTTAGAAACGAACAAATTACCGTAACACTCCAAATTAAACCTTCCTGTACAGTTGAAAAGTACAAGTATTCACCCCAGGAAGTGCCTTGGAATTCAGAACACAGAGATCTGGGGAATGTTTGCTGGTATTTGCCAAGCTTTGGGTAATTCATGAAGGAAAATAAGTCCCTATCCCCTCAGTCTCAGCGTTGCCTTTCATGTTGAGGTGTATTGCCTGGAGAAGTGGTTGTACTGAAGCTGGTTTATTCTGCTCAGTTAAAGCTGTAGCAGTTTAATATAAATGGGAAAGATTAAGCAGCAAGCCCATGGACTTCCTTCAGATGTTAGCAAACAATTTGGCTGTTAATTTCTACCTGTTTGACTTTAAATGAGTTGCAGTTAAACAGAGTTAGCTCTGTGTGCAGTTCTGCGAGGCAAGAGAAAAGCAGTGGAGGATGCTGGTTTGCTCTGACTGGGGTTTGCTTGCCTGGAGCTCTTGTGGGCATTGGCCAGGAGGAGATGGTATGGCAAGGTCATCTCTGGAGATCACCTACTTCTTGGGAGCGCATCAGGGACTGTAGTGATAGGACAAGGGGTGATGGGTTAAAGCTGAAACAGGGGAAGTTTAGATTGGATATAAGGAAGAAGTTCTTTACTGTGAGGGTGGTGAGGCACTGGAATGGGTTGCCCAGGGAAGTTGTGAATGCTCCATCCCTGGTGGTGTTCAAGGCCAGGTTGGACAGAGCCTTGGGTGCCATGGTTTAGTGTGAGGTGTCCCTGCCCATGGCAGGGGGGTTGGAGCTGGATGATCTTAAGGTCCTTTCCAACCCAAACCAGTCTGTGATTCTGCAGCAGCGTAGAAGGCATCCTCAGCTGCATGGCTTGTGCTTAGAAGTTTCTGTTGATGGTGCCGACGTCTCAAACAAAAGCGTCTTTCCAAGAGCCAGCAGGAAAGCAAAGGATGTGGTAGCTGCCTTGTGAGGACAAACCTTCAGCCCTGGGTCACACACCCCATCAGAGCAGCTCTCCAAAAATCTGGTGTTTCAACCACAAAAGCCTCTCTTCCTGTTCCAGGGACATCTGTTTGTGACATAAGAAGTGGGGTCCAGATATAGAATCACACCCAGGGGGGAAAAGACCTTAAAGATCATCAAGTCCAACATTTCTCCCAGGACTTCCACATCCAGTCTACTAAACCATGTCACTAATAGAATCGTGGGATCAGCTGGGTTGGAAAAGACCATCAGGTAATGGGGTTCTGTGAAATTCTGGGCCCTGCTCCGCCATTGGGTGCATTTAGTAGCTTTGGTGCAGGTTTGTTTCTCATCATAACAGCAGGAAACGTTCTCTGCAGCCATTCATCAAGTGCCCATCAGCAGTGCTGTCAGTCCCGGTGATTTATCTGGGCTCTCGGTGCCAAACATTAAGCTGCCCGTTTTACAAGGAAGAGAGTTTCACACGTGGCACCATGGAAAATGACTGTGTCAGTCCAAAGAAGCTAGCAGTGGTTACAGTGTCCGTTTGCGTTCCTCATAAAGAGAATCCTGTCAAACCCTGTCTCGCGTTTCACAGCCATGATAAGAGCCCCTGAAGAATATGCTGATGGAGAAACGCTTTCAAGCTCTTTTATCTCCTTTCATGCAGCAGGGGGGTGTGCTCCTTAGCTGGGGAGTTTGTGTGGTGACACAGAGAGATCCTTTGTACCAACAGGGATTGCAGTGACAGGACAAGAGGTGATGGGTTCAGACTTAAACAGGGGAGGTTCAGGGCCAGGTTGGACACAGGGGCTTGGAGCAAGCTGCTCCAGTGGAAGGTGTCCCTGCCTGTGGCAGGGGTTGGAGCTGGATGAGCTTTAAGGCCCCTTCCAACAGAAACAGTCTGGGATTCTGTGACTCTAACAGAGGAGCAGTTTGTGAGCTGGGGTTTGCTGTCTCACCGAAGGCTGTGCTGCTGCAGAGGTCAGTGATTTTGGGATGCACAGTGTTACAGACCAGGTGTGCCAGATGACTGCAGCTCTGCACTGGAAAGTGAGCTCGTTTGTCTTCTTCACTTTGGTGCCTTGCTTTGGGCTTTGGCCCTGCGAGGTGTTTTCCTCACCCCCATTTGTAAAGCATGATGTAAAACCTAATTTTTACCTGTGATACTGATCGTATGTTGATCAATCCCTGTCTGCTCGTGTTCTCTCAAGTCAAGTTGTGGCAGGTCTCGGGTTGAGCTGGATTCTGGGGCTCTTTCCATCCCTGTGGCCATGACTATCCATGTCAGCTGCCTCCACTTGGAGTTTTATCTACTAAATACTTTGTCCACACGTAATCCAGCTATTTCCTTTTTGTTCTCCATATGTTTTGCTAGAAACGAACGCAAGGTGCTGAGAAAGTCATTCCAACTGGTATATGAAGTGTCCTTGGACAGCATGATGTGAGGGTTTGGTGCTCGGACAGCCCGTCCTTGCTGCTGGTGGGATGGCTGGCTCCCAGCTTGGTAGGACCAAGCTGCATCAAAAGGAGCCATACGTGGCTTAGCACAGGAACCCTCTGAAACCTGGTGTGGTGCTTCCTGATCCCTACAGGGACACACGATCAGTGTCTGTCCTGCGCACAGTGCAGTGTTAGGAGAGGGAAAAGCCATCCAAAATGATCAGTGCGTTACAGCACATTAAAGATATGAAGCATCTTTATCACAGTGCAACATGGGTAGAGGTCTGGAGGCTCTATAGCTACTCACATCCATCAGATCCTCCTCAGGAGATGACTAAACATCCTCCTCTCCCAGGGCCCATGCATAGCTGTCGGTGCTGCAGCAGCTGAGCAGCTATCTATAGCCCCGTGTGCTCTGAGCCAGCTCCTCTGCTCATCCTAAACTGGTTAGTTCAGATCAATCCTTCAGCCTGAGACATCCAGGAAGCTGCAGGGTGCTGCGGGAACTGGCTCTGCAGTTCTAACTCTTCACTCGGTCACTTGGTAAGAGCAGCTGCAGCGTGGTACCAGGGCTGCTGGCTAAGAGAAAGTGAAGGATTCCTCATGGTGAAGCACGATCTACTCTGCTCTCATGAGACCTCACCTGGAGCATTGTGTGCAGTTCTGGTGTCCGCAGCATAAAAAGGACATGGAACTGTTGGAACAAGTCCAGAGGAGGCCACGAGGATGATCAGGGACTGGAGCACCTCCTGTATGAAGACAGGCTGAGGAAGTTGGGGCTGTTCAGCCTGGAGAAGAGAAGGCTGCGTGGAGACCTCAGAGCAGCCTTCCAGTATCTGAAGGGGGGCTATAGGGATGCTGGGGAGGGACTCTTCATTAGGGACTGTAGTGATAGGACAAGGGGTAATGGGTTAAAACTGAAACAGGGGAAGTTTAGATTGGATATAAGGAGGAAATTCTTTCCTGTGAGGGTGGTGAGGCACTGGAATGGGTTGCCCAGGGAAGTTGTGAATGCTCCATCCCTGGCAGTGTTCAAGGCCAGGTTGGACAAAGCCTTGGGTGAGATGGTTTAGTGTGAGGTGTCCCTGCCCATGGCAGGGAGGTTGGAACTGGGTGATCTTAAGGTCCTTTCCAACCCTAACTATTCTGTGATTCTATGATTCTATAATATCAAATCTCAGGTCATAAGGGGCAGTGAAAATTCAGCTTCTGCAGGAACAAGAAGGTTCACTTGCTGTCTGGGTCAGATTTCCACTTGGATAGGTCTGTTCTGACAGGTTGAATTCCCTGGCTAGACTCACCTATTAGGAATGGTCTTGTGATGGTTCACCGAGATGCAGTTCAGTATGTGTGAGGGATGAAGGGATCTACACTGCTTGGCAGAGTCCTGGGCAGCAACTTCAAGGAGTCCTTAAAGTGAATGAAGTGAATGCATGCAGAACAGAGCACTGCTAGGGACAGTGGAAAAGATGCCCTGAAAAACACAGGCTTGGAGTTAACCCTGTTCTTTCCCAGACCAGCTGGGGTTCCAGCGTTAGCCTGTGGCTGGAGGTGCTGCTGCTCTGAATGGCACTCTCATGAGAGAATCATTTCTGCAAAGGGAACTGGAACTGCTGAAGGTTTGCAAAGCACGTGGCAGGGTGCTGGAGGTGTCCTAGAATCCCAGACTGGTTTGTTTTGGAAAGGAACATAAAGCTCACCCAGCTCCAACTCCTGCCACGGGCAGGGACACCTTCCACTAGAGCAGCTTGCTCCAAGCCCCTGTGTCCAACCTGGCCTTGAACACTGCCAGGGATGGGGCAGCCACAGCTTCTCTGGGCACCCTGTGCCAGCGCCTCAGCACCCTCCCAGGGAAGAGCTTCTGCGTAAGAGCTCATCTCAGTCTCCCCTCGGGCAGGTTAAAGCCGTTCCCCTTTTCCTGTCCCTACAGGCTCTTGTCCCAAGCCCCTCTCCAGGTTTCCTGTTAGCCCCTTTAAGTATAACCTAAGTTACCTTTAGGCATTCCTTAATGATGTAGTTGTCTTCCATATGAGGCTTTTCCCAGCTCTGTTGCACAAGGACATGGGATCTGCTGTAACGTGCTGGAAAGACCTGAGCATGGGGGAGGTAGGGGTAGAAGAGGGAACCTTGGCATTGCCCTTTGTGATCACCACAGCAGCAAGACAGACCTGGGACACGGGACCCGCTTGGGATCCTGTCAGTGCTCAGCTGTGCCCTTCTGTGTCCTCTGCAGGCCCTGTGATGAGAACCACCCCCATGTGAAGCCCGATGCGTACGTGACCAACCTGGCTGAAGCGGTTGACATCCTCCTCCAGCAGCTCTAAACCTGATGGCACCATGGGTGATTGGAAGGAACAGGGCTGAGGCTGCACAGCAGCCCCTCCATGAGGCCACCTCCTCCTCTCCCACCTCCACTTGACATTAACAGCCCCAGCCCCAGCCTTGCCCGGGCTGGGGAATCCTTGAATACCCAACGGAACAGGACTGAAATGATGGACTGAACTCAACGTGAACACCAGACCTGTCCTCCTGCGCCTCTTGAGTGTCCTCCCCTTGGGGCCAAGCCCCTGCCAGCTCTCCCACAGTGCCAGGCTCTTCCCTGGCTGCCCAAGGGGAGCCCTGAGGGTAATGCTGGGGGTGGGCTGAACCCCCTTTAACTCTTTATTCACACCAGGGACCCAGCCTGGGGGTGCCTGGGTGGGAAATGGGGTCCCAGCCATTCACAGACAGCTTTTCCTGTTTCTCTCACCCATACTGTGCCTTTTGAGGTGCCTGGGATTGGATTGGGGTGTCCTTGGAGGGTGATGGAGGCCACCAAGCCCTGGGTTGGGGTGCACCGGTCCAGCCCCATTCTGTGGGGTCCCATTTGTGCCTCTCCTACGCACAAACACCCTTGTGGGGCAGGGGACATCCCCGATCCCTTGGCAAGCTGCTAACTGTGTTTCTCCCATGATAAGCCCCTGTTTGGCACTGCCCTGGGATGGGGCACGGGAATCTGGTAACACTGCGACACTTTATGGAGTAACAGTCAGGAATAAACCCCATCCTGTGGATCTGGGCTGTTTATCACTGTGTTCAGTTGGATTAGCCCTAATAGGGATGTTTAGAGGAATGTGAAATGCTTTTCACTACCTGGAATACTCTGGTGAGGGCCATGGGATTGATGGGCTTTTCCTTCCCTCCGTAGGGTCATCTCCCAGTGGCTGTATGTGTGGGGATGTGGGTTTCCTACCTCTTCCCATTAAAATCCCAGCCCTGTTGCCAGGGCACTGCTGGTGTTGAGTCCCACCCAGCTCCAGCTCATCCACCACTGGGTGCTCCAATGGGAGCATCACTGCATGGCACGGCACAGCATGGTACAGCTGGCCCTGCCATGGGGGCCAGCACAGGTGACTTGGCTCCAGCCAGTGCTGGTGCTCCTGGCATTACGTTTATGGTCCAAGCTGGGAACCAGTCTGTGTCAAGCACCAGCTCCATCATTCCTGCCAGGACTATAAATGCTGCTCTATAAATACGAGGTATAAATGTTCAGCCACTTCTTTCCTTCTCATAGTCATTGCTGTTCTCCTAGATACCAAAAGCACACAGGCACACACCACTCTCCCATGGCTGTAGCTACCTGAACCTGGTCTACATCCCCGTGGCTTGATCCTGCTCCAGCAGCACGTGCTTACTGAGACCCACTGCATCAGTTCAGCCCCAGCTCAGCCCCATCCTGCTGCCAGGGGAGTGCTCAGCATGGTCAGGCTGCCAATGATGCTCCATTGAGCCGGGACAGACATGAGACTGGGTTTTGGGCAAGACTTTGTGCTTTAGAGTGCAATGAAATGAGACCATTTGGGCTTTAACCTACTTCAGACCTCCCATGGGACCACGGAAAGGTGTGCAATTACATATACGTTATATGCATTTATATATACATACACTTAGGCAGCATGCTCTGGGCACTGTTTTCATACAGCTACTGCTTCCTGCATGTGCAAGGAGGAGGTACATGGCAATTCCAGCTATTTTTCCAGCATTCCCAACAGCTGAAGATGACCCTGGTCCCTGCAGGACACTGGGGGGATGATGCTCTGTGTTCCTGGAGCAGCCTGTGAGCACTGGAGGTGCAGGGCACCCCTTGGAGACGGCAGGCTAAGGAATTAAATCATGATAAAACAAAACACGTGGGAAAATGACCTTGGTGCATGTCTGAGGTCTGGTTTTGTACCTCTTACCCTCTGGGTAGTGGTTCAGCCAAAGGGGACGGTACCGACCACATCCATGCACATGAAGGATGCTGTGAACCCTGGATCAGCGTTAGGGCTGTGATGGACCACTGAGAGTTTCTTCTTTATCCCCTAATTCTTCCTTTGTATTCCATCACGCTCAGCCTGTCGCTTCAATCTGATTAAGTTTTGGCAGATAAACATCCTGCCATCTGTCATGAAACTCTGTGAACTGTTTGCTGGCTCAAGGAAACGCAGCAGTTTTCCTCTCGGATTTGCAAAGGGAGATTGCCCTGTTTCCCCAAGGATTTAGTTAACACCCTCCATGTGCCTTTGCTCTGCTGGGAGCTCCTGCCAAGCATGAGTTTAGGTTTTCTTTTAAGGGGAAGGACTTCATCTCTGTCCTTAAACACAAAGTGTAACGTGCTGCTTGGTGCTTAAATATTGACTTGGATATTGCTGTCGGCTCTTTGGCTGTGTTACAGCTACGTAACAGCCAGTCTCAGGTGGGGGGGCATGGGCTGCTCCCCCAGAGCATGAGCAGCAGCTCAAGGAGGGGATCCTGCCCCTCTGCTGCACTCTGGCGAGGCCCCCCTGCAGTCCTGATCCAGCTCTGGGGCAGCAGCACAAGAGGGACGTGGAGCTGTTGGAGCGAGGCCAGAGGAGGCCACGGAGATGCTGCGAGGGCTGGAGCAGCTCTGCTCTGGAGCCAGGCTGAGAGAGGAGACCTTAGATGAGCTTTAAGATCCCTTCCAACACAAACCACACTATGATTACATCTGCCTGCACGTGAACATCCCAAAATGCCCATTTCCAGATGCAACCCATGGCTGGGACTCCCATGCTATTTCTAACACAGACACCCCAACGGAGGGTCCCAGATGGGGGGCTTTCCCAACCCACACCCATTTTTGGGACACCATCACCACCCGCATCCCCAGCACCCATGGAGATGCCAAGAAGGTTCATCCAGACCCGCTATTGAATAGAAGGGCTCCTGCACCCATCAGACTCCAACCAGAGGGGCAGCACTATCCCCAACTCCCTCCTCCCCGCAGCCACAGGACAGCACGGAGAGGCGAGACACCCCCGGGGGTTATTGAACCAGGAAGCTTTATTTACACAGTAAAAGTAACAAGCAATTTCCTGAGATTGAGCTGCTCTAGTGCAATCAAGTCATGGAGGGGTACGAGTGGGCAACCTCCTCACCAGTGGGGAGAGGACACCGGCACCTCCTCCCCGGACACGCACGTCCCGCTGTGCTTGTGCAATTGCCAGCGAGACTGCTTGGCTACTACAGGTCATAGCTTCAGAAGGCTTTATTCCTTCCTTCCTTCTTCTGCATGGGTTATTTTTTGGCCATCCTCTTCTTTTCCAGTCATTCCTCGAACATCAAACCCATCGACGCCGTGAAGCACTGCTACGATCCTACAACATCCTACGTAAGTCTGGTTAGCCTGTTCAGCCAGGAGCTTTCAAACAATGCACTTGAAACACAACTTTATCCACCAGCCAAAGAGGCTCTGCTATAACGTGGAAATATTACAATCTATTTTACAAATACTTCTTTAGCTGTTTTGCTTTGATTTCCGTGTAATCGCAGCTCAAAGAGCTGCATCTGCAAACACACCATGTGGGCTATGACATTGCCTATTAAAACCCCTGTTCTTTTGCAAGGTGATGAACCCTTATTGCTGCTGGCACAGCTGCTGCTGGCCAGACTGGGTCACGTCTTGTACAAGTCACCATGTCTCTTCACAATCACGAGCCTGTTTTAGCTACCTAGCAAGGAATAACATCCCTTGTCTGCATATTACTTTAATATCACATTCTGGCAGCCGGCAGGAATTAACCGGGGAGGGGGTGTACCAATACAAAAGCACCTGTGGAATAGGTGAAGTCCATTACAAACCAAGAGCAGGATGCTCTGCTCTGCTGCTGTGGGCACAGGGATCTCCTGGTGCCAGGGAGCAATCGGACTTTACAATCAACAGGATGTCCCCTGAATCTGAGGCACGTACTATATTATATTTAATCTTTTTCATTACTTTATTTATATATATATTTATATATATATAAATCCACAAATGTTTTTTTTTTACCTCTACAAGAGAGAGAAAAGAAAAAGAGAGAGAAATTTAAAAAGTAAGGCTTTCTTAAACTGAGAATAAGTACATGAAATCATACAAACCCAACAGAACACCCAACAGGACACCACCGTGGCCTCAAAACCGTGGCTGACTGTAGTCTGTGCCTACGCTAACGTGCCCAGTCTAAGGCCATGACTCCTTGGAGAAGCATCTTTAGTAAGGCAAACGGGTTGTGCTGTGTGTAAACTGAATGCTACGGCTATGGTGAGTACAGCTGGGGAGTGCTCCATCGCTCACCTTCCTACTGGTGGGCTTAGCATGGCACCGGTAGCAGCCCTTGGAAAGAAAACGGGAGCCCTTAGGAATTACAGCCCCGGTGATGCAAGAACCCATCCCAAGCTCTGTGGCAGCAGCCGGACCTGGAGTGGGGTGAAATTGCCCTTTTTCAGTCAATTGGGAAGAGATGCCAGGGATGTGTCAGTGGAAGGGGAGATGGAGCATTAGGAAGACTCAAAGCTGAGAACCGAGGGGTGGCAGGAGGGCTCAAAATGATGCTAGGGTGTATTTTCCTTTTACTGATTGCACTAAGTGGTGCTTTAAGAGGCAGGGGCTGGAACTGGATGAGCTTTAAGGTCCCTTCCAACCCAAACCATCCTAGGATTCTATGAGTCCCCAAAATGAAAAGACATCCCTGTCATACCCAAGTATTTTGGGCTGTCTCTGCTTGCCTGGAGGGAGTGGATGTGGCCACTGCCATGAGCAAAACCTCTGTGGGTACAGGATAGGGATAATGAAGAGCTGGTGGGAGACGCCACACACATCCCAACCCACCATGGAAGAAAGTGCACTAATGTAACCAGGAATAAGGAATAAAACCTGTACCAGCGGCTCAGCCCTGTCTGAGCTACAGGCCCCTAAAACATTGCCAATGAGGGTGCTAAACCCTATTTTAAGGGGGTGCTAAACCCCCTTTTAACATCGCATCTTCAGTTGCTGTTGGTATCAAGGAGTTTTCTCCTTTCTCGCTTTGCAGAGCTCAGCAACTAAATCCTGAGCACACGAGAACCTGCAGAAGATGCTGGAAGCCACTCGTACAGCTTTCCTGGAGCTTCAAACAAACAGAAAACTAGAACAAGAGGGAGGGAAACAAAAACCTATGCGTCCTTCTAAACCTGTTAGCAAGGGGACAGCTTATATTGATCAAAGAGAATTCGTATGGTACAAACACAACGGTCACCACTTTATCTGTGCTTAGAAAAGGCACAGAGAGAGGAAAAGCTTTCAGTGCTGCTACCTGGGGTTTCAGCCTTTGGCCAGCTGACTTTGTCAAGTGAGCCCGTGCTGTGCCCCCCTTCACAGTGAGACAGAGCCACAAGCCAGGGCAGCAGCTGTGCCTCAGGTAGCAAAGAGGGCACAGCCACTGTGAGTGGGTGCACGGTCCAGCCCTGCTCCAAACTGGGTGCTGGGGAGGGTGGCACCGAGCCTGATCGGGTCTTTGTCACCAATGGGTTTGAGAGAGGGGGCTGGGAGGAAGAAAAATAGGGAAGACTGAGAATATAGGGAAAAAAGGCATTTCAGCATCCTCGGGTTGTGCCCACCAAGTGCGGCTGCGGATGCTGCCCCGCACGAGGGCCAGGGGTCCCTTTAAATCCTCATCAGGAAAAGGAAAATAAGGAAAAAGAAGTAAAAATCCAGCTCTCACCAATATGAAATCTAAGCAAAACTCTTCACTTGTGATTTCCTCCTCATGGCACTGCCGGGGACGTGGGGTGCTGGGGCTGCACAGGATGCTGCAGAAGGAGCCGCAGCCTCCCCTGCAGCCAGTGCTTGGTTTGAAAACCTCAATATTCTGGTTTCCCCCCATTTTTCCAGTCCCACGGGTGGTGGTTTCTCCTTGTGCATCCCTTTAACAAGCACAGGGGAGCGTGGCCAGCCCCATCAGCTCCAACCCTAGGTTGGTAAACGCCATTTACTCACTAAAGGCGAGCTGTTGGCCATCCCCATGCCTGGTGTTCCCAGTTGGACAAGGCAGTTCCCAGTCGGACAAGGCAGTCCTACCCACCTAGCTGAGCTCTGGCTACAGTAGTTACAAAGAATGTCAAGATTTACACACGCATGCACACAAATTGCTCTAAATACCTGATGAAGTTTTGGCAAAGCTGCTTCGTCCCCTCCGGAGGGGAGCAGTGGCAGGACCCCACAGCCCCATTGCTGGCAGTGGGGAGCCCTGCCCGGCTCTGCTGACACCCGGGCGAGAGGACCCGCTCCCTCTTCAGTTGTTCTCTATCTGCTCGATGTCAATCTCTCCATCCAGCTGGAAGAGGCTGTCGGTGCCGGTCCCAGCGCCGTGCCATGCTGCAGCATCCTCCTCCTCCTCACAGGACAGGTCATCCCTGCTGGCCCGGTGATCCTCGCCGCGCGAGCGTGGAGGCTCCGGCACTGGGGTGCAGGCGGGGGTCCTGCCCGGCATCACCTCCGGGGAGCAGGGGGCTGCAGGCCATGGATGCGGGGCTGGGATGCGGCGGGAGCCGTCCTCGGCCGCGGCGCTAAGGCAGGTGAGGCTGTTGAATGTCTGTCGGTTCTGTGAAGGGAAAGGGGGAACAGGCAGGTGAGATGGTGAGAGGCTGTTCTGAGCTCTTCAACAACGTGAATGTCTCCAACAACGCCATTTATTACACTAGCAAAGAGGAACTTACAGGCACAGAATGGTTTGGGTTGGAATGGATCTTAAAGATCAGCTGGTTCCAGCTTTCTTTCAGTTCAAAGCCATTCCCCTTGGCCTGTCCCTACATCCCTTGTCCCAAGCCCCTCTCCAGCTTTCCTGCAGCCCCTTCAGGCACTGGAGCTGCTCTCAGGTCTCCCCTTCAGGAGCCTTCTCTTCTCCAGGCTGACCCAGCCCAGCTCTCTCAGCCTGGCTCCAGAGCAGAGCTGCTTCAGCCCTTGCAGCATCTCCATGGCCTCCTCTGCACTCACTCCAACAGCTCCAGGTCCCTCTTGTGCTGCTGCCCCAGAGCTGGATCAGGACTGCAGGGGGGTCTCCCCAGGGCACAGCAGAGGGGCAGGATCCCCTCCCTGAGCTGCTGCTCAGGCTCTGGGGGTGCAGCCCAGCACACAGGGGGGTTCTGGGCTCAAGCACACACTGAAGCTGGGTCATAGGGGAGCTTCTCATCATCCAGCACCCCCAAGTCCTTCTCCTCAGGGCTGCAAACTTCAGCCCCATCAAGTATCTGGAGCTCATGTACTGCTAACCCCCTGCTGTGGCTCGTGGCTCTCCTCCCTTATTAAAGACCACGCGAGGTCAGTTCTCTGTCCCTCACCTCTCCAACAAAGAGGCTCCATGGCTGGTTGCCCCGGCCAGAAACTTGATGCAGTTTATGCACTGCCACGACTTCAAAACACTTCCAAGCTCTGACAGCGCTGAGGAGCTTGCGGGCATGCAGAACCCTTGTCAGCAGAGCACACACCACCTCCCGAGATGCCGCCTGACCACAGGCGTGCTCACCGGGCAGGGCCTGCCTCTTACCAGGCTGGTTTTGACAGAGCAAACAAAACCCTTATTAGTGAGTGCCAATGGAAATAACGTGGCCAAGCCACTGGTGTGTTTGCAGAGCGTGTGCTTGGAGCAGGAGGAGACCGTGGGCAGCTCAGCAGCTTGTGCAAGCCTCTCACAAGAGCCGGTTTGCAAGCAAGTGTCTGATGGTTCACTCACTTTACACTTCACATCTGGGCATGTCCCAACCAAAGGGCCTGAAGGTGAGCAATAAACAACTGGGGGGAAGCAGCCCCCTCGATAGCCAAAGCTATTCACCTGAGCTACAGCCCCTAAAACCACAGCAATAAATAGCTGTCATAAGCACATGAGCATCAGCGCTTCCCTCCTCCTTACATTTCCCCTCCTGACATATGATTTACATGCAGTAAGAAACATGAAGCGTATCTGAAGGATATCTTGAAGTAATGAAGCTCTGGGTGAGGGGATTCCTTGCTTTTAAAGATCCCAATCTCAGGGGGAGGCTTTTTTAGTGTCATAAAATCCTAGTATGGTTTGTGTTGGAAGGGGCCTTAATATAGGTTAGACAGATGTTGTTAAACTAACACGGATGTTGGGTTGCCTGTGGATGGCAGGAGGGTGTAGGAGAGCTCTTTGGGTCTCCTGCACTCATTTACCCAGGGGAAGTCAAAGCCTGCTGCTGTTTCCATCACACCTTATCTCCAAGAGCCTGGGCCAGACTGAAGCTGCAGTAGCCAGAACACTGGTACCCAACAGAGCATCGCTCCATGGAGTGACATTGCTGCTGCCTGCATCTGCTCCAGCACAACTCAGGACCAAACATGCAGCAGCCTGAAGATACAGCCTTGCTCCAAACATTCCCAGCAATGTTCCTGGGAAATTTATGCACATCTGCTTAAGGGCTTTTTTTGCTTTCAAATCCAGGTAAGCTGGGACTAACTCCACTGAAATAACTCACCCCAGGCTGTGAATGAGGCAGAATCAGCCATTTACATCCTCCCTGAGGATGCAGGTCAAAGCTCCTCCTACTTCACACTCTTAAGAAATCAGAGGTACTTGTGATGAATTCACACCCACTGACCACATGTCACCAAGAGACTTTAGACACTAAATGACACACTATGGTGAAACGAGTCCTTGCAGGAGATGATACAGAAGCTGCTGTAACTGAAAGGAGAAGTTCTTGGTGCCCAAGGAGGAGCTGGCCATTGCCCAAGCTGGTGGGGATACATTTCCCATGGCCTTTAGTCCCTGAAACCTTCCAAAAGCCCATAACCCCTAAGCCCACATGAAAAGAACATGCATTTGTCCTTTACAAATGCAACTGCCCCCACGTCACCCTGTTAAACACAAGCCGTGCCTCTCCATGCCGCCTGTCTTCCAGGTGCTGAATGCCTAACAGCTTCAAGCAGAGATCTGCACACTGTGGTTAATGGACAACCTGTAATTACCACTGCAGCCGGAGAAGGCCTGAGGACATAGCAGAAGTATTTTCTAAGTACTCAGAAAACATCTGCAAGCATATTTTCAACAGTGATTTAGGCACTTGAAAGCCCAAGCCTCCTGAAAGTCAACAGCCCTCTCAGAAGTGCAAATCCCTTCTACAAACAAAACTCTGGCACTTCTGAGAACCTTCATTTTCCTCCTACTAAAGGAGCTCATCTCCCAGCCCCGGTGCCTCCCTGGGCTTGGTACCCAGGCACGGGCATGCCAGGATGCTGCACAGCACTTCAGAGAAGGAGATGGGTGATGTCCATAATGATGAATGAAGGAGGATGCAACCTAGAGACCAACAAAACAGGCTCACGGCATGCTCTTCCCATCCAAACAGAAAGTGCTTCCAAGCTTGGACATGTCTTGGAGAACAGCCATGAAGGTACTTGACTTCCAGGGATATTTTGCATTTTATTGGACTTTGGCAAGATAACCAAGCCAACATTTTCCCTGCTCAAATCCACACACGCTGCAACCCAGTATCTTCCACGTGCAGCGCTGAGTCACAGAATCATTAGGGTTGGAAGGGGCCTTTGGAGATCATCTAGTCCAAGACCTGGAGTCATTCCAGGTAGTACTTTTACCTTCCCTTGAAAGAGGATGGAAAAACCCTTCCGATGGTGCCATTGCTCCCAGTGCTGCAGCTCCCAGAGGAAGGCCACGTGCGGAGGCGCTCCCTGTGACGCAGGTTTGACGGTGATCAGCTCGGAAAGCAAGTTTCCACAGGCACTGGCTGTGGCAAGATCCCATGGCTCACCTTCCTGGTGTGGGGAGTTGCAACGGTGCATGGATGAACGCGCTGGGGAATGGTACCCTCAAGATGAGATAACCGGCACTGGCATTGCCTGTGCTGGCTGTGGATCAGCCACCGCCATCAATGCAGTGTCTGTTCTCAACCCATCAGGAGTTTTTTACTCATATCCTAATTTATTGGGTGAACCCAGCGCGTTCTGCAGTGCTGAGCTGCAAAACTGGGCAGTCGAGTCCTCCATTGAGATGAGCCAAAAAGCAGTCTGGGTGGCACAATGTGGTCCTTGTTTTCCCATGGACAAGGCAGCCCTGGACCCCTCTAAGCTTCTCCAAAACCTTGTCCTTTTGTGCCAGACCAACCGATATCAGGGTGTCGAGCATCTCAAACGCTGCTGGTCTCAAGGAAACTGTGGCAATGCAGACACCATCATGGATCTGACGCATGGAGCAGTGGCCAGATTGCTTCTGGCCATCCTGACCTCACCCAGCAAGCATCTGTCATGTACCTTCCACCCAAAACACCTTTACTCACATCCACAGTAACCCATTTAGGACCATCTGAGGTGCTGTTTTTTAGTCCCTAGCTCTCCCCAAAGCTTCATGGACGATTCCTCAGGGAAAGGAATAAAATGGGATGATGCTAAAGCAACCACCTGAAAAATCATCTATACATACAAATAAGAAACCCTTGGCCACTTGGGATAAGACATGAGGCTGTCAGATGACCTCTAGAACAAAGCCCTTCCTGAATGGTGGTGACCAAACTTAGGGTACATCTCCTTCCTTCAGTGATGCTCCACACTGTGCAGGGACCCCAGCTAAAACGCAGGAAGGCTGCAGGAGCTCATTCATCCATCCTTTTCCTCCCTTCGAGCATGTGTCCCCACTGGGGACAGGGTCTGGATGCTGGCAGCCCCAACAACAAGCGAACTGAAGAACACAGCAACATGTATCACAAAATCCCCAGCAGTGAGCTTTTCCCTGATCCCCATCCCTGCAGACACAGTGCATGTGTTGGAATGAACACTGGCAGGATTGTGATCCCCACGGTCATCCCAGCTTTTGCGCAAGCACTCTCTGTGTCATTCCACCCTGCCAGGTGACTGCCTGGGGAAGGTGTAACACCACAAGCTGTCAGCACCACCGGCCTGACCTACCAAGCTGTCAGCACCTCCTGTGTGCACACTGGGCTACAGTTGCTTCATAGAGCTCAAAATAACCCGGTGCCAGAAGGAAAGGGGGAAGCGGGCAGTGAGCAGTGATGCTCTGTGCAGGGATGATGCGCCTGTGCCAGCCCTCCCCATCAGCAAACACACCTCTGCTGGGGCTCCTCTAACAGGCTTGGGTTTAAATCACTCTCCGAGGCAAACATCGGTAAAACACCTTCAACTTATCATCTATTACCTGCCACTTGTTCATTTCATACAATCCCAGACTGGTTTGCGTTGGAAGGGACCTCAAAGCTCACCCGGTTCCAACCCCCTGCCACTAGAGCAGGTTGCTCCTCGTTTTCAGGCTCTTCCTTGCTCTTCTCTTCTCTTTTGCTAAGGAAGAGTATTTACATAGCCCTGATCCTAATTTTGCCGTAACAGGCACCAGTGCTTAGATGGTGCATGGGAAATCTTCAGCTTTAGCTGTTTGGTGTGAAAAACAGCTTTCAAGAGCAGGCTCAGAAATATCTATTATCCCACCACGTCACTTCACACCACACTGTTAAACAAACAACCCAAAACAAGGCAAGAAGGAGGTTTTAAGTCAGTAGTATTAGCGCTGCCTTTGGAGCCTGGGGAGTTAATTTGGGTTTAGTGCAGTTTTGCTCTTGTCTTTGGGGCTCTGTAGCTGCCCAGTGACAGTGAGGGTGTTTAGTGAGCTGCTATAAATGCAAAGGAAAAGGTATATGGGCCACTGACAGGAATCCCTCTGGTGCTACAGAGCCCCAGGGACATGCTGGAGAGATGAATCCCAGAAACCATGGAGGAATGCAGCAGGCATAGCTTGTGCATAGGGTCAGAGAGCAGTGATGCTCTCATGGGGTTCAATCCATGCACAGCATCCCGCAGCACCCCACATGCAGGACTCAGTCCCAGTGCAGCCTCCCAGCCCATTCCCATTCCCAATGATAATTGGAGGAAATCCTCATTTCCCGCCCAAACCAAATATTTTCCCTAAGACAATGAGCCCTTCGCTGTGAGTTGGGGAAATGGGTTTGCTCAGACCCGCCATCAGGCAGCCTCATGAGTGATTACTGTGTATTTATGTATCTCCAGGTTGCACATCCCTCTTGCACCCGGCCTTTCACATCCCAAGGGATTGTGGCCGAGCATCCTTAGAGCATCACAGGCTCATGCCAACATGCTCTGCTGAAAGCCTAGCAGAGATGGTGGCAGAAGGGCCATGCTGCTCTCCTCATGATCCTATTGCAACGCCATAGATTTAACTGGAGTGGTTCTGCCATGAGCAATGAGGACCTTGAACCCAGCTCATCCCCAGAGCAGGCAAAACTTCACAGAATCATGGAATCCCAGACTGGTTTGGGTTGGAAGGGACCTGAAAGCTCATCCAGTTCCAACCCCTGCTGTGGGCAGGGACACCTTCCACTAGAGCAGCTTGCAACCTGGCCTCGAGCGCAACACACACGGAGCAGAATCAGCACACAGTGACTGATCCAAGGTGATAACAGGAGCCTGCTTTTCCCCAGGCATCAAATTAAGGTTAGGATGGATTAAAGATGTGAGGGGCATAAGTAAACTGGAGTCATGTTTCTGTAATTGCCCCTGGGGCACCTGCACCCACTGCTGCACTGTGGCCTCCTGCAAAGTAAAGGCAGGTTTGAAATACAAGTCACTGCTCTGACACAGTCTCCATTCCAGGCTAGCGCTGAGCACCTTCCCTGTGAAACAGAGAGTGAACTGCCCTCCTGGGTTATTTAGGGCCACCTCCTGAAATGCTTTGGGAGGCTTTTGCAAGAAAGAGGCTCCCAAAGAACTGTTCTCATCATCACCACTACAACTCTGCACTGAAAAGGCTCCCCAGTGCCCAAAGGAGCCGTTCCCACCACTGCACTGCGCCTAGCACAGATCCAAACCCTGCCCCCTGCTCCATCCTTCCAATGCCAATAACATCCTGTAGCAACGGATGAAGCACCTTCAAGGGGAGAAAAACCTGCTGAGATTTGCTGTCTGCAAATCCCGATGCCACTGCATCCTCCTGGACCATGGCAGGAAGCAGCGAGCCTGGAAATGTCCTGGAATGCTGGGGTTTGGGTGGTTTATTTAAAACAGAACAACCACTCTTGGCCACTGCTTTTGAGCATGTTAACTGAGTCAAGGATGAATCCCTGTGCCTTATAAAAGCTGGTTTTTGGGTCTGTGTAGCACACGAGCCCAGGGAGCAGAGGGTTAAACAGCAGGCCATGGACCAGATGTGCATCTCTGGGATACAACTGGATTTTGTCCGTGTTTGGGGCAAACACTGCCAAGCTTTGTTTGCATTCCCAGCCCTGTCCTTCCATGTGAGCACGAACAAGGGTGCAGCACCCAACCCTGCATCCCCGGGCCCTGTGGTGGGATGGAGCTGGGAGCAGAGGATGGAGCTGGGAGCAGGGGTGGTAGGACATGGTCCCTGGATACCAAGGGACCCTTCAGCACTCAGACCCCCATTGCACGAGCAAGGGATGCTGCTGGAGGAGCCCGTGTGCACAAGCTCCGTTCCATGCTGGAAAAGTAATTTCATGGCAAAACCAGCCATGTCCCAGAGCACGGCGCGTTTCTTGCTTCCACAGCTGAATTTATTTTCAGCCCATTGTGTCTGGTGAGTCACAGATTCATAACTGGGGCAGATGGGACCACTTTGACTGTAAAACCAAAACAATGGATGTCATGGCATTCCACGTTATTGCTATTAAAAGCTCTGACGGGTGACTAAAATAGAGGCTGCTGCAATAAATCAGCTCCTACAAGCATCCTCTGACTTTAAAGCGCCTCACATGAAATGGGCACTCTGGGGCTGCACTAACAAATCAGCCCTTTATAGGGAGATGGATCTTTCCTTCATGCTGCTTCTGGCAGCAATAGGACCTGGTACCTAAAAGCAAGGTTTTATTGCTGTGGTAGCACCCAAATGGCATCCTACATGAGCCTCAGGAGCTTGGGGATAGGGGTAGGTGAAAAAATGCATTGTCTTTATTGGTCCATTTGGGAAACTGAGGCAGGGAAACCTCAGTGAGTAGCACTTGGTCTACCCTGTGTTGGTGGACACCAGAGATGAGGTTTGCTGCACGTCAGTGAATAGACAGTTGTTTGTCAAAGGAACAGTGAGGGGGAGAAAACCAGAGGAGCAAACATCATTATGAACCTCATTTCCAATCTGAACTTGGATTTGTTTTAACTGCTTGTGCTTTAGATACATAAGTAGCAGGGCAATGAATAACGACGGCTGCACGTGGAAGAGCCTGACCAAGTCAAAACCAGGCACCCTTCGAGGTCCTCTGCGCCCTCCAAACTGATGCTTTCCTTTGCATCCTGAACCAAAGGCTTTTTCCCACCAAGCCACAAGCTGACCTTTTGGAGGCTCTCGTTCGTGTTTATTTAACAAACACCAGGGCTTGGGAGCTGGAATCTGTCTCAGGAGTTACATCAACAGCAATCTATTTCCTGGGATACGTCTGGAATTCAAAGCCTCCCGTTTTTCACTACCTTTTGGCAATATTTGCCGCGGGCTCAAGTGGGTGCTGACGCTGCTCCAAGGTCACTGCTGCCCCTCCTGCCTTCACCAGCAAGGCTCCAACTGCCAAAGCCGGAGCAGAAAAACTTCTTAGGTGAAAATGGAGGGAATTTTACCCCTCGAGGAAAGAGCTGGGTCGTCAGGGAGGAGAGGTCGCTTCTCCTGTCCTGCAGTTTGAACTTGTCCCCACTCAGCATCAAGACCAACCCAATACGTTTCCAACTAGAGGGCTGATTTATTTCAGCTTTGGGAGTGTGCAAGCTCCTTTGTGCATGGATCCTCATGGAAACTGCCATTATTCCGTAGTTTGGAAGGGAAAACAAGGCAGGGGACAGCCCGCTCCCAACCATCAAGAGCATTACTGATGTCGAGAGAGCTGGGCTGGTTCAGTCTGGAGAAGAGAAGGCTTCTTAAGGGGAGACCTTAGAGCAGCTCCAGTGCCTAAAGGGGCTGCAGGAAAGCTGGAGAGGGGCTTGGGACAAGGGCCTGTAGGGACAGGCCAAGGGGAATGGCTTTAACCTGCCAGAGGGGAGACTGAGATGAGCTCTTGGGCAGAAGCTCTTCCCTGTGAGGGTGCTGAGGAGCTGGCACAGGGTGCCCAGAGAAGCTGTGGCTGCCCCATCCCTGGCAGTGTTCAAGGCCAGGTTGGACACAGGGGCTTGGAGCAAGCTGCTCTAGTGGAAGGTGTCCCTGCCCGTGGCAGGGGTTGGAACTGGGTGAGCTTTAAGGTCCCTTCCAACCCAAACCAGTCTGGGGTTCCATGATTACACACCCGCTCCTCTGGATCTCCATCCCAGGCTGAAGGTGTTTTTAATGCTGAAAAACACACAAACCACACAACCACACATCAGGAGGACGGTCTTGTGATCCTTGGTGCAGATGACTCCATCCTCTGAAGGCACGTGCTCCTTGAGGACAATGAAGTTACCCCATGAACGGCACTGTGTGCCCACAGCAGCCACTGCGCAGCATGAATAGCCCCGTTGTACCCAGCATCTCAGCACCCTTCCCGTAACAGGCACCTTTCAGGCACAAAGTCTGCTCTATAACAAGTCCTTATCAGGCACACCCAGTGCTTCATCCTCACCACCTTCTGAGCTGGTGTCCACTGCTGCCAGTGCCCTCTCCTCCACCCTTCACAGCTATTTATGATGAACTCATAACCACAGGATACAAGAGCATATTGTGCTTTAATTGCCTTATCGTTCTGTAGCCGCTACTCTCTGTCCCATATACTATAGGCCACACTGTACAATACAGAGCTTCATGGAGAAGTAGTCTGCCAGCTGTCTGGGACTCCTCAGTGTACATGGCTAAACCCTCACAGGAAAGGAAGGAGGTTAGAGAAAACTCAGGTGAAGAAGACATTAGTACAGTATTTGTATGAGAGACGGAGCTCTTCAAATTACAGATGCTTTGAAGGCTCACAGAGAAGCCAAACCCTTGTGGGAGCCATCAGAAATTTAGTTTCTCATAGAATCCCAGCCTGGTTTGTGTTGGAAGGGACCTCAAAACTCATCCAGCTCTCACCCCTTGCTCAGCGCACCCACCCTCCATCCCCCAGGCACGTCCCTTAAAGCTGTTCTCTCTGTATGCACACAGGGAGTTTTCCACGCCCAGAGGCTGTTCCTGCACATGCCCCAAGGAGCTGGTGGGGCTGAACCTTTCCTGGAGGAACATGGACTGAAAGAGGAGCTTCACCAGACCTCAGCTGCTGGTGCCCTTCGCCTGGACCCTGATGGACTCCACGTCAGGACTGCATTACCATGGTGATGATCTTAACCAAACCGCGGCAAAACAAAGGTGCTGACTCCGTAACAAGCAGGACTGAGCTGGTAAGCTTCCTGAGAGCTATCTTCCAAACTCTGTTGCCACAGCTTTGCCATAGATTTATAATAAGGGCTTCTTGTGCTGCAGGGCTGGATCTTCACACTGTGGAATCCTGGAATGGTTTCTGTTGGAAGGGACCTTAAAGCTCATCCAGCTCCAACCCCTGCCACGGGCAGGGACCCCTTCCACTAGAGCAGCTTGCTCCAAGCCCCTGTGTCCAACCTGGCCTTGAACACTGCCAGGGATGGGGCAGCCACAGCTTCTCTGGGCACCCTGTGCCAGCGCCTCAGCACCCTCCCAGGGAAGAGCTTCTGCCTAAGAGCTCATCTCAGTCTCCCTTCTGTCAGTTATACAAATATGACTTGTTATAAATATATATATATATAAAATATATATATATACCACTTATACATATAGGTGATTTGCTTAAAAAACATCTGCAAGAAGGACAGCTGGGTCTGGAAATGTGCTATCTCAAATGAAAATCTCTCAGGAACACCCATACCAAAGTGTTACAAGGCAGGAAACAGAAGGGGCAGGAGATAGCGAGGGCTCATTCTGCCGCTGCCGGGGACGACTGCAAACTGTCACTCAGGCGGCTGTCACTGCTGTGACAGGCACGTCACATCCTCACACTAAGCCTGTGTGAGGACAGCAATCTGCTCCACCAGGGCTGGCCATGGCTCTGCTTGCCACAGATGACTCAGACAAACCCGCTGCTGCAAGGGTTCCGGCACACAACACCCCAAATCCTGTGGGAAACGCTGACATAGAGATGGTGGAAAGTGGTGGACATGGAGGTGGGCCATGACCAGTCCCCAGGTCAACACATAGCAAGGTACCCTTTGGAGAAGAATCAAACCAGACCATGGGAGAGGAAAACCAAGCAGGTGTCTCTCCATCACAAAGCATCCCTGGGAGACTGCTTAGCAAATCCATGTTTTCTCACCCAAACAGCTTCTCCTGGTGCCTTGCAAAGGGTGAAAGCACCCGTTCTTGCCAAAATCAACCCAGCCAGGACAGCTGGGTTCCAAGCCACCTCCTGCCACCCTTACAACATTGCCCATCTCCCACATTTTTGAGGTGCATCCACACCAGCTCTTTGAGAAACATCCCAATTCATGGGGAAATCTAACCCTGACCATTTCTAAGCACAGCCTGCCTTATGGACACAGTCACTGGAGCTGCAAGACCAAGCACTGCACCTAGGAAGGAGAGCACAGTGCTGCAAGATTAAGCCACACACCAACAGAACAACTGATGGGATTCCAGAGGTTGGATGTTGTCCTCCTCAGGCTTGTGCTTCACATGGAAAAGGGGAATGAAAGCTGACGTTGGAAAGCAAACCCCAAGCCCCACACTGAAATGACAGGATGGTTGATGTCCTTGTTTAAGGGTGGTCAGGGATGCCAGGCAGCTCCCCTGGTACCCAAGCCCATAGCAACTGTCTTCCTCACATCTCACCTGCCTCTGGACACTGGGGATACATTACACATCACCATCACCCACTTGCTTGAGTATCACCCACCAGGTTTATACCCACTTTAAAGGCCCAAAGCAGAGCATTTGCAGGCACTTCAGGCATGCAGAAGGATTTTCATGCTGCTCTGGCTCCTAAAAGTTGCCGTTATTTCAGCAACCACTATGTCCCTGGTTTGGGTTCTGCCTGAAGCCAAAGCCTCTCTGGTTTGATGCTGTGTGAGTAAGTAAGGGGAGTGATACGGGATCACCTCCCCTCTCTGAGCTATGGGAATTGCTGAGAGAAGAGGCAAACCCAGGATTCTGAGGAATTAACAGCAATGTTCTCCCCAGGATTTTCCCTCCTAGCAGAACTTTAACATTTAGGTCTCTTTCTTCATTAGCCCAGTTATGTGGCCATGTAATTGCTTCCAGGAGTGGCTCCCTCCTTTCCTGCCTGGCCTGAATATCCCTCCTGCTATGAAGAAAACACTGCTTTCAGGTCAAATTAGTCCTATTTCGATTGTGGTACCAGGTTTCAGGCCTATAACACATGTGGTTACAGCACAAGCCCAGAATTAACCAATCCACTGCCAGAGCTGGATGTGGATCCAGCACCCAGCACCCTGAGCTCCATTCCCAGGGATTCATGGCATGCCTCGTGCCTCAGTTTCCCTATCTGTAAAGTGAATGCTTTGAGTTACACTGGGAAACCCAGTCTGGACACGTTGGCTTTCCTTTGCTTTGACTCATGAGGACCATTGCACACAAGTCATTCCTACTCCGTATAAAGCCAGACTAGAGGACACGTGCAGCCACGCGGACACCTCACCACGATCTCAGCTCTTAACACCTAACTTTCCAGTCTCATCCCAGGAGAGGCATTAAAACAGCCTGAGGGAATACCCAAGCCTGCAGGGCTTCCTTGAGCACACTTATCCCTTGTGTCCTTCTGCCCACGAGGAATTAGTTACTTTTCACAGCATTCCCATCCCGGGGAGGGCTCTGACCGTGCCCCACGCCCCACCAAAGGCAAGAATGCTCACCATAACTTGCCTAATCCTGCTCCTCCCTCTGTGCCAGTCCTCCCACGTGGAGAGCAGCCTGCCAGCACTGCTCCTCATAGCTCAATAGCTATGAAAACCCTGGCCTCATCCAGCTCCTGGCTTCCCTTTCTTCCCATCCTGCAGTCCTAAATCCCTGCCTCCGGGATCCACCCGCTGCCATGGGAACCTAAACCAGGCTGGGTTTCCTCCCTGGAAACTGGTGATGCTCCACAGGATGTGCCTTGGGCTGGATCCCAGTCACAGAGTTCCTTGGTAATGGTGGTGCTGGATGTTGGTGGTAGCAACCGCTGGGTATTCAGCCACCCAGCCTGGATCAGCGGGTGAGGAGAGGATGGGAAAGGGGGTGCCCATTGCTCCTGTCACCACCAGCACTGGGGCAGATGCCAGGTAATCCCTTCCCCATTCCTACAGTGCTCATGCCTTGCACCAAGGGGCTTTGGGACCCTTTCTTTATGGTATCTGTGCTTGCAGAGGCTGAGTAACCTGATTTTTGTAATCCTTGGGTCACCTGCCCATGCCAAAGCCATGTTCTCAGGGTGCCCAGAGAAGCTGTGGGTGCCCCATCCCTGGCAGTGTTCAAGGCCAGGTTGGACACAGGGGCTTGGAGCAAGCTGCTCTAGTGGAAGGTGTCCCTGCCCGTGGCAGGGGTTGGAACTGGGTGATCTCTGAGATCCAACCCAAAGCAGGCTGTGATTCTATGGTTCGATGATGAAAATCAGGGCAGATGCTCCCAACATGGCTGCCTCCAGGATGAAGCACAGCAGATAGCTGCACTAAACCAAAACCAGGGGTGAGTTTTCTGGCCAGCAGAAGGAGATAGCCCACCATGGGAGGTGGCCAGGGTGAGCTCCCTGCTCCCACAGTGGCAGCCCTGGGATCTTCAGCCCCCCATTATCTCTATCTTCTGCAGCACGGGTGGTGTCATTGACTTTACAACTATAAACTGTTGATGTGGGAAATGCTGAATCATGAAACTGCAGAAAGAGAAGCTTCATGAGTGTGAAATGGAAAGGTTGCTCACACTGTCTTCAGTGCATCATCTCTCTTTGGCCCTCACCAAACTCCAGTGACTTGGTTTTGCAGGGAGAGGACCCGGGAGCAAACCCCTCCCCAGTTCATGGCTCAGATGTGTTATCTGGTTCTGTGCAGTAGATTGATGTGGGAGGTTGTGCTCTGTGCTTGCAACTGAATATGAATATGATAACATCTCCAGAGTGGAAAATTACAGAGGCTAAGATTCTCATACTGTAGCAGTATGAATTCAACTCCTAACGGGGCCTAGGTTAGGTGCCTTGGGTGCTGCCTTCACCTCTCCATGGCAGCAATGGGGCTCCTCTCTCCTGAGCTCAAAAACGTGGGGTTTAACATAATCCTGCTGGAAACACATGCCAGGAGGAAACAATGCCATGGTGGGATCAGTGTGGAAAACACAGCACAGAACAGCAATGTGGGAATTTCTTAAAGTAATCCATTTGGAGGGGAATGTGTTTTCTCCTTAGACAGAAGGATGCGTTTCCCCATCACATCTGAGTCACTCCCAGCCTTAGGAGGACGCAAAAGGAGTTTTATCAGTGAACAGCATCACCTCAGCGCTGAGCCCCATGCGCAGGACCAGCCCCACCACCTCTCACCTGCGTCATCTTGGCAAGGTCCAGCGAGGGCCGTTGCTCCTGAACCTCCTCCGGTCTCCGCCGCTTGACGCCAACCTTTTTGTCATTCAGGACGCAGGGCTGCGAGCGGCTCCGGGACAGCCCCCCTGCCCGTCGGCCCAGCTCCGGTGTGGAGGCAGGAGTGCTGCTCGCCGATGGCACGCAGTACTCCGAGGAGGAGAAGTGGTCGTGAGAGCAGGACAGGGACCTCTGCATGTCCACCCCGCGCCCGCCCGTGGCTGATCTCCTCGGCTGGCACCCCAGGCGGCTGCTGAGGGCGGGATGCTCGCAGCACAGCGGGTTGGACCGCGACGGGAGGCTGAAGCTCGAGCTCCTCTGCATGGTGGCGAAGCCATTGGAGTAGCGCTGCACGCTGCCCCCGCTGTAACAGCGCCGCTTCTCCACCGGCGTCCAGACCTTGGAGCCCAAAGGTCTCCAGGAGGAGCCACAACCGGACATCTCATCCGAAAAGGAGAGCGAGCGGCACTGGCGCTTGCTGGGGGGGGCCGACGGGTTGCCATGGGGGTCGCTGAGGCTGAGGTCTTTGATCAGGTTGGTGACGGAGCAAGTGGTGGCTGTATCCCTGGGCCAGCGCGAGCCCTCCTCGCCCTTGTCCGACAAGCAGTCCCAGATGCTGGCGCCCGGCTGCTCGAGCTGGAGTGGACATTTCCTGCTGAGATCTCTCCATCTGTCATTTTCTGGTTCAGAAAGGAGAGGGGAATAAAGGAACCCAAGTAAGAAACACGCACAGGCGTTAGCATTCATTAATTCGGCGATCCGCTTTCTACGGCCGTAAAACAAAAGGAGCGGCATATGGGATGCTCTCCTGAACAAATTAACTCTTGGAATATGGTTTTCCAAACTGCCAGCAGAACGGTTGCTGCGGTGTAGATGGAGAGGGAGACAAAGTGATAATCGCAGCAGGAGCAAAGCTGCTAGGAGAAGATCAAAACATGCCTTTGAGTCTCCAGATTGCACTAGCTAAGGGAAATGCAGCAGTATAAAATGTATGGCCATTGCCTTAGCTCTGTGCTAAGTCATGTCTCACACGCATGTGGTTTGTCCTGGGTTCCACAATGAGTAATTGCCTGACGAGTTCCCCAGAAAGATGTAGCACTGTTGGGGTGAGATAGCCCTCAGGGGACCTGAGGACCTGAGCAGCCTTCAAGTATCTGAAGGGGAGCTATAGGGATGCTGGGGAGGGACTCTTCATTAGGGACTGTAGTGATAGGACAAGGGGTAACGGGTTAAAACTGAAACAGGGGAAGTTTAGATTGGATATAAGGAAGAAGTTCTTTACTGTGAGGGTGGTGAGGCACTGGAATGGGTTGCCCAGGGAAGTTGTGAATGCTCCATCCCTGGCAGTGTTTAAGGCCAGGTTGGAAAGAGCCTTGGGTGCCACGGTTTAGTGTGAGGTGTCCCTGCCCATGGCAGGGGGGTTGGAACTGGATGATCTTAAGGTCCTTTCCTACCCTAACTACTCTATGATTTTATGACCAAACACCAGAAGGAGATGAAATAGAAGTTGGGATGGTCCTAACAGCTACAGGGGTGATCCCACCAGCATCCCGCTACCTGTCATAACACAGAAATCCCAGCAGGGCCATCAGAGCCTATGGGAAACCAAAATCAACCCGACACCGATTGGGCTGTCCTGCTTTCAGACACTGCTAAAACAGCATTGCTCCAGTGGAACCAACTGACGCCACTGAGGCTCTGAGCATCTCTCCCAGACCGACCCAAAGACACTGTGCAAAACAGGGGGTGCATATAACAAGCTCAAGATGGCTGATAATATATATGGGTGTATGCACATACATATAGATAAGATAGACATACAGATAGATATAGATATATAAAATAGATGCATGATAAACCTCCAGCAAGTCTTTGCAAGATGCTGTCCTTAGGTCCCTGTTGTGAGGCTCATTGTCCATGTCCTCTCTGTCCCCCACATCTGGGTGCTCTGGCCCAGATACCCCTGGTCAGTTACCCTTATGAAGCACGAAAGAACTCCAACTATACTGCAGCAACCTGGGGTCAGCATCTCTTTGGGGCTGCCTTGAAAACCCCATGTGTACCTAGCACAGCCAATTGTTTGCATTTCTTTAACACACATAACATTGAAATGTTTATTTAAAGGAACAAATTGATTAATACACCTATTTTAATACACCTTTTTAAGATGTTCTCCCTCTCTTTCATTCAGCTTATTTACATGGGAATTTGCCCTGCAAACCTGCCTTAACAGTCTTCCAACAGAGCACAGAGCACAGTGTAAGATGGTGGTGATCTGTTGCATGGGTTTGGGGTTACCCTAAAGATATTCATTTTATCAGATGGGTAAAGAACCAAGAAACTTGCACCTTGGCCTGAAATGTATGTAGCTACGGGCATGGTGCAAAGTCTTCCATGTGGGAAGACTGCAAACCCAGAGGCAGCTGTATCCAGAAATCCCACTGATGACTGTGTCCAAAGAGAGGATTAAGGGTGATGACCTCAGCCCCACACACATCCCACTGACAATAACAGAAGTAGCACCAAGGCCTGGTTCCCCAGGCTCCCTGCAGGCATTGATACTCAACAGGAAAACCATGATAGAAGAGGACAACCCCATCGGCTGTGCAGTGGAAAAAAGTCATCACCAAAACCAGTCACCAGTTCTCCGTAACTGCTGCTGTGAACAGAGCACACCGTGCTTGCTGTTGCTGCCAAGTTTCATATGATCATATCTAAATCATGCAAGGCTTCGTAGGGGTTTTGGGGTTTTCCACTCTGGCAAGTGAAGGATGAAGTAAAAGCAGTACTCAGCCCACAGCTGTAGGTACCAGGCTGATAGGGAAGATGCAGCAGTGCAGAACATTTCCAACCAAGGCTCGGTTTCAAGTCAGGAGGTCAGATTTGAGGTGCATAGCGCACTCTTGGCCACTATTCCCATTTCTCCCTGCATCCAGCTGCCACCAGAAGAGCTCCAGCCCCATCCCTCCCTGGCTCTGCCCTCAGCAACCACACAGCATTCCAACAGTTGCTGTCCCCATTGGAATAAACACAATGGAAAGTGTGAAATCTGCGCTAAACAACTACATCTATGGTGAGATCTTGATTATCTTCCCCTCTGCATTATGCTGCCAGCAGAGAGATTCCTCAGGTCAGGTCAGCAGACAAAAGGAACAGAAATAGACGCCAAGTTTTCGTGGCAAGCTGCCACCATCCTCCAGCCGGAGGCGGCACGTTGTACAAAGGGTCTTGGTGAGGAGGATACAGGACACCTTCCTCTTTCACCCCTGCTGCAGCACAAACAGCCATAAATCTTCCAAACCCTGCAAAGACAGCGGGAACTGCACCGTTATCCCCAGCAGCAGCTTGGGGTTATTTGCTCTTCCCCTTGCACTGTGAGAGCTGGGTTTTGGCAGGGCAGGAGAAGACCATGGCACAGCCCCGCCAGAAACACTGATGGGTCCCAGGCTACCACAAAACCCAGAAAATGGGGATTTTAGAGCAAATAGAAAACTTTTCAGCCTGAAACAAGTTGGACATGGGGCAGTCCAAGAGGTAAGCATGTAATTGAGGGAAAAGCCTCAGCAAAGCCTCACAGAGGAAAAGGTGCTGGTTTCTCTTCAGGTTTTAAGACTTAGCTGTGAGCTAACAGCTGTTTAGCTGTTGGAACAAGCCCAGAGGAGGCCATGAGGATGATCAGGGACTGGAGCACCTCCTGTATGAAGACAGGCTGAGGAAGTTGGGGCTGTTCAGCCTGGAGAAGAGAAGGCTGCGTGGAGACCTCATAGCAGCCTTCAAGTATCTGAAGGGGGCCTATAGGGATGCTGGGGAGGGACTCTTCATTAGGGACTGTAGTGACAGGACAAGGGGTAATGGGTTCAAACTTGAACAGGGGAAGTTTAGATTGGATATAAGGAGGAAATTCTTTACTGTGAGGGTGGTGAGGCACTGGAATGGGTTGCCCAGGGAAGCTGTGAATGCTCCATCCCTGGCAGTGTTCAAGGCCAAGCTGGACAGAGCCTTGGGTGCCACGGTTTAGTGTAAGGTGTCCCTGCCCGTGGCAGGGGGGTTGGAACTGGATGATCTTAAGGTCCTTTCAGACCCAAACCATTCTATGATTCTGTGACTAAGACTCATATCCTGAGCAGGCTGATAATGACAGCTGCAGAGGAACCATTAATACTGCTGCACATAAGCGTGTATTCATTTTTTCACATTACAAACCTCAGCCTGGTTTACTCCAAGGCAGTGATTTGTTCCAGGATAAAACCCACCACGAGAACCTCCTGGTTCACAAGTGAGTCGCTTCTCTGGAAAACCCTCCTTTGCCATCTGGAAAAACGATAGGAGAAGCCATACAACCAGAGCATGATGTAAGTGGGGCATGAGGGGCTCTTCCCCTGTTTCTGTCCTTGGATGAAATAGCATCTTCCTTTTGGATTTTAACTTAGAACTGCTAAGACGAAAACTTCAAATCACCCAGAAAGCACATCCAGCACATTTCTTTCGAGATGTTTTGAGCTGTAGATCTGTATTTCCAGGGTGAGGCTACACAAAGTGAATTTCCTGGCGTCTCTTTGGTTGTGCAACAGCTTTCCAGCTTCCAAGACACAGAGGGGTGGTATCAGCAGCCTGGGGAAAACTGAGTTTCTTGTCCTGCCCTTTCACAGGATCACAGAATGGTCTGTGTTGGACCTTAAAGCTCATCCAGTTCCAGCCCCTGCCATGTGCAGGGACACCTTCCACTAGAGCAGGTTGCTCCAAGACCCATCCAACCTGGCCTCTGGCCATGGCAGCAGGAGCCTGAACCCTCTTGCAAACCATGCATGAAGCAGCAGGAAAGAGAGACAGGCACGAAGCACCATCCAGTTCAGGTTGGAGCTGCCAGCTCCCAGGCTGCCCAGCCCCAGGGGGAACCAAAACCAAACCATTTCTGCTTTCCAAAGCAAGGCTGTGATGGCTAGCTCTGATTCATCCCTAGAAAGGGTGATCTGAGCCCTGGCTCTTGTGTCACTCCCCTAAGCCTGCATGCATTCCCTCTGTCCTGCCCAGCCTTGGGGATAGTTTGGTGGCAGGGCCATTTACCCTGGGGTGATGGGGAGCAGCCCTGCTAGGGATGCTCTATAAAGAAGATGTTGGGTGTCCAACAGCAGGAGCATTTGGGGTGCAGGTGAAGAGTGGCCACCACTGCCCAGCAGGATTCACCAGGCTGGGCAAGCAGCAACAAGCCCTGGCATTAAACCTCACCTGGTTTTTCTCTCCTCTCCATTTTCAGAGACAAACCAGAAGCCACCTGCATGTGAGCAGGGCCCAACCTGCCCTGGGATCACTGACAGCATGCTCAAACACATCCGCACCGCTATCTGTTCCCGAGTTTCCTTTCAAGTAAAACCAAGACATGCACTTGCATGAACCTGTAACAACATCCATCTGTTTTCCTGTGCAACCCTCACCACATCAAACAAACCCAGTGGTCCAGGGGACGGGGCACATCCCAAAATCAAGGAGATGGGTGTTGTCCTCCAAACATCCCCGAGAGCTGTGCACAGCCCCATGGAGAACAGGATCCATCCTCAGAGCATCACAGGCAGCTTTCCAAATGCTGAGCTTCAGGTTTTGCAGGAGCAGCTCATGGAAACATCAGGCACATTCCAGCTTCAGGTGGCCTCTTTCAGTGACTGCTCCTCTGGTGACACAGAGTAAGTTGTAATGACCGCATCTATAACCACAGAGGAGGATGTAAACCCACAGAGCTGACACAACTTTAACTGCAGCGACACAAATCTGCTGCTATAATATTTTTACAGTTCCCTTTTATGCATAATGCATGATCCTTCTGCTCAAGTTCCCTCCACGTTCTTTTCCAGTGAAATAATTTACATGAATGCATTATTTATTATGGCAACTTGTAAAACAATTACAGGTTTCAACCCATTTTCCTTCTCTCCTTTCCTTGGCAGATGAATTCTGTTTGGATCCTCACCCAAACATTTCTCTTCACACAGGTGCGTGGCCAAGTCCCTTTGTCTACATGTTGTTCGAGTTGCATTGCACTCTCCTTGTCCCCATTCACGGGGGAAAAATCAGGCTGCATTTTCCACTGCCCCCTGTTTATGTTCAGGAGTTGATCTGGGCTGCATCAAAAGGAGTGTGACCAGCAGCTCAAAGGAGGTGAACCTGCCCCTTTGCTCTTGTGAGACCTCACCTGGAGTATTGTGTGCAGTTCCGGTGTCCTCAGCATAAAAAGGACATGGAACTGTTGGAACAAGTCCAGAGGAGGCCACGAGGATGATCAGGGGCTGGAGCACCTCCTGTATGAAGACAGGCTGAGAAAGTTGGGGCTGTTCAGCCTGGAGAAGAGAAGGCTGCGTGGAGACCTCAGAGCAGCCTTCCAGTATCTGAAGGGGGCCTATAGAGATGCTGGGGAGGGACTCTTCATTAGGGAATGGAGTGACAGGACAAGAGGTAACGGGTTAAAAGTGAAACAGGGCAAGTTTAGACTGGATATAAGGAGGAAATTCTTTACTGTGAGGGTGGTGAGGCACTGGAATGGGTTGTCCAGGGAAGTTGTGAATGCTCCATCCCTGGCAGTGCTCAAGGTCAGGCTGGCCAGAGCCTTGGGTGACACGGTTTAGTGTAAGGTGTCCCTGCCCATTGCAGGGAGGTTGGAACTGGATGATCTTAAGGTCCTTTCCAACCCCAACTATTCTATGATTCTATAAATGTGGAACAAATGTACTGGTTGTAATTAGCTGGTGGCAGTGCCGTGGAGCCTTCCCATTGCAGAAATGAGATTAAAATATGATGTGCAGAGCTTTGCTTCAATGGGAAATGAAAACAACCCCCAAACCTACCGCTGGAGAATAAACACACCAGTGCTGTGGGCTCCTGGTGCCAGCAGCTGGCATTGGAGAGGGAAATTCCCCATCTGAACAGCAAAACGTGCCCTGCTCTTCACCGTGAGCCTCTGGTGAGGTCTCCCTGCTCCAGAGGAGCCTCAATGGATTTCCCTGCATGGCTTTTTCTGTCTCCAGGTTGACTGTGCTTGAAGATGCACCAAGATACTGCTCTACATTAATGGCCTTTCCAAAAATCCCCTGAAATCCCTGAAAATCACAGTTCAGAAATGAGAAGGGTGCAAGCCCTGTGGGTGCTCTTGGGATACAATCAAGGGGCTGGCCTTTCTTCTGGCTTCTTGGTTTTCCTCCATCACCCATGCAGGATGAAATGCCACTTCCACATGAAGAGATGTGCAACAACAAGGACCAAGGCTCCAACCTCTCTGGTATGCTTGCCCCTTGGATGAGAGGTGTTGCCAAGCCATGCCAGTGGTGGAGTGTTCCAAAGGACGTATGAACTGACCCACGCGCTTCATCCATCATCCTGCTCTGCTGCAGCACTCTATGAGGCCAAATTCTGGGGGTGCTTTCCAAGGAAAAAGCATATGATGGTTATATTAAAAGAGCATTTCACAGATGTATGCAGCATCCATTCCCAATGGGCTCAAACCCATCCTCTTCCTCCCTTTTACAAGCAGGACTGTGCGTGCAACACTCTCTGCGCCGGGACTCCCATCCTACATCCAGAGTGATTGCACTTGCAAGCACCTTGTCACAGCCTCAATAAACCCCAGCCTGCAGCTTGCCTCAAAGATAACTTCTTGCTTATGCAGAAACCAGGAGGCCAAGGCTGTCAGCATGTTCCTGCTGAGCTTCTCATACAGGACCAGACTAGTGCAGCCTCTGGTGCTACTGACTTCGATGCTGATTACTTCTTATATACCCACTAGGGGAAGGTAAGGTGATGCTGCCAATGCCTTGTTAAAATAGCCTAAATTTTCTTCTGCCATCCATTCAAAGGCTGAGCAATTTCAACAGAGGAACTCAAAAGTAATGCCCCAACTTTATGTCACCTTCTTTTTCTAGCACAGCCATTCACATGCGACTGCAGGGGAAGAAAAGGGGAGGAGAAAAAGATCCTTATGCCACAGGACAATTCTTATACTTCCAGACGCTTCAAGGAGAAAGGAAAAAATAAGTTGTTGCATTTATGTTTCCAGGCATTTCACCTCTAATCTTCCTTCCAGCAAAGGGCTATATAAAGATAAATCCAATCTTTTTAGTATTATCATCACACTGGCAGGAGTATTTCTTTAAAATCTAAAAATCAGAAGGTTATATAGGCCACGTTGAGAAGTGGATCTAACATTGCATCATCTGATGTATAAGTCTTTCATAATGTCTACTCATATATTGAGTTACATTCCAATCTATAACCAATTTTCAGGCTCTTGATTTGTTTAGAACCTTATGAGGTAAGGTGCATCTAAGATGCAAGGGCTTCAGTTTACTCTTTTTCCCCATGTTATGCCACAGGTAAGCAGGACCCCAGCTGGTTTCTTGGTCATGGTGCATTACACACCCCTTGGGGCTTTGACCCAGCTTCTTCCTTCTGCTTCCTGGAGAATGTGCTCCTGAGCCACCATCCAGGTTTGGATGATGCTCTCCCAGCAGCCTGCCCTGCTGACCCATGGCCACTGGGACCAGCCACAAGCTGCCTTCCTGCCAAAGCTGCCCTTGGCTCCAAAGGCAGCCAGGAAGATCCCATGCCAAGAACCTCAGCCTCTTCCAGGTAAAAACCTGGAAAATTAAGCCAATATCCCCCCATCCCACCAACATCACCCACTGGACTATAAGTCTCTGCCTTCTGCTGGCTGTGCTGCCAGTCCAAACTCCACTGTGTTCATTTATCTCAGTGCTTTCCACCAACAGGGACTTTACCCTTTGATCTGGAACATTCCCTAAGTTTTGCATTCGGTGCCACTATAACCATAGGTCTTCTTTAAAAAGTCAAGCAAGTCTGATTGTGACCCACGTTTAGAGACATTAAGAACAACACTCAGGAAGGATGCCTAAAATGAAACCCAAGCTAAGTGATGCCCTTGCATTCTGGAGAGACTGGCTCCTCTGGACTGGGTATGATGAAGCCCATTACATGGCAAGCTGTGATCAAGGAGGTGACATTTGTTCCCCTCGGAAAGAGGATCATTTGGCAGCCAAGGAAGATCAGAGCAGCGCTAGGAAGACACAGAAGGCTTTGTAAAAGCTCTTTAAGACAAGCTGCTTTTCAATTAGGCATAGACTCATCAGATCTGCTGGAGAGCCTGCCAGTGCCGCAGTGCAAGACAAAACCATCTGATCGGGTTTCTTTGTTCCTCACTCATGCTTGACAGGCAGGAGAAAGGGAACGGGCTGTCTCTACCCCTTCTTGACTCAGAAGCTTGTGACTTCCATCTGAAAAACTCCAAATGCTTTCCATCTTTCCCTGCCTCCAAGTGCCCGGAGTTAGCAGAAAGCTTGGGAAATATCTCCTGTCAATGCTCAGGTCCCATTAGCACTAATGAGAGTTGTGTCCATGAGGAAAAGGGGCAGCTCTTTTGTCTGTAAAGTCCTGGCTTTCACAGCAAGCAGCTTGGCTCAAAGTAAAACTTGACCTGCAAGTTTTAATGGGGTTTTGAGACTTAACCGAGTGACTGCTTCCCCCTACAAAGCCCAAAGAGCACAATGTACCAGCACAGCCTCCAGCACTATCAGCATCATGGGCCAAGGCACCAATCCCCCGTCAGTTTTGGGGGCTGTTCAGCATAAAAATTGATAGTAAGCTCTGACATAAAAGTTATTCAACATCCTATACCATGGTTACCATCAAAGGCAAAATTAAGACATTTTCCTTCTTGTTTGAGGCCTGTCCAAACACTTTGTGCCAAGTGGTAGAACGTTTTAGTGATAACACTGATATATATTACTTGCACTCTGCCAACAGTTCAAGAGCCATGGTCATGGGCTGGATACTCGAACACAGCCTCAGACCCAAAGTGCTTATAATCTCAACTGTTACTATAAAAATAAGCAGATGTATCAAAGGGGAGGGGGAAGGAGATAAGCAATTCACTCAGCAGTGGTAACTGGCAGAACCTCTGGGAAGGAGGGTGGCATGAGCAGGATGGACACCACTAGCGGGTGGTGGGATGGGTGCCCCTCCATCCACACTGTGTTGGGCAGGTTGGTGATGCCCACCCCAGGGGCTACAGGGGAGTGTTTTGGGGGAGACTGAACTGTTCAGGACATCTTCCCACCTGTTGCTATTTACTGGAACAGGTTGCCCAAAGAAGTGATAAATGCTCCATCCCTGGCAGTGTTTAAGCCCAGGTTGAATGGGGCTTGGGTGATATGGTCTAGTGTGAGGTGTCCCTGCCCATGGCACAGAGTTGAAACTGGATGAGCTTTAAGGTCCTTTCCAACCCAAACCATTCTATGATACTTGAAAGCAGGAACGGAGGTGCAGTAAACACAGACAGAAGTGTCTCCTACTTACCCATCACGCCACAAGAGAAGAGGGTAGGTCCTTGACTCATCTTTGGAGTGTGCTGCAAACAACCAGAGAAACCGTTCACTTCCCGCAGACTCGAACGGGGCACCAGAAACCACCCTGCCTCCAGCTCTGACAATGCTACATTGCACCCAGGAGGGAGAAGAGCCTTGGGTGCCCACAATGGTCCTGTTTCAGAAGGGACCAGGGGACAGACCCAGTCATCTTCCATCAATGAAATCCAATTTCATTAACTCTGGGGATGGTGGTGAGGCACAAACTTGCAGATTATGGGTCCTGCAGCTAGTCCTTACCCATGGGAATAGCTGCAGTGAGGTCCCAGCCCCAGGACCCAAAACACTGGAGAAACTGAGTTGGGAGCTGGAATTCAGGGGCAGTTCTGTACTGAATTCACTGACAAGTAAGCAGCAGCAGTGGCATCTGAACCCCGTCCAAGCCCATTAAGTCCTCCCATCTAGGTACAAAACTATTCTATGATTCTATTTAGGTTTTTAAACATAGAGCGTTTCTAAGGCCCTCACCACAGCGCTTCTGGGGAGTCCACATTCAGATTGTGCTGATTTGCACTAAAAATAGGGGGAAATGCAACTATACGGGTGCAAAACAATCCCAGTTGTTTTATATGCTCTTTTTTTCCCCAAGAATTTTCCTCTTGACAGTGTGAGAGACATCATCAGACTTCTAAAAATGGGCATGGACAGTTCTATACGCAATAAATCAATGTCATCTGCAGCTACATGCCATTTCAGCTATGCCTGCAAATCACTTCCATACTAATTGTTCTTTTATTATCCCCCAAAATATCCATATTCTGCTTCTGAAGTGTCTCCTGGCAACACCACTGAGCAAGGCTTTACATCATCTGAGGGAAGCACCAGCATGACCTCTCTGTTCATCCGTGCTACCACGGCTGCGGTTTATCTGGCGTTAGGCCACCACATTCGCACCTTCTCTCCTCATCCACATCTTACACGTTGCTTGCTCACATGAGGATGATGATAATAATAATGTAATATATAATGATAATAATTATAATAATAAATACTGGAACCTGCTTCCACAGAGCAATCCAATAAAAGGATCCCACTTTATACACATAATACTGTAAACAGTGAATATAGAGGGATGTGGAGGCAGAAAACAACGATGGGATCCAGACATAATGTAAATAAGAGCTGATCATCTTCTTTGGAGCATGTGCCACTTTTCTATGTGTAGTAAGGGTATCTCCAGCTGTCAAGCCCCACCTTAGGAAGCAGCAGGTTAGAATTAATCAGGAGACAGCAAGGACAAGCAGCTGTCTCCAAAGAGTGCCCAACAACTTTATGTGACATGTCCCATATTGAGTATAACTCTTTGGGCAAAGCTGGCACAGGGTGCCCAGAGAAGCTGTGGCTGCCCCATCCCTGGCAGTGTTCAAGGCCAGGTTGGACACAGGGGCTTGGAGCAAGCTGCTCTAGTGGAAGGTGTCCCTGCCTGTGGCAGGGGTTGGAACTGGATGAGCTTTAAGGTCCCTTCCAACCAGTCTGGGATTCTATGACCAGATTTTGGTAGGTGCTCCACTGCTCAGACATTTATGTCTTTTAGGCTTTGCTTTTTGGCCTTTCCCATGAAGTCAATGGAAGAACTCTTTCTTTCTTTGGAGGACCAGTCTTTTTGCCCCAGTTCAACAGCCCAGACAACCCAGCAATCCACCTTGTGTAACCAGAACTATCACTGCACTATTGACCCAGCTCCAGGGCTGCAGGAGGCACTCGGCAAACACGTGGGGGCAAAGTTTCTCATTACAGCTCTGCACCTCCACTCCCTGCCATCGGCCAGCCCCAGTGCCCATCCCTTCCCGCAGGAGCAGAAGAAACCATTTCTCATGTGCCTCTGCAGCAAGTTTCCCTCCTCTTGCCCTGCACACCTGCAGGACACAGCCACCACCAGATGCTGCCTCTTGGTGCCCAGAGCAGCAGCCACAGGAGATGCTGCCTTCCCAGCAGGAGCCAGCACTAAAGAAGGGCATTTTTCCAACAGATCAATATCCTTCCTTCCCAAATTTCCCCCTTTTAAGGCAGGATTTAACGCTGCCTCCACCTTGCTTGCCTTCTCTTCCACCATGCGCTCCCAGGGCAGGTTGCCCTTCACCCAGCACACTGCACTATCTGCCCAGGAAGCCCAGCTGGAGAGTTTGTCATCCTCACCAAACTTAAGATATTTATATATCTTTTATGCTCAACATGCCCATTTAGGGCTAATCCTCCCAGATGCTTCCTGCTGTGCTCCTGCACACCATTATCTGAGACTCTCAGTGCAAGAATAGCCTTTTGGTCTAATTCCTTCTCTGGCTATGGCCATCTATCCTGGAGGACAGAGGAGCAAACATCCACAATCAGCTCTGGGCTTTCTCAGCCCCATGGCCTTGCTTGTCCCTTCCAGCATCATTTAGTCTGTCTGCTGCTCTTCACTTGCTCTTTTGTTGCCTGCTCAACCAGTGTGGTTGCATTTGCATCAGTCCAGGCTGCCAGCAACTGTTATGTACTACAGCACTGCCCTTTGCCATCTCACACTCAATCCTGCTCCCCACTTACTCATCCATCTATTAATGATGAGCATCTGTTCACTGTTGGTGAAGCAACTTCTCACCCATGTTATTCAAGGTGTTGATATAATGTTTTTTCTATTGTTTATTTCATTGCATGCTTACTGAAATTCATATATGCAACAGCCACAGCACTCCAATCAGTCCCTAATCCCCTGCTCCTTGGATATTAATGCAGCTCGGTAGAAAACAGTGCTATAAACCATCTCCTGTGTTCAGCTTTGGGGCAACAGGAGCTGTTGGAGTGAGTGCAGAGGAGGTCATGGAGATGCTGCGAGGGCTGAAGCAGCTCTGCTCTGCAGCCAGGCTGAGAGAGCTGGGCTGGGTCAGCCTGGAGAAGAGAAGGCTCCTGAGCGGGAGACCTTAGAGCAGCTCCAGTGCCTGAAGGGGCTGCAGGAAACCTGGAGAGGGGCTTGGGACAAGGGCCTGTAGGGACAGGCCAAGGGGAATGGCTTTAACCTGCCAGAGGGGAGGCTGAGATGAGCTCTTAGGCAGAAGCTCTTCCCTGGGAGGGTGCTGAGGCGCTGGCACAGGGTGCCCAGAGAAGCTGTGGCTGCCCCATCCCTGGCAGGGTTCAAGGCCAGGTTGGACACAGGGGCTTGGAGCAAGCTGCTCTAATGGAAGGTGTCCCTGCCCGTGGCAGGGGTTGGAGCTGGATGAGCTTTAAGGTCCCTTCCAACAGAAACCATTCCAGGATTCCACAGTGTGAAGATCCAGCCCTGCAGCACAAGAAGCCCTTATTATAAATCTATGGCAAAGCTGTGGCAACAGAGTTTGGAAGAAAGCTCTCAGGAAGCTTACCAGCTCAGTCCTGCTTGTTACGGAGTCAGCACCTTTGTTTTGCCGCGGTTTGGTTAAGATCATCACCATGGTAATGCAGTCCTGACGTGGAGTCCATCAGGGTCCAGGCGAAGGGCACCAGCAGCTGAGGTCTGGTGAAGCTCCTCTTTCAGTCCATGTTCCTCCAGGAAAGGTTCAGCCCCACCAGCTCCTTGGGGCATGTGCAGGAACAGCCTCTGGGCGTGGAAAACTCCCTGTGTGCATACAGAGAGAACAGCTTTAAGGGACGTGCCTGGGGGATGGAGGGTGGGTGCGCTGAGCAAGGGGTGAGAGCTGACCTAAAAACACCCCGAGGGTGGCTCCTCCACCCGAGTATTTATGTTAGAGTATGAAACATTGCTGGTGATCCTCTGCACCTCATCAGTGCAGAGCTGTTTCACAGGACGAGTGACGGCGCGAGCTGGTGGAAGCACGTAAAGTGCATGAGGTGATCCGCAGGTACAGAAGTATTTTAGGTAGACAGACAGATAGATAGATAGATAGACAGGCACACGGATAGGTAGGCAGGTAGGTAGATAGGTAGATAGATAGACAGACAGAGAGATAAATAGATAGGCACATGCATAGGTAGGGAGGTAGGTAGGTAGATAGATAGATAAATAGATAAACAGATTGATTGATAGATGGATGGATAGACAGACTGACAAATAGATAGATAGACAGATAAAGTTTCTTCTGAATCTTCCCTTCAATAAAGGGAACTCATATCTCCTATACCGAAGATACCAAGCTGTGAAAGAAGGGCTCATTGAAGCCCCAGGGTTGATCTCCCAGCAGCCCTTGCCCCCACACCAACTGGGAGCAGATGTCCAGCAGAAAAAGCCTTTCCAGCATTATCAGGACTGTGAAATCCCCTGGATGCCCCCATCCCATCCCAGTTACTCCCTGATTCCCAAACCATGAAGAGCCCTTTGGGGAAAAAGCAAGGCAAAGAGCTGTCTACAAGGAAGGGGAGAGCTCCCAGCCCTGACATCCTCAGGGCCACACCAGACCTCCTGATCCTTACCTATTCCTTAGGTAGGAAAAGCTAACGGCTGCACAATGAGCACATGTCAAGAACTGCAAGCCAGGCTTACAGAGCACCACCCAGACCTGACCATCAGCTCTGCCTCACCTCCTGCCATCCTCGCCCATTAACTTACTCTGTGTAAAAGCAGACAGATTGCACTTCAAATCTGATTATGGAAAACAGTGTTTTCCCCAAATCACTCCTCTAATCGTGTTTTGCTATTTGCCTTGCAGTTAACAACCAAAACCACCGTTTGCACTGATCTTGCTCCATGCAGTCAAAACCCAACTGTGACATTTAAGGACAATATTTGAGAGTATGCCTCAAACAAGTATTAAACCTCATTGTGAACTGATACGGCTTCTGTTCCCAGCTCATAAATCATCTTCCCTGTGTTTACTGGGATTAGAGCTTGTGATGGTGTTATCAGTAGCTCATTTGAAGGCCAGCTGGCTGGTAAAGAAAAATCACCTTCTATTCTTGTGTGAGGATAAAGTTCATGCAGAGTGCAAAGCCAGGAGTGGGAATCAATACATATCCCAAAGATTTACCCTTCCCAAGGGCCCCTGCTACAGTCTGCAGCTTCTTATGAGACCCTGGTGGGTTTATGATATGCAATTTATTGGTAGCTTCATCATTAACTTCTGGGCAACCCAATGACCAAATGGAAACCGACAAATGGAAAAGTATAGCTTTTTAGACCATCAAAATGACACAGTCTGTGAGCCCAGATCACATGTTTATGCTATTTATATATTGTATATATGGTATTTATGGTAGCCCGGGCTCATGCGAGGAGATTATGACGCAAGGGAGGATGGGGTGGCCGAAGGACCAGTTGACTAACACAGCAACGTGTCCCCATCACCCCCAGCGATGCTGGAGGCAGCTCAGGCACCTCTGTTACAGCAGATGGACCCCCAAGTTCTGCTCAGGAGCCTCCCCCATTGCTGGGGATGGCCTGGGGACATCAAGCTCTTTGACAGCAACAAGTAGATAGGGCCACTGTACGGTCATTAAGAAGCTCCACAGGACTTCTACATTGCTGCATTCTGATGGTCCTTGCATCAAACCTATTGGCATGCAGCAAGACCTACAGGTCCTGTTCAGGAGGCATAGCTTCTTACACCAGGCTCTGAGCAAACACAAGGCCAGGAGCTGCTCCCTAAAAAGAGCTGCATGTAAGAGGGAAAAGATCCTAGAACTTCAGATTGGTTTGTGTTGGAAGGGACCTTAAAGCTCACCAGCTCCATGTCCCTCTTGTGCTGATGCCCCAGAGCTGGACCAGGACTGCAGGGGGAGGTCTTCCCAGAGTGCAGTAGAAGGGGAGAATCCCTTCCTTCTGCTGATGCTCACGCTCCTTTTGACATGATGAAGATGAGGAGCAGGGGGCTCTGGGAGGCTCCAGCCTTCCTCCAGCACTAAGGAAAACCCCCAGAGTGGTGCCCTGCTGCTCCCTGCACCATAGCGTAGATGCCTAAAACACAGGACAGGGACTAAAACCACTCAAGGTCTATATTTTTATCTGCCACAATCTTGGCTGTCCCTGATCCTAGCACCAAACAGGGATGCATGCTGCAGGGCTGGACTCACTGTGCTTGGGATGATGCTGGGGCCATCCCCAGCGCGTTGGCAGCGTGGGGAGCGAAGATGAAACAACCTTCCGAACAGCACAAAAGCAGTTAAGCACAGCTCCTCGTTAACAGGGTATGATTCCTCAGGAATAATTACCTTTCCCTAGGGTAATGGTTAATGTTGGTGCTGCAGACTCCTACACACACCCGGGTGTGCGGCAGCCAGCGGGCAAGAATGGCAGCAAGTACAGGCAGATGCTCCCTGCCCGCGCCGGACAGGCTGCAGCACACACCACTCACACCCCCCTGTTCCACTGCATCTAATGCAATAACACAGCCCTAGTGATAACAAATCAGCAGTTAACATCACCCAATGTTGGGTCTGAGGTGCACTTTTAGGTCTGGGCTCTTGTTAAGTACCGCTTGGCTGGGGTTTGAAACCATCCCCAGTGAGAAAGTGCAATAAAAAGGAGACGTTTCCAGCAAAATGGGATCTTTGGCTCCTCATCCCGCTTCACCGGGCTCCTGATACATGGTGTGACCCAGCACACTCCTGCCCCGTCATGTCCCTGGGATGCAAACAAGTGCTGTGGGATAGAAACACTTCTGCAGAGCCGGGATGGGCTCCCCATCAACTCAGAGGAGGAAACTACTGCGTATTTATAGACTGGAGGCTTTCACACACACACATATGCTAATGAAAAGATGCTCTTCAGGGACCATTCATTATTTTAAGACATGTATTTCCTCACTTGCAATCAGATAAAGGAACTATCTTCATCCTGTCATCAAGGTTAAGTTCAGACATGGGCCATGGCCACTGGGATCAACAGGATCTCCTGAGCTGTACGGAGCACTCACAAGCAGCTCTAGCGCATGGAAACACCCAAACCGTGATTTTTCCATGGGCATTGCTTCAAAATACAGGCTGAGAAGAAAAGACCTCAGGATTTAGCAAGCTGTTGGGTCTCTGCCATGGCTGGAGGGAGCCTGAACAGTAACCACTATCATAAACCCACAATCCAACCCCAGCGGTACTCTTCATGAAGACTGAAGACCAGAATCACACATTTCCACTTGTGGGATCGCCAGCCCCTGTACAGAAAACATTCAGCCTCTAATAGTGCATCTCCAGACACACACACACTGACATAAAATCTATTTACAGGCAGAAAGGGATGAGAAGAACGAGGAGCCTGAGCTGTATTTTGCATGCCGATACACCTTGCGAGCCATACAGTAGGATCACTCTCGGAACATCAATCATCTGCCCCTGTGAATTATTAATGTTGTTGAAAGCCTCCAGTGAAAAGCCACGAGCCATACAGGACCCTGCTCCCAACCCCATGCTCCAGCACTGATCCCTGTGCTGCGCCTGAATATTCCTTCAGGACTGCACATAAAGTCTTCCTGCGAGAGGACAAGAGAAGCATTCCTCACCTTTGCCTTCTGAATAAAACCGAGAGGTGCCCATCCGTCTCCAGGCAGAGGATTCCCAGCCACTTCCAAAGAGCTCCCAAACGCACTGAAAGAGGAGGAAGGACAAACACCCAAGCCCAGCCTTCGTCCCTGGCGTAGCTGCGGACTTGGCTCCATCACCACCAGTAGCGTCATTCCAAAACACTACAGCACAACCTAGGGCAATGCTTTGGCTTAGCAAGAAATATTCCTATTTCCACACCATAAAGTCTGGCTCTAGAGAGCCAACGCTGATGCTATCCACAGGCACACAGAACTTCGGGAGGCAAGGCTGGAGCAAGCCAAGTGTCGCAGCTCAGCGCGTCTTCCAGCAGCCGCTGCCCTGAGGCTTACCCCAGAGCAGGAGGGTTTGGTAACGCCGGTTCATAAGTTTCAAATGCCACCAAAGGAGCAACAAACACGAGAGAGGGAAGACACAGCAGTTTGATCTACACAGCTCTCTGAGAGGAGATGCAATAAATGCAGCTTGGCAGAGGAAAACACCAACCTCCAAGCGGAAAACAAGGGGCTGAGCAAAGAGCCGCTGTGATTGCGGTATTGGTTTAACGCAGTTTAGACCCACACGTCTGAAGAACCAAACCTCACCGCTCCAGGCCAGACTCTGAGCATGGTCCTAAGGCTTAACCACCCTCTCCTCACACCAATTAAATCCAAATTCCCCTCCTGCTACGCAGAGCCCCAGTTCTCCATGCGCACAAAGGGCTGTGGAACCCAGCACACCACAGTCAATCAGCCCACCTTCAAACACTACAGGGGACTACAAGGAAGTGGGAGAAATAGCCAAAACTGGTTACTGCAAGTGGAAATCGTGGGGTTTAAGGCTTTCTACAGCACCATGTTACAATCTTAATCCAAACAAAAAACCTTCCCCCCATTCTCCATCATTTTGCTTCTTAGGAGGGATTTGGGGCCACATTGAGTCTCCTCATTGCACTGCCTGCCTCACCACCAATGCTTTGGACAATGCCAAGAGGTCAATCTTCAGCTTGTTGGTTTATTGCGTTATAAATCTGGAAAAATCCTGGAAGCCTGTCATTTGCAGGTAACTAGATGTGGGTTCATTCCTTCACTCAGGCAATAATTTGCCTTCTGCACCAGGACTATGAGGTGCTCAGCTCTGGGAGGCTTGCTCCCCTTGCTCAAGCACTCTGTCACACCATCAGTGAATCCTGCTTTCATTGATGGGTTACAATCCTCCAGTAAGAGTGAAAGATGCCATTCACAGCCTGAGAAGAAGCCTTCACACTCTGAAAATGCCTCGTGGACAGGTCCTGAGTAAACAGGATCATGAGTCAGCACACGGGACTTCAAAGGACAGGAATTTCCACGGATGCAGCCGCGTCAGGATCATCCCTTGGGACCCTGTCAAGAGGCAAGAGCTGCCCAGGCTGCCCAGCCATCGGTGCACAAAAGCTGCAGCCCTGCCCCGTCTCACCCTGAGCCTGCAGTCACCTCCTTCTGCTCCACAGTGTCATCCCCAGCTCCTGGAGGAGAAGGGCTCTGGTGCAGGAGACCATGCATCCTGCAAGGCTCTCCCGTCCAACCTGGCAAGGACTGAGGCTCACCACATGCTCCAGGTACTCAGAAGTCACCAGCCAAAGACAAGGAATAACGCAATGTCTTCCTCTGCCTCCTGCTTGCAGCTCGATGACACTTTTCCAGGGCTAACAAGATAAAGATGCACTTTGAGCATCTTTACTTAATAACTAAAAGCCTTGCCTACACCAGCAATTAATTACTAAGCAAATAGAAGTCTTATTTCGATCCAATCCCTTGCTCCAAATGCCTGGGCATCGCTTCAACCTGACGACAAAGGCAGCAGGTCTCCAACACCCTGAACCCCAAACCACACATCCAAACCTACCTAGCCTTTATGGAGAGCCTGGAATCCAGGCTCACACCCAGATCTACATGTTTGGGTTGGACCTTACGGACAGGCAAGCTCTCACCAAAAATAAGAGCAATTAAGGAAAATTACACACCATCTAGTTGAGTAAAACACATCAGGTTTATTGCCCCCGTGCTCTCAGGGAATAGGAGTGGCAGGGGGAAGACTCCCTTACATAGGAGGGGCGAAAGGGAGTGAAAGGATAAGGAAGGGGCAGAGGTGCTTTGTCTCAACATCTTAGCTTGAAGAAAATGGTGCTGGCAGTGACTTTGCCTTTTCCTCCCTGGCAACTGAAAAGGAAAAGAAGAGAGCAAAATTAGTCATTGCAAAACAGCAACCGGGAAGCGAGAGGTGTGAGCGAGGAGACGGCCAGTCTCCAGCAGAGAGGTGCCAAGTAGATGTGCAAAGAGGCTGTACAGGACCCAGCTTGCTGCACAAAACCTCATGCATGGTAGGTAAAGAGAAGAGCACACACATCTGGAGCACTAACTCCAATATCCCTTGGCTGCACATCCAGCCTGCACACACGTTTTCCAGGAGGACCAGCATCAGATCTTCATCAAATGGTTTGTGTTGGAAGGGACCTCAAAGCTCATCCAATTCCAGCCCCCCGCCATGGGCAGAAGCACCTTCCACTAGAGCAGCTTGCTCCAAGCCCCTGTGTCCAACCTGGCCTTGAACACTCCCTCCTTGGCCACATGCAGGACTGATGTCCAGCTTGAGGGTGCACTCTCAGCACATCGCTCTGCCATGGAGCAAGGCTGGGGCCAACTTAACACAGACCCACTGTAGCACTGGGAGCAACACAAAGCAAAGCTCAGCCCCATGAGCCCAGCAGGACTGGCCCCACGGGAATGCAGCCCTCCCAGGAAGCACAACTGGTTTGGAGACACACACTGCCAGTATTTTGGCAGGGCACCATATGGACAAAGTATCCTACAGGATGCTCTTAGTCCAAACAACTGTATACATGGCACATTCTCTTCAAGCAAACCTGCAATCATTGCCTAATCTGCTCCAATTTTGAGTAGTATTTCCAAGGAATACTGGAAATACTGGACCAAGGGTTGTCTGTGAAGCAGAGCAGCTGAAGTAGCAGCAGCAGGTCTCGCAAACCATCTCACCTTTCTGCTTCCCCCCCAAGTTGTGAGATTTACGACAAGAATCTGCAGTGCTCTGTGAGACACTGTGAGTGTTGGCCACGCTCCCAAAAGCTGAGGAATTGCTGAATTGAGAATTGCTCTACTGCTTAATCTCAACAACCAGGGATGCTGAACAAGCCAGCAGAGTCCAGTTTACTTTTAATTACCTCTCAGAGCGTGCTGTCTAGTAAACAGACACAAAACCCACTAGTTCTTGTTTCTTCCTTATGTTCTTTGCCCATATACAACCTGAAATGGCTGAGATGGAGACAGCAAACACAGCCTCACCATGCCACTTCTACTGACTCGCTTCTCAAGCATAAACAGTTCCAAATAGCACATTAATGCCTACCTCTGTAACACAATGTTCACCTACTTACAGCCAGGTAATAATGCTCAGAGGGCTAAGGGGGTTTCTTGGCCAGCCTGGGCTTCCCTCCTTGCTCCAGAGCTCTTGGGGTCTCTGTAAGAAGCACATCTTGGGGCTGCAAAGTGACTGTGATGCTTTTTGCTCATCACTGACCACCAAAAGCCCATCGCATGGACCAAGCACGAGCAAGATCTGGGACATCTCATAGTGCAATTGAGGAAACCTTGACAAATGCAAGAACATCACTGCTCTCAGAATAGATTTGGATACTGCTTGCAAGTCAGGTTTCTCCCTTTTTGAGGCTGAGATGGAGAGCTGGTAAAGGCTGAAGGCCCCTAAAGAATGACCCGAATTTAAAGCAGGGCACTACTGGGTGTATGCATTGATTGCCAGACTTCACATCATCTCCTACCATTTCTCCTTCATGGATAAATACCTCAAGAGTGCAGAACCATCACTTGAAGCCCAGCAAAATGATCACTTAGGACCTTCCAAACCTGAAGTGATCTACCTGAACTAGGCAGGCAACACTTTAAGAGTCCCAAATGCTTCCCCCAGACAGCTTCTGTGCCCACAGAGGGTACAACACGTACCCGCCACCGCCTGCAAACCCTATGAGGCCGCTGTTTGCATTAGACAAAAGCACTCTGGCTCTTGGGCAACCTCTGGGGTTTCATTCCTCAGCTGAGAAATAGCTTTCAAAGAGCTCCTTGGCTCCTGAAAGACAAACCTAAAGCCTTTAGTAATCCTCCCAGCGACTGCAAGGCACATTTCCCTGCTGTTTGTCCAGTCGTTGCCATCAACATTGGCAAGAGGAAGGTACAGCAGCGGCACGGCCATGGAAGGAAGGAATCCTCTGGGGCTGGGAAACCTTTGCCCACGCTGCCACCTCCATCTCTCCAGCACACTGGGAATGGATTTCCAAGGCCTGCATCTTCCATAAATCTCTTTAAGGAACGAGGAGCCAAACATCTGCGAGTTGTCTGAATTAGTGTGAATCTGGCAGACTGAACAGCAAACTTGTATCACCCCGCAGCCTTCGAATCTCTTGTTTTCCTCGGGTTCATTAAATACATAACAATCTGTTACCACAAGACAGTTCCTATGTGCATGGGCTGCCAAGGAGCTGGTTTTCATAGTGCTGGTGGAGATGGGGAATGTGTGAGGAGGAGAGGAGGGCTCTTCCTAAGGCAGCAGGGTAAGGAGAAGATGGGCTGTATCCACCCTGCCTCCTCCAGCAACTGCCCACCACAAGGCAAAGGCTGTCTCTGACATGTAAACCTGATGCATAGAATCACAGAATCAAAAATGGTTTCAGTTGGAAAGGACCTTAAGATCATCCAGTTCCAACCCCCTGCCATGGGCAGGGACACCTCACACCAGACCATGTCATCCAAGCCCCCGTGTCCAACCTGGCCTTAAACACTGCCAGGGATGGAGCATTTATCACTTCTCTGGGCACCCTGTGCCAGCGCCTCAGCACCCTCACAGTAAAGAACTTCTGCCTTATATCTAACCTAAACTTGCCCTGTTTCAGTTTTAACACATCACCCCTTGTCCTATTGCTACAGTCCCTGATGAAGAGTCCCTCCCCAGCATCCTTGTAGAATTTTGGGAAGCTTCAAAGGGAACAGAGCTTAAGAGTGTGAGACAAGCAGAGGGAGATGCCTTCAAAAGCCAAGGATGCCCTGCAGCATCATCCAAACTGGGATGATGATGCTCCATTCAGGAGAACTGGATTCTGTGAGGGTTATTCACACTGGTGAGCAGAGCCCTGGGCACAAAGCATCCCTGAAACTGGAGTTTTTCACTGCTGCTGGGCAAGCCTGGGGCCCAAGCATGCCAGGAAGGCATCGCCAACACCAAGCCATGGGCAGAATGTTGTGATGAGGAGTAGCACTGGAGGCTTCACCTTCCCTCAAAAGAAGCCTTTCGCTACAAGGAAGAAGTCAAAGCAAACACCCTCTCACCATGTTTACCCATTCAAATCAAAGCCAAAGCAGCACCGAAACGTGCCCGACAGCATTTCCACGGAGTCATTCATTGAGAGCTTGGACTTGGGTTTCAGCTTCTAATATAGCAGGGAGACTGGAATAATCGAGAATCTGTTGCTCTAACACACTGTGAACTCCTGCGAGGTGTCAGCAGCACGTAGAGCCCAAACCTCCTGCAGGTTTGGCTCCTTCGGGTGCCCGCCAAGGGAAGGGCAGTGAAATGCCTTCCCCCATTCCATGGGGTACAATGAGCTGCCTCTCAGTGCCCCAAAGAGAGGTACCCACAGCGCAGACAAGTAATTCTTGCAGAAGACAATATTCCCAGTGTTAGTATGCTTTATTCCCTGGGGATGCCCAATTCCCATGCAGCAGGAGCAGGGCAGGATGAGCCCCACTGTAGCTTGGCAGCCATAAAAGCCCAGATTTTGCAGCTCATCTTGGAGATGGGGGAAAAAAGGGTTAAAAATAAGAAAGTAAGTGGAAATGAAAACAGTCCCTGCTTTTATTTGGGCTGGCAGAAACACCATCCTGCCCAGCCTTCCTCGAGCTCATTTATGGCAGTGTGAACATGCAGTAAAGTCAGGGAAAAAAAACCCAGCTTCATTTTCCACCCCAAGAGTCTCCATCTCTGGGTAGTCTCCATATATCCCTCTTTCTCCCACCTCAAAGGTGAAAATTAGGAGGAGAAACAGATTCCTTTGTGCTGTGCAAATGAGAAGCCCAAAGGACGGAGAGGTCTGGTCCCAGCAGCAGCGTGGTGTGAACCAGGAAGCATCCTGAGGAGAACTGACCTAAATCATGCTGCATCCCATCCTGGCTCCAGAGCTTCCAGTGGGCTATCGGGAAGGGAACAGCGCCAGTGCACAAACATGAATGATTGCCCAGTACGAACAGGGCAGCAAAAATGTCCACCTTCATCCCATGGAAAAATACATAGCAACTTCCTACGCTAATGAGTGAAGGAATTAATGGATCCTAGAGTTTGTCACTCATTATGAAGCCCTTAAAATAACACCACCACCTTAAAACGCATGGGGATGCAAGTTAAACATCAGTCTGTTAGGAAACCATGGCAGTGGGTTGGAACTGGATGAGCTTTAAGACTCCTTCCAACCCAAAACCATGCTAGGATCCTACGAAACAAGGCACAGATCCTTTTCTAGACATTAAGGACAATACTGACAACATTGCTCAATCAGAAAGAACGGCAGGAACACCATGCATGAAGCAGAAAAGCAAGAAACAGTCAATATATACTTTAACACCACGCTAAGGAGAAAGTAGAATGATATGGTCAGGTTTGTCAGGAGTAACTGGGGATGATATTAAACAGCAGGCACTAAATATAGCTCTTCCTTAAACAATAGCTCCGAATAATTTACACCTTCAAAGTTTATAAGATCCTGCCAAAACCCCTCCGGAGCTGTGACCGCCGATGCTCCCAGAGGACAGGCACAGCCCTGAGAAGGAGCCCTGCAGAGCTCAGGTTTCTGTGCAAGGACGGGGAGCCAGGAAGCACAATTACCAACATAGGGAAATGAGCTCTCAGCTCACTGATGCCTTTGTGCTGGGAGAGGGGAGTGCTGGTACAACAGACTTCATCAGAGCGCACAGACATGGGTGACAGTTATCGATAACTACTTCACTGACACATCTCAGACAGGCCTGCAAATAAACCGGCTTCAACAGAAACTGGGCTTTCACCTTCTGCCATGTAGTATTTCTGGCAACAATTGGGTAGGAAAGGGGAAAATCAGTGCTGTGTAAGTGACTCAAGACTGGCAGAGAACAAAGTGACAATACAGAATGGAGAGAAACAAGCAGCATGGTTTTAATGGAGATGTTAAGATCCTAGAATCCCAGCCTTGGTTTGTGTTGGAAGGGACCTTAAAGCTCATTCAGTTCCAGCCCCTGCCACAGGCAGCTCCTTCCTCCAACTCCTTCCACTAGAGCAGCTTGCTCCAAGCCCCTGTGTCCAACCTGGCCTTGAACACTGCCAGGGATGGGGCAGCCACAGCTTCTCTGGGCACCCTGTGCCAGCGCCTCAGCACCCTCACAGGGAAGAACTTCTGCCTAAGAGCTCATCTCAGTCTCCCCTCTTTAAAACTTAAAAGCCATTAAAGATACTGCTTAAGAAACATATTGCTTAAAAGACACAAACCTCAAAGACAGGGGCACATCCCCAGGCTCCAGCACTGCACAGGCACGTGGGAGATGGGACCATGGGCTGGATAAATGTGAGATCTCCGGGAGGATAAGAGATGGCATTGCCTGTGTGTTCTGCACCCCACAACCATTACAGGCACTGCACTCAGGCACTACTAGAGCCTTAAGTAAAGTCTGATTAAGGTCTGAAGATCCCAGGAGTAACTGAGGAGCACCTAAGACACAGGTACAGCTCCATGGGGGAAATGTTAACTGCTCAGGGACACCCTGGCTGCCTTCAGAGAAGTAAGAAGGTCCAAGCAGGTCCTTCAGAGGGAGCAGAGCAGCAGTACAGCACCCAGCGCTGTGGGAAGTCAGAACTACGCAGATTCCAAGTGAGGGCAAAGTGCAACGTGCTCCTGAACAGCCCATGCAATAAATGACCAGCAGAACAAATGGCTGCGGTGGGTTCTCCATCAGCACTCTGTCTGCATCTCTGCACTGGATGGCTTTTCTAGAAGACATGCTCCAGCAAGAATTAATTCAGAGGACTACTAAAACTGGTGATACGATACATGGAGCAGTCACCAGGAGCGTGACTCTCCTGCCTCAATGCCCTTTGTCTAAGTTTGTTGCTGCATTCCCATCATGTCCCAGCACAGTCACTGGGGTGGCACAGTGAGGACCAGAAGGGAGGTTGCAAAGCAGCCCCTCCACAGGCTGGATGGGATCTTGGTTTGGATCTAACACAGCCCCTTTTAAACCTGCCGCCTTCATGGTGTATCCAAGGGGTACACAAAAGATAGGCACAGGAAGGGCACTGACAGCACAATCCATCACATTGGACAGTTGGATTCTTTGTTAAATTAAGTTTAAAACACTTAATAACTAACCCAAAACCTCCATGGGAAAAGTAACCTATCAACAACGTGAACCATGGGCAACTGAAAAAGTGGGTGAGAGTCTCTAAATGGAGCTTTTTGCCCAGAGAAGCTGTGGCTGCCCCATCCCTGGCAGTGTTCAAGGCCAGGTTGGACACAGGGGCTTGGAGCAAGCTGCTCTAGTGGAAGGGGTCCCTGCCTGTGGCAGGGGTTGGAGCTGGATGAGCTTTAAGGTCCCTTCCAACCCAAACCAGGCTGGGATTTTATGATTCTATAGTAACTAAGTCTTCATTAACCATGATGCTTTTACTCCAGGAAGTACCATCCACCACACTGTATTCCAATTATAACACAACTGATAGCCCAATAGTGAGCCAATCTTTACCTAAATTAATGAAGAGGAAACAAAACTGAATGTGGATGGTTTTAGCACTTTCTGTATCTTTATAATTGCAACGGATCTTCAGTTTTGGCACACAATTGTAGCTTTTGGCATCTATTGAACAGTATTAAAACTTGCCCTTTCAAAAGTATTCATTTCTAACAGCTTGGACAAAGAAAGCATGAGATAATGGGGTTAATATATACTTGAAGTGATTTTACAGCATCGACCACTATTATGCAGCACACCAGGAGGCTGTTTTCAGTAACGTACATGTAAGCACACAAATACAAAACTCAGTCATTGCAACTTTCCAACATCACTTGGAACAAAAAATAGCTACCAGCACCCGGCCTAACTGTGCTGCTAGGCTGCCTTAGAATCCCAGCCTGATTTGTGTTGGAAGGGACCTTAAAGCTCATCCAGCTCCATCCCCTGCCATGGTCAGGGACACCTTCCACTAGAGCAGCTTGCTCCAAGCCCCTGTGTCCAACCTGGTCTTGAACACTGCCAGGGATGGGGCAGCCACAGCTTCTCTGGGCACCCTGTGCCAGCGCCTCAGCACCCTCACAGGGAAGAGCTTCTGCCTAAGAGCTCATCTCAATCTCCCCTCTGGCAGGTTAAAGCCATCACACCTCTTCCTATCCCTACATACACTTGCAAAAAGCCCCTCTCCAGAGTTCCTGCAGGCCCCCTTTAGGTGTTAGAAGACTCTCCAGGCTGAATAACCCCAGCTGTCCTAAGCAGAGACATGACCAGTTGTCTTCATTAACAGTTTTCCTTCCCTAACATTTCCCAGTGGTGCAGAATAGCGATAACAGCAGTGGAACAACTGGGGCAACTGAGGCAGAGGAGCATCAAGGACAGAAAAGAAGTTTCTTAAACGCAAGTTAAGTGCATAACGTGTTTCCATTTGTCCCTGAGGAGCCCTTGCATTTAGAAGCAGGATGCAGGGTGCATATCTTGACCCCCCAGTCCAGACTAGACACCAATGCACCTTGACAGCAGCGATGTCCTGTACCGTCACCCCAAGCCCCTTTTCTCCTCTGCCATCAGAAAGCTTTTTGGTCCTTGCTTTTGAGGGCTGGTTTTGAGCAGTGAGGGAAAGCAGGCTTTCCAGCTGCTGGATCAGAGCTTGCCAGATTCCATCTTTACAAACCCTTGGAGACGTAACGATATATAGCACAAAACAGCCACAAAGTGAAACTCTTCTTTCGCTCCGGTCCCATACCTACCGCACAGCACAAGCCCTGAAATTTGGCTGCTGAAAGCAAAAGCTATGGCCAAGATCCATGAATATAGGGAATGATACAGCCCAAGGGATGCTTCAAATGGACTACAGAGGAGTGACACCAATGATGCTGCTATATTTAATCCTCCAAAAGCAAAAACCATGACCAAGTTTCTCTTGGGTGCTTTTTGGTTTAGGGAAAATGCACAGAAACTCAATGCACCAGAACAGTTTTTTTTTGCACTGGCTCAACCAGTTCTTAAAATACTACTCAAATATGGCAATTATGGAGACAAACTTGCCTGAGTGCTCCCCTACCCATGGGTGCAGGGACCCACAGCCTGTGGTGCCGGAGCAGCCACACTTCATGCAGGCTTTGGGGCTCCTCCAGGTCAGTCTGATGCAGGCTCCTCCTTCCATGCACTTCAACTTCTAACATATCTCATCTTATTTGTCTTATATAGCACATGCTAGAGCACAGAATCCCAGGCTGCTTTGTGTTGGAAGGGACCTTAAGTCTCATCCAGCTCCAACCCCTGCCACAGGCAGGGACACCTTCCACTAGAGCAGCTTGCTCCAAGCCCCTGTGTCCAACCTGGCCTTGAACACTGCCAGGGATGGGGCAGCCACAGCTTCTCTGGGCACCCTGTGCCAGCGCCTCAGCACCCTCATACTGAAGAATTTATTCCTAATGTCTAATCCAAATCTACCCTATTTCATCTTAAAGCCACTTCCCCTTGTCCTGTCCCTACAGGCCCTTGTCCAAAGCCCCTCTCAAGATAGATGCATAAGATGTGGTATCTTACATATGAACCATATCAAACTTCACAGGCTTTGACTCATGGATCAACCACCTGAAGCCAGAACAAACGCTTGCGTTAAATTAACTCCATGATGACACTTAATGCTCAATGCCCACTTCGCCAGTTGATGACTAAAGGCTCCCACATGCAAGCCTGCGCTATCAGAGCTCACACCAGCTTGGCAGGCCTTCAGAAACAACTCCTGCTTGGGAATTCTTGTCTCTCTGGAGGCAGCCAACTCATAAAGTCTGGAAAAACAAACCAGCCCGTGGATCTGCTCCCCGATTCACCGCACCAGAGCCACGCTCTGCACTGCTGCTCTGCACACCCAGCCGGGTCGTGGGCAGCCGGGTGCACTGTGACCTTGGAAAAGTCCTTTTTCACATTACAACACTGCTCATAGGGATACTTGAGTGCAGCAGGGTTGCTCTGACCTCCTCCAAGGAATTTATGGAAGGTCTCATCTCCATAGAGAGCTGTGCTGGGGAGCGGGCTCAAGCAGGGAGCCTTGCCCAGGAAGACTGATTGCCCCGTCAGGCCCAGATGAGTAAGTAGCAGGATGGAAAATTCCCTTCCCTTTGCCTGATCAGTTTATATTTAGCTCTCTGGGGAGCAGACGTGCTGGAGGAGCTGTTGGTTTGGTGGTGTTTTAGCACAGCCCCACAGGGACCCCTGCAACACAACCTACAGTGTGCTAGGGGAGGCTGCCAGTGGACGGCTATTGCTACAACGCTCCACCACTGCATCGGGCCAGGCACGGAGGACCACGGGTAGACACAGCCCTCTGCTGCTCAACAGCCCTCCTCCTTCTCGTTGTGTTTCCCCGAGTCAGCAGCTTTGCTTCCTCTTCCTCCTCCTGCCCGTTTTGGGGGAGAAAAGAGCAAAAATAAGTCAGCCAAGAGGAGAACTTGCTTGAGGAGCTTCCAAGGAGTGACCTCCTCAGCTCCTCTGATGGACTGGTCCCCCCATGGCCACAGATATAAATGTGGATTGTCATTCTGGAGGTGTTTTCACCCTAGGGGAGAGTCCTGCTGAGTGCAGACCTGATGCAGAGGCTCTGCTTCCCCTCTTGCTCTTCTGCAATGTGGGAAGGAGACCCAAGCCCTCCAGGCTGAGCTCTCCAAGGAGCTGTGAGCATCTCTGGCACCTAGCCCTGCCCCAGCCAGTCGGTCCAAAGTCTGCTCTGCCACAGATTAACATTTCACTGGGGCTATTTCCCAGCAAAACCATTCTATAAACCATGTGAAACGGGAAGGGAACAAACCCAAAACCAACCCTTTCAACCCATGGCGTCCTCTTTTCTACCTGACATTTGACAAGGGAACGACCAACTGCGTCCATCGCAATGAAGATCGAGAAACTCTACAGCACATGATAAGAAGGAAGTGAAAAGGAAGAACAGCCTCAAACCACACAGCTGTCATTTGAGAATTCAGGAGTCAACCAGTAATAATAAAATGGACAAACTGGATTAAACCTCATCCCCTCTCCATCAGCCTTAAGGCCACGTATTTCTGCACAGAAATATGGGTGTTCGGGCAAAAAGGTGTATGTCTCATTCTATCTAAATCTGTCCACAAGCAAAGCAAGCCTGTGATACTAAAAACAGTGAATTACATGTAATTGACTGAAGCAGATTTGGGGAATTATATCAGTGTATGTCCACCTATTGTTGCCCAAAGAAGTGGTTTATGCTCCATCCCTGGCAGTGTTCAAGGCCAGGTTGGACAGAGCCTTGGGTGACATCGTTTAGTGTGAGGTGTCCCTGCCCATGGCAGGTTGGAACTGGATGATCTTAAGGTCCTTTCCAACCCAAACCAGTCTGGGATTCTATGATTCTATTTGCATGTTTATGCACATGTATTGATGTATGCAGGTTTCCAAAGCTGAAAATTAGCCTCCATCAGCACTGGCTCTGCCCCACAGTCTGCCTGATCTCCATAGATAAACATCTGGATCTCACTCACACAAATCAATTATCTGCTGCATTAATTCTCCCTGATTTTCCATGCAAAGTTCTGCATTCAACAGCCTGATCTTCCTCCCAAAGGCCATCTGCTTTCTATAACTGGTGTGGTTTCTAGACACCTTGGCCCAGTGCAGAGCTGGGAATCGCCAGATTTCCCTCCCTGCTCTGCGTTTAACCTGGAAGTGAGGAAGTCTGGATCCAGGGATTCTATTGCAGAGCCGCCAGCACGCATGGCCATGCTCCACGTGGCTGTGCTCGGTGGGGAGTCCTCTTCTCTTTTGAAGCGGAGAGGTGGAAACGATTCCACAGCAGTTTGTTTAGACTGGGGTGTCTGCTTGGGGTTTTTTCCCCCACTTTTGAAAGCAAGGAGGTTGTGTCCTTCTCCCATTAAAGTGCCTCCAGCATGGGGTGAACAGGCTGTGAGGCTGAGAGAGCTGGGCTGGGTCAGCCTGGAGAAGAAAAGGCTCCTGAAGGGGAGACCTTAGAGCTGCTCCAGTGCCTGAAGGGACTGCAGGAAACCTGGAGAGTGGCTTTGGACAAGGGATGTAGGGACAGGCCAAGGGGAATGGCTTGAACCTGCCAGAGGGGAGACTGAGATGAGCTCTTAGGCAGAAGCTCTTCCCTGTGAGGGTGCTGAGGCGCTGGCACAGGGTGCCCAGAGAAGCTGTGGCTGCCCCATCCCTGGCAGTGTTCAAGGCCAGGTTGGACACAGGGGCTTGGAGCAAGCTGCTCTAGTGGAAGATGTCCCTGCCCATGGCAGGGGTTGGAACTGGGTGAGCTTTAAGGTCCCTTCCAACACAAACCACTCCATGATTCTATGATCCCATGCACAGCCCTAATCCTGCACTCCTGAGCCTGCCATGCTGGAGCCAAGTCTAGCACACCCACCACCACAAGCATCTTCAGCCTCCAGAGGACTTTTACAAACAGAGAAATAAACCAGAAGCTCTGTTCAAACCCACAGTGAGCCAGGACAGGCAAGGACAGGGCAAACCGCTCTGAAATTCAGGTTTTTCACTATCTCTCCAATTAATCTGTTTCATGACCCACCCTAAATATTTCCCCTAGAAACACCATCGGCGTTGTTTTGGGGTTTCTTTGTTTCTCTTTCCAGCCCTCAGCCAACCCCTGGTACATATTTCTGCCCATGTCAGAGGCAGGCCAAGGGAATCTTGTGCTTTACCATAGGGCAGAATGTCGCAGCAACCTCCTGAGCTCAGAGTATTGGTGAGAGGAGAGCGGAGGTGCTCGGAGCCCTCCGTGGTTTCACTGTGTTACCTCTGCGGTCTGCAAGGAGTTTTTCATCTGTCAAAATAAGACTTTAGTTATCGTTTGAGGATTCAAAAGGAAAATATGCACATCTGGTTTCCATCGCCAGCCGAAGCTCCGTCTATCAGCCGAGCTCAGAACAAATTACACTCGCTTTATACTCCAGAGGATTTCCTAAGGAGGGGATGAGCTGCCAAGGTACACCAGCGTCTGTGGAGACCGCACGGCACGGGGAGAGACGGCGGCGCTACAGCGGGACAGGCACCGTGGTGCTGCAAGCTCCCTTTCCAACAAGGAATTGCGATTATTGAGGAGAAAACCCGTATTCATGAAACCTTTATCCATGGAATCTTCGACACTGTGCAACTTGAACAACCTGGCGTCAGGGAGCGGGCAAACAAGACCGATGGACTTTATAGGACAACTCTGCAGCCAGGACGCTATGCTGGGACCCATGGGGGGCACAGGGCTGCACCCCTCCATCGCTGCCTGTTTCCTCTTACGGCTGTATGTGCCAGGCACGAAGAGCATGGCTTGGCACCGACAGCCCCGGAGAGCATCTCTGCAGGGATGCTCAATCACGTCTACCGCTCCCCTGGGCCGCCAGACCCCTCATGCTGGGTGTTCTATACCGACACCCGCGGCGCAGCCCCGTTAAACATCACTCGGTGCCCGGAGGACGGAAAGCACGTGTTGAAGCGTCGGGAGGAAGAGATTACAGAGGCAAGGGCAGTGCCATCGCAGGGGGAGCGGAACGCTCGCTCCCCAAAGGCGAAACTTCGCAGAGCGGGACCTTCCCCCGGCTCTGCTCCGCCCGCACCGGGCACACACACACACCCGCTGCCCATCATCCTCCCTCGGGGCGCTGGGGCGGCTCCTCCGCGCCCGAACCGCGCAGCACAGGGGGGGGCCCGCCGCGACCCGCTTGTCCCCGGGGCACAAAGGCGGCTCCGCCCGGGCGGAGGATGCGCAGCAACCGGTTCGAGGCTGCCACCCCCCCCCCCCCCCCAGTGCCGTCCGAGCCGCCCCCCGTGCAGGGCAGCCGCGGAATGGTGCGGACAAAGGGTGCTTCCTTGCGAGCGGGACCCCCCGCGCATCCCCGCACCGCGAGTGTCAGCGCGGCCCGGCCCCGCTCCGCGCTTGGCCCCGCTCCGCACGGGCTCTTACCGTGGTGGCGGCGGCGCGGCCCGGCCGGGCCGGCTCTCGCAGCTGCTCTGCCGCCGCCGCCGCCGTGCTGCGGGCGGGGCGGGCGCAGGGCCGGGCGGAGGGAGGGAGAGCAGGGAAGGAGGGAGGAGGAAATGCGCTTGTCACTTCCTGAGCGGCGCCGGCGGAGGCTGGGCCCGGCCCGGCCCGCACCTGAGGAGCGCGGAGGGGACCCACGCTGAGGAGCGGCCGTGTGAGGTAAAGGGGAGGAGCGGGAGAGCGCAGCGGGGAACAGCGCCCGGACACAGCGTGTGAGGGGAATAAATCCCCTAAATGATAGAAGCAAGCGATGTGGGGAGCGGTGGGGTGAGGGGAGCCCTGAGATGCAGCCTTCGGCCATCCCCCGGCCCGGTCATGCACCGGCGGGGACACGGCTGGGGAGCGCGGCCCCGTGCGGAGGCCGAGAGTGACTCCTGGTGGCACGGCCGGGACGGGGAGGAGCAGAGGTGGGCTCTGTCAGACATGAACGGCGGGTCCCCGCAGTGAGGTGATTTAGGGCGTCACGGGTGCACAGCATCAGCCACAGACACACCGGGGGGGTCGGCAAATGATCCCACTCCGTTATGTTCCACCATTGTTCATAGAATCCGAGAACGGTTTGGGTTGAAGGGAGCTTAAAGCTCACCCAGCTCCAACCCCTGCCATGGGCAGGGACACCTTCCACTAGAGCAGCTTGCTCCAAGCCCCTGTGTCCAACCTGGCCTTGAACACTGCCAGGGATGGGGCAGCCACAGCTTCTCTGGGCACCCTGTGCCAGCGCCTCAGCACCCTCACAGGGAAGAGCTTCTGCCCAAGAGCTCATCTCAGTCTCCCCTCTGGCAGGTTAAAGCCATTCCCCTTGGCCTGTCCCTACAGGCCTTTGTCCCAGGCCCCTCTCCAGGTTTCCTGCAGCCCCTTCAGGCACTGGAGCTGCTCTCAGGTCTCCCCTTCAGGAGCCTTCTCTTCTCCAGGCTGACCCAGCCCAGCTCTCTCAGCCTGGCTCCAGAGCAGAGCTCCTCCAGCCCTCGCAGCATCTCCATGGCCTCCTCTGCACTTTGCTCCAACCGCTTTTCCAGCATTTCTTTTTGGAAGGTGTATTTGACATTACACAAGCTCTGCAAAATGCTGCCGGGCTGAACTGAAGGTGGCGATGGGTCCTCTGTGGTATTTAGAGCCACGTCTGCTCAGCTTCACTTGGGAGACGGCCCTTAGAAGCAATCTGCTGTGACAATAACATCTTCCATCCAAGCTGAGCTGCGCACAGCACGTAGGCTTCTTCCAAGAGTGAATGTAATTAGTGAACCAGGAAACTACATGACAGCTAGAAGGAAGATTTAGAGCTCATTACAAAACAGAGCCTAAACATTAATCTTGAGCATATGCAAGCAGACAGCACAGATGTCAACGGGAATGAATCTGGGGCTAAATTTCACCCACCCAGCTGGATGACCGGGCACACTGCTGGGGAGGAGTAGGAACAAGTAAGGACATGTGCACACTGAGTGGCAAGGGAGGCTTTAGCTGTGTCACTCAGCAGCACCCTGGATGTCCTGCCCTGCTGAGCCATGGCCCACGATACCGGATAAATACCTGTTGGAGCGAGTGCAGAGGAGGCCATGGAGATGCTGCGAGGGCTGGAGCAGCTCTGCTCTGGAGCCAGGCTGAGAGAGCTGGGCTGGGTCAGCCTGGAGAAGGCTCCTGAAGGGGAGACCTGAGAGCAGCTCCAGTGCCTAAAGGGGCTGCAGGAAAGCTGGAGAGGGGCTTGGGACAAGGGCCTGTAGGGACAGGCCAAGGGGAATGGCTTGAACCTGCCAGAGGGGAGACTGAGATGAGCTCTTAGGCAGAAGCTCTTCCCTGGGAGGGTGCGGAGGCGCTGGCACAGGGTGCCCAGAGAAGCTGTGGCTGCCCCATCCCTGGCAGTGTTCAAGGCCAGGTTGGACACAGGGGCGTGGAGCAAGCTGCTCTAGTGGAAGGTGTCCCTGCCCGTGGCAGGGGTTGGAACTGGATGAGCTTTAAGGTCCCTTCCAACCCAAACCAGGCTGGGATTCTGTGAAGTAAATGTGCAGGAAGACTGTTGGTTAGTATTTCAGGTAATAGAGAAAGTAGGCAAGCACAAGCAGTGGGAGAAAATTTAACAGGGGAAGAGCTCCTGCCAGGGTAGCCGGAACTTATCCCACCAAAAGTGGCTCCATAGCCAGTACATATAAAATTAGACAGGAGTGTGGTGTGAGTGTGCTATGAGCAGGAGGAAGGGCTTAATTGATCTGAAGGGGCTTTTGCATGAAGTTCCTCCATCCCACTCAATATTTGCCCTTTTTACCACATACTGAAACTGGGAGAAATAAAATGCTTGCAAAATCCTTTTCTGAAACTTCGGGAATCAAGTTTGAAAATGTTTTCTTCTGGTTTCCCTGCTGAATATTTCAGTAATAAAGCTTGCAGCATAATTGAATCCATTCCCATGGCTGCAGTGCAGGCTTGGGCTCCAAGAACCAAGCAGAAAGTTACTTCCTGTCTGCTTCCGCAGCTCGGTCCAAACCCAGCATTTTCTACCTCTCATCCTTGTGCTTCCTGACAGATGATCTGGCTGTGCAGCATTCCCAGTGTGTGTGAAAGACCAATGCCAAAGCATAAGCCTGTTTTCCACAGAGAGTATTTTCAGTAACATTAATTAAATGTAAAGGTTGGTCCCTGCTCTGGTGACAGTGCAGAAGGTCCTTGTCAGAAGAGGTGGAAATCATTTTCAAGCATTAAGGAGCTGTGCATGAGGGTTTAGTCAGTGCAAACAGCAAATGCAATTCAATGCTGAGCTGATTTAATTTGTGTTTTTGTCTCAGATGTCAGCGCCTTTGCTACCCACTGATTGGGAGCCTTCCTTACAGAGATGGGGAAGAAAAAGCTCAAGATCCCCATGGGCCTTCTGAAATGATACTGGGGTCCAAGCCATTAAAACAGTTAGATGTTTTGGTGCTAGGCCCTGTGGACTGACACCATTTCCTTCCCTTCCAGCAGACAGGATTTGGCTGCTTTTGGTGTAGCCTTTCTAACGCTTTGCTGTCTGCTCCAGTTTGTTGTTACTCAAGTCACACGAACAATGCTAGTAATTTCAGAAGTGTCCTTTCCACAATGACCCTCAACTCTGAGCTCTTCTGAGCGCCTCAGCAATGCCAGTTATTTATGCTTTTATCCTTCTTCTGCCAGGTGAGGAATGCACACAAGGGACGCGCCCAAGGCAAAGGAGAGAGTCGGAGCGTCCTGCTCCAAGGATGAAGTTCCAGTCACCTGACTCTGCCTGGTATTGTACTCACAGGGACACTGTGGCTCCACTGAAGGTCTCCAACAGCACAAAACACAGACCAGTTTCAGACACCACACTCCAGTTTCAGGGGAAATCCTGAAACCCGCAGACCCTACATAACAGGAAGCAGAAGTATCTTCAACAAGTACTTCATACCCAGGGAACAAGCACATGTCTGAACTGTGATCAGTGTATTCTAGGTCAGGGAGTACCTGAACCAAGGAGACCCAATTCCCTAAACAAGTGAAGTGTTGCTGTGCAGAGAGGGGTATATGAGGACTGTAGTTCTTACTACACTTGGCATACGATGGGATTTGCACCAAACTTTAAAATCCTTTCATAAAATCATGAAATCCTGGAATGGTTTGTGTTGGAAGGGACCTTAAAGCTCATTAAGCTCCAACCCCTGCCACGGGCAGGGACACCTTCCACTAGAGCAGCTTGCTCCAAGCCCCTGTGTCCAACCTGGCCTTCAACACTGCCAGGAATGGTGCAGCCACAGCTTCTCTGGGCACCCTGTGCCAGCGCCTCAGCACCCTCCCAGGGAAGAGCTTCTGCCTAAGAGCTCATCTCAGTCTCCCCTCTGGCAGGTTCAAGCCATTCCCCTTGGCCTGTCCCTACAGGCCCTTGTCCCAAGCCCCTCTCCAGCTTTCCTGCAGCCCCTTCAGGCACTGGAGCTGCTCTCAGGTCTCCCCTTCAGGAGCCTTCTCTTCTCCAGGCTGAACAAGGTTTTCACAGGTTATTTGCTGCACACACAACAGCTTTGTCTTTCATCTCTCCCCTTCACTTGCTGACTGCCTCCCTCTGTGCCTTGGCAGAGGTCACAACTGCTGAGCTACATCTGCCCTGGGAACAGTTGATGGATAAAACAACTAGACCTCTCACCTGAGTGAGCTCATCACTCTGTAAGCCATGAATCAGCTTAAGAAAAGCCAAGAGTGAGTTGTCCATCATTCACAAAACCCAAGGCAGCTGTGGGCATCCCCAAAAGCAGCACACAATGCTTTGGGCATGCAGCAGCCAGGGAGTTGAGGTGCTCTTGGGTAGGACAGCAGTCAGTGAGGGGAAGTACCACTGCAAATTGGGGCAAAAGAGCCTAGATCCTTCTTGAAACTCCTTGTTTGGGGCTGGATGTGGGCTTATCACACCATGTGTGCATGTCTCTGTGCCACTAATAAGAGCTTTCAGTTCACAACCCTACCAACATTACAAACTACTCAATAAATACACATTCTTCTCACTTCTGACACATGACACTGTCCATGAATACCTGGCTGCTGGAGTGACTGTGCTGAGGTTCATTTGTGCTCCCTCACTAGCATTTATTAGCTCTGGCTCTCCAGTACGGGTTTATGCACTTGAGATTATCCTGAATTTATATGCTGCCTTGTGGCTACATCATTTGTTTGCCTGACAGCACTCACTTTAATTTCCAGTAACCTAAAATGGGCTCATTTGAAGCTCTGTTGTTACCTAACAAATGGAAATTAAGCCACAGGTTGCTTTCTCCTTCTTTGTGTCAACTAAAATACACCAGTGTTCCTTTTCCTCTTTTGTCTTGAGGCTACACCACCTCATCTTCACTGAAAGCCTTAGGTAGCCATTAATTGTTCTTCAGTTTAGCTGCTACCAATGAGGGGCAGGTTGTGCTCAATGTAATTCCAGCCAAGGCATATGACAGAGCTCTCCCCTTTTCTTATCCCCCACCCCCCCAAAAGCAGCAAGCAATGGAAACCCAGTGGCAGATCTCCTCATGGCAATGCAAAGCCCTGGCCCATTTATTCTCTATGTGCTCCCCACATATTTCACAGGAGACGGTTGGATATGTAGCAGTGCTTAGAGGGGCTATAAAATAAAGCAGTTCTTGTTGTAACAAGTCGTGTTCTTTACCTTTTGGCATGCCAAGATTAGGAAAGCAATGTGAGTGCCAAAACACTGAAAAATGTGCTGTATGTTGCTAAATACTGTACTTAAAGATTTTGTCTGGTATGAAATAACATACATTTTGGCAGTCTTTTACTAGGCACCCTGGAACACAGTAAAACGGACATAGTGGAGTATATATATACAGAGATTTGCCTTACAATGGCTCCAGTGCTGCCAGTGCATTCCTGGAACATGGAAATACATGGAAGCCAGTGTCAGCAATGAAGAAAAGCATGCTGTGCCTAATGTACCAGAAAAGCTACTCAAGAACTCATCCTCACATTAAAATAACCCTGAAGAAGCTGTGTCAGCTCAGCTTTGTAGCTTCACAGGTATCTATCCACACATGGATAGATACATGCACGGATATATGCATGGATAGATATACATATGGATAGACACACATGGCTTCACCCTGCACACCTGATACAAAGCCCAGTTGTTCTAAGTTCTAGGTTTCAGTTCATTGCCTCATTTGCCAGTTCACAGAATCCCAGACTGGTTTGTGCTGGAAGAGACCTTAAAGCTCATCCAGCTCCAACCCCTGCCACGGGCAGGGACACCTTCCACTAGAGCAGCTTTCTCCAAGCCCGTGTCCAACCTGGCCTTGAACACTGCCAGGGATGGGGCAGCCACAGCTTCTCTGGGCACCCTGTGCCAGCGCCTCAGCACCCTCACAGGGAAGAGCTTCTGCCTAAGAGCTCATCTCAGTCTCTCCTCTGGCAGGTTAAAGCCAAAGTTTAAAATCCTCTTTAAAATTTATTAATTGATAAATGAAAAAGTAAAAAAGCTGAGAGTGTCCTTTTGAAATACCCCAAATCCTGTGACACAATCCATGTGCCATTCCTGGTGTTCAGAAATAGTGCTGCAACACTGGATTTGAAGTTGAGAGGGTGAGCCCATAATGCAAAGTTATTTCAACTTGATGCTCTCATATCAATAATGATTTGAAGAAATATTCTCCTATGGGACAGGAAACCTGTTGTTACGTACTCCATCATTGCCGGCCCTGCCTGAAAGAGCAGCTGCCATAATTCCATTGGTGTTTCTGATGGAACCCAACAGCTCTTCAAAGAAAACCCCATAACTTGTGGATATTCTTCATTTTACAGCACAGAACTACACTGAACTTCAAGAACAGAATAGTAATTCCACATCTTCTAAGCCTTCCAAACACATTCATAAAACAGCCTATAGATAACACTGAACTTCACTATACCTGCTTCTTAAGGACCATTACTTTCTCACAGATAGGAAGTCACCAAAAGGGAAATCAAGGACTAAAGGAACATTATCCTTCCCTGTGAATTTTCCATTTCATTCAGTTGTGTCTGGTATTTCTCACTTTTTAATTTATATAACGCGATTATAGAAGTATTTGCTTCAAGAAAGTACAATGATGCTGAAAGGACAAAGGCTTTTTGTCTTGAGAACCTATTTACCCTCCACTCCAGCGGAGTCCCATGTGTAGAAACTCCCCTAGATCTGACATCCCCAAGATCTGACTTCCCCAATTATTTCATTCATTTCACTTGTCTCCTCTTTCAGGTATTTCATCCTGGCAGTTCACTTCCTTGATACACCCCATAAAATCCGGGGTAGAATACTCCAAGCACTTTCAGTAGCAATCTTTTCAGTACAGAGGGAGAGGCTACCACAATCCACCAAGCCAGCTCACATCTACCAGTACCAAGTGGTTCAAGTATCACTGGAGTTGCATACACTACCACCAAACCTGACTGAAGTGAGATTTAGCCTGCAACTGATCTTGAGGTTTAATTTCTTAAGGAGAAAGGGAGAAATTTCATTCCAGGGCTCTGGATCCCTCTGGAGGACACTGGCTAACACCTGCCTTCCCTTTCCAGTCTATCCAGGCATCTCATTGAGTTTGGCATGTGGCTCACGACACCAGATGCAAAGCCCACTGGCACTGAGAGAATCATATCCTCCAGCATGTTGTCCATCAAGAAGGGAACACAAACCCTTTGTGCTCTGCCTATATTTGAGGCAAAACTATACCCAGATCCAGAAAGATCTGCCAGCTCTGTAGCATCATCCCACCCTAAACCCAGTACTGTGGGAAAAACCTGTGGGCTCAACGCTGTTGAGATCCATGGAAGACATTAGTTTTACTACCCACAAATCTCATATTTGACAGTAAAATCACATATAGTTTTCAGGCAGCAAAACAATAGGAGTAAACTGTATTGCTATTACTGCATTTATTCTGCTAAGACCAAGAGTCACACAACTGGGTAGTCATGAAGATCCCAGCCTTTGTGAACTACTATGAAGCCTCTTTTTTAAGGGTTTTTTTCACTGAACAGTATTAACATTTATCATAGAACCCTGGAATGGTTTGGGTTGAAGGGACCTTAAAGCTCATCCAGTTCCAAACCCCAGCCACAGGCAGGGACACCTTCCACAAGAGCAGGCTGCTCCAAGCCCCTGTGTCCAGTCTTGAACACTGCCAGGGATGGGGCAGCCACATCCAGCATCCATATAGAGATCATACCTTCATAAAGAGCCATCTACCATGACGAACCACCCCAAATTAAGGACATTCTTTAACATGTCATTTCCAAACCCTACTAGTCAGAAAAAATGCCATTGCTTAGGTCAGTATCAGAGCTGTACCTTGACTCCCTTATTCATCAAATATCAGGTTTCCAACAGGGCAGATTTTAAATAGTAACTCTTTGGTTATTATTGCCTTAAAATAAATCTCCTGTAACATGTTTTACAAGCATTTCTCTACTCTCAAGTGATACTTGAAAGTGCTTTGGCCTGTGAAAGAATATGCAAACTATAGACCAGATGCAGAAATTCTTGGTTTCAACCAATAACTTGAGTGCTTATTGGAGACTGTGACAAATTTAGGAATTAAAACCTTTCCACATGGGAAAGCCACTCCATTTTTCCACTCATTTCCACTCCATTTTAGTGGTGACATTAGTGTGTGTATCTCCACCTTATCACTGGATCCTGTAATGCCAAATGTAAAGCAGAAGAACCACATCTCTGAAGAACTGCTGCCAATGGAGCTATAGGTAGCCCAGATGTGGTGGGGAAATGCTTCCAAGTGGAAACCCTCCATAAGCCATGACCATGAGTTAGGCTGCAAAAGAAGGTTGCTCCTCTTTCCCCACACTAAGAAGCCTCCCTGATAGAAACTGTATTCATATAGGAGGAAATAATGGCAAAAAGAAACACAGTAGTTCTCCAGAACATCTGAGGAACAGCCACATGACGGCAAGAGAAAACAGTGAATTACTCTCATTGCTTCCAAATGCCTTGTTAAAACCCATGCTTGATCATACAACTTGCATGGACATGATTTCTGATGCTAAAATGTCTGTGGAACCATTATAGGAAGCTTATTTTTAGCCTTAAAAATGATATAAAAACATTAGCTAGGGAAGAAAATGTATTAATCATCTATCCTAGAAAGAGGAGAAAACAATACTTGCCCTGAACCTTACGTATCTGGAGTGTGAATCTGGAGTTGAATTCCTCTTAATTGATTAAAGGAGAAGCTATGACTTTCTTTTCATTCCATGATCAAAGACATATCGTGCCTTCATTAGCACAGATTACAGATGGGAATAAAGCAGATGCCTTAAATGTATCCTGCCAGAGCACTTGCCAATTACAATTTCCTTGGTTTAACTGTACCTGATGCCAACTTGGCTACAAAAATGCTGTACTCTTCTGATTGAGGTTATCAGTAGTTTACTTTGAATCCTTTGTACTAATCCATCAAAAATCCTCTGTCTGAGTCACTACTCGCATGTCACAGCATTCCCGTCGGCTGCTGGAAGTTTGCTGGGCAGATACTGTACATTTTACTACATTAGTTACCTAAATGATAGCAAGAGCTTGAGATAGGAACCCAACTGACCAAACATGCAAAGAGCTACTCGCTGGGACTAAATGCTCTCACCACCGCTGGTAGACCATCCTTCCAGCAGAACCAGTATATCCCATTTTGCAGAAAGATGTAGAATTTAGGATTCCTACCTTTAAGACATCACCAGAGGGAGCACAGAGAAAAGGCTCATCACTGTGCAAATAACCCCTTATTTCCTATCACAGGAAAGGGCTGAAAGTATTCCTTGGTGCTTAAAGAGCTCTTGAACACTGGGAACTAGGGGAACTCTGGAAACCAGAAGCAATGCTCTGATAAGCAAACATGACCTTGCCTGTGAAACAAAACTTGATTGCCTAATAGGGCCTCCTTTTTGTTTGAAAGAACAAGTTTGTTGTCACCCACACATGTTTGTAAAGGCAGAAAGAAATCTCATTTCCCTACTTTGCAAGCAATAGTGTTCTGAAAATGCAGAACAACAGAACCATAGAATCCTAGAATGGTTTGGGTTGGAAGGGACCTTAAAGCTCATCCAGGTCCAACCCCCTGCCTGGAAGGGGGTTGACCATTCACTGGTGTCCCCTGCAGGGACACCTTCCACTAGAGCAGCTTGCTCCAAGCCCCTGTGTCCAACCTGGCCTTGAACACTGCCAGGGATGGGGCAGCCTCAGCACCCTCCCAGGCAGAGCTTCTGCCTAAGAGCTCATCTCAGTCTCCCCTCTGGCAGCTTAAAGCCATTCCCCTTGGCCTGTCCCTACAGGCCCTTGTCCCAAGCCCCTCTCCAGGTTTCCTGCAGCCCCATTAGGCACTGGAGCTGCTCTAAGGTCTCCCCTTAAGGAGCCTTCTCTTCTCCATGCTAAACCACACAACAGAGAAATGAGGTTTTTGTTGTACCTCTTTTGGTCACTGATTAGAGATACAGGCATTAAATACAGTTAATCTTTGTGTTCCAAACACAGATGTCATCCACTTCTGTTAGTCTCCGTACTCCAAATGCCTCGTTTCTCTCTTCCAAACCTGCAGCTTCCCTACAACAAGTGAGGTTGTAGCAAGGACAGAATTTACAGGCAAGTTATGCAAAGCTGAAATGTTCCTAGGGCAATGTTTTACAGCCCCTTAGAGCCCCATACGTAGTATTTTACTGTGTATTCAAAGAGCATTTATTTACATACACGCCTGAGGTTTTCTGTCAGGTTTAAAGTTCAGGCTTTTCTCATCTCATTTGTCCAGGATGGATGGCCTCCCTTTTTTTTCCTTTGGAAAACCAATGCTGTTACACTGTTCCCAATTCTTCCTCCAAAGCAAAACTTGGGTGTTGGCAGCTCCTCCAGAACCTCAAATCCTGCCAGACAGAAATTAAAATGCTTTTATTAGAAGGAAGTCATTTTATTCGCCTCCTGGATAACCCTTTGCAAACCATTCTTTATTCTTCTGGAAAACTTGCAAGGCAGTTACTCGGAGTTTATAGGACTGTGTTGTTACACTGCACCACTGCTTTCTACAGCTGAAAGCCTTCCATGGATAATAAAACTCTTAGCTGGCTGACTCACACAAATTAATGGCAGAAAAGATGGGAATTTGCCAGTGGTTTTAGTTCCCCAGAAGGGATGGTTGGTTTAGATCCACACTGAGCTTCAAGCCTCAGGCATGAGATTGAGGAGCTAAGTGTCATGGAAAAAACCCTTAGAAAGGTCTCTGAGGAGGTGACATGAAAGATCATGGTCACAGACTTGCCAGCTCATCTAAATATGGGTAGCAATGTTGTCCTGATTTCAAAGCCATCAGACGGGTGAACTGGAGCTCGTACTAAAGGGCCAAAGGAGAAGTGTCACCCAGGTACACACTTCCCCAGTGTAACTAGGCTGAAATCCTCATCCTCCAAAGTATAACAAAACCTGTCCTTCCTCAGTGTGTTGGCACTGGCAAACCCTGAAGTTCTAATTTCTGTGGAAAACTGAGGGAAGACAGGCTGAAGCATTTACTGGTCACTTTACCTTGTCTACCCCTGATCTAAAAGAGTCAATATGCTAACACAGACGTTAAAATTTACTCATCCTTAAACAACCATACATGGACAGATGGTTCTGTTCACCTGCTTACCTTCTCTGAACTCATTCAACAGCTCCTCCTTGGTCCAGTTGCAAGATGTTATGAGGAAGAAGCCCTCTGGTTTCAACACACTGCAGAGGGATCTCACGTACTGCTTCCTCTTTGCCACCGCGTTATCAGGATTGAGGCTTATGGCATCAAAAGTCCCCTTGTCAATACAGATCTCAAATCCTGACAGCTCAGCTGATGGAGCCAGGAAGTCTTCTACCTAAACCAGAAGTCTGCAACTGTGAAAACAAATCTTCTACTCAGCAGCTCCTGAATCTTTAATGCAAACACTTTAAAATACAAAGCCTCAAACTTGACAATAGGTGTGCTTAGGAAAGGGATAACTCACAGCCTTTCACACTTAAAATGTCCTGACAGCTTCTTTCTTCTCTACGTATCATGTGATGATCTATTTGTGGTAAAGCCTGTGTATATACCTGTCCATCTGAAACTCAAACTAACATAATTGAAGTGCAATTGAAGTGCAGGTGCTGCATGCTGGGTGCTGTACAAATGGAGAAGAATAGACAGGGCTGCTACAAAGAGGTTACAACTGACATACAAGAACAGAGACAGAACGCAGATCCAGAGCTGGAGGGTAAAACAGCTCAGCAGAGAGAGAGCTCAGGATGAAAGGCTGATTCATGGGATGGAACCTCTGGTCCTACCCCCTGCTCCAGCAGGGATTCCCAAACCTCCTGCTGCACAGCTACTGTTTGGATTCTATCACCTTAGGATTTCAACCTCTGTCTCAGATGTGACATTCAGAATATAGCAGCTAAAATAGAGAACTTGCCAAATGTTGCCTGTAGAAGCAGGGAAATCTTGTCAGCCCTAATGACTGTTACAGACAGCAATAAAAAAGGGACCAAAAATCTTCTTGCAAATAGAGATTTATTAGATTAGAGTTCTCCCACAAATGAACGTCAAAAGACAACACTAATATAGTACACTGAGTACATCTGAGTAGCAGTTTGGTTGTTTAATCTTGGGTTCAATTGCTTTCTATTTCCTCACTCAGCTTTCTCTCTGAACTTACCTTTAATTTAATGCTGGACATCCCTTCCTTCTCTCTTATTTTTTCTGACAGCTGTATTGCAGAAGGAGAGTAATCAATCCCTGTGAGGTTCATGAAGCCATTCTTTGCCTGGACAGAAGCAGAGAATCTTGATCAGTGTGCTAGCAGTATTTTTACCCAACAAATGTACTCTCTACCTATAATCCATCTCATTCCAACAGCATCCTGGCCTGTATCAGCAATAGTGTAGCCACCAGGGCCAGGGCAGTGATTGTCCCCCTGTATTGGGTGCTGGTGAGGCCGCACCTTGAATCCTGTGCTCAGCTCTGGGCTGCTCACTATAAGAGGGACACTGAGGTGCTGGAGCATGGCCAGAGAAGGGCAACGGAGCTGGTGCGGGGCCTGGAGCACAACTGTGATGGGGAACGGCTGAGGGACCTGGGGGGGTTTAGTCTGGAGAAAAGACCAAGCAAAGTGCAAGGTCCTACACCTGGATCAGAGCAATCCCAGGCACAGCTACAGGTTGGGCAGAGAAGAGATTCAGAGCAGCCCTGCAGAGAAGGACCTGGGGGTGTTGGTCAGTGAGAAAATGAACATGAGCCGGCTTCAGTGTGCGCTTGCAGCCCAGAAAGCAACCGTATCCTGGGTTGCATCAAAAGGAGCATGACCAGCAGGTCGAAGGGGGTGATCCTGCCCCTTTGCTCTTGTGAGACCTCACCTGGAGTTTTGTGTGCAGTTCTGGTGTCCTCAACATAAAAAGGACATGGAACTGTTGGAACAAGTCCAGAGGAGGCCACGAGGATGATCAGGGGCTGGAGCACCTCCTGTATGAAGATAGGCTGAGAAAGTTGGGGCTGTTCAGCCTGGAGAAGGCTGCATGGAGACCTCATAGCAGCCTTCCAGTATCTGAAGGGGGCCTATAGGGATGCTGGGGAGGGACTCTTCATTAGGGACTGTAGTGACAGGACAAGGGGTAACGGGTTAAAACTTAAACAGGGGAAGTTTAGACTGGATATAAGGAAGAAGTTCTTTCCTGTTAGGGTGGTGAGGCACTGGAATGGGTTGCCCAGGGAGGTTGTGAATGCTCCATCCCTGGAGGTGTTCAAGACTAGGTTGGACAGAGCCTTGGGTGATATGGTTTAGTGTGAGGTGTCCCTGCCCATGGCAGGGGGGTTGGAACTGGGTGATCTTAAGGTCCTTTCCAACCCTAACTATTCTATGATTCTAAGACAAGGCTCAGGGGGGACCTTATTGCTCTCTACAACTGCCTGATAGGAAGATGGAGCCAGGAGGGCGCTGGTCTCTGCTGCCTGGAACAAGGGATGAGACAAGAGGAAACGGGGTTCAAGCTTCACCAGTGGAGGTTTAGATGGAGCTGAGGAACAATTCCTTCCCCAAAGGGTGCTCAGGCATTGGAACTGGCTGCCCAGGGCAGGGCTGGAGTCACCGTCCCTGGAAGCTTTCACACACCATGTAGACGAGGCCCTCAGTGAAATGGGCTAGTGGTGGCCTTGGCAGTGCTGGGGTAAAGCTTGGACCTGATGATCTTAAAGGCGTTTCCAACCTGGCTGATTCTATGATTCTCCTCCTCTTAATGACTGAACCCCCCCCTCTTTTACTCATTTGTATTCCTGTTAGCATTACAAGAGCTGAACAGCTGGCGGAATGAGCTGAAACAACTCCATTCTGCCCAATACCTCCTCAAAAGAACTGTTGACTGAAAGCTGGCTTAGATCAACAAGTGGAAAATGGAGCAGAACTGTGAAAAGGAATACCCTGGAGGGGAACAGGCTCTATTATCTGCACCAAAAGTAACCTAGAAACCAGGAATTTCCAGTGAGGAGAACATGTGCTAATGCCAGATGCTTCAAAATAAGAAGAAAACTTCTCTGACACGTAACATCTGAGATTGAGCAATTGTTTTCTAACTCTCAAATGGTAAGAGCTAAAATATGTAACCCATTTTATCAGTACAGAAATCCACTGCAAAAACTTTACATGTTTCTAATTTATTCATGCTAATGCCTACTTGAATGCAATCATTTGCATGCTACAAGCTCTTTGTATCAGCAACTTTCAGGCAGGTTATGCACCACATAAAAGTGTACAGAGACTTTCTGTTAATGTAACTTCAGAGCAGATAATGATAACCCAGTTCAGCAAACTCAGGCAGTGAGATCCCAACAACCCTTGTGCAAAGCAGGTGGGAAGGTGGCAGCGACACATTTTTACCCTGAGGTAGAAGCTGAAGAGACCAGATGCGGGTATCACGTGTGTCAGTGGGTCTGGCTGGATGCAAAGCTAACAGGAAGAGCTCTGATCTTAAGGCCAGCTGCAGATAGTAGCAGAGACAGGGAGGAGGCTCAGGTTTGGTCTGGTTGTGAACAATACACAGACTTTAACTATCATTAAGCAATCAGCTGAGTTTCTACTTGCTCCAAAGGCTGATACCTCAACAGCAAGAGTTTGACAACCCTCCCTCCTTCCCACAGCCCTTTTCCCTGTGTGAGCTCAGTGCTCACCAGCTGTTTTAAACTGAGGAGTAATTTCATCTGAACACAAAGATCTTGTTGTTTGCAGTTAATGAACAACAGAGGATTGCTCAGGCTTCTGCCCACGTTCCTCCCCAGAGCAAATCAAGCTTCCTGAGATGCCTGTGCTGAAGACCTGGGGGTGGAAGAGGAGTTCCCACAACAGCTCGTCTATTGAAAAAGGAAGAGCTTGAGTCACTTCAGGGAGTTCCCATTCACTCCTATAGTCTCCTGGGCAGAGAAGGAAAGTTTAAGGATAAACAACATTAAATGCTGCTAAACCTGCATGGCCTGACTATGGAGGGACAGGAAGGGATCATTCACTCAAGTGCCAAACGTGACCACACTGCATCCTGCAACTGGACTCCTGTCCTGAAGGTGCTATTTATAAACACGCTTCTGCTATTTCTAACAGATTAAATAGCAGAAGGGAGTGTGCAGTGTGATCAGCACTGCCCCATAGAGTCACAGACCGGTTATGGGTTGGAAGGGACCTTAAAGCTCATCCAGCTCCAACCCTTGCCATGGGCAGGGGCACCTTCCACTAGCCCAGCTTGCTCCAAACCTCTGTGCCCAACCTGGCCTTGAATCCTGCCAGGGATGGGGCAGCCACAGCTTCTCTGGGCATCCTGTGCCAGTGCCTCAGCACCCTCACAGGGAAGAACTTCTGCCTTATATCTAACCTGAACTTCCACTGTTTCAGTTTGAACCCATCACCCCTTGTCCTATCACTACAGTCCCTCTCCAGCATCCTTGTAGCCCCCTTCAGGTACTGCAAAGCTGCTATGGTTGGGCCTGTGGTGCAGCCAGGTAGACACCCTTACTTGGGTGGTGAACACCCTTCATTTAGAGAAGTTTTCTAATACTGTCTGCTCCCACAATACTCAGGGTATAAAAAAGAGGTCAGAGCTCTATGTGGCAGCAGGAACATTTCCTTAAGAGCTGGAATTCTTGGAAGGTAAACACATTAGGTCAGCAGGGCAACCTTCCAGACTCCTGATGTTGATAGGGGTAGGACCTCCATCTGCACCTACAAACGCAGCACAGGGTCCCTCTTATGTATGTGAGACCCCCAAAGCAAGCAGAAAGAAGAGAAGAAACCTCCAGCAGCCTTTCTTGTGAAGCTTACTGTTGGGCAGATCCCTGCAGTGTGTAGGTAGAAGACATTTAGCAGTGTGCTGGATGTTCTGCCTTCTAGCTGGACACTGAGGCCAGTTTACACAGTATAAAAGTCTTTCCTGTTTTCACTTTATTAGCTGCTTTTCAGGTGGCTTTTCAGCCTCCTTTTTGTGCAATATTCCCTACTGGATCTGACAGTGTCTTACCCGGACCTACCTGCATTTAATGTCATTTTCTTACTGTTACTCCCATTTATATTCTTTACTGTTAACAGTACTCAGGGCCTAGTGCTCCACAACTAAGTGTACTCTACAGCACCTCTACCTGTTCTGGCCATGGTCTAATTCATCCCCCAAGCATCTACCTTTGAGGGAGGTGCTACTAATGCTCTACATGGCTGAAGTCTGACTGCCTTTCCCAGTGTTGCCATTTCTAGCACATTAGCAAGTCCAGCTCCAAAGGCAGAACTGCTCTACAGCAACCAATGTGCTTGCCAGGAGAATCCCAACATGACTTTCAAAGCCTAGCAGCTAACACAAAAATTCTTTTTTTACATCAGCTAGGAGAGGGAGATCCTGAATTATTTAGCACCGATAAACAATGTGATTTTTTTGAAGCCACTTTTCAGATGGGAACTGGACTGAAAACTTCTTATTAAAGCAAGCAGTGCTTTAAGGTACTTAACGTAAGGGTGCTCTTAAGCAGTTTAATATTTTTTAAAAGCTCACAGGTTGTCATGTTCCCATTAGAGGATGAAAATCAATTCCAGGTTTGCAAGTGGGGCCAGTGTAAAGTTGAAAGCTTATAAATTAGATTTTTCTGTTGGATGTTTCCACAATGATAGAGCTGGTGAGCACTGCATTTAGCAATCCCTGATGAAGAGTCCCTCTCCAGCATCCTTACAGGCCCCCTTCAGATACTGGAAGGCTGCTATGAGGTCTTCACGCAGCCTTCTCTTCCCCAGGCTGAACAGCCCCAACTTCCTCAGCCTGTCTTCATACAGGAGGTGCTCCAGTCCCTGATCATCCTCGTGGCCTCCTCTGGACTTGTTCCAACAGTTCCATGTCCTTTTTATGTTGAGGACACCAGAACTGCACACAATGCTCCAGGTGAGGTCTCACGAGAGCAGAGTAGAGGGGCAGGATCACCTCCTTCGACCTGCTGGTCACGCTCCTTTTGATGCAGCCCAGGATACGGTTGCTTTCTGGGCTGCAAGCGCACACTGAAGCCGGCTCATGTTAATTTTCTCATCAACCAACACCCCCAAGTCCTTCTCCGCAGGGCTGCTCTGAATCTCTTCTCTGCCCAACCTGTAGCTGTGCCTGGGATTGCTTCAAGCCAGGTGTAGGACCTTGCACTTGGCATGGTTGAAGTTCATGAGGTTGCCATCGGCCACCTCACAAGCGCATCACGGTCCCTCTGGAATCGTTGTTATTTGGCTCATTTCTCTTACTGAGATGAGCCATTTCTACTTCTGAGGATATAATTTCTGTGCTGCAGTGGGGCAGCTGGTGCCTACAAAGGCTTTACACTCTTAAAAAATCAAAGTTGGTTTTAAAATATTCCATTATGAACCCGACTTTGACGTCCAGCCCTTTCCATTTCTACAGTAACTAGTGGAGCCAGTGGAGAATGTAGGACAGAATGACAGCTCCTCCCTTTACCAGCTCTCCTGAGTATTAGACCAAAGGAGTTACTAAAGAATAGAAAAAAAAATGGGAACTTCCAAACACATTGTATCACTGCAAAAACATGACATCACTTCAGAGTATGTCTGGGAAGGGGTTTCCACCCTGACAGATACGGACACTTCTTGAAAAGAAGTCATTTTTAAGTGATTTATAAAGAAAACCCCTTCATTTTAACCACTTTTTATATTGACAGTGAGAGTTATTATCAGAACTGAGTGCAAAGAAAGGGTCTGGCTTTGCACAGGAGAATACTCTGTGCATTAATCCACTTAATTTCCTCGTCTGGGCGTAGTTTACACAACAACAGCAAGAAATTCATTTTAAATGTAGGAAAATAGGTAAAGATAAACTATGGGGTGCTCAGGCTGACTGATGTAAAGAAATACTGTATATTTTGTAATCTGAAGTGCTGACACTCTGAGCAGCACTGAGAAAGGACAAGTTGGAGCACGTCTAGGGGAAAAAAAAGCAGCTTGTCTCCATTTGGTAGAGCAACAGACAAGTTCTGGTCCCAGGTCTGCACCCCCTAACAGCGCTGCTTGTTCAAGCAGTTACGCACCAAAGTCCCCCAGGCTGTTTAAGAACCACTTGTCTTTGTGACAGGATGTTCTTCAAGGCGTATCAACAGCACTAAGTTAATTTCACTCATACTCTTAAACCATATGACAATATAAAAACTGATGAACAGTAACCAGTGTTCTGTTGATGGGAAAGAAGAAAACACGTTCAAGTCCAGGTGGGACAGAGCCTTGGGTGTAGTGTGAGGTGTCCCTGCCCATGGCAGGGGGGTTGGAACTGGATGATCTTAAGGTCCTTTCCAACCCTAACTATTCTGTGATTCTATGATTCTATGATTCACTTCTGGTTGCTTGCTTTTTGGTTTTCAACTACGTTTCAGCTTGCCATGATTACTACTGTCACTTGCAAGTGCTGTATTTAAACTACTCCATCTGAAGCATCAATTCTGTATCAAAAGCAGAATGTTTGTAATATACCAACCAATTCAATCAGTAAAACACCGTTCCCAGTTCCGATGTCAAGCACAGGGCTATCAAGGGGGACCTTTTGCTTTTCCAGCCATCTGATGATGCGAGCCATGCTTTCTTCTCCAAACCTATGAAAAACAAGGGCTCAGGTAAGTCAGACAGCAAAACTGTACAAAAGGCAGAGCAAACTGACTTCATCACTCCCTCCCTCCAGCATCTGCAAAGCACCTTTTACTGAAGCACTTGGGTAACAACTGTCACAGCTCCATGATTGTGCTGTGTAAGTTAATTGCATGGCCCTAAAATTCACCAAAACACCAAGTCGGGGTAGATTTACATGAGAGATCAGGCAGAAGCTCTTCCCTGTGAGGGTGCTGAGGCACTGGCGCAGGGTGCCCAGAGAAGCTGTGGCTGCCCCATCCCTGGCAGTGTTCAAGGCCAGGTTGGACACAGGGGCTTGGAGCAAGCTGCTCTAGTGGAAGGTGTCCCTGCCCCTGGCAGGGGTTGGAGCTGGAGGAGCTTTAAGGTCTCTTCCAACACAAACCATTCCATGACTCTATATATTAAAACAGGCATCAGCACCAGCAACTTGTGTAGTTAAACCTGAGCTCAGGGATAAAGAACACATCCATCAGTCACATACACCATAACCACACATCACTCTCTGCACAATGACAGTTTTCCATGTGAAACTGAGAAATCACCATTGCAAAATCAGGCAAGAGAGGAACTGGTGGCTTCAAGACTAAAGTTCCCACCATCTTCCCAACATCCAGAATTATCCAGACATTGCATGTTTTTGAAATGTCTACATTTATAAAGAAATAATAGAAACACGCTATTTTATTTACTTTTAATAACTAATTTAGCTATTTTATTTACCAAACTTCCCCAGCATCTCCGGTGTCTTGAAAAGTCTGCAGCTCTCTGTCATAGGCAGCATCCCAGCTGGGGTCCGGGGGAGAGAAAGGAGAAGATATTGCAATGTATACTGGAAAAGGTTTAGATGAAAGACGGGAGAGACACTGTATCTATACAGCAACGCCACTTATTGTATCATCTGTACAGATTAACTGCTCGGGGACACGCTGTGAGCCGGGAGATGCGCTGAGGGGAACTGCGGGTTACGAGCGAGTGTTCAGGGCCCAGCTCGGGCCTCCTGCTCCCGGCCACCAATACCGGTTTGGGGGTGAAGGAACCCTTCCGCCCCACCGCCCGCCCCACTCACTGCTCTCTGGTGCCCAGCACCGAGGGGCTGAACGACTCCTCCCCGACCGCCGGCCCCGCCATCACCGGCCCCGCACACGGAACTACGTCCACACCATAGAGAACAGCCGGGAGAGGGGCGGCGGGCGCCGCTCTGGCGCCTGGAGGACTGGTGCTCGCTGCCCCGCGGGGGAGCTGAGGCTGGGGGGGGTCACGTCCCTTAAAACAACCCGAGTGCTTTGTAGGTTTATTTATAAGAGAGAGAGACGCTCTGAAAGACGGGGTTTTCATGGCTGCAGTCCGTATGGGTCAGCTGAACCAGCGCAGTGTTTTCATTTAAAGGGTAAAATTGAAATTAAACCTCTTCTTGAAAGTGAGGGCCATGGGGATGCTGCGAGGGCTGGAGCAGCTCTGCTCTGGAGCCAGGCTGAGAGAGCTGGGCTGGGGCAGCCTGGAGAAGAGAAGGCTCCTGAAGGGGAGACCTGAGAGCAGCTCCAGTGCCTAAAGGGGCTGCAGGAAAGCTGGAGAGGGGCTTGGGACGAGGGCCTGTAGGGACAGGCCAAGGGGAATGGCTTGAACCTGCCCGAGGGGAGACTGAGATGAGCTCTTAGGCAGAAGCTCTTCCCTGGGAGGGTGCTGAGGCGCTGGCACAGGGTGCCCAGAGAAGCTGTGGCTGCCCCATCCCTGGCAGTGTTCAAGGCCAGGTTGGACACAGGAGCTTGGAGCAAGCTGCTCTAGTGGAAGGTGTCCCTGCCCCTGGCAGGGGTTGGAGCTGGATGAGCTTTAAGCTCCCTTCCGACACGAACCAGGCTGGGATTCTGTGATCTCATTTTAACAGGCTCTGCACAGGACTCACCACGTGCGGGTGTTCACTCACTCCTCACCACATTCCCGGTCGCTAGCAGGCCCCCAGCACTGCGTGGACGCGGCCAGCCCCGAGCCAGTTCAGGCTGCAGGAGGAACTACATTTCCCATGATGCCCCGCGCCGCTGCAGGAAGTGACGCCCCTCGAGCGCGCGCGGTGGCTTGTGGGCCCGGCGGTGGCGGCGGCGGTGTCCATCATGGCGGCTTCCATCTCGGGCTACACGTTCAGTTCCGTCTGCTACTACAGCGCCAACAGCAGCGCCGACCACGTAGGTTCCGGGGGCTGCCGCTTCCCGGCGCGGCGGGGCGGGCGTCTCTGGGGCTACGGCGTTCGGCTTCATCCTTCCAGCGCTAACGGGCCGGGCCGGGCCGCCGCCGGTTGGGCCCCAGCCGCGGGTACCGGTTGGCGGTAGCGGCCCCGCTGTGGTGTTGTCGGTGGCACAGCGGTGCCCATCGCCGCGGAGGTGCTGCGGGGGTCGCCTGCCCCCTGTTCGGAGGTGGGGTGTTGGGGGTGTGACTCGCAGACCCGCCGGGGCCTGCCCTGCGCAGCTGTGGCAGCTCTGGGCTGGACGCGGGGCTCTCCGCGGGTGCGGGGCTCTCGTTTCACGCGCAGGGAATCGGGTCCAGGCAGGAAAACGTGTGTGGAAAAGCGGCGTGAGTGTGTGTGGTGAGAGCGCTGGTTCTGCAGCACAGGCAACGCACCCCGCTTACAGTGCGGAAGCTAAATCTTGTGGAGGTGACAGATCTCCGGTCTGAGCTTGTTCCCTTATCGCTACACCAGGAAACGATGCACCTCTCTTTCGATGCTTATGCCAAAAGGACCCGATTCCCGCTTACGCTCTTTCCTCATTTTGGGAGGGGATGGAAGATAAAAGATGGCTTTGAGTTACCTTGTGAGTTTTATGATTCCTGCTGTTATTCAATGTCCAGCTCAATCTCTAGATGTAAATATAAGTAATCTAAACACCACTTCCCGTTAGCTTTGAAGGTCCAGAGCAGCAGTGGTGCTGTGCATCACAGAATGGTTTGGGTTGGAAAGGACCTTCAAAGCTCATCTGGTCCATCTAACTCATCTAACCCCCCTGCAATGAGCAGGGACATCTTCAACTACAGCAGGATGCTCAGGTGCCTTCCTCATCCAGTGTATGCCTGTGTAGCTGGGACTGGAGGCAGAGCTCTCCTTTACATAACCTGTGTTTGCCTTTTGTGAGTTGTGTTATGTATGGAAGCTTTCAGTGGAACATTAGTTTTGGACAAGCTGTTGTGAAAGGATGTTGGTAAATAAGCAGCTCGGTCTGTAAATCTGAGGACAGGTTATACCTACTGCAGCTCAGAAATGTATTTCAAACTCAGTCTTTGTTTGAATTCTTCCATTGAATGCTAAGAAAGTTACAGCAAGCAAATGTAGATAGTGGGTATTTTTTCTATCTTTAGTCTTTTTTTTTCTCCCTTTAAAACTGTAGGAAGGATTTCTGCTGGGAGAGGTGAGGCAAGAAGAAACCTTTAGCATTAGCGATTCGCAGATCAGCAACACTGAGTTCCTGCAAGTGATTGGTAAGTAACAGAACTTTGAGAAACTCTAAAGAAGTTCAGTTTTTCAATATTCAGCACAATTCAGTGAGAATTATTTTACTTGTGAGACCAGCCCAAGATGCTTCAGGCTTTCAGAATCACGTTTGCTACGGTATTTGTGTGTTTGTGGTTGAGATGTGAGGGAAGGAAATGGTCCTTTGCTGCGTACAGGGTTTTATGCGTCTCCTTTTATGGAGAAAAGATCACTGAAGACATTTATCTGTGTTTTGTGATGGAGAAATTATTCATTTGCCTTTTGGCTCTTCAGGGAGTTGCCTCTTAGAGTCAGTTCCCTAAATACAATTATGTGCTCAATATAAAAATGCATTACTTGATTTCCTGCCATTGAAAGGGCAGATTTCCAGTGGAGGGTTTGGATGGATGTCTGGTGGTTGGTGACATCCTGCACTGTCCCAGCAAGATTCACCAGGGAATATTGTCAAGTAGTTTATTGCTAAATACAGGGACTGTGCAGCTGATTGCTGATGCAGTTGGTGTTGTGAAAAGCAAAAGATGATCTAAGGTCTTGCTGTTGTGTTGTTCATTGAAGTAGATATTTTTACACATCAGTGAAAAGCTGTTGCATGTTTTTAGCTCTGTGGTTTATAGAAAATAGGAACCCCTTGAATGAAGATGCCCCTTTTGTTTACATATATACAGCACAATGTTAAAATACTTTCTTTAAAGACCTGAGTGTGTACGTGGCTGTATGGATCTGATTCCAGCTAACATAGCAGGGTCTGCATAAAGCTGAGCTAATACACAAATGGCTCATAATGGACTCTGCAATGTTATTCTGATGCAGAACTAATGGACAGTGTGTACTACACTGTTGCATCTCCAGATGCTTGCCACCTTAAATTAGTGGTGGTTGTGGATCCAAGAATCCAATAGGTGCAGTAGTTTTCTGTTCCAGTTATTCCTAAGGAAACATGGGTGCTACAGTGACAGCGTGAAGTGTCAACTTGTTACAATTGAGCTAAATCACAAAACCCGGAGGCCTGGGATTTGTTTTGTGGGCATATAATCACTATCAAAGCACTGCTCTGCTCAGACAAAACCAGACATAGTGATAACTGCTCTGAGTTGTTGGCAGTGTGATACAGCACTCTTACGACTGGCAGCCTCAGTATGGTTTCATAAACCAAGTGTTTGTGGTGTTGAAAGTTACTCCCTTGTTAGATAACTTTTGTCACATCCTTGGTTACAGTTAATATCTGGAATGGAATGTCTGACCCAGCAGATCTGCTGCTTGTGTTTTTTGTTTACCAAATTTTTACTTCAGTATTTATCCATTGACATTAACTCCTGAATTCCCAGTTCCACTTGTGAACTGGGATTGACAGTTTTGTGGCATTGACACAGATGAGTTTTAATATCCTTATGTGTCTGTTGTCTCAAGGCTCAGTGGTGCTGTTTGAGTACATATGTGTCTATATATATATATAGCAGATGTATATAAAAATATGTATGTATTTTATATATGTATATAAAAGTAAATCAGTATGCAAAACTTTAATGTTGAATGATAGCTGCTTCATGCAATCTGAGCAGTAGGCTTCGTGCTTCCTGTTTTTCAAAGCGCAAGGTCCGTGTAGCAACATAATAGCCCAAGATTCAAGTATGTACTCTCAGTTGTTGTAGTCAATGTATTTGCTGGAAGGGGTTGGTCTAAGCTGGAGTATTACACTTGCTGATTTTGTTTAGCAGATTGTTTCCACAGGTTCCTGGATGCCAGTGTGGAAGTAATGGGGTTGATTACACTTAGAAACATTTCATAGAATCCCAACCTGTTTTGTGTTGGAAAGGAGCTTAAAGCTCATTCAGTTCCACGCCCCTGCCACGGGCAGGGACACCTTCCACTAGAGCAGCTTGCTCCAAGCCCCTGTGTCCACCCTGGCCTTGAACACTGCCAGGGATGGGGCAGCCACAGCTTCTCTGGGCACTCTGTGCCAGTGCCTCAGCACCCTCACAGGGAAGAATTCCTTCCTAACAACTAAATAAAGTCAGTCAGTAGTTCCAACAGCAGCATCATGAGGAGCTCTTGCCAGTTGGAATGCAGTTTATCAGCAGTACGCCTGCCATGGGTGTTCAGGGCCTTGTTTTGACAGTGGCTAAATATGCTGAGATGCTCACGTGTATATCCTGTTGTTCCTGGAAGCTGTGATTCTGCCTGTGCTGAGGCTGCAGTGATGAGCAGGCTTTGCCTTTCAGAGCAGCTTGTGGTTGACTCACCCTCCAGGAAGGAAGAGTCTGAACACAAAGTTGTTGCCAAACACTCCAGTGGAGTTCTAATATCAGAGCTTGAAGTAATATTGCTACAGAAGTACTGTTCAGGCCGAGCAAATACAGTTTCAGACAAAAGTTATGTGATTGAGGTATACTAATGAGAATAAATGATAAACTAATAAATGACAAACTGTATTTGGTAAAAAGAGTAGAAGAGAGCTTAAAAGAAGTATTAAATACCACAAAATATCTGTAAGTCATGCTTGGTGTTAAAGAGATGATGTGGATTGGCTCTTTGCTCCTGTTGGAACTGGATGAGCTTTAAGGTCCCTTCCAGCCCAAACCAGTCTGGGATTCTCTGAATTATTACATTATTACATGTTATTAATTTTATTATATTTGCATTTATTACAACCTCTTCAATGTAAAATATTCTGCCTTTTAATGACTTCTTAAATCTTCATATAACAGCATCAGAAATTGCAGCTCTTTTGGAGTGATGTTTAGCCCCTTTTCTCATCATAGATTCTATTTGCTTTGCCTCATAAATACTCCAGTGTATAATGTTTCAGTGGCTCCCTTCCCCCCATCCCTTTTATTCATTGCTGTTGTCATAAACAGTGTATATAAAAGGAAGAAAACTGTTGTGGAAAGGTGTATGAGAAAGAAAAAAAAAAATCATAAATGTCTTTGTGAGGAGTTCACAAGTATAAAATAATACCCAAAGTGTGTATTTGAGGCTCAGATAGATCTGGGTGTATCTGAACAAGTGTCTGTCTTGCTCACTGTTAAAGTAGCTTAGAAAGAGAAGTTTGTTTTCCAGGTCTGGTGCTGTGTCATCAGGTCTTGTTGAGACATTAAGGGCAGTGTGTGGTGTGACACAAATGTTTATTTGCTCAGTAGCTGTGATGTGGAAGGTTCATGCAAGATTTGCCCCTGGAATTCCTCTTTACCTTCAGCACTTGGACATATGTCTCTTTTTTGTTTGTTTGTTGCAGAAATCCACAACCATGAGCCTTGTTCAAAACTCTTTAGGTAAGCATTTTCTGTTGTCTTCCTGGGGTGCCTGCAGAATATAAAGACTGAAATATATCAGCATTTGAAATGTATCTATCATTGCATTGCTTACTCATCTGATGGTATTACAGAAATACATGTAAATAGCACCAACCCTGGCAATAAAAGTGTGAGTTTATAGTTCTAGTGGCACTTAGGTTAGAGAGGGTGCCAAGGTGGCCTCTATGGGCTTTTTGCTCTATCCCTCTGCATTTCCACCTCATGTAGTTAGTGTAGCAATCAGATCAAATCATCCCACTCTGATAATTAGGGTGAATGTCAAAACCAGTTTGAATCATTGTAGTCTTAGCTTAGCTGTGCTTGGGCCTGGCACACACCTTAGTAACTTGCTGGGTTAACAGACTGCTTTCTAGTTAGTTGTGTTCACTTGCACCAACTAATACTCTGGAACCTTCAGCTTACTCATTACTTCTGCCTTCTGATCTCCTGTACACTGTTATACAGTGATGGCTTCTAAACTGCTCTCTAGAAATTCCTTTTAGAAGGGATTCCCAATTAATCTTTGTGAAAGGAGCGTCCAATTACTCTCCTCTTGCCTTTCTTTAGAGATTTCTGACTAGTTAAGAGTCAGTACCTTAGATATTAGGCTTGACATTGGTTGCATTAGAAAGAAAAGCTGCAGTCTATCATTTGCTGTCTGATAATTACAGAGAGGATACTCTCAACCTAGTGATTTAAATGCTAGACTCTCCACATCAAGATAACATCCCAGGCTCTCCTAGGCTCTTTGTGGTTCCCAGGGATCCTTTGTGCAGCTCATATCAAACCCCATCACATTTACTGCTTCTTCCCAGTCAAGAAATTGGTTGTTAGTAACTGAGCTGAGGGAGGAAGGAGTCTGTATTTCACTGCATGCTTTCTGCACCAGAAAACTGATGAATTCATTTACTTCAGAGCATAGGGGAAACTCTCACAGCCCATAGAGCTTTTATAACACTGGAACAGGCTGTTGGTTTCTGTTAGTTGTAGCAGATGCTGATTTTGGGGCTTTCTGCTTCATCCTTTTGACTTCAGTGTAGCCAGTCTGAGGAGGCCTAATGCTCATCCACTGTGTTCCTGTAAACTGGCACTGCTGATGTTGAGAATAACAGGCTTGGTTCCAGTGCTTTTACCAGCACGTGAGAGCTGAATAAGAAGGAAGGATTTTAAAAGGACTGATTTCTCTGTGCAGTTCTGAAATGAAGGTGTTTTGTTATGTACTAGTTGCTCATCCCATAAGAAGGGGAAGAATTGGGTATGCACTGCTTACTGCAATGCATAAATACTGTGAGCATGAATTGAAAAGGTTATGCAAATGTTATGTAGTATCTCAAATTAGTAATTAATTGCAGCCTTAAGATTCACAAGAACTTGGAACAAATCTTATTTCCACCCTTGTTTACCAGCCAAGTACTGAGCTTAGGATTTTCTGTTGTGTTTCTTTTATCCCCCACACTCAAGAGTTGAGATCATAGACCTCTAAACCAGAGTGTTTTCCTGCACTGCTTTAGCTGTTAGTGATATCAGCTCTTGAAAGAGACTGAGGACTTGGCAGGTAAGTGAGGGAGGAACTGATTTTCAGGTGTTTTCCCTTTGCTCAGGAAGTGTGATCTACTTGAATTTATAAACCTGTGTAGATAGATTTATAAATTCTGAAATCTCTCTTGGCCTCAGAGTAACACCTTAGGGGTTGGGTCTGGGGTTCATAAGCAGAGCCATATGGATAGATGGTGATACTTTGGGTTCTTGCTGACCTCGGGATAGCTGCTTTGGCTACAAGGGTCCAGTCATATGAGTGTAATTGCAGGAGTGGAGCTCAAGAAATTGATCTGTAACTGCATGAAAATGGCTCTGCTTTCCTTTCTTCTTTGGCAGGGAGACCTCCTTCTCAAAGCAGGATGCTGGTCAAAATGAAATGACACAGTCCATGACGTACATGCTCCTTGTTGTAGGGACTGCCAGGGAAATACTGGGCACCTAACAAATGTGTGCAATGAAAGCATTTTAAACCTAATAATTACAGGCCTCTTGTATTTCATTATTAGTGGTTTAAAAGTGGTTAGAGTTTTTGCTCCAGCTACTCTTACGCATCTAATTGCAATGCTCTGCACCTTCCTCTGTAAGCAACTGTCTCTGTTCAAACCAAGGCTTCTAACTGTGCTCTATATGGCACCAGTCAGATGTCCCAAGTAGGTGGTGTGAATACTGACCTATGTTGATAAAGGTGAACCTATAGAAGCCGCTTTGCAATGTACAGAATGTCATCTCTTTGAAGAACAGTATAAATTATGTATAATATGTGTGTGTAAACTATGTACCTACCTTTCTCTCTTCCTTTTTGGTTCAAGCTTTTATGACTATGCAGGCAAGGTTAATGAGGAGAGTTTGGACAGGATTCTTAAAGACCGAAGAAAAGTAAGTTCTATCTTTTCCTCCTTCTGGTCAGTAGAGCCTATAACTAGAAGATGGGTTTGGAAAACCAAGGTAGCTAACTAGAAGCAATACCTTCATTCACAAATTTAATGGTTTAGTTTGATCCAAGGTTTATTCTGCACGGCAGTTGGATTTGTGGTACTTAGGTGGGGGTAATGTCTCAATTCCCTGAAGAAATGCAAAGGATTTAAGCTTGTATTTCCAAAAGTGAAGGGCTGGTAATAACCCACTCATTTCTGAGCTACACATGGAGCATAGTGATTGTGTCCTCCACTGCTGAAACCAAGCAAGATGTAGCTGACTTGAAAACCTGCTCTAAATAATTTGTTTTAAAGAGTTGCAATGATAATTGCTGTTCTTGCCCTGTCAGGTTTAAACTGGCCAAACTGTTCTATCAGTTATGCTGGGTGCTGTCATAGCTTTACATCATGTGTATGTTGTTAGTAGCACAACTAGTATTAAGAAGATTCAATTTTAGGAGCTATATGGAGAAGAATCAAACCTTTTTTCAAGGTTTTCTTCCACACTTGTAATGCACTGTCTTTCTGCTTACTGAATAACTGATTCAGAAGTTCTGAACTAATACATCAAAGAGCAGAGCTGAAGATGTGATTTCTCAGGCAGTGAAGTGAATCCACCAGTAAAAAGATGGATGACAACTTGCATGGTTCAATTTATGGCAACTTGTGGACCTTGTTAGACCCAGCAGGAAAGCATCTAGTACATGAGTTTGGCTGATGAGGTCTGGTTAGTGCCACAGCTAGTACAAGGTAAGGGGGATTAAAACAAGACCTTTGTTCTTGTTCAGTTCATTTTTACTAAGCAGCAGCAAACCAACATCGTTCCATCTGCTCGTAGCACTGCTGGTTGTGTTACAGTAGTAGCAAACTATCAAGGCATGGCCAACTCTAGGGATTTCTGTCCCCTACAGGCGACTCAAGTGTAACTGTTACTCCTCTGAGTGAGAATGCCTACTGTGTAAATCGTTATGCAAAGCATTGCTCAATTGCTAATTGCATTTGCAGTCTACTTTCTGTTCACTTTTGCTTGCAGACAAGGAGGAGGGATCTTTAGGGAAGCAAGTCCTCAATCTGTGCAACTTCTGCAACACGGATGATTGTAATGCTGCTTTCTTGTCTGTTTCTTCCAGCAAGTGCTCTCAGAATGAACTCCTCTGTGTATAATAACATTTATGCTGAGTACATAGGTGGTTTGTGAGTCTGTTTATACATACAGACATGTATGTCTATATGCTGATGATGGAGTGAGTTGCCAGTCTCAGATCCCGAATTCTGTAACCCCATAACTGTATTCTAGAGCACCATATTAAATTCCCATTTCAGGAGACCAGGCAAAAGACAAGTAGAAACTGTCTCCCACTAGTTTTCAGTTGAATTTTACTGTGGTAGAACCTACCTTGCAGGGAGGCTCTGGCAAGATGTAGAAGATCTAGAATCTGCTCTATTCCACTGAATATATATATATATATATGCAGTCTTAATACATCACTACATGATAGTACCTATTCCTGGGACTCTTCCTAACCCACATTGCTCATGAGGTATCTGCTTTCATTAATCTCTTCAATTAAATGTTAATTTGCATGAAGGAAAGGAGCTCAATACGTGTTGTATACAATATAATCATGGAATTAGAATGGATCTTATCTGATCTGCGTAAGAATCTTTCACAATTCAACACACAAGGAGATAATTTTATTGCACACAGCAGATTAGTCCCATGTGTTTCATCAGCAGCCATGAGTTTGCAAACATGTTTGTGAAGCACTGGAAATGCCTTACAAATCAATACAAGTGAATAGGCAGTTGAAATATGTAGTGCTACAGAAAACCCACATCTGCTGTGTGTGAAAACAGCTTGAGTCTAATAAGGTGAAGATGCTCCAAGGTTTTGTTGCTAAAATGAGACAGTTGAAGGATATTGGCAGTGGGATCTTGAATAGCACTTGGGTGTTTGTAGCACAGTAAGGTGGAGCTGTAAGTAGGCATGTTGTAATAAGATGTCACTTGTTTCAGGTTAATAGGTGCAAACCTGTAGTAATTCAGGCTGATTTTGTTGTAATAAAGCTATTGGCTAATTCACATGATAGCAGAGTTTCAGCAACTTCATCATCAGAAGGTAAATCTCTGTCTCTCAGTTAATCCTTTGTTTTATTTCTGATGTAATTCATTACAGAACGTTATTGGGTGGTACAGATTTAGGAGAAACACTCAGCAGCAAATGTCATATAGAGAACACATCATCCATAAACAGCTGACCCATATTCTTGGAGTGCCTGATCTTGTCTTCCTCCTCTTCAGCTTCATTTCCACTGCAAATAACTCAACACATGCTTTAGAATATGTGCTTTTTAGACCAAACAGAAGGTAAGTAATCTGTGTATGAACCAATCCTCATGTTTTGCTCTGCTTTTTCTTGCTATTCTTTATACTCTGAACTGTTTTGGAGTTTGTACAGTCTCTTTCCACATAAAGAAGGCTTTGTGTTTGCCAAGTGATGTTTTGGTGTCCAATTGTTAGGGATCCCTGGCAGTGCTCAAGGCCAGGCTGGACAGAGCCTTCAGCTGCATGGTCTAGTGTGTGGCATCCCTGCCCATGGTAGGGGGTTGCAACTGGATGAGCATAAGGTCCTTTCCAACCCAAGCCATTCTGGGATTCTAAGACAGTTGAGTTATTTTTCCTGTGCAAGTAATAAATTAAAGTTTTGGGATGAGCAAAAATTCTTTTCAGTCTTTAAATCTTCAGACAACAACAGTAACAAAATATTCTTAAGAGAAATCAGGTGTCAGTACTATGTTTATTATAATAGACCTGACTGTAGCTTCACTCTTGTATCTGTGGTAGTTTGAATGCACAGTTAAAAGGTTTTAAAAGGCACAGAGGTAGGTTCATCTCAAGGGAGCTGATCATGTGTTTATTTTGACCATGACACGTAATATTTAGCAGCTTTTCTAATAAACCTAACACAGAAGCTTTAAACGTAGATGACGTGTGATCATCAGACAGGTGGGATAATGATACCAAGGTTATTGTAAATAATCTTTTGAATATGAATTAAGAAGTCTTTCTGCACTTTCTCTGCAGGTATAATCAAAGAGTGTCACTTACTATTCCAAATCTAGGCAACACTAGTCAACAGGAATACAAAGTTTCTTCAGTGCCAAATACTTCTCAGAGTTATGCCAAAGTTATTAAGGAACACGGGTAAGGACTTTTCCTTTGCAAATGAAGTGCAGGCATCAAGCTCTACCTTCTGTGCCATCCACTACAAATACCCATTTCAAGCAGGACAAAAATAGTACTGGAGGAAAATGGTCAGCTCTAGTGTGCTTTTTTCCTGCTTAGAATTGAATCTTTTAGAACAAAGAGGATTCAGTGCACTGATCTAAAAAGTGGAGTTCCTATGGCCAGTTGATGCTGTGGGCTTTGTGGTTGGGAGTTCCTTGGTTTATTTCCACCCACACCCCCTCCAAAGAATTGTGTGTGCAATCTCAGTTTAAAACTTGAACTCTGACTTGGGAGTGTTGAAATCTTCTTCTTTTTCTTAAGTAGTTCTAACTAAATGCTGTAAATGCAGCATTGAAGTAGCTCTTCTGACTGTTAACAGTGACATTATACAAGCTTAAAGATTTCTGCACAAGTTCAGTCTCATCAAATGGAACTTTCTTGATCCAGAAGGAATTTTTGGTGTTGAATATGCTGCTGTCCAATTTTGGTTCTTGAGGGTATGGTATTTTTTTAGCAATGTAACATAAAATACATTTTTTATATGTAGCTATATATATTCACAGGCAATTCACAGGCAGCATGAGCTGGAACCTTGTGTTGGCTTTTCTGACTAATGATTTCTGCTTCTTTTTTAGTACTGACTTTTTTGACAAAGATGGAGTGATGAAGGACATCAGGGCTATCTATCAGGTTTATAATGCACTTCAGGAAAAAGTACAGGTAACTTCCTGCAGTTAATATTGCTCACTCTGGATGTGGTGTCTTTTGTTTGGCTAAACCAGGAGTGGTTAGAGCTCATACTTCATCGTGAACTGTAGGAAAATGTCTGACTAATGATGAAATATGTCAGGTTCTATTTAATGTGTGCATTTGCAAAGGCTGCTGTAGAAGTGGTTGATCTAAATAGCACCAATTCTTTCTCTTTTGCAAGTGAGAATGATTTAATGCTCAGGGATTTCTGGGAGACATCAGCTATTTTTAAGAGTATGTGTTGAAGAAAAGCCTTGCTGAAGGCTGTGGGGATTTGCACAGGTTTAAAGGCTTGCCTGTCTCAGTTTAAAAATGACTCCTGGCTCTTAGTATGTAGCATGCAGCAAAGAGCTCCATCTGTTAGTTAAAACTTGTGAATGTTTTGTGTAGAACATGAGTGAATCCTGCTCCAAATGTGGCAAAGCATCTGAAAGTGCCTGGAGTGTCAAATCTACTAAATGTGAGCTTGTCACTTCACAGCTTGTCCTGTGTGAAGAGCAGCGTAGCTCTGCTCCCTCAGGAGCACACACATCTGCTAATTGTGCTGTAGTCACAGCTTATTTCCAGGCTTTCCCCTTGCATCTGCCCTGGAGGGATTTGTGTCTCTGCTCCAGCTTTGCTGGTTGGCACATGTAGGAGAGAGCAAGATAGTAATTCCTCCAACCATCCCCTGACCTTGCACTGGAGAACTACTATTTATTGATGGAGGTTGCTACTTTCTACCCTGCCTTGTAAGGTGAGCAGCTCGCAATAGGAAGGGAGACAGTTTTTGTGCCAGCTTCAGGAGGCATGCACGTTTATTGTCAGAGGTCTGTCCCATTAGCTAATGGCATTCTGTAAGGTTGTTTTTGCCAAGAGCACGTACATCCTTTCATGCTCTTGCTGCTGTTTGCATTAGTGTCTGGAAAATGCAGCATCAATCAGGGAGTTGTCTTCTACCTGTTGAAACTATGACCTTGTTGTGTTTCACCGTGTAAATTGTGCTGCTCTGCATTGTTTGCAGGGCTTAAAAGTAACTTAGGTGTTAGCTAACTCCAGGAACTCTTATCTTTAAGGTGACTGTTTCACAGAGAATGTGACAAGACTGCAAACAAGTTTGCTTATTTCTAGTATAAGGAATGTGATATTCATCAAGAATTACTTGGGAGGGTTTATATAATCTTCTATAAAAATTAGATGTTGAGCAGAAAGCATGGTTAATGTGTTTCAGCTTTGTAGGTAAGATCACTACTAGTAACCTTTTGGAGAAGAGCTGGTAAATGGGTAGAGATGCACTGGTTTAAGACACATCAGTGCATTTAGAGTTGTGTACTCTTCAAAACTGTTCATATGTATAATGACCAGTACTGAATTTCTGAGGCAGTAAGTAAACTATTATCTCCACAGAAGACTAAATCTTCACTATAACATGTTTAGATTAGAAATCACTATTATCCAGAGCTGGTTTTAAACTTAGTTCCTTCTATGAGCATTTTACATCAATTTCCAACCAGTATAGGGAAATCTTGTTGAAAATCCATGGTCTTGTTTATTTACCTGAGATATCAGCCAAGAGATGAGCTTGGAACACTTGTCTTGAGTCAACTTTTTCATACCTCAATCACTTTTTCATACCTCAGTCCAAATTTGGTCTAGTACATTTTGATCATGCTACTATAGTTATCGTTATTGTGCTAACTACAGTGTATTAAAAAGTCTCTTGCACTAAGCAGGAAGAACTAAGTTTGGATCTTGCTATAAATCTTCCTGTAATGATGAATTATTTGGAAATGCTTTTCCTATTGTGCAGCAGTTGGGAATTGGCAACAGCCAGTGAAGAATCCCATCTTCAGGTTGAGTATTATGCTGTGATATAGTTATCTCCTGCTCTTAGTTTTGTGCTTTGAATGGTTTCTTGTCTGGTAATAGCTTTATTAATGTGGTCATGAAAGTCTTTCCTGTATTTTTGCAATATCTTTGCATATCTTTATGTTTTCTCCTAGGCAGTATGTATAGATGTAGAGAAAAGTGAACGTGTGGTTGAATCTTTTCAAGCTGAAGTAGACAAGTTAAAAAGGCAAATCGCACAGAAGAAAAGCGAAAAGGAGCAAGAAATAAGTAAGTTGCCTTTTACTTCTTTTGTTTCGGAAGTAGATGTTGTAAGGACAGAATATCTTGTGGAATTATTTTGAGTTGTATTCTTGATAGCTCATAGCAAAAGGAAAAGTAAATCACATTGGGATGGGTATAGGATGGATTTACACTGAGTGATAACTGAAGTGTGAAAGGACGTGTACTTCAGGTGTGTCTGTAGGAGTCATCCAGTGTGAATAAACTTTAAACATAGGAGAGAGCTATAGAGAAAGAACAAATAAGTCAGTTCTGGAACTAACAGAGGAAAACATCAGTTGTAGGAAAGGAAAAGTGGAGCAAAGCCATGAATGGAAAAAGCAAAGCTAAACACTGGAGAGATTCCATTTGCAGTATTTCATGGAGAACAGGGTATTGTGTTCACAGGCCAGCAGCTATCAGTGGCTTTTTGAAATCTTTATTCCCTTTTCCTATCCCCAGATATGAGCCCAGCATTAATGAAGTTAGAGATCAGTTCTGTTACTGGACACCAGACAAACTGCATGAAGGACAATGAGTGCATGAGTGATGAACATTGGTATAGGTCATCTCAAGTGCTGTCTAGCTGCGTTTTGACCTTGTAGCTGTCAGTGGTTGTATTGGGTCTTTCAGCACTGATTTAGAGCATCTGCATTTTTATCCTTTTCTCCCACTTCATAGTCACTGAATCCTAACTTAGCATTTTTGCATTATTTGCTGACTTAGTGAAGAACATGACCACTTCTCAATGTTAAGCTAAATCTTTCCAAAAGTCTATTTTGAAGTCATTTGTGTCTTCAGGAGTATCTGCTAGAAAGCGGAAGAAACTATTTAAATGTAGAATAGTGTTGGACTTCACCTGCCTATTTCAAGTACCATATCATCATGGGTAGGAATTTCAGTCTATAGTACTTTTAAGTCCATGAAACTATAGAAATAATGTCCTTCTTGCAGGTTTATAGCTACTCTCTATAGCCAGTGTGTTGAGGGAAGCTGAATTGAGTAATTTTTTATTCAAGATAATATGTATGCAGTAATTTATTCAAGGCAGTACAATCTGTACAGTAATTCTAGTGAAGGTCTGAATGCAGAAACTATACTCCTGCTGTGCTTTGAAGACCTATGTTAGTATCAAGTTGATTGGGTTTAAGTTTCCATGGTGCAAGTAAGTCCCATTAAAAATCCATGGTTTTATTAGGGTTGATTCTGCATTTTGGATTAACAATACATGCTTTCAAAATATGCATTCAGGACTGGTAGGGAGAGGCAGTACTAGATGTATATTCACCCTCTTTTGCTGCTCCGTGATTTTCTGTATCAGTGGGACCTGTTGAGTGAACATACTTGGCTGGTTGCTTTGTCCTTCCTAGAAATGGAATGTGGCTTCAAGGGACTTTTGCTTAGCAGTAGATAGGTTTTTGTGAAGAGCCTGGCCCTTGCCATGGAAGTATTGCTGATCTACTTTAATTTGTGAGTGTAAGGGAAGGCTGAAGGTGGAGAGTAGAAGCAAAGGATAGGCAAAAAAGCACATAACTTTAACAAACACTGCCTCTTTCTTCTTTGTGTTGAAATGATAAGCAAATAACCGTTGACATTTTAGCTACAGGATGGTTTTTATCTGTTTATCTTGTTACCTAAAGATATATCTCAGACTGAAAGATGGGTTAACACCCTAAACTGTACAGTAGGCCCCTCTGCTGCTATAACTGGCTGTTTTCTCCTGTGATCACGAGCATTTCAGAGCAGAGTTTGACCTGTCAGCCCAGGTTCTTCCTTCTCTGAACCTCAGAGATAAGGTGAAGAGGCAGCATCAACCACAGCCCATGTGAAAGGTGGAAGTGGCATGAGTCACTGCTGTTTCCTGCTTGGCTGTAGATAAAACAGCCAGGGAACTGCTACTACATGTGCGAGTGAGGAATAGAGCTGGGTATTTAGTGTGACTGGAGCTGATCCCAGCCCATATGGCAAAAGATGGGGGAGGAAGAGGAAGAGCAGTCGGTGCTAGCCTCTAGGTGCTACCAGCAAAGATGCAAATGCTGCACTGAAAATTTATGCCAGAGCAGAAAATCATGTGAGAGGGCTGAACCAAGAAAACAGGCAGCTTGGATCCTGGCAGTATTTTTAGCTGTGAGTAGCTAAATACTGAAGCTGGCCTTCTGTTCTCTCCCTTTTCTCAGGTTCCTTGGGTTTAGGGAGTTAATTTTCCACTTAATCATTCCCTGAGCTGGAGGGAAAGGGATTCAAATTCCTGTGGTGGTGGTGTGGGAAAGCTTGTTATTCTTCTGAGTTTTTGGTTACCAGGTTATGACTTTAACACTCCTGCATGAAAGGCAGCTTAGACTTTACTTGCCACATCACTGAAATGATTTTGTGTGTGTAGTAAGCATGTTTGAGGGGATAGTATGTGCCATGCACTGCCCAGGTGCCAGGAAATCTCCCAGTTCCTGTATTGTGGACCAGAAATGGAGGCTGTTACATAGCCACTTGAGGGAATTTTTATTCCTGAAGGGAATGACTTGACTAAAGGAACTCTTCAGCCTTGTTTTTTGCCTTTTCCATAACTATGGTGTTGCAGTAAGTCTATCCCCTATCTGCAAGGCACCTTTACACATACAGGTGTCAATTCTGACAGATGTTTGGAGGTTAATAACCAGTCAGAAACCAGTCTAAAACATCAGTATCTCCTAGTGCTGAAGAAACCCTCCTACAAGGAAGTTTCTGCTTATGTCTAATGTATACTCCTCTAATTCAAGCAGCTTTCTGCTTGCCTTTCCACAGCAGCCTCTTACATACATTTGAAGACTGAAACTGCCTCCTCAGTCTTCTCATAATATCCCTCTTATTGCAGTCTTTCCTCTTAGGTCATGATCTAGATGAAGATGTCTCTGCTTATTGCAGGGGGCTTGGACTAGATGCCCTTTGGGGGTCCCTTCCAACCCAAACTGCGGTCTGATTCTGTGATATCTGGACTTCTAACGAGTCCTTTTCTTTTATAGAGTTCCTCCATCTTTTCCCTACTAAATTGTGTTGTTCAAAATGAGATGCAGTATCCCAGTTGTAGTCCTAACCATTGCAGTACATACTGAAATAATACTGTTTCTCAACAACTGAGCACGCTTAATGCATGTTGAGATTCATAGCATACATAAATCACCACTAAAGCTGCAGAAGGATGTCATAGTTCCTCATCTTGCAGGTCGTGCAGTTCATTATTCCTGTGCTTGTCTTCCTGAAATGATTGTCTAAATCATCTCATTTAAGCTCAAATTCCTGCTCTGATTCACTTGCAGCTATTACTAGCATGGTGCCATCTAATTTTAATAAGCATGTACTGATTAAATTCCATCATTTAGGTGGTTAATGTGAGTATAGTTCTGGTGCAGAGCTGTGGGAGCTTCATCTTGATGAGTCCATTGCAGTTGTTCTTTAACCAGTTCTTCAGCTATTTATTTTTAGCCTCACAGTGCTTATATTACTGTCTATTCCTTATGAAACATGGAGGTGCTGTGAAATCCTTAAAGGCAACACATACCTGTGGCTTTTGCTCTTGCTTTAATTGTTAACATCACATGGCTTGGAAAGAGCCCCTGTCCTTAGTGGAAAACAATATTTATAGCCACTGTCTAACTGTACAATTACTTAAATAGAAATCAAAATGTGGAAGTGGTAGTTTTACCCATTATGTGTGGCCTTTCATAGGGAGCAAATATCAGTGATGGTGTCCAGCTTTTCCAGGTACAGCAAACAACATAGCAGTGTTACAGTAGTGCCAGAGCCCTGATTGTGGATTGCTGTGCCAGGGCTATAGAAACACAGCTTCAAAGGATGAGTCTTGCTAAGCTAGCTAATTGGAAATCTGAGTTATGGGAGTATAGACTTTTTTATGCTATCAGAAGGTAAGCATGATACATGGTAGTCTCATCACAGATACTGGGAGGGCAAGCTTTTAATACACTGATTTGAGGGGAGATGACAAGGAACTTCTTTGCTGGTGCTCATGAGCACACAAGGGGCATTGTAAGAGAAAGTACACAGTGTGATTTACAAGATGTAACATCAGCAGCAGAAGCTGATTATGGTCTGATTGAAAGTGAAACAAGCTTTCTGTACTGAGTAAGACATAGGTGGGGAGGAGCAGTGACCTGGTTTAAGCCCAGGTGTCAAATAAGTACCACACAGCCACTTGCTCAACCTCACCTCTGGTAGGATGAGGAGGAGAATTGCAAGAAGGTAAAACCTGTGTGTTTCAAGAGTTTAATAATTGAAATTTAACAATTTAATAATTGAAATAAAGTAAAATATAATAATAGAAATAATAATAATAAGATCATTGATAATAGGGAACAAAAAAAAAAGGAGAAATGAACATTTATAACCTAAATCACAAGTGATGCACAATACAGTTGCTCAGCACCCACTGACCCATTCTAGTCCCCAAGCAGTGATCAGCCCCTCCTGACCAACTCCCCCCAGTTTCTATACTGGGCATAACGTGCTGTGGTATGGAATACCCCTTTGGCTAGCTTAGATCCTAGCTGTGCTCCTTCCCAGCTTCTTCTGCCCCCCCCCCCCCCCCCCCAGAGAATGAGAGACTGAAAAATGCTTGATTAGGGTCAGCACTACTTAACAGCAACTAAACCATCAGTGTGTTATCAGCATTGTTCTCAGACTAAACCCCAAGCACAGCACTGCAGCAGCTACTAGGAAGAGAATTAACTCTGCCAGCTGAAACCAGGACAAGCAGCACAGTGAGACCTGGCAGAGCTACTTTTTGATGAGAGAAGGAACAGAGAAATACAGAGAGAGGATGAGGTGGAAAGAGCAGCAGGTTATGGACACTTCTTGTAGCTGTGCTTTCAGGGGAGTTAAACTGGAGGAAATGAACTGTACAGGATGACTGTGCCCATAACAATGTAGCACACTTGCTCTTGGGTAGAATTTGCTTTCTGTCATCTTTTGGTTTTGAAATGGGATCACTGGGATAATGAAGTTGTGCTAATATTGATGAGTGTCATGGGTGCCCTGCTAAATTTAGGGAAGGTACTCTTTGTCAAGCTCAAAGGACAATGTAGTTAGTAAGAAGCAAGATGTAAGATGATGGTTAGTGTCTTATGTAGTCATCAATGTAGAAATCAGAATTGTGAAGGATGAATAGTGGAGACTGAGAGGAAAATATCCAGTGCTGGAGTTTGAAAGCAATGCCAGGGATGAGCATTTAATAACAACAACCAGCCAGCAAGAGAGAGAACAGCTAAGGGCAGGGTGTGCTGTGTTACACCTAGATTATGTAAAGCATATTGCAAAGTAAGCATGAAGTACACCAATGTTCTTTGCTTTTGTAGGAATGCAGCAAGCAATTTTAAGCAGGCAGATGCCAACAGATAACTTGGAACCTATGTTTGTTCCACGAATGTCCTACACTGGGTTTGCTGTGGAAGGCTGCACGCTTGAAGATCCGGATGTCTCCGATCCTCCTCCTCCCTATTCCGATTTCAATGCAAGCAATCAAGAAAGTACTGTGGGTCCCAGTCTCCTAGAAAGCAATGTTTTTATGCCTCGACCTCAAGCAGTAGGTTCTTCCAGTTATGTTTCCACAAACACAGGATTGAAATATTCTGGTAATGGAGCATCCATGCCATCTTCCCAAAGAGCGGTTGGTGACAATGTTGATGAATCAGAAGACAGTGATTATGAAAACTTGCTTGAACCTGCAGAGTCCTCTGACAGTGAATACTCACAGACAAGAGATTCCCGACCTTCACCACATCCTGATGGTGACTCCAGGAACACTCAAACATCTCAGATTTGATGGGGAGGGGGTTAAAAATCCACATGACACTGTTTTTTCACAGTTGTTACCGAGAGATTTTGGGGATTTAACCTGGAGGAAATGAACTACACGGGATTTAACTGTGCACACAACATGTAGAAGACTTGCACTAGAGGGTTTATTCACCTTGTGATACATTTTGCAAGTTTTATAATGGAATCATTAGGATAATCAAGTTGTACTAATACTGATGAGCTTCATGGATGTACTGGTAAATTTAGGCAAACTGATGAGATTTATAGAGATCTTGTAGCTTTTGTTGCCGTATTTTCTTTAAGACGATAAATTGGGATGTAGTAACTAAGCACAGTTAGTCTACAAATAATGTTCTCAAATCAAAACTTACCTCTTGCACTATCATGCCTTGAATTTTCAGTTTGGAAAGGGAATACATGTATCAGCCGCCTTCAGAATAGCTTTCTATGGTAAGCCAAATTGGCCTTTGCAAGCAAAGAAGTTCTGATAATCCTGAGAAGCCTGATGGGAGGAGATGTGGTCGACCTTCTTTTATTGGCATGCTCTTTGAACAGAGAAGGGGTTTGTTTCCACTTTTTTTACTAGCAGAATGTGTGTCTCACTTCAACTGATGGTTGCCTTTTTTCCTGTAAAGGGTGTTTTTTTGGGGGGGTGGGACGACTGGTAAATCATCCAAATGAATGTCATGAATAGAATTCCTCTGGTTCTGCTGGGTTTACAGTGACTTTATGCCACACTAAGCCTCATTTCTTGTCTCATTTGTTACATTAGCATCAACACCGAGTGCACATACAGGAGTAAATGACTGAGAGAAGTAGTTAATTCCATCAGGAGTGGACTTTGGAGTCTGCAAATTACAAACATCAGAGGCTGCTTCTCGCATTTTATGTGCATCTGAGTATTGGATTTATGCTCCTAGATGAGTTATTTTATGTAATACATAGGGGACAGGTAGGAGACGGTTGGGTGGAGAGTCCCCTGGGTTTATTACCTCTTTTCCTTTGGGTGGAACATGTAAATGACTATTTTGATTGGAATTACAGCTCTTATCAGAAAATTGGGATAAATGAAGTGTGGTATATTTGGAGACTTTCATGTTTGGATGCACTTACTTTTATTTAAGTACTGCTTGTATGCTAACGTTGCCCAAAACATGTGAAATCGTGCCACTGAGATGTTTGTATTATTGGACTCTATCCCTGATCTGTCAATGGGAAACCACACATTTTAAGATGAGGTCATGTAAGCATTTATTGCTTTGCGGGGGGGGGGTAAATAGCCACTTCTTTGGTTTACACCCAGAACAACAAAGCAGTTGCTTCAAAGTTGCAATATATTGGATTTACAAAAGCCTACAATGTCAGTATGGATTGTATATGTAGGCACAAGTCTGTCCATTAGCCTCTCTTACCTGTACTAAATCAAGCAGATGGAAAACCTGAGGTGTTCGAGTTGCCGCTCTTCTCTTGAGTGCTTCCACCTTTAAACATCTCGTGGGCTGGTTTAACTCTTTGACATTATTCTCATTAGCCTTAACTTGATGCATTTTCTGTTGGAGCGTTGCAATCCATTGAACAGAGAACTTGCTCTGCTGTTACCACTGGCTCTGTGCTGGCGCCCGTGGTCCAGGTGGTGTCCGTGTGTGTGTTGAAATCAGGATTGACAAGATGGCAGCTGCCGTCTCTTAAGTTTTATTCCGCACAGAAACCTGCAAAATGTACATCTCTGACAAAGCAGTTCAATGTGACAATAAAATCTTATTTAATCCTGTAACTTATATTTTACTCTTTGTCAGGTTCCGTGCTGGAGCACAGCTCAAAACGGATGGTTTGGGAGAGCACAGACGGGGATTTGATGGAAGGGGGAGAGGGCAGCGCCACACCGTGCGTATTACATTCCTGCCATAAGTGATCACGTTAATACAAAGATTCTTGAGTTCTGAAGCTTTTAATAACAAAAAATGTATTAGAATCCTAGAACGGTTTGGGTTGGAAAGGACTTTAACATCATCTCGTTCCAACCCCCTACTATGGGCAGGGACACCTCACACTAGACAGTGTTGCCCAAGGCTCTGTTCAGCCTGGCCTGAACACTGCCAGGGGTGGAGCGTTTGCCACTTCTCTGGGCAAGCCTATTCCAGTGCCTCACCACCCTAACAGTAAAGAACTTCAAGTTCTTTAGCCTTAAGTTCTACTTGGATTTACCTACAACATGTAGGTGATGGGAGGTGAAATTAATATGTAGTTGTGCCAGCACTTATCTGCAGGTGCAGAGTATTGTTAGAGTAATTCCATTCACTCTTAACTGTTTACTCATAAGAGCAAAGGATGTGCTTTTATTTAATGTTTTAAACATTCAGGTAATACTCTGGTAAAAATACATGTGACCAGACTCTGCAGCTTTCATGACAGTCCTGTTTTTATGACAGTGTTGAGTTGTGATCCACCTGAAGGCAATAGGGAGCAGCTTGAACCGTAAAGGAAACCAGAGCTTCATACCCAGGAGGTGCCAGGTTTCCACGTCTGATTGATGGAGAGTTTCTTTTGGTGATTCTCAGAAGCACAGAACCCAGCAACCAGGCCTGTAGCCATGTCCATCACTAAAAGGTAGGCAGCATAGAATAACAGGCTGGTTTGGGTTGGAAAGTACCTTAAGATCATCCAATTCCAACCCCCTGCCATGGTCAGGGACACCTCACCATAGACCGTGTTGCTGAAGGCTTTGTCCAGCCTGGCCCTGGACACTGTCAGGGATGGAAGATTGAAGAAAAGCTGTTCAAAACTGGCTTCTGTGCCTTTCAGTTCAAAATCCTGTAGTTTCTCTGGTACAAGGAAATATTTTCTGGTTTATTGTTGTAAGAAACCTAGAATTGCTGTTTTCTTTATTTCTAAATTTATTTTGACCCCCCTCCCTAATTGTTTATAGCTACAAGAGGAATGTACCATATGGAACCTCTCAATCAGTTAGAACTATCCCATATGCTTACAAGAGAAAGCATCACCAAATATTTCTGAAATTAGGATTGACACTGGGGGAGTCTCCAAGTCCTCTGTTTGCTTATGGAATGGTGCATGTTGGCAGAAAGAAGTGTGAGCATCTTTAATGTTGGCATATTTGTGACTATGCAGGTTCTGAGTTCTTGTCTAGCATCAACTGACTACTCAGGGACAGTTCACTGGCTCTGACCTGACCTCAGTTAAAGTTTGAATGGAAGCTGTTGCTGTTTTGTGTTGCAGCAATATAGGCTATGAGAAGAGTGATTAGATTTCCTCTTAAGTGGAAAGATGCTTCAGACCATGCCTAAGGTAACTGAGATCAGCATGCTTCATTCTGTTGTTTGGCTCCTTTTATTTAAACTTAAAACCTTTGTTTGTTACAGCAATAGATAATGTTTAGAGAAAGCATTGTTGCCTTGGATCAAATTGACAGCAGCATCTGAGTCCAGAGGAGGCCACGGAGATGCTGTGAGGGATGAAACAGCTCTGCTCTGGAGCCAGGCTGAGAGAGATAGGCTTGTTCAGCAGTATTTCTTTATCATATACACTTGTGTGTATTGGCATGCACATACACCTTTATACTGCTCCTTTCTATAGCTTACAGATTTAGGAAGATAACTGAAGCTTATTTAGAGTTTCATTAGTGAATCACTAATACTTGGCTGCCTGTCCTGGCCTGTGCTCAGAGCAGTGGCACTAGTATCCTGCTGCTCAACTCTGCCTTTGTCAGCTGCAAAGCTCTTGCCTGTTTCACATTTCACACCTCATCTCACAGGTCCCTGCAGGGTTTTGCCACGGTCGGTGTGGGTTAGCTCACTTCTCCAGGAGCAGCTCCTGTGCTCCACCAGCTTGGAAGGCAGAGAGAGCAAGCAGAGGTTTGGGAGAGCTCACCAGCTGCTTCAGGCCTGGTAAAGTGTGTGTTAGGAGCTCAACCTCCTTGAGAGAATTTCAGGATCAACTTCCCAGGGGAAGTTCTGCAAATGAAGATGGATGTTGAAGCAGATCTGCCGAATCATGGAAGAATCACAAGGTCCTAGAATGGTTTGTGTTGGAAGGAACCTCAGAGCTCATTCAGTTCCCAACCCCTGCCAACAGGCAAGGACACCCATCAGCATTTATTGGTGTGGCTGGGTCAGGATTAAACCCTGCAGCAGGCTGCATGCAGTGGAAATCTAGGGAGGAAAGTCTTTCCTCTTTGACCTTTAAACAAGATTGTAACTTGCAACTCCTTGTCTTTCCCTAAGCATCATTCAATGAAAAGAAAACACCTTGCTGTCTTTTTCAGCCTTTATGATGGACAGGATGATGATAGAGCTGTGCAGAAGGAGCTCAAGGCCACCGAGGCTGGGAAACATTCTGCTTCTGCAGCACTTACAGGTCACTGTGGGGCTTTGCATTCATTATCTGTAGCTCTCCAGAGTCCCCATGGGGCACCAGGCTTTCCATATTCACCTGTTACCAAAGAGAAGAGCTGCACATTTCCCTCATGTGCATTTGTGTACCATACATTTATCCCCTCTGCCTTTATTGGAGAAGATGTTAGGAAGGAAAAACCTGATAATCGTCAAGAGACAGGTCAGTAATAGATTACACACACACATGTTTTGAGATTCTTCCATTCTAAGCAGTATTAATAACTCTTACCCGAGTTATTTTCCTGCTCAGCGTCTTTCTTTAGGCAAATGGTTGTTTCCAAAGCAGGAAAATGAGTTCTGTGAAGGGTTTTCCCTTCACAAGGCACATTTCCACCACAGAGATTGCTCCAACAAATTCTGTCGTGCCAGTCTGTGATTTCTAACACGTTCTTCAGGAGCGAGAGGCTGCTATAGCTGCCATCCCGAAGCTGTGAGCAGAGATCACTGGTGGTCTGTAGGACCAATATGGAACTGCTAATTTTAGCCAGGAATGGAGCCTCAAATAAAATGTTCTTACTCAATCTCATGGAAAAAGAAAGTTTATTAAACAGAATTGTATCACTTAAATGTGGCTGTAACTTTCTAGTCTGAGCAGTAAGATGCGTGGGTTGAATAGGTACTGCTTGTTCTTATTAGGCTAGTTTTTGTCTTAAGTAAACCTATAGAGAGGTTAGAATTTACTCCTTCAGCATGTGGTACATCACTGTGAGGTTGTCTGAGCATCTCATACACATTGTGATGAGTATGCTTAGAGAAGATGTACGTTTATCTCTCCAGCAATTGCTTCTTAAATCAGTCAGATCTGAGGATAACTGATGGGTGGTTTTGGGGTTTGGGGGTTTTAGGGCTTTTAGCTTGTTAAAGCTTGTGTAAATGGGTGGTGAAAGCATTGGAGATGCTGGTGTTTGTGGTGTAGGAAAGGGCGCAGATGCTTCCACAGTGATTCAGTGAGCACTGCTGTGCAAAATCGCTCTGTAGCTTTGGTAGTTCATGCTGAGCTGCTTCCCCATGCAGCGGAGGAGCCGGGGAACTCCTCAGTTCATCTATCATTTGCAATTCAAAGCAGGTGAAGCACTAAAAGGGTACCAAGAGCAAGAGATCATTTCTCTTCCGTGTGCAGGTGCTTTTGTGCAGTTGATGGTGACAGGGGATGGGGCTTATCTCTGCCATTACTTCTGTGCTGGCCTTCCAAAGGAAGGCAGTTGATTTAGGGAGGTTTAAAACAACAGCCTTGGCCTTCAGTGGTGTGAGAAGGGTAATCTGAAAACAACCTGGTGTTGAATTAACCCCCAGTGGGGTTGTCCCCTTTGAACTGGTGATTTCCACACACCAGGAGCTCCCTGTGCCAGACCAGATTGGGGAGTAAAACCTTTTGTAACACTGGAGCACCACAGCGGAGGAGGCAGAGCAGTAGGATTGCTGTGATCTTCAGCTTAAGCCAGTGCAGGTTACAACCCGTGTCAATGGCAATCCATGTTGGTAATACCAACATCACATGGAAAGCCAAGTGATTCCCTTTATCTGGTTGTCCTAGAAACTCCTCCATAGCTCATTTCATCCCTTGGGAATTACATCTGAGAAGTACTTCCTCAGCAAAAGAAATAGGTCCGTATCAAGCCCCTGGTAACCATCATTTCATAGCACGTGGCTTTTCTGCTTGGCTTGAATGTTATTTTATCATTCATGTCTTTGTCATTAGGTACAACTGGTTTGATTTTGGTTTCCCATTTCATGGCTGGGTTTGATTTAAGGGCACTATGAAGGGATGCTGAATGCATCTGCAGGACAAGCGCTCTTATTCCCTCCACCCATCCCCTGCTTTACTGTCCCTTCACCCCTGTTTTGTTTGACTGTTCTTCCTTTGAAGAACTTCAAATCTCTGTCTTTATGAGGCCTTGAACTGGGCAGGCCCTTGCTATGTATTGTAATGCATAAAACAGATGTCAGGCTTTCATTTTCAGTGTTAATGCAAAGGGTAATGGGGTTGCAGCAATGTGAATGAGGGTTTCTCTCTGTTGTAAAGTGAGGCCATGGAAATGAGGAGGGTTTTATCCCCAGCAGAGTGCAGTGGCTGTGAAGCAGCAGAGCAGCAGCACTCTGAAGCTTTTTTAATTAAGTAAATGCAAATGAAGCTGGAATGATCTCACTTGTGCAACTTCCTGTCGAGATGCGGAATTACTTTTGGCTTTAGGTCAATGTATGTTCATTGTGGTTACTCCCACAGCCCATGGAAGCTGTACAACCGGAGTTCCATCCACCCTGTGCAAGCGAGTGCCCATCTCTTCTGCAGCCCTACAGTGCCTCCTTGCTGGTGGCTTTTCACTGGACCAGCCCCTTGACCTTACAAACAGGGATCTGTTACGAGCTCTCTGTACTTCAAAGGGAAACCCAAAGAAGCTGCTGAATCAGTGTTTTTTCAAGCTTAACCTAATCCTTTCTAAAGCTTTTTTAATGCTGAATTCATTTCAAGCATATCACCCCCATCTCTTCTTGCTGCACGCAGCCTCACAACGATCTTATCGTAGGATCTCAGACTGGTTTGTGTTGGAAAGGACCTTAAAGCTCAGCCAGTTCCAACCCCTGCCACGGGCAGGGACCCCTTCCACTAGAGCAGCTTGCTCCAAGCCCCTGTGTCCAACCTGGCCTTGAACACTGCCAGGGATGGGGCAGCCACAGCTTCTCTGGGCACCCTGTGCCAGCGCCTCAGCACCCTCACAGGGAAGAGCTTCTGCCTAAGAGCTCATCTCAGTCTCCCCTCTGGCAGGTTAAAGCCATTCCCCTTGGTCTGTCCCTACAGGTCCTTGTCCCAAGCCCCTCTTCAGCTTTCCTGGAGCCCCTTTAGGCACTGGAGCTGCTCTGAGGTCTCCCCTTCCAGGCTGACCCAGCCCAGCTCTCTCAGCCTCTCTGTTCATCTTTGTGGCCTCCTCTGGACTTACTCGAGCAGCTCCACATCCCTCTTGTGTTGGGAGCCAGTTAGGGGAGCAAGGCCATGGAAGGGTAATTCCCCACTGTGGATGTTGAGCACTGATGGAGCATTCCAATAGGGCTGTTTGCAAAAATCCTGGATCAGCTCCATCCCTTTTGTGCACAATTCTTTTCCTCCCTGAGTTTTCCCTATCAGAAAGGAAAGCAGAAGCAGGGCTGGCATCGCTTGGCCATCAGGGAATCACGAGCTTCACCTTACACCATGGACCAGGATGGGACAGTTTGTGTACTTGAGGGCAGGCATGTGTTGTAGTGTCTCGCTGAATCAGGGCCTATATTTGGAGATCAACTGCAAGAGGCTGCAAATAGCTTGCATGCTTTGAACAAGGGCTTGGGATAAGGCGCTCTTTCCCTTGGGTGACCCCAGCGCTGCTCTGTCTCCCAGTTCCTGCTGCTGGAGGGGGTTCAAGGGAGATTTCTCTTTCCAAAACAAAGCCTGTGCCAGGTTCCACTACAAGAGCAGGGCAACGTGCTCATGGAGCAGGAGGAAACAGTGCGTGTTCATTCCCAGCATGGTTTTGAAAGAGTGGTTTCCAGGTAGAGCTCAAAGGGTTTGTGGGAGTCATCTTTAGACAGCGGGAGAAGAAAGCCCTGCAATGGGGAGGCACAAGTCCAGAGATGTCTGTGGTTCTTCATGGGAGACCTTTGGTGTGTGACAGTGAGTTGTGTCCATGGACCTCGGTTGCCCTCACGACAGATGGAGGTTGCATTGGAAACTGACTCCACTCATACCAGGGTGAGCACCCAAACTGCGCCACAGTGATGGAATTGGACAAAGGTGGTTTGTGAACTGGGCAGAGTGCTCTCAGTGTCCTGTTCATCACGGACTGTCTCAGGAGGGATGAAAAGAGCAGATACTTGAGGGCATCTCTGCATCTGCAACCCTTTTTTATTGCTCTGGCTTTGGGTTATAATTGTGCCTTTTTCCTTTAAACCAGGAGATTTCATTTCTAAAGAAATCCCATGCAAAGGATTGGACTGGATGAACATTATAGAAGCCCTTCTAACTGGAAATATTCTGTTCTAAAGAAAGGGGGAGCTTTGCCCAAAGGCACTGACCAGCAGTAATCAGTGCACTGCACTTTCACAAAGCACCGCCAAATGAAAGAGGGGCTTTAGTTTCTGGAAGAGGAGCCCAAAGGCAGAGAACCCTTCATGTCCTCTGGGCAAAAAGCATAGAAACGCTTTAAAGTGAATGTCCAACAGTGGCAGACTCATGGGTTGGTTACATACAGCATGTCACGATTACACCATGATTCCCTTGCGGAGGCGGCTCAGTACCCAGCCTGACAGAAGGTGCTGATGTGCATTATGACATTGCCTTTATTTCTCTCTTTCTTTTGCAGTGATAATTTTTAATACTGATGAATAATTCTCAGCTGTAACTGCACAGTCATCGGGGGGGGGGGGGGGGGGAGCGATCAGCAAACTGTCTCTGCTGTGAATGCTCTGTGCTCTTCCCTTCCCCACCAACCTTCTCAACAGGCTGACACCCGCTATTGTGCTGATGCTGTTTTTGCTCCATCAAACCTCTCCATCTACTCCTGTTCTTTAGTTAGTTACAGAAGGCACTGAGTCAAGTCTTTCAGAGTTGTCATTTCAAACACGGATTCAGCATAAGAACCATAAAACAAGTGGGTTTTGGGGGAAGGCGAGAGAACCCATAAAGTACTAAATAGGATAAAGTACTAAATAGGATGACGCTGAGCACAAGTTTCTAGTGGTGGAGCAGATCAGGACATTTATCATGCCTTTGCTCCTTGTTTTTCAGGATGGTCCTTTCCAACCCTGCCTGTTCTATGATTCTGCTTTATGCACAGAGACCCTTGAGCAGTGTTTAGGAAGAGCTGGTGTTGACAGCCTGTACGGCAGCCTGGCCAGATGAACAGTGCGCTCGATCGATAACAGAATGACTGTGAAGATCATAGAATATTTAGCGTTGGGAAGGACCTTAAGGTCATCCAGATGATGGAGAGCTGGGATCCATGGAGAGGTCCCCTGGGAGCAGCAGGTCGGGTGCTTGCTGGGTGCTGACTCCAGAGGGTGCACGGAGCAGAGCGCGATAGCAGCCTGCCCGCTGCTGCCAGCCCGTCATCTGCAGCATCTGCCAGCTTATCTCTGGGTGACATGTAATGTGCTGTTTACCATCTGTAAAGCATTAAATGACCCAGCCCCTATTTAAATCAGAGCCTGTCTTGACAACTGCTGTCTGCAGCAGGGCTTTGGCTGTCTCCCCTTGCGGGGAGGCTGGAGGAGATCTGCTGGTAAAAATGGAGGGGATATTCTTTAAAATAGAATAGTGGAATGCTAAATAATGCTTAGAACTCCTCATGAATGTTGGTCACACAAATCCCAGGTTTCTTTGGGCTTTTTTTAACATTTTAATGGAATCTCCAGAGTACATTTCACTCAGTGGAACCATCTGGGGTGAGCAGAGGAGTATTCTGAACACCAGGGAATGGGATTTATTTGGAGACACGGAGACTGAAGGTTGGCTGCTGGCCACAGCTGGGAGAAGGTAAGGTCTCTATGTCTCTTGGTTTATGTCTATATAGATATATGCACCTTTGTTTTCAGACTTGGCAGTTTCTGGTATCATAACTAGAAGGATGAATGAGCTACCATTTCTTCAAGTGGCTTAACTTAGTCTCTTCTTAAAGCTCCTCCATGGCAGGGGGTTGGAACTGGATGAGCTTTAAGGTCCCTTCCAACCCAAACCATTCTATGATTTCTAATGCACTGACCCATGCCATCCCATTGCAGCTGGGCTAGATGATGGCTGTAGCTCCCTTCCAACTACTCTATTCTATCCTGACATTAGGGCTTTACTGGGACACCAAATGAGCATGGCATGAGGTGCAGTGGCTCATTTGGCATCTTGCAAAGGTCTGTACCAGCCCTGTGGGCTGCAGGGAGCTGCAGTCGTGTGCCTGGTGGGTAAGAAAGGGCAGAACATGAAGTGCAGAGCCTTATGGATGTGCAGCAGGAACAGGGCCCAGGAAGCAGCTCAAGCAAAGGACGGAGAGACCTTCAAACAGGTGAAACGCTCATGGTTGCTACTGGCAACATCTCGTGGCTGATGAGACGTGGGAAGCTGGGGAGGAGGCTGCTCCATCCATCTAACACTCCTGTAGGATGCGAGCGCGTCTACCACCCGTTTTGAGCTGAGCTCATTATAGAACCCAAACCAGCTATTGATCATACGTCTTCTATCTAAACCTTTCGGAGATAAATGCCTTTTTCAGCCCAAAGTGAAGCTTTCCTGCCACATTTTCAGGTTAAGCAACAATTCTCACCCTTTATGAACATAACCATAACACATGTTTCGTCTTTTAGTGCGGTTCTCTCTCATCTTGGAAAGCTTCCTCATCCCTTCCCTTTTCCAAAGCAAAATAATTAAACCCAAAGGTTGGTTTGCATCCCAGTGTAGCTGTTTTCTCTCATGTTAACTGAAAGAAATGGCACAGAGGATTTTACCATGAGAATGTCATAACATGGTTTTGGTATGGGGTCTTTTTCACCCCAAATAAGATAGACATTACAGTAAAAGTCTTTCTATCTTGTAATGGGCTTGGTCGGCTTCCTATATGCTGGTGTGGTGCCACCATCCTGGCTCTGTCTGAGGTGAGGGGTCTTCTTTAATACACTGTTGTAGTGCATCACTGTCGTGCATCTCCCTGACACACTTCCCCCAGCCCCAGCAAAAGGATGATGATGCTGTGCCATACATAAGGATTAATATATTGATAAGGGTTGAGGTTAAAAGGTGTCACATGGATCTGATCTGTGCTATTGGAGGTCAGAGTTACGGAATGAGGATGGGGTAATGGTACTTTAAATAATTATTATAGTTTATTCCTTAGAGTTTATTCCTTTCATATGCAGTTGTTTCCTGGCAGAACAGCAAATAGTTTTAGTGTAATGGCCATGCAAACACTGCACTATCTGACCCACAAGGCCTTCTTTAGCCCTAATGCTTTCTCTCTCTCTGCTTGCAGAACAGTTCATAGTAAGCTCTGCAATGAACATATAGAACATATAATGATGATTCCCTGCAATTTGCTACACGTGCAGCAGTGGCACAGCATACCATGCAGCCAAATCCAGACTGCATAACCCCAGGGCTATTTGTTCCACGTAACCCATGTAATGGGCTTCTGTGGCACCTCTGCTCTGGAGCCAGGCTGAGAGAGCTGGGCTGGGTCAGCCTGGAGAAGAGAAGGCTCCTGAAGGGGAGACCTCAGAGCAGCTCCAGTGCCTGAAGGGGCTGCAGGAAACCTGGAGAGGGGCTTTGGACCAAGGACCTGTAGGGACAGGCCAAGGGGAATGGCTTTAACCTGCCCGAGGGGAGACTGAGATGAGCTCTTAGGCAGAAGCTCTTCCCTGTGAGGGTGCTGAGGCGCTGGCACAGGGTGCCCAGAGAAGCTGTGGCTGCCCCATCCCTGGCAGTGTTCAAGGCCAGGTTGGACACAGGGGCTTGGAGCAAGCTGCTCTAGTGGAAGGTGTCCCTGCCCGTGGCAGGGGTTGGAGCTGGATGAGCTTTAAGGTCCCTTCCAACACAAACCAGGCTGGGATTCTGTGCTGTAACTGAGTACATTTTCTTCTGCTCATTGCTGTATAGCAGGTATCTGCATAATTGCCTGTGTACGGTTCCATACCCAGGTCAGACCACGCAGTCACACGTGGGCACTAGATGCTGAATGTGCTGGGTGCTGTGTGTGTGCACCCAGCGCACCCGAGGGTGCAAATCCAGCTCGCATTAAGTGGCTCCATCTCTGCTTTTATCCTCTGAATGAACCAACAGCCCTGGAAGCGCAGCACCGCTGGTATCCGGTGTCAGTGTGCTGGAACACGCTGCCCATCGCCTCATTGAATGCACTGCATTATTCATCAGAGAGATTAAGAAATGGAGTAGCTATTGTTGGTCCCATTTAAACTCTCAGCTCCTGCAGCACTGAAAGGAGCAGTCCTTACCTGTCTCCTCTTTCAGGGTAGATCCAATTTGCCAGGATGCATGTTTCCCAGGAAGCTCCGTCGGGCTGCTCAGGGCAGGGATGATTTATTTATAGGAATGACCTTACAGCCACTTTGAAGCTTTCCTGCTGCCATTTGTGCACTGCATACTCTCTGTGACAAGAAAGTCTCTCTATTTCTAATTCCCTTTAAACTGGCAAAATGGTTTTGCATCTGGTTTATGGCTGGTTTAAACTGGAGCGAACCACTGTGGTCACTCACACATGTTGCTTGCTTTCCATGCCCATGTTTTTTGTATTCCCTTTCCGGATGCAAAGCCCAGCGCTGCTGATGTACTGTACTGGGAAGCATTGCTGTGTTTTCCTGCATCAGCACCACAGCATCCCACCAACCTCTGAAAGATGCAGAGTTCCTCTTCTTTTGAGCTGCTCCTGCATGTGTTTCATGGAATCAGACTGGTTTGGGTTGGAAGGGACCTTAAGGCTCATCCAGTTCCAACCCCCTGCCACGGGCAAGGACACCTTCCACTAGAGCAGGGTGCTCCAAGCCCCTGTGTCCAATCTGGCCTTGAACACTGCCAAGGAATTCCAGAGATGGGGTTTCAAGGAATATTAAGCTGCAAATGTCTCCAGGGACACAGAGCATCACCCAGACCTGCGGTGCCTGTTCCAGCTATGACCAGGCAGATGCACAGGCAGCAGCTGCATGACTGATGGGCCTGGCCATGCAAACCTCCGGGGATGTTCTTGATGAGCAGGAGTCTCTGTGCTTATCTGGGCAATGTGACCGTCCCTTTGTGTGTGCTGTTTATTAACAGCCTGGCTGGGCTGGCCCAGAAGGGTTTTGTCTGTACCCGTGGGGCGCTGGTCTGTGAATGCTTTAAATAGCTACTGACAGTGATTTGGGGATGTTGAACAGGGAAAGAGCCAGTAAATGTCTTTGGAAAAGTCTGCTTAATGAAGCGGGAGAGAGGCAGGAGCTGGGTGAGGGAGGTGTGGATGCAGCGGGATGCACGGCTCCCCATGTGTGATGGGGTGTGCAGTTCAGTGATGTTTCTGACCACTGCTGTGTACTTGGTAGGGACAGACTTAAGGCTGAGTCTTCTGCTGAAGCTATTCATAGAATCCCAGCCTGGTTTGTGTTGGAAAGGACCTTAAAGCTCAGCCAGTTCCAACCTTCCACTAGAGCAGGTTAAAGCCATTCCCCTTGGCCTGTCCCTACAGGCCCTTGTCCAAAGCCCCACTCCAGGCTTCTTGTAGCCCACTTTAGGTGTTGGAAGGGGCTCTCTGTTCGTGAACCATCTATCCCCTTTATGTGCATAAGAGCAGAGAGAAACAAACTCTCCTAAAACTCCCCCCCAAGTCACTGCCAGGGCAGTGATTACAACTTGGCAGCAAATGCCCACCTCTTTATCAGGGATCTCAGCAGTATTAAATGTCCCCAGGCATCTGACAGACGTGTCACAGTGTCTCCTGAGACCCTGCGCCGATGTCTCCATCCCGGCTGTCTCCCAAATGCCACGGGCAGCTGCCCAAACGTTCCGTGCACCATTCCTGCCTGATCAGAGACCCGGCCCACTGCTGCTGCAGCAGGGAAATGTAGCAGAAAGTACTAAAATGCCTCACAGAAGGATGGGAGAGTCAAGCAGATTGAGCACCAGGCAGGGGAACGGGGATCCCATCAGTTCCATGTGGAAATAAATGCACTCCTGCTTGGCATAGCCAACCTCTAAAACCACAGCTGGCTTCACGCAGGGGAAAGGTTGATCTCTGCAAGGCAAAAGCCTTTAAAATGTTCCAGGAAAATAACTTTATTGATAGAGGGAGAAAGTGGGATTGGTGATTGACAGCCCCCAGCATCAGAAGGACATGGAGCTGTTGGAGTGACTCCAGAGGAGGCCACGAGGATGCTCAGGGGACTGGAGCACCTCCTGTTTGAAGACAGCTGAGAACATTGGGGCTGTTCAGCCTGGAGAAGAGAAGCTGCGTGGAGACCTCAGAGCAGCCTTCCAGTATCTGAAGGGGGCCTATAGGGATGCTGGGGAGGGACTCTTCATTAGGGACTGTAGTGATAGGACAGGGGGTAACGGGTTCAAACTTAAACAGGGGACGTTCAGGTTGTATCTAAGGCAGAAGCTCTTCCCTGTGAGGGTGCTGAGGCACTGGCACAGGGTGCCCAGAGAAGCTGTGGCTGCCCCATCCCTGGCAGTGTTCAAGGCCACGTTGGACACAGGGGCTTGGAGCAAGCTGCTCTAGTGGAAGGTGTCCCTGCCCGTGGCAGGGGTTGGAGCTGGATGAGCTTTAAGGTCCCTTCCAACACAAACCATTCCATAGTTCTATGGGAGGGGCATTTTCCTCCTAGGATCAAGCATTGATTACCTCAGCTGCTGCTCACCACTAACACTCATCCACCCTTTTTTAATGAGTTGTGACTTCTCTGTGCCAGGCCCCCCCCCCCGTTTCTTCCCCTTGCACTGACTTTTCGTGTCTATCTCTGATTCATTTAATCTCTCCCTAAAGAGTCTGGGGAATTAGATTAATGAGGCAAATTAATGAACTGTTGTAGCTGTGAGACCTCATGCGCTTTACTTACCAAGTGCAGTGCACCGAGTGCATCATCCTTAATGCAGAGGGCCAGAAAACCTGGTTAATGGACAAATTCTGCCATCCTTGGTGCTACGGGGCTACTGCCAACCAAGATGCTGCCTGCTGGGACAGGAGCTGCGAAATGCCATAGGGATTTGGTGGCAGTGCCCTGGGTGTCGAGGTGGTGGAAGTGCTGTGCTAAGGCTCGGGCATTGAGGTGCATCTGCTGCTCTGAATCTGTGCCAGGGAAATGCATTGTGTGGCTGGAGAATTATCCCAGACCATTGTAACTCAGCAGCAATGAAGCAATTGGAGTTTGGGCCTGAGCCTGCAGCACTTGGAAGGGTGACAGGCATCACCTTTATGGGGAATAACAGCGAGGTTTGCTTCTTCTCTTGCGGCTTTATCTGTCAGTCTCAAAATGAGACCCTCCCCCAGACTCAGTAAGATGAGTTTGGGGTCTTCTCCATCCAAGAATCCCAGACTGGTTTGGGTTGGAAGAGACCTTAAAGCTCATCAGGGGACAGCAAGCTGTGCCTTCAGGAGATGCATCCATGCATCCGGATTTGTGCCTCGGCGCAGCTGTGGTGGGATGCTGTGTGCTCCGCACAAGCTCATGCTCTAAGGTAGGGATGGAGACCATGTATCTGGTATTGATCTTTGTTCAATGTAAGATATAAAGCAATTGAAACAGCAAGCACCTGGCAATGCTCTTTGGCAGTCAGCCTGTGTTCCTGGGAGCATCATCTGCTTCTGCTGTCTCCTGCCAGCCCTAGCCTCTGCCTTCTCTCTTCCAGGACCTGCTGAGCCCAGGCTGGTTTTCTCTGAGCAAGTGAGGGCTGGAAGATCCCTTTCCTTGTAGTATTATTGCCTTTTCCCCTGGGGTGGGTCAGAGGGGACACCAGGGACGTCCATTCTGGCAGTGACTGCTTTTGCTGCCCAAGGCAAGGAGCACTCAGAGATAAGGGAGTGCACAAGTCCAGATAAGATTCAGCTTTGACCAGTGGCCTTCTTAACAGTGTCCTGTCTGTGTCTGGGATGGTTGTTAAGATACACAGCTCTCTGAGCACGGGGACATGAGATAGAGCGGGGCTCCCCTCTGCCCCGGTCAGGATGGTCTCAGCAAACTGGAAGGCTCCTGACCTTGATGGCAGCGATTCCATCCTCCTGGTTCACCCCATTCCCTGCTGGCACAGATGTGGAAGTAGACTCCTCAGAAACCTGGAGATCACTGAATCACAGAATCAACCAGGTTGGAAAAGACCTTTAACATCATCAGGTCCAAGCTTTACCCCAGCCCTGCCAAGGCCACCACTGACCCATGGCACTGAGGCCTCCTCTCCATGGTGTGTGAGCACTTGCAGGGACGGTGACTGCAGCCCTGCCCTGGGCAGCCTGTTCCAATGCCTGAGCACCCTCTGGGGAAGGAATTGCTCCATCTAAACCTGCCATGACGACTCTTTGTCTCAGTGCTGGTGTTCGAACCCACTGGGAAGCAATGGTCCTGGCTGCGGTTTAGCCGGACCCTAAAGCTTCACCCACCCAGGTTGGAGACAGAAGTGTTTGTCTCATCAGGGAGAGGTATTTCTGAGCATCTTCTAAGCTGAGGAGATCCCTATTAGACCCCTATTATACCCCTCTAATAGGGAGAAGCCTAATGGAGCCAAGCACCTAAGAGCACCCTGAGAATGAAGCAGGCTGGTCGCTGTCTGGGGCTGCAGCAGGTCTGGCGCTGGATTCCTTCCCAAGTTCCTTTCTGAATGGAATCTTCTAGTTGCTGATGTCGGTTTGGCCATGTGTGTGCTGCCTGCAGGAGCAGCAGGGCACTGATTAATGAATGATCACAGGAGTGACTCACTTGCCTTGTGCCCTCCTGGGGCACTTTCTTTGTCACAGCAGGAAGCAGGAGCACAGATCCGGTTGCTGGCCTGGCTCCTCGGAAAGCAGGCCAGCAAAATATGAACATACAGTGACCACGCAGCGTTTGCTGTTGCCCAGTGTCACCGCAGAAGAGCAGTGTGGCTATGAGCTTGCTCCATGAATTCTCCATTGGGGGTGTTGGTCGATGAGAAAATGAACATGAGCCGGCTTCAGTGTGCGCTTGCAGCCCAGAAAGCAACCGTATCCTGGGCTGCATCCAAAGGAGCGTGACCAGCAGGTGGAAGGAGGTGACCCTGCCCCTCTACTCTGCTCTTGTGAGACCTCACCTGGAGCATTGTGTGCAGTTCTGGTGTCCTCAACATAAAAAGGACATGGAACTGTTGGAACAAGTCCAGAGGAGGCCACGAGGATGATCAGGGGCTGGAGCACCTCCTGTATGAAGACAGGCTGAGGAAGTTGGGGCTGTTCAGGCTGGAGAAGAGAAGGCTGCGTGGAGACCTCATAGCAGCCTTCCAGTATCTGAAGGGGGCCTATAGGGATGCTGGGGAGGGACTCTTCATTAGGGACTGTAGTGACAGGACAAGGGGTAACGGGTTCAAACTGAAACAGGGGAAGTTTAGATTGGATATAAGGAGGAAATTCTTTCCTGTGAGGGTGGCGAGGCACTGGAATGGGTTGTCCAGGGAGGTTGTGAATGCTCCATCCCCGGCGGTGTTCAAGGCCAGGTTGGACAAAGTCTTCGGTGATATGGTTTAGTGTGAGGTGTCCCTGCCCATGGCAGGGGGTTGGAACTGGATGATCTTAAGGTCCTTTCCAACCCTAACTATTCTGTGATTCTGTGGTTATTCCTGAGGAAAAAGTGTAAACAGTGGGAGTTGAACAGCACTGGGGTGAACGCTGCCTGCTTGAATGCAGAAGGCAATAGCTCTGTAATTAGCGTGACTTCCCAAACTAAACTGGGGAAGCTGCTTGCCCTGCTACTCAGGGAAAGAGCTCAGCCTGCTCCTGGGGCAGGCTCCTACATCAGCTCTGTCTCCCCAGGATGCAAAGTCTTGTAGAAGCTCCATCGCTTGTACAAAGGGTGCTGTACCCCGTGTGCTGGCATGGGGAATTCCTGACGGTGGGAAATCTCAGAGGGATTAAAATTCCCTCCCATTTCCCCAAGGTGTGGCATAGTGAGAACATAGAATTTACATCACATTTAGGACAAAGTTAATCCCGTTTTCACCACCTGGTCTGAAACAGGAAAAAGCTGAGGTTCATAGAATCCTGGAATGGTTTGTGTCACTCCAAGCCCCTGTGTCCAACCTGGCCTTGAACACTGCCGGGGATGGGGCAGCCACAGCTTCTCTGGGCACCCTGTGCCAGCGCCTCAGCACCCTCCCAGGGAAGAGCTTCTGCCTAAGAGCTCATCTCAGTCTCCCCTCTGGCAGGTTAAAGCCATTCCCCTTGGCCTGTCCCTACATCCCTTGTCCCAAGCCCCTCTCCAGCTTTCCTGCAGCCCCTTTAGGCACTGGAGCTGCTCTCAGGTCTCCCCTTCAGGAGCCTTCTCTTCTCCAGGCTGCCCCAGCCCAGCTCTCTCAGCCTGGCTCCAGAGCAGAGCTGCTCCAGCCCTCGCAGCATCTCCATGGCCTCCTCTGGCCTCGCTCCAACAGCTCCACGTCCCTCTTGTGCTGCTGCCCCAGAGCTGGATCAGGACTGCAGGGGGCTGTCCCCAGAGAGCAGCAGAGGGGCAGGATCCCCTCCCTGAGCTGCCGCTCACGCTCTGGGGGTGCAGCCCAGGTTGCTCCTGCAAGCATCATCCTGGCTCACGTGAACTCCTGTGCATGGTGAGCGCAGTGGCGGAGGGCTGCTGGAGGGAGAAGCCAGAACATCCCTGTGGAGGGGTAAATTGTATTTGTGAGTGGGCCACAAGCCATGTGTTGTGGGCAGATTCCCTTCCCTTCCCTCTGAGCTCACCTCAGCTGACAGCCATCACATGGGGCTGAATTGTCCATAACCCAGCCAAGGCTTGGTCATATCCTCTTGTGACAGCTTCCAGTCTGTTATTACTGTTTATTACCACGGGATCACAGGCCCCATCCTTAGTGCCCTGCCTGCGGCTAGCAGGAGTGGGTGAGGGCAGGGCTGAGGCACCCTTGCTGCCAGTAGAAATCCTATAGGAATAAAAGCTTCTGGACCCTAAATCCATAACCATCCATGTCGCTGTGCCAAATTCATCCCTGTCCCAAAGCACATCCCTGGCAGTGTTCAAGGCCAGGTTGGACACAGGGGCTTGGAGCAAGCTGCTCTAGTGGAAGGTGTCCCTGCCCGTCACAGGGGGTTGGAACTGGATGAGCTTTAAGGTCCCTTCTAACACAAACCAGGCTGGGGTTCTATTCTGTGGTTATAAAATAAAACAAAGCATCTCTGTATTTCCAAGGTTTTAAATTTATTTTCTTAACCAAAGGGGAAGATCTCCATGTAACCAACATCAAATAACAGCCTGAGGAGTGCATGACTGAGCCCCTCATAGTCCCACTGTACGCATCTTTTCCATGCTACCCTGTGCAAATGTAAGATTAAACATAGAATCATAGACTCCCAGACTGGCTTGTGTTGGAAACAACCTTAAGATCATCCAGTTCCAACCTGCCATGGGCAGGGACACCTCACACTAAACCATGGCATCCAAGGCTCTGTCCAACCTGGCCTTGAACACCGCCAGGGATGGAGCATTCACAACTTCCCTGGGCAACCCATTCCAGTGCCTCACCACCCTTACAGTAAAGAACTTCTTCCTTATATCTAACATCACACAGCTTACTTTGGTGCCTGGCCAGGCAAAGGTTAGAAAAGAATGCCTTTTGTATGGTTATCTTTATCCATTTAGTGTGTATCAGTTTAGCCAAGAAGGATGTGAGCCCTGAGGAGAAACTGATGCCCAGGAGAAGGGAAAAAACCCCACTCTATACTCACTTGCTTTCCTAAGGATATTGTTGAGAAACTACAGATGAACTGGAACCAGACAATGTGATGCAGATCTCAGCAAGCACGCTGAGGTGAAAGCTAACCTGGCTGTTTACTTTCCTCCTGCTTACATTTGTCATCTGTAGCTAGGAACGGAGCTTCAGTCCCTATTTGTTTAATGGGAGATGATGGAATATTTGAGGACACAGAAGCCTATGTTCTGCCAATTCATAGTATAAACAGGCAAGATATTTCCTGGGGCTGATTTGTAAAGAGCAGCTGCTCTTGAAGATGCTGTAGGTGCCTTTCCCTCAAACTCATTTGATCAAGACCTAAAACCACCCCCTGCAGAATAAATACTCCCCAATTCCAGAAGATCCTGCAGCTGCTCCATGAGGAAGGCTTCAGTTATGAGCAATAGGAGATTGCTACTCCACAGGAAGATAGGAGCTAAATATCTCCTCTGGCGTGGGAAGTGTTGTCATGGTGATGGAGTAAAACAGAGCACTCAAGGCAATGGGTACCACGAGGGAGGGTAATTAGTGAGTGGCAGGTCACAATCGCTACCCTGCGTACGACATTAGTACTAACTCTTCAGGACAGGATCACGCAGGATAACAGAGGATCAGGACTGACCTTTTAGATGTATTCTATATAAGGAGAGGGAATGTGCCTAAATGTAAAAACACCTTTTTGTCCCATTTGTTTTGCCTTCACCTCCTCTTAGTCATCCTTTTTGTGGTGACATGGTCTAGTGTGAGGCATCCACGGCAGGGGATTGGACCCGGATGATCTTAAGGCCCTTTCCAACCCAAACCATTCTATGATTGTATGAATGCTTCAATTTGTCCAGGTTTCCATCCACACAAGGGAGCCACCATTGTCTTTTCCATTTCAAATCTAGACAGTGTTTTTTGAGACCATTTATTTAAATGAGCATGCAAAATGAAGGTGGATGTATTACATGTAACCCCTGAGATAGCTCTGTGGAGTGCTGCATAAATTACAGCTTCTTCTTACCCACCATGTAATGTAAGTAAGATGGAAAGGAAAACAGCATGCAGATGATGAAAGGCAAGAGCATTCTGCACAACTCAAGGTCTTCACGCTTATAACAAACAATTTCTTGTCTCTGTTGGAGGTGACCTTGTACAAGGCAGCTTGCCTGGGTATCTCAAAACATCAGGACTAAATTAGGTCTTCATAATGTGGCTGCAGTCTGCACTCGACTGTTTGTATTCCCCTGGGGGGTCAGCGTGCCTGGGATGTAACTTGTTCAGCCTAGTTTAGATGCAGTGAAATGCACTGCGATGTTTGCAAGCGCGGCGAGCAGCATATGCGGCTTTCTCCTTGCGTTTAGAAGACGGCACAGCTCGGAGGTAGGTGGCTGTCGGAGAGAGATGGCTGCCAGATGATAAGCAAAAGACTTCCTTCTCCGTGGGCAATACTGCTCGTTCGACAGCTTCCCAAAATGCAGATGTTGTGGTAAATGCTTTGCACAAGCTAATGAGCTCCAGCACATTTTTGGGCTGCGCTAACAAGTGCTGCCAGTCTGCCCATGGACCAGGAGGTAAAACACGGGTTGCACTGCTCCTGCAGACACCCAAGGCCAGGCTGGACGTGGTTCTGAGCAACCTCCTCTAGTGGAAGATGTCCCTGCTCACTGCAGGGGGTTGGAACTGGATGAGTTTGAAGGTTCCTTCTAACCCAAACTATTCTGTGATGAGGCATCTCCATCACTTCAGAGTCTGTCTCTGAGCCAGCTATCGGCTTGGACAAGGGAGACCTTAGGAGATCACACAAAGGTTTGGGAAGCAAGTACCAGAGCTTCTGAGAAGCTACAAAAGCCCCACATTCCTTGATAAGTTTTTGATTTAAATAACACTCTTCTCCTTTTGGGGTAAGTTTTCAGTATTTTTCCTTTTGTAGAATGAAATATTTTGAATTCGAATTTGAAATTCAAACTGAATTTGAAAATTCAAGCAGAAAAGCAATAACAGCCTTTAATCAGTTCTGCTTATCAACATGTCTGATAAATGTCAATGATTTTTGGCATGGGCCCTCCAGTATTTGGCTGGAGGAAAAAGGAGCCAACGCTTTTCTTGCTGTTCTAGGTTAATGGTTTGTGTTTCTAATTTAGAATCTCCCTCATTTCATGCAGCCCAGCAAACGTGGGGCTTCACGATCTCTAGTCGAATTCTCTCTCAATGAAAACCATTGAATTAAACTCCATATAGGCTTTACAACACTGAGAAGAGGCCGAGTGTACATGGTTTGGATACAACTAGTGCAAACCTGAGACTACGTATTAGAGCAAGATTAGATTTCAGTGTCAGTCAGATGCTGGAATGGGGCTTAGAGAAGCCCTGGAGGGACTCTTCATCCTTGGAAGGACTCAGACTGAACTGCACAATGCCTTGAGCAACATTATCTGACTTTCAAGTTGGATCTGACTTTAAAGTTGTCCCTGTTATAGGAGGGGGTGAGGCAGAAAACCTGTGGAGGTCCCTCCCTCCCAAGTCAGTCCATGTTTGCATCAGCTAAACAGAGCGTATCTACCCAAAATGTAACCCAGAACACAGCTGCTCCATCCCTTATTTCTCCTGGCGTGTGTTAGGAAGACCATAATTACTAGTAGATGTAAGGACCTCAGCCTGACCTCCTGCTGAGAGCAAAGCTACTCATTCCTGTGCACTAAGCTGGGGTATTAGTCCAGCACTGGCATTAAAAGAAATGTCTTTAGCATTGTGAAACTGGGAGTCAAAAACACTGGGGGAAAACAAATCCCAATTTATCATTCTTGAGAATACCTGAAATACATATTTTAAATAATGAGGTTTAGGAACCAATATTTATGGGTTTTTTTTGGCCTTAACGTCTAGTTTTGGAAGCCTCATTGCACTGAGGTTCTAGTTAGTCTACGTTTTATGCTCTTCTTCTCTGCCTCGAGGATGATAATCTGCTTTGAAAGTAAAACCTCAGAATCTCAGTGAATCATAGAATCATAGAACAGTTAGGGTTGGAAAGGACCTTAAGATCATCCAGTTCCAACCCCCTGCCATGGGCAGACACATCTCACACTGAACCATGTCACCCAAGGCTTCGTCCAACCTGGCCTTGAACACTGCCAAGGTTGGAGCATTCACAACCTCCCTGGGCAACCCATTCCAGTGCCTCACCACCCTAACAGTAAAGAACTTCCTCCTTATATCCAATCTAAACTTCCCCTGTTTCAGTTTTAACCCGTTACCCCTTGTCCTGTCACTACAGTCCCTAATGAAGAGTCCCTCCCCAGCATCCCTATAGGCCCCCTTCAGATACTGGAAGGCTGCTCTGAGGTCTCCACGCAGCCTTCTCTTCTCCAGGCTGAACAGCCCCAACTTTCTCAGCCTATCTTTATACTTGACTCCAGAGGCAGGAGGTCCACTGCAGAAAGCAAATATTCCAAGAACAACATTAAAACCCTGAGAGCTGACAGAGCTGTGATTTAACAGTGCTGAACTGAGACAATCTAACAGGAGCATATGCAGAGGCTGTCACCAGCATTAAAGGGAAGTCAAAGGCCAAGGGACTTTTCTCTGGGGGTTATCAAACTGCAATCAGATGAAGCTATTTTCATTCGGAGCCATACACCACTGAGACCTTATTTGGAATATTCTCTGATGTGAGGAACACAGCCAAGAAATGCATGTGGATCAGCTTCGGAGATGTGTGCTTGGAGGGAAGAGCAGCTCCACTTGACCTCTTCATTGGGTGCCTGAGAACAACGTGGAGCCTCCTCAAGGCTGAGCTATGGGGGCAAGGAGTATACTTGGAATAAGAGTGGCAAATTGAAAGCAAGGATGGCAATATAAGAGAAACAGCACTAAAATGAAATGGCAGGGCTTCTCTTGCTTCTAAGGAGTGATAGGAAAGCACTAATCCAGAGTTTTGCTCCATTTGAGAAATAAACTTCTTAATCTGATGCAAGTAATCAGCCCCCTTCCTGTGAACAGCCACCTTCTGCTTCTGACATGTGTAGCCTGGATTCTTTCTACCTTGCTTGTGTAGTAAATACTACTAATAGACTCAGCGTAATGGGATGTTTCTACACTGATCAAATATGGCTTGTGGTCAAAGGCCCAGATCTGAAATTCCTCACTGGGTCTTGGGTGTTTGCCCAGGCCCTTTGATGGTAGCAGCTAAATCACAGAACCGCAGAATCCCAGGGTGGAAGGGACCTCAAGGATCATCTGGTCCAAGCATGACCTAGACTAGATGTCCCAGCAGCCTGTCCAGCCAAATATCAAGTGTCCAGTGCTGTGGAATCCACCACTTCCCCGGGGAGATGATTCCAGTTGCTGATTGTTCTCACTGGGAAAAATTGACTTGACAGAGAGATGTATGGTGGGAAGTCTTGGGGAAACCAGGCTCCATGAAACCTCTGGCATCACAAGAAGAGCAGCGCAATATCCAGGGAGAGCAGCATGTGAATCCCCCTGGTCAAGGATTCACATGTTGCCATGAGACCCGCTTGCAGCACTGCATGCAGTTCTGGTGTCCTCAACATAAGAAGGACATGGAGCTGTTGGAGCGACTCCAGAGGAGGCCACGAGGATGATCAGGGGACTGGAGCACCTCCTGTATGGAGACAGCTGAGAACATTGGGGCTGTTCAGCCTGGAGAAGAGAAGGCTGCGTGGAGACCTCAGAGCAGCCTTCCAGTATCTGAAGGGGGCCTATAGGGATGCTGGGGAGGGACTCTTCATTAGGGACTGTAGTGACAGGACAAGGGGTAACAGGTTCAAACTGAAACAGGGGAAGTTTAGATTGGATATAAGGAAGAAGTTCTTTCCTGTGAGGGTGGTGAGGCACTGGAATGGGTTGCCCAGGGAAGTTGTGAATGCTCCATCCCTGGCAGTGTTCAAGGCCAGGTTGGGCAGAGCCTTGGGTGCCATGGTTTAGTGTGAGGTGTCCCTGCCCATGGCAGGGGGGTTGGAACTGGATGATCTTATGTCCTTTCTGACCGTAACTATCCTATGATTCTATGATTCTATGTCTGCAAAGGTTCAGTCTCAGCAGAGGAATGTGACCTTCCCTCCCCAGAGCCCGCAGCTCCACCAGTTCCCAATTGTTTCAGCAGGAGCTCAACATTTTGCATAATTCTGTAAAATTGCTTTTATTGATTAGCCTAAATTGCATTGGGCACCCATTAAGCCAGTGGGTCCCCCTCCCTGCTTCTGCTTTGCTTGGCCAATAATGAGACGTACAGACAAATGATTATACAGGGCTCTGGCTGGCTTATGGCATCAATCCTTGAGACAGGGGTTTACTCCTCAGTTAAACATACTTTGGAATTCTCTAATACTCAGTCCTTACTCTGACCTCTACGGAAGATCTGACTTGCTGGGATAGTGAAGCAATTCCAGCTATACACAATCCCAATACATCCTCTAAATTGCCCCTTTGTGTTAAACCCCTGTGAATTTCAACTGTTCAGAGCTCAGGCATGGCCCTAGACTTGCTCACAAAAAGGGTAACTCCCATGCAGTTGAGACATGGGGTTGGAATACTGAAGCAACACGTTCCTGAACCACAAATTCTCTGTTTCCCAGGTTTATTTAGGAGACCACAAACATCTTTTCTATATGAAAGCAGAAATGTGTGCTGCAACATGACTATTTATAATGCTGCTTACCTACTAGATAGCCATGTAAGAGCTATCAATGGGAAAGAGTACTGACAGCAAGCTAATGACCTCCTGCTGCTCCATAAATGCCTTAGCTTTGCTCCAGCACTGGCTTGTGCAATGGGAGGGAGACAGTGATCCTACACAATGCTCCAGTGCAATGACTTTATTCTGTTTCTACCCATCATTTTAGCATAAGATACAAGAAAGGGAAGCACAGCAGCTTCTGTGATGCCTGATGCAAGGAAACCATAGTTGCTCGATGTGTAATTCTCTTCAAATTAGGACTAAAAGCCGAGAACTTTCCTTCCAGGAAAATAATCTGCTCTGGGAATGATTTATTTTTCTCTTTCTCTGTTTGCCCCTTGTTCCATCTGTAAATAAGGTCTCCTGCCAAATGGCTTTCTGTAAGATTAAAAGTAGGAGTAAGATTGAAAGCTGCTTTTCATCCAGTTGTCGAAGCTGCCTATTTGTGATGAGAAATGCCGGGAGAAGGTATAGATTTTCTGCAGGACGTCTCTCTAAAGTAAGGCAATGGTATTAAAGTAATAAGAATTTATGGCCCAGATTAGGTGGGAATTCATATCATAATCTATTCCCTTCTGAAATTCGGGACTTCCCAGAAAACCATCCTTTCCATATTCTAATTCCAGACTCGTGTATCCCTGAGCTTCCTCAGTTACCAACCTCACAAGGTGTGCACTAAGAGCATTACACTACCCTGGTGTTTCAGTATCCCTGAGCTTCCTCAGTTACCAACCTCACAAGGTGTGCACTAAGAGCATTACACTACCCGGGTGTTCCAGTATCCTGCTGAACCGGTAGTGTGGCAATTGGCACTGCTCCATTAGCTGCACTCCCACGGGGCCTCACTCTTACCTGGTCTATTTCCTGGGCTTCAGTATGTGCTTAACCCTAGATTTACTCATGAAAAGGGTAAATCTCAATGAACAGTAAGGGGATGGCTTCTGAAACACAGAATGAACAGAGCCAGAAGCCTTAAGCAGTCTGTTGGTGGATTACGTCAACTGGAAGATAGATTTTGCTCCCTCAGGCTCATCAAATAATCTGATTAGCTGGCACTGATTATGCTGTGCATGATGTGCTGTGTTCTGTAAACCCAACACAGAACATCCCTGTTGCCTTGGACACTCCTGGAGAGCCTTCCTTACAATAAATGCCCTTTTCACTCTCTCCAACCACTAACTGTGGCTCATATTTGGGATATATTAATCCCACCTGATGATACTGCTCACCTAAAGCAGAAAAATGCACGAGTTGTTGCCTCTCAGCTTCACAGCCAAACCTATGGCCACTGAGTTCAGTATCTCTGATGTTTGGAAATGTCATCAGTGGGGCTCATAAAAGCCAACCGCAGGAGGAGGGAGCTACCTAACCTAGGTATCAAGCCAGGGGTTGTGTAATGTGGTGGTTTTATTTAGCCTCAGTGAGCAGCGTTGGAGGAGTCAGTGTTGCGCTCACCCCCCAGTCTTGTCAACACTCCCTCTTCTGCAGGCAGGAGCATTTTCACAGCATCACAGAATCCCAGACTGGTTTGGGTTGGAAGGGACCTTAAAGCCCATCCAGCTCCAACCCCTGCCACGGGCAGGGACCCCTTCCACTAGAGCAGCTTGCTCCAAGCCCCTGTGTCCAACCTGGTCTTGAACACTGCCAGGGACGGGGCAGCCACAGCTTCTCTGGGCACCCTGTGCCAGCGCCTCAGCACCCTCACAGGGAAGAGCTTCTGCCTAAGATCTAACCTGATTTTGTAGGGGTTCTGGTGTTTGGTAGTATTCAAATCTCTCATTGCTGAGGGCAAGAGATGCTGGCCATTGCTCAGAGGAATCCAGCCTCTCTAGGCCTGACATTTCATACAGCAATGAGTTTATGGATTTTAGCCCATTTTTCTCATGGGCTTTTGTCTCAAGTCCTCACAAATGTCTTAGATGCCCCTAAAGGATCTCAGGTTGCTGGTTCCTTTTATAGCTGCATTGTTGTCACTGTCCTCCCTCATGACCTTCTTTAAGAGCCCATTCAGAGCTCTTTGTGTTTTCCCATTTTCCTTTCCCCTTTGTTTTTAATACTCTGCTTCACATTTGCCTTAATTCTCTCCCTCTTCTTCTTCTCTTCTTCCTCGCCCCGCATTCTTTCGCTGTGACAAACCTGCTGAAGCATGCTCAGAGCGGCAGCAGCCACGCTGTGCTCGCCATCTGGGATGGGCAGCTCCTGCAGCCTCCCTGAGTTTCCAGAACCACCCTGGACCGCAGCCACGCCATCCCCTCCCAGTTTCCCATTTTATTCCATGTCTGTTGCTTTTCTGTTGGCCACCCAGCACAGACTCCTTCGCCTCCTCAGCGTCTGCCCAACTGAGGGAAGATTCCAAGATTCCCAACCATATGGCTCATCCCTTCAGCTGGAAAGCCCCATCCTGATGGATTTAATCCTTCACCCCTTTCCTCTGCTTGCTGTGGAACCATAAAGCATGAAATACATGGTGCATGTTGAAGCTTTCAGTGAAGTGCTCCCCACTTTTAACAAACTTCTTTTGCTATTGAAATACATTTCAAATGACTAAGGTGATAACTCAGTACATGCTTTTGTCATATTTCTGCTGAGTTTTTCCTAGCTGTATTTTTTTACTCCCTACCTTTCCTACCTATTTCCTATGTCTATACTAGAGATCAGCCCTGAGGAGGACTTGCGGGTGCTGGGTGAGGGGAAGCTCCCCATGACCTGGCTTCAGTGTGTGCTTGAGCCCAGAACCCCCTCTGTGCTGGGCTGCACCCCCAGAGTGTGATCCCCCCCAGAGGGAGGGGATCCTGCCCCTCTGCTGTGCTCTGGGGAGACCCCCCCTGCAGTCCTGATCCAGCTCTGGGGCAGCAGCACAAGAGGGACCTGGAGCTGTTGGAGCGAGTGCAGAGGAGGCCATGGAGATGCTGCAAGGGCTGGAGAAGCTCTGCTCTGGAGCCAGGCTGAGAGAGCTGGGCTGGGTCAGCCTGGAGGAGAGAAGGCTCCTGAAGGGGAGACCTGAGAGCAGCTCCAGTGCCTGAAGGGGCTGCAGGAAACCTGGAGAGGGGCTTGGGACAAGGGCCTGTAGGGACAGGCCAAGGGGAATGGCTTTAACCTGCCAGAGGGGAGACTGAAATGAGCTCTTAGGCAGAAGTTCTTCCTAAATTACAGGTCTCAGTGTGGCAGCTTGTAGCAACACCCAACAGCTATAGCAGGGAAGAACAGATTTGTTGGGGCCATTATGTATTCTCTGCCTTCATTCTCATCTGGACAGGGGGAACAGTGATCTAGCTGTAGTTGAACATTTTGATGTTTCAAAGTAAGATGGGGAAAAAAAGCCACAAGTGTGAGATTTACTGGGTGTGAAGCTGAGGCTGACTCAGAGAGAGGATGGAAAAATGGTAACAAATCAGTCAACCATTTAAAATATCCTGTTCTCAATAGCTTCAAAAGCTGTGCTGCCATTGGAATTCTGTGCATTTCTATCCCATACCCTTTATCAGTTCAGTTGCAAATCTTCCTTCATCATGAAAAGCCTGAAAACACTGAATAAAGCAAAGGCAAGAGCAGGATTTGAGATGCTGGTGCAAGGAGGGAGTTCTGCATATTCAGAGTTCAGCTAGTGAGGAATAACCATCTGGTGAGCACGTACAGCTCTGCTTCTGGATAAGCCAGGGAGGAATTGCCTAATGGGAACCAGCACTCTGCCTGAGAGCGAGTAGTTACCAGGGTAAAGAGAATTACATAAGGGTAAGATCTGCACTTACACATCACTAACTAACCAGATGTAATCTCTGCTCTCTGAGCTGAGGCAGTCCTGCTGCAGCACAGGAACACTCCATGCCAACGTAAAATATTTTGGGTTTTGCCTTTTTGCTTACCTGAAGCACAATTTTGCTTCAACAAGTCCCCCAGGTATTGTACACAGCATCCAGGAATCTGCTACTGTGAAATGTTTTGACTCTTTCTTTCTAATTATAGCTTTTGGTATCATTCTCTTGGTTGTAAGCAGGGTGAATCAGAACAGAAACGTCAGGGAGGGTGGAGGGAAGAAACCTTTTGCTAACAGTGAGCATCAGGGCAGAAGAAACAGGGCACCTCGTGAGTGTGATGCAAAGTGCTCATGTTTAATAGGAGAAAGTGGCAATTTGCAATTGTGGATTGTTCTGAAAAAGATCCTGAATTGTAAATTCTTTGCAGCAAAGGAAGGGAACTTCCCAGACATCTGCCTTGCTGGCTGACAGCAGGGCTCACACACCTTGGAAGCACAAAGGGGTCCTGCTTCAGGCATTCTGTGCTCCATCCTGGCTGCTGCACAGGTGCTGGTGGTGTGCCTCTGGGATGACAGGGAGCAGGAACCAGATGATTTTTCCAAGCACAAGCACAGGTTGAGGGAGACTGGATGGAGCAGCCCTGAGGAGAAGGACTTGGGGATGTTGAGTGAGGAGACGCTCCCCATGACACGGTTTCAGTGTGCACTTGAGCCCAGAACCCCTCCATGTGCTCTGCTGCCCCAGAGTGTGAGCAGCAGTAGAGGGAGGGGATTCTGCCCCTCTGCTGCTCTCTGAAATGAGCTCTTAGGCAGAGGTTCTTCCCTGGGAGGGTGCTGAGGCGCTGGCACAGGGTGCCCTTCCCACCCCAACCAGTCTGGGATTCTATGATGCTGCAAAAACTCTGTGGCTTATGCGCGCCTCCTGGATTTCATCGTATCTGTGAGTTCTGACAAGGAGATGTCCAATTAATTCTTCCCTGAGCAGGCTGTTTCTTGTTCTAGAGGATCTGGAAGGAAATCAAATTGATCAGGGAGAGCTGGGATGGCTGAGGAAGGTGGGAAGAAAGCAGTGTTAGCAGAACAAGGATTTATGATGTTCGAGAAGTGGGGGGAAAAGAAAGCTGGAAGACATATATGTGCAAATGGTATTTATAGATGTGCTCGAAGGCGCATGGTTGTGCCATGGGTTTATTCTGAGTTACAGAGGGCAGTTGCACACCCTCTGTGTGAAGGCACACAATCTCCAAGGCATGAGCAAATTCAGCTCCGCGCATCAGAGCTCCCAAAATAACGTATTAAGCTGTCAAATGGATATGACTGTTCCAAATTTCTTATAGGGATTTGAAATTTGTCCTTAAATTGGTGGAATCAATTTGAAATTTGGGATGGAATGTAGGAAATTAGTGCTTGCCAAAAGAAATAGAATTAGCTTTCTGACATTTAAAGAAGAAAAAGATGATCAAATAGCAAATCTATTGAGAACTGGGTTATCAAGTCATGTAGATTTTGATTTCTCTCCAAATTAGAAGTCTGACAGCTATTAGTGCACAAATTATATGTGTAAATATCAATGTTCTGAAGCACTGAAAGGTCATTGTTGTTGTATTTTATTGTTTAGGTCTAGAACAAATGGCAGTTTTTGCAGATAAAACCATAGTTGTGGCCTTAGGAATAGCGTCACCAAGGTCAAAATGTCCCGTAATTTGGAGATGCAGCCAGGATCTGCTTTGGAAGCTAACAGCTCTGGTAACAGTGTTCTAACTCAATTTTGAAATGATCATTGAATCATAGAATCCTGGAATGGTTTGGGCTGGAAAGAACCTTAAAGCTCATCCAGTTCCAACCCCCTGCCACGGGCAGGGACACCTTCCACTAGAGCAGCTTGCTCCAAGCCCCTGTGTCCAACCTGGCCTTGAACACTGCCAGGGATGGAGCAGCCACAGCTTCTCTGGGCAATTTCTTATGCATGATGGGAGTTTGGTCCATTTAAGCTCTTTTCTGTTGTGAACATACTCCTATGTGAACATGCTCCTAATGTGCTGCAGTGCTCTATGTTGGGTTTAAAATGTTTCCATGATTTCCAAATGTTTTTTCAACAGGTTTAGGTAATATTCTGGAAGGATAAGTGATATTTTCCCCTAAATTACATATTCCATGTATTTTCATATCCTTTTCTGCAGTCTAATCTATAACAATTATTTCTGGACATTTCCATTGCTGTACAGTCGAGGCAGCATTTAGGATTCACCCCAGTACCAGCTCACTTACATGACAGCTCTTCCGTCACCTTTCCTAGACGCCAAGAACAAGGGATCCATTTGCTGAATTATTTCTAACCACAGAGAGTTCTCCTTAGCTCTCTTTAAGAGAACTAATATTTCTTTTGCATGACTTATCCACGTTCATCTGGATCTTATATGTGGGTGGGTGAAAGAAAATACACTTTTCCCCATCTTTCCTATAGCTAAACATCCATAATTATGCTTCCCAAAAGACAATTTAGTAAATAACTCATCTGGGAGAGACAAATCACATTTGCCCTCCCCCCCCCCCCCCCAACAGTTTTTCATGTTTAGAGGGATCTAATTTAATTGCAAATGGAGACAAATTTCTCTATCAGCCTCCATAAGTAATTGCATTTTGCATGTCCTGACTCTGGTTCTGGTTGTTTGTCTGCTGTACAAAGGCAATTTCTCTACCAAAGGCATCACCACTCTGCTTGAACATCTTGGGTGCTTTTCGTTTATCTGCTCGAGGCAGAACGGATGGATCCACCTGGCCAGAGCAGGATGAGTTTCCCAACACAGCACCTAGCTCGAGGCATTAACTAACAGAATCCCCTCTATAACCTCGGCTGGGAACAGGGGATGAAACCACAAGAAGAAAAAGTGCTGGAGTGTCTGAGAAGGCCTGAAATGAAAAGTAGGTAGTGCAGTAGGAAAACAAAAAGGCAGGTATCAAATGATGTAAGGCACAGGAGGGAAAAGCAGGGAGGTGGGAATTCTGTCTGTGAGCCTACAATAAGATGCAGACTTGCAGTTCTTGAGTAGAAAGCAAAATGAAAATATTGCATAGTCAGTACAAGTCAATTTCTAAGGGATCACAGACTTGTAAAATCCCAGCCTGGTTTGTGCTGGAAGGGACCTTAAAGCTCATCCAGCTCCAACCCCTGCCACGGGCAGGGACACCTTCCACTAGAGCAGCTTGCTTCAAGCCCCTGTGTCCAACCTGGCCTTGAACACTGCCAGGGATGGGGCAGCCACAGCTTCTCTGGGCACCCTGTGCCAGCGCCTCAGCACCCTCACAGGGAAGAGCTTCTGCCTAAGAGCTCATCTCAGTCTCCCCTCTGGCAGGTTAAAGCCATTCCCCTTGGCCTGTCCCTACAGGCCCTTGTCCCAAGCCCCTCTCCAGGTTTCCTGTAGCCCCTTTAGGCACTGGAGCTGCTCTCAGGTCTCCCCTTCAGGAGCCTTCTCTTCTCCAGGCTGCCCCAGCCCAGCTCTCTCAGCCTGGCTCCAGAGCAGAGCTGCTCCAGTCCTCTGAATCACGGCTGTGAGCCCCTCCATCACGGTTTATCCACCACACACAGGTACTCCCTGCCAGGGCACTGGAAGGGTCAGTTATCCCTGGTACACCCGACGGCTGCTGCCTGTCCGTGTCATCGCAAGGGCCCTTCATGCACGCTGAGCTCCACAAGCGCTTCCCCTCGCCGTGTTTCCCCGTCCCACCGCGCTGCGAGCCGCCCGCTCACCCCCGTCCCCCTCCGGGCTCCGCTCACCTCAGCGGGACACCCAAGGCGGGAGGGCAACCGCCGGCACCGATGACATCACCGTTCTTCCCAAAGAGGTACGCACCCATTGGCCGAGGGCTCCGCCAATGGGCGCGAGGCATGGCGGCAGGCCGGGCTGACGTGCGGGCCGCTGGCCGTATGGGGGTTTATTTTGCTTTGGGCCGCTCCGGCCGCCGCCATTAGAGGAGCCCGGGGAGCGGGGCGAGAGGTTCACCCCCTCTCCCCCCCGGCCCCCTCCCCCGGCCGCGCCGGAGTGGGAGCGCCCGCCGCCGCGGCAGCCCGCCGCGCTGGGAGAGACCATGTCCTGAGCGGGGAGAGCAGCGCCGCAGCCAGCGGGCCGGGGGGTGGGGGGGGGCGGCGGCGGCGCGGGGCGCAGGCGGCTTCCAGCACCGAGCGGGTGCCTGAGGGACGGCTCCCGGCGGCCAGGTAAACCCCTGTCCCCTCCTCGGGCTAGGGCGGGCTGCGGGGAGCCGGGAGCAAGCCGAACCGAGCCAGCCCCGGCTGTTCCCCGGCCGGTGACCCGCCGGTGGAGCGGGGCTGGGGTCGCCCGGCTGGGCCGAGGGGCGGTGCGGGGTCGGAGTCGCCTCCTGTGCGGTTCCCTGGCCCCGGTCCTGCCCGGAGGGGGGGTTGCTCCGGTGGTAGGCGCTGGCAGAAGGGCAGCCGCGGGATGCGGGGTTGCTGGGTCCCAGCCGCGCTGTGTGCGGCACAGGCTTCGGGGATCCGCGATGCAGCACCGAGCGGCTCGGTACAAAGGCAGGAAAGTCCTTTTTTTTTCTCCTGTGGCCGCTTCTCCAAGCGCGGGGCTGCGGTAGCTCGGTGTGCTGGGGTGAGATCATGCCTCTGCTGCCTCCCCCTCCTTGTTTTTCCTCTTGGAGATGCCTGTGCTGGGCTGTGTGCTGGGGTGGGTGCTAGGAGCTGCTTCTACCTGTGAATTTGGATAGCAGAACTTCCGTAGTATTGCATGTAGTACAGTGTCACGTATTGCCGATGCCTTATCAGACGTGAAGTGCGGTGTATTGCCAAACAGAGCTTGTTTTTGTGAGCCGAAGTTTAAACAAGATGGGAAAAGTTGGATTAATGAGGCAAACATTGCTTGGCTCTCCCTTTACAGCCCCACACTGCGGCAGCCTGCTGCCAGGGTAAGGTAAACTTCTCTGCGGAGGTCATGGATATGTCTGGGAGTGCTTGGAGTGACAAAAGGCTTCTGGCTCTCCAGTGCTGTATCCCTGAGTGGGATAACTGATGGGGGAGCATGAATCTGGGTCTCCTGCATGGCAGGCACTGCTCGGCTGTGGTGAGCTGCTGCCGCTGTGACTTTTAGTGCTAACAGGAATGACAGCTTTGTCTAGAATTCTTTGGAGCTGGTGTAGTAAATAAGTGTTGTTTGATGGGCTTTGTGCTGTGCTTGAACAGGCTCTACTCACTATACCAGCTGCTTGGTGGGGGTGGGACTGGTGCGTGAGTGCAACGCATTGGCGAGTTTAGAGATGCAGAAAGTCAGAAGGTGAATCATAGAGTGGTTTGGGTTAAGGGACCTTTAACGATTGTCTGGTCCAGCCCCTCTGGAATGAGCAGTGAGGTGTCTTCTGTGTAATAACCTCAGCTTCTCTAATGTATACTGTGTCAAAGCTCATCCTGGTGGGAGCAGAACCTTGTAACAGCAGTTCAGGAGAGGTTTGTTGCACTCTGTTTTTTTCCTTCTGCTCATGTAGCATTTTGCCTGTGGTGACCGCAGAAGAGAGCTCTGCAGCCATTTCTCTTTTATGTGTGTGTTTTTGTTTGTTTTTTTTCAGCGCTTACTCAGAGAAGGGGGAGCAGGTAAGCAGCAGGAGGTGTTCTGGAACTCTGTTTGCCTCCTGAAGGCCAAATTGGTGTCTCAGCATGAGGATTCTGTTTAAAAGATCAGTTCTGATTTAAGTTTGTCACAGCTTTAAAAGCAAGTGATGCTTTTGGATGAATTGCATTTTGTAGCATTAGTGAAACTCTAATTATGTGGTGTAGTTCTCTTGATTTAAAAGGAATTGCGGACTTTTCTTATGCTGAAGTAAAGACCAGCAGGTGGGGGTGACCGATGAGGCCATAGCCTGTTATTGCAGACTTGTAGCCATTAGCATTGTCTCAGAAGTATAATTAAACACATTAATTTAATTGGAATGTGGAGTGGCATAAAAGCATCAACGGGATTCATCACAGAAGCATGTCTTAAATGGGAGACTGGGTAAAACACAAGATTGGTCAAGACAACATTTTAAATTTTCATAGTGTATGTCCATTCTAATGGTACGTCATTCAGTGTGTAAATTCCTCAGGGATGGCAAATCCCACCTGTCTTTGGTGTTCTTTGCATAATGGCTCTGTAACTTAGTTGGAACTGTAAGTAGAAAACGCTTTCCTGACTGTATGGGAGGTTATTTTTAATACAGTCCATCAAATAATCAAATGTACTCCCGGGCACTTTAATGTGAGGTTTACTGGCTCCTGCCTACTGGTATTAACTTAGGTGTTAACGTTTCTCTTTCCAACTTCTCTTTGCCATATTGGGTTAAGATAGTGCAGAACTTCAGGTCAGTGCATTCTTTATCATGGTGTGCCATCTATGAGTTGTTGCAAAACATTTAAACTGCTACTGCAGTTCTGTTAGAACGCTCATGCCCGTTCCTCCCCCTAAAATGTGCAGACTGGGTTATCTTGAGCTGTTCAGAATTTATGTCAATAAGTAATCCTCATTTTAACTGCATGAATTATGATCAACAGTCTCCTGGTACTAAAATGGAACTAAGCTTGAGTTTGGCATCTGAAAATGGCTGGCTTAGCTGTAACAGAGTTCTTCGTCTTTTAGGTTTTACATAGTACTACATATGAAGTGAGGCAAAGCTGAAAAGTTTTCAGCATAGCTGATGCAGACCTTCCCACTTGTCAAATGGAGTAGCTTGGTAAAATCGGTTAAATAACAGATAATTCTATCTTTGTAGTGTCAGTTGAATGGAATGGGTTATGCCTTAAAAGGAAAATGCTGTCTTCTAATTCAGATCTCAAACATGAGGAGTTCGGCCACTTTCTTGGTACTTACTCTTTTGTAGCACTTACTGTATAGCTGACATTGCTTTGACTTGCACAGAATCACGTTGATTGTGTGACTGTTCGGTTTTGCATCATCAGCTGCTGAAGCACAGCTTGTCATATGTATGTAGTTAATTCTTTTGGAACTTTCTTGGCACACGAGATTAATAATAGGACTTTTATCTGTGGTGTTTAACAGTTAACATGCTTGAAAAGAGCTTTAACATCAGTTCTGAAAACGTGCTAGGCTATAATAATACAGGTGATTTTGTCTTTCCTCCTTTTGTGGCATGCACAGGTTCTCAGAAGCTCTGGAGTCAAACTGGAGTTGTATCTCTCTGGCACTTTTCATAGCACCTTTTTTTTTCTGTGCTGCTGGCCCATTTATCCAAAAGCTCATTTTGGTGAAGACAAAGGATGTTGGAGATGAGCTCTTGGTTAGGGACTGTAGCAATAGGACAAGGGGTGATGGGTTCAAATTGAAACAGGGGAAGTTCAAGTTAGATGTAAGGAAGAAGCTCTTCCCTGTGAGGGTGCTGAGGCGCTGGCACAGAGTGCCCAGAGAAGCTGTGGCTGCCCCATCCCTGGCAGTGTTCAAGGCCACGTTGGACACAGGGGCTTGGAGCAAGCTGCTCTAGTGGAAGGTGTCCCTGCCCGTGGCAGGGGGTTGGAACTGGGTGATTTTAAGGTCTTTTCTAACCCATGCCATTTTATGATTCTAAGATGAGAGGTGGTGTGGAAGGGGGAGAAGGGAATGAGTGCACTGATGTTTGAAGAAGGAACTGTCTTCAGGAGGGGGCTGATGCAGAGACCTTGAGTCTAGAAAGCAGAAGAAATGGTATATTTTTTTTTACCGTGGAGCATGGGAGGGCACTACATTGGGAAGAGTGGTAGTTGCCTATGAAGCAGCCAACTTTGCAGGTCTTTTGCATCTTCTGTACAACAGGTATAATTAAGTTGGCATTTTTCCTTTCTTGTTGTTTGGATATAATCTCTTCCGCTTGTTCTTAAAACAAGGATACTGTTGCATCTTTCTAGTAAAATGGAGTTGGTGTTTTTTTGTTTTTGTTTTTTTTTTTTTACTGAGAGTGGCTGCTAATTTTGCTTGCGTTCCCATGTGCAGTTTAAATTAATGAAAGTTATTACAAATGCTGGAGAAGGCACAACATTTGCAGCTGTCTTGAATGTTCAGTTCAGAATTGAGCTGAAAGTACTTGAAGTGATGAGAACTAGATACAAACCAAATACCAGGAGTGCAACCTGCCATCCAGGGGAGGAAAGTCTGTGTCCCGTCCCATGGCAGGGGGTTGGAACTAGATGATCTTAAGGTCCTTTCCAACCATAACTATTCTGTGATCCTGTGTTAAGGTTTAAAAACCCTCCATGTGATTCAATGGCTTTGGTTGGATTTAACATCTAGTCTTGAGTAGCTGTTTTGACTAAAACAGAAGTCCGAGTTACTGAGTAGTTTACAGACATCAAGAAACTTTTCTGCCTTCTAGATATAGAATAGAATCATCTAGGTTGGGAAAGACCTTCAAAATCATCAAGTCCAACCATTACCCCAGGACTGCCAAGTCCATGACTAAACCATGTTGCTAAGGGCCGTGTTGACAGGGTTTTTGAGCACCTCTGGGTGAAGACACCCATATTGCAGCTCCAGGAGCTGGCTTTCCTGAGCTAAAGAAAACTGTCAGAACTGTTGTTTATGTGACTCTGGGAAGAAAAATGAACTTGTGTGGTTTATTTGGTTTGCAGTAGATTAAAATTATTACTGTCAGGTAATGTTCTGGTGGCTCTGAAGTTGCACGCCTTCTTGTAGGTCCCTTCATTTGAAACCCTTGCAGCTGTTGGTGCACAGTCAGTTGATTACCTGGGAAGAAAAATGACACTGAAATTGAATAAATGTGGATAATTCTAGCAAAAAAAAAAAAAGAAGGAAATTTGCTTTGTGAAGGTAGTTGTTAGTTTGAGAAGTCCTCTTTCTTACGGTTGTAAGGACTGTAAGTGGCTTGTGGAAGTGCTGGCTTGTACTTCTTTCCTTCAGGGTAATGGACTTGAAAGTATTTCTTCTGTCTCCATTCATCTTCCTTGTATCTAAGCAGGGATTCAGTAGACAGCTGAATTATTAGTTGCTGCTGCTCCCTGAAGGAGTTTAAGACTACAGGTCTGAGACTTAAGTCCTCTGCAGTTCCAGGAAGTGTCGAGTACATACTCCTTGTGCATGCCAGGCCTCTTCTTTTTTAAAGTTCACACTACCATGATAAGTCAGGAGAACTTTGTACTTGGTGTCTTAATGTCTGCCTGTCATATGACAGATTTAGATTAGACACGAGGAAGAAGTTCTTCCCTGTGAAGGTGCTGGCTCAGGGTGCCCGGAGAAGCTGCACTGTTCAAGGCCAGGTTGGATGGGGCTTGGAACAAGCTGCTCTAGTGGAAGGTGGCTCTGCCTGTGGCAGGGATTGGAACTGGATGAGCTTTAAGGGCCCTTGCAGCCCAAACCAGTCTGGGATTCTATGATTTGTGCCCTCTGTAGGCTGAGCTTGTGGGGTTGGGCTTTGGATGCAAAGGCTTTCCCTTACTGTGTGCTTGTTGATAGCTAATTTTTATCTTGCTGAAGGATTGAGGTGGTTTGTTGGACTATTTGCATTTTTGTTTTTGACCTCCACATTACTGTTTAGCTTGGGAGGGATAAAAATAATCATCACCTCAGGGCTTTTAAATGGTTTATTTAAAGAAGGTTCATCAGGGTTGTCTCTAGCAAGTTACTCCCACCTCCAAAGGCAGAAAGTTTACTTAGAGCTGTTAGTCTGAAACTTTCTAGCAGCTCAGAGCACAGCCTTGCAATGGTTAACTTAGAGTTGCTGGATGTGTATTGTGAGCAGAGCACAGATTACTAATCATAAGGTTAAAAAATAAAAGAATTTATATCACTCCTCTAGAAGGAGTGAAATTCGTTTTCCTTATATTTGATCTTTGGTACTAGTTCTTTGCACTATGTTAAGCAGCATCTTAGAGAGTAGTGGGTTTTGTGTGCTGTGTTAACAGCATTTTACCTGTTTTTTACTTCTTTATTCCCTTTTTTTTGATACTTTGCTGTCTAACCGGTATCTTAAAAAGAGCTGGATATAATGTATAGCTTACTTGAACTAGCCTTAAATACAGCCCAATTGCAAATACATATACCAAAGATGTCCTAAACTGTATCTCAAAGCAGCTTGCCATTAGTTAGGAGGGAACTATACAATAGTTGATGTTGAGTGTTTCCTTGTTTCATTTGATGGCAGGTGGTTTTTCTCCACCAAATGGTTGGACTTGATGATCTAAAACGTCTTTTCCAACCTAGTTGATTCTAAATGGTGACTGTCTGCAGTTAGCCATGGTCTGATTTATGTTGAGCCAATATTGAGGAGGCTCAGAGGATAATAACTAGAACTGAATGTCAAATGTACAAGTCTTAATAGAAAGTTCCTTGGTTGTTGTACAGTTTTAAGTGTTTTAAAGTTCTGATGTCTGACTCCACAGTGTGTTTTTAAGCAGAGTGTGACATCTGGTTTTCCTCAGCTTGTGTGAGAATGGCTGAGATCTAAACAAAAATGAGTCTTGTGTTTTAGGCATGTAGTCTAAACACAGATAAAATTTGACCTCCCTTTCTGTAAAGAGTCATCTTGTTCAACTTCTGTACTTTGTCCAGTGCAAATAGGTTTAAAATGAAGTTTGAACAATTCTGTTGTTTATTGTGTGGGTTTGTTGCTGTTGTGCATCTCGAGTCTATATTCATCTGTTGCTGCCTGTTCATAATGAGCAGATCCTTTAAATGGCCCTGGCTGTACTTATGTGAATATTCCATCATTGCTCATTATTTTGAGTCACTTGGTTTTTGATTGCAATTGTGGGGGAGATGCTGTGTATTATGTAACTGCTGATCTGCTTACTCTGCTTTTCCCAAATTGGTTTCTAAGTACTCGGTTGTATTTAGTCCGTCCTAATGGGTAGTAGCATCTCATCTAAATAGTGCACTTTTAATTGAGTTTTAAACAAATCAAACCTCTGAAAAATGGAACTCTCTCCTGAAATAAGGAAGAGGACTGAACTGCAAGCATCTCCTGTTGTGTCTTTAAAGGTTGTTTTCAGCTGTTAAGGTTTTTGTAGGTTTTAGCCCCAAATTTAATAGAGCTATAGATGGAGTTTGACCCCTTTGAGATAAGTAACAAACAAACCTGCAGGTTACACAGCAGCATTAACTGTAGTGGTTAAGAGCACAAAAATGCTTTGAGGGATTAAACATCAAAATAAAGGCTGCAGAAAGACAATGTTTAATATTCCCAAATACCTGTTAATTCTGGGATGAGTACTCAGCTTCTGCATGAGAGTACCTTTATAGTCAGGTCTGTGTCTTAACCTAAAGTTCATTATGAGTTCTTGTATTCCAGGTTATTTCCCAAGATCTGCAACCTCCCGAATGTTTGACTTGTTACTGCACAGAACACTTGCAGAACTAAGCAGCCTCTTGCATTAAAACTGCCTCTAAATTCTCTTATGAGAAGTCAGGCTTGGAGGGTCATTTGAAATAACAGGAGTTGGATTGAAAGTGGGAACTGAAAATTGAAAAGAAAGCTGAAGAAAAATGGCATAAATACCTGATAAAGTAGACTTCAGATGCTTTGCAATGAGTTCTGAATGCATAAATCGCAATGAAAGCAGTGTTGTATATATTGTATGTAAAGGAAGCCCATCTGAATTCCTCTGATGGACCAGCTTCTGAATGTCTTCAGAAGTTAGTAAGTTTCTCAAACACTGTTTTGGTGAAGGGAAGTGAGTTTCTGGCAGTGTTTTCCTTTGGAAAATCAAGTTTTCTGCATGTTAACTAATGGCTGGCATAGAGAAGAGGAAAAGTTGTATGTAATGAAGGAGGTCAGACCTAAAAACTTGGAGTACTTTGCCAGCCTAGACTAGATTGTCTAGAAAACTGAAGAAGAAAAATACTTTAACTTACTAGATTGAAAAGATTTTAGTTATTATTGAGTAACTATTTACAATTTCTTTATTTCTCATGCACCATTAATGTTACAGTTTGTAGTTTGTGCTGTGATTTACACAGCAACGATCTGGTCCGTAATAGAACTGAGATTTGAACTCGATGCCTCTCAGTACAGCAGTGTTTCTCCTATATCCATGTTACTGTGAGCAAAGAAACAGTTACATAGCTCAGGAGAGCAGAGGTGATCCTTGTGTGCTCCTGTTAAATTCCTTGCTTCAGTCTATCCAGGCTCATACAGAAAATGCTTATAAATTTGTGGCTTGCAGTAATATTTATGTTCTTTATTGTAATACAGAGTTCCTGCCCTTCCTGCAAAGCTTCCAGATTTAGCACTGAGCTGATTTGGTTGTGCCATTGACAAGGTCAATGCTCTTAGTTTTGTCTTTAAAAGAGATGAGAATGGAACTTAACTGTTCATGCCCTTTAAACTACAGAAGCCTGGGTTCAAGATTTATTCTTTTAATATATTCTCTTTTGAGGCTTATGCTGAATTCTTGAGGAAGAATATGCAAGAAATAGTGAGTAGTTGAAGGTGGGGTAAGTAATTTGTTAATTAGAGAGTGAAATGTCAGTATAGAAAATCGGGCAAGGCAAATTTCAGGTGAAAAACTAGTCTTAATACTTGGCAATACATTGCAAATAGGTGATTTAAATATGTTTTTGTTGACGTGTATTGAGATACCTCATAAGGATTCTTGGACCCAGAGAACAGAAGTGGATTTGAACCAATTAAATCTCAGTGTCTTCTCTGTAAGGAATTGTTGAACTTTTGAGGGATTTTACAACTTTAAAAAGGACAAATAGGCCTTTTTGATTTAAGCTTGTATACAACTCTTGTTATGTTCTAGACCTTCCTACTGGCTGTAGTTAAAAATGGGCAAAACTGTTCATGGCAAGTCCCGTAGTACAGGTTGTATGAGCTCTGAAAAGATGATCTGGTTTGAGGCTGCAATTTATAAACCTATTTATTAGATGACAGTGAAATCAAACCATTGCTTTGTTTCCTGTTGTAAAGAGTTGATTCGGATTCATCTTATGGATGTTAATATTCTGCAGTTTACAGGGCAAACCCAGCTACAACCCTCTGAATTCAGATTAGTGCCTATTTTATCACAACCATTCAAGCTGATAATCCAGATGTGTGATTTCAACAGGTTTTCCTGTTGCAGCTTTTATTTGTGTATAAATGAACTTCAGTTTTCTAAGTCATATGCTAATTCATTATGGGTAATTGGAAGAGAACTTGAGGCAGTGACGTGCAAGGGGAACGCTTCTGAAAATGTGTCAGAGTACGTGGGGTTAATCATGGCCAGTTTTTCCTCAGAAAGCTGTTTGTCCATCATGTGTTTATATGACTTCACAGGGATGTTATCCAGCTGTAAGTGAGTAGTTACAGCTGCCAGACCCTGTTCTGGTAGATGTACATTTAAATAGACCATGTTTCACGATACAAATGGTATACGGGAGGTGAAAATGCTGCTGTTTGATCTTTCGCTTTAACTCGCAGTCCTCTGCTTCTCGCCACTTCTTGTGGTTTGATGTGTGAAAGGTGTTACTGCACTCAGAAACTGTTAATGGCTTCTGTGTTTGGTAATTGAGATGTTTCTTTCTTTAAGAAGACGCTTTTGCTCGTTTTGATGTTCCAAGAAGTTGCTTCAGTGTTTAAAATGAAAGTAAAAAAAATCATACAATGCCAGACTGGTTTATTAGAAAGGCCCTTAAAGCTCCTCCAGTTCCAACCCCTGCCACGGGCAGGGACACCTTCCACTAGAGCAGCTTGCTGCAAGCCCCTGTGTCCAACCTGGCCTTGAACACTGCCAGGGATGGGGCAGCCACAGCTTCTCTGGGCACCCTGTGCCAGCGCCTCAGCGCCCTCACAGGGAAGAGCTTCTGCCTAAGAGCTCATCTCAGTCTCCCCTCTGGCAGGTTAAAGCCATTCCCCTTGGCCTGTCCCTCTCCAGCATTCTTGTAGTCCCTTCAGGCACTGGAGCTGCTCTAAGGTCTCCCCTTAAGGAGCCTTTTCTCCAGGCTGAACAAAATACGCTATGGATTTTTTGCTGGTGAGGTGCTGGCAGAAACCTTGTACTGACCAAATCAGTGTTCGAACCTTAAGTCATTTTGCTCATGTGTAAGGATGTTTGAACAAAGCAAACTGCTTCTGTGTTACAGGGAAAAGGGAGCTCAGGAATCTGCTTAAATCTTCAGTGAGACTCACAAGGCAAAAGAAGTCCACCTGCCTTCCCCAGGTGCAGCTGCTTCTCTAAGGTTGCTCCAAGACAAAGGCAGGCTGGATTATTATTAGGTTAAGAGAGGGGATTCTCCCCTCTGCTGTGCTCTGGGGAGACACCCCCTGTCCCCCACAGTTCTTATCCAGCTCTGGGGCAACAGCACAAGAGGGGTGTGGAACTGTTGGAGCGAGGCCATGGAGATGCTGTGAGGGCTGGATCAGCTCTGCTCTGGAGCCAGGCTGAGAGAGCTGGGCTGGGTCAGCCTGGAGAAGAGAAGGCTCCTGAAGGGGAGACCTTAGAGCAGCTTCAGTGCCTAAAGGGGCTGCAGGAAAGCTGGAGAGGGGCCTGGGACAAGGGCCTGTAGGGACAGGCCAAGGGGAATGGCTTTAACCTGCTAGAGGGGAGACTGAGATAAGATCTTTAGACTGGTCTAAATTAGTGTATGGCTGTTGATGGAGAAAGGCTTGGATCGCTTGATGAACTGGAGCTCTGTATTGTTCCTTGTTTGAGCCAAAGGAAAAATAACTTCAGGACACGGTGAATAATTAAATTGAGGGGTGTATAACATATCCTGTCATAAAAATGTTATTTGAGGACTTCACTGTTTCCACCCAACTTCTTTGTGCTGTTTTGTGTTTTCCTATGCACCTAAATAGAGGAGTAGTCTTAAAAACGGAAACAAAGCAGAAGAAAAAAAATCAGATTGTTCTGCGTAACCATTTCCAATTGACTTTAGTAAAAAGGGGCTCTGGCAATGTTTTGATTTCTCTTTGTTTTATCAGAATGTAATAGATTCTCCTCTTCAATGTTGTGAGTTACTCCACTACTCTGTTCAGAAGGTATTTAGCACATACACAGATTAACTGGAGCTGCTTTGGAGTTTTGTGGTGTTTCATTTCTTGTCTGCTCATACTTTTTGGATGTTAAGGTGTGAACCTGCACTTCACAGTCACTGTTGTGCTATTCCTCTGCGAGAGGAGGTTCTGTGTGATTCAGCTTTTCCTCTGTGAAGAATCTGAAATAACAAGTGAACTTGAAGCCTGAGTGGCAAGGAAGTAATCATGAAGAAATGTACCTGGCTTGGAGCTGCTCAGTGACTGATGATGATGCTGCATCACAGCACATCACATGGTGCTGGTGTCACTGGGGTGCGTGGCAGCTGCAGGTCACACCAAGACCTGGAAGTAAAGCAACCCGGTATGTGAAAGTGCTGGATTTCCTCATCAGTCTGTGCCATAGTGGGTGTTGGCAGAGCTATCAAAGGAGAGAAGTTGCATTGCTCCATTGAGCCTTTTTGTGTTCTTCACTCATAATAACCTGAGGCCTTGTGTTTGGAGGTAATAGTCCTGCTTGTGAAAAGCCCTTCTTCATGTTTCTTGTAGCTGCTTTAGGTATTGGATGACTGTTACAAGGGCTTCCCTGAGCCTTCTCTTCTCCAGGCTGAACAAGCCCAGCTTAAAATCAAGTTGACTTTGTATTCTCATGCATATGTATGCATTTTTCACTTTATTACAGATCTGGAGACCTCGTGTGATCTATCTCCTTTTTTTTTTTATCCATTATGCATGGGCATGGACATTTATGAGGAGCAGTGAAGGGGAAGCAGTAGGAAGTCTAATTGCCTTCTCAGCACATTCCTTAGCCTGACACAGTTTTATAACATATAGGTGGGAGTGAAGTGTTCTGCAGGCTGTTCAAACAAGTAATATTAGAACCTGAGCTTTATGAGAAAGCTCTGTGTGTTCCTGATAGCTCCTCTGCTTTCATGCAGCATAAATATGGATCGCTGCTGAAAAGGATAGTCCTGCCCTCTCCTCTGTCCTCGCCATGTGATAGCCCCTCATTCATGCAGCCACCTGATCTGGGGACTAGAGCAGAGTTGAGCTGCTGGAAAAAGCCCCATGCTGTGTGCTGGAGCCCACAGAAGGGAGGTGATAGGTTTAAGGGTGATAAATTTAAGTGGACCTTTAGCTGTGCGTTGGTAGAGCGAGGTGTGTGTGAAGGTATTTCAGTGAAGAATGTGCTAACTCATAAACCACTTACTATTTGGAGAACAGGTATAAGCTAACTTTAGTTTAATATGTCTAGTTACTGGTTGAATACTGTTGTGTTTCTCTTTAGTAGATTCTTTGAGTTTCTGTTTAGTAGATTCCAGGTGGTTTTGTTAGCTGATGAGAGTTGCAATAAGGTGAATAAGAATTGTCAGTCAACTTGGGATGGCAGATTTGGGTTCTAAACAGTTTTGCATGCTTAAAAATAAGACCTCATTGTGTCTTAGATACTGGGTAACTATTTTGTGGCAAGGAGGAAATGGACTACATACGCTTGTCTATTTATCCTTTACTGGCCTCACCCTTTCCCTCTATTATGCTCTTTACACAGAGCTTTATTTCCCTTCCCCATCCTATGTTTCACGTTGTAATAAGAATGTTTCTAGATGTTTTAGTGGGAATTTCAGGGATCTGGTTGTTTTAATTCCACGGACTGATCACTTGTGTGGCCACTGGTTCTTTGTGACAGTTGGTTTCTTTTCAGCCATCTATGTTAGTGTCAGCAGGTCATGACTGAGGTCAAACACGTAAATTAGGGTCACAAGAGGTGTGCCATTTAATAATTAACTTTCTGGTTCCTCAGGTCCAGTAGGAAACCCATAATGAGCCTCTTTCCATTCTGTTTACAGGGATAGTTCTCTGCTTAGTCTCATCCTTCGCATTTGGCAATCTGAGGAGAAGGCCTGAGCCAGCATGAAGACAGAATCCCCTCTTCATTAGAGAAAAAGTGAGTTGGAATTGCATTGAAATCTGGATGTGTAGAATGAAAAGACTCTGTCAGGTTGCCAGTGCACACAGCTTGTGCATTGCTTGCAAGTGGTATTTTAGCTTTGTAACACTGCTGTTGTGAGTGAGGCCAACCAAGGCCTAGTCATGCTTAAGCACATGTATGAGATGTTCAAATCTATGCATTTATGGAAACTCCTACACCCTACTTTTCCAAAAGAACTGCTTACTCATTGTGTGACTGCCCACCTGCTATACTCCTGCCTTCCAAATCCTGTGAGGTCTTGCAATAGACCTCACAGGCTCTAGGCTTTGTGTTGCTTTTCTTGTACTGCTGTATTCATATTGGATTTTATTTGAATTATTTGATATTTGTGACTTGTTTCCGTAGCTGTGCCGGTCTCTTCTCCAGTATTCGCAGTGCTTAATGTGTATCTCTTTCTATTTCTTCTTATTCTGAAGCCTCTGTGCCAATCTAAGGAATTCCAGTAATGAAGAACTGAGTTTTCATTTCTGCATTAGGAAATCCTGAATTCTGCATTCTAAATGCTGTCAGCTCAAGTCTTGTCCTTCTCATAGTGATTTTTGTCCCCTTAAATGTTCTATTAGAATCAAGAATAGAAGATTGCCCTTTTTCCAGCCTGATGTTTGTATTAGATCAACTAGATCAATTAGATCATTTACTTCTAAGCAGAGCTCCTGTGCAAGTGTTGTACTGATGATATATTCTGTTCTCAGCTTTCCGCCTGCCGCAGTTCACTTCAAGCAGTGCACGATGACAGAGCGTGGCATTAAATGGGCTTGTGAGTATTGCACGTATGAAAACTGGCCATCTGCAATCAAATGCACCATGTGTCGTGCTCAGAGACCTAGTGGAACAATTATCACAGAAGACCCATTTAAAAGTGGTTCGAGTGATATTGGGAGAGACTGGGGTCCTACAAGCACTGAAGGAGGGAGTAGTCCTTTGATATGTCCAGATTCTAGTGCAAGACCAAGGGTTAAATCATCTTACACTATGGAAAGTGCAAATAAATGGTCGTGCCACATGTGCACGTACTTGAACTGGCCGAGAGCTATAAGATGTACTCAGTGCTTGTCTCAACGCAGGACCAGGAGTCCCACAGAGTCTCCTCAGTCATCAGGTTCTGGTTCAAGACCAGTCCCTTTATCTGTTGATCCATGTGAGGAATATAACGACAGAAATAAACTAAACACAAGGGCTCAGCACTGGACTTGTTCTGTTTGTACATATGAAAACTGGGCAAAGGCCAGGAAATGTGTTGTGTGTGATCACCCCAGACCTAACAACATAGAAGCAATAGAACTGGCAGACACAGAGGAGGCTTCTTCAATCATAAACGAGCAAGACAGAGCTCGGTGGAGAGGAAGCTGTAGTAGTGGGAATAGCCAAAGAAGATCTCCACCTACAACCAAACGGGAATCTGAGGTGAAAATGGACTTCCAAAGAATTGAATTGGCCGGAGCTGTTGGCAGCAAGGAAGAACTTGAAGTTGACTTCAAAAAGCTAAAGCAAATAAAAAATAGAATGAAAAAGACTGACTGGCTCTTTCTAAATGCTTGTGTCGGTAAGTTGTTTGCTGCTCCCTTAAACTGTTATACCTGTGCTTGTGTATTTGGGGAAAGTGAAGAATTAAAACATCAATGTGACATTTTTAGTTTGAAACAGCTTTTCTTTAATCCATTTTTAGTTTTAAAAAGAAACCAAATGTAGAAGTTCCTGAAATAGTATTTGCTAAGACGGAGTGCATAATCTGAACAGGGTTGGACCTGTTTCCCTGGACTTCTTTGACCTTGTATAGAAATGGATCCCTTTGTAACCAAATCCTCTTGTTGTGTAGCTGTTGAAAGGTGGTAAAAACTACAAACCCAGCCTACAGAACAATGTAATGCACATAGCACTGTACAGAATGCCAGGGCGGGCTAACTAAAATGACTCTTCCTTTTAGCTATGGCAAGATATCCAAGTAGAATCAGCAGCTGCAGCTTGGGAGTATTTGTAAACAGTGTGGAGCTTGCAACAGTACAAGATGCTCTGTCAGATGTTAAAAATAACACCAAAATATGTAGCTCCAAGAAACTGCATGTGTAATACTGACCTTGAAAGTAATATTGTTGTGTTAATACAGAGCCTGGCTTGTAAATGTTTACAGCTTTTCTGAAAGTAGTTTTGTAGTCAACTGCTTCAAAAAATGCCAATCCCAGTTTGGGTTTGTGTTTTCCTAAGGGAATTCTGGAGAGTTTTCCCAATGCTGTTAAAGAGCAGACGTGTGAGAGCAGGGTTTTCCTCAGTTACTGACCTTGTGAGTCAACTTTTGTGCTATAGCTTCCCAGAAGCAGCTCTCTTGCACCCGAGCATAGAAGCAGGTTAAACACTTGAAATGCACAACTATATTTAGAGTAAAACACTTCATTTGAAACTCTGGTGCTACTCCTGTGTCTCAAACTATTCCTTAATGTTTCATGAAGTCACTCCATGGTTGTTACAATCCCAAAACTAACTTACGGAGCTGCATAATTTAATATATTTGGTCAGGGTTAAATGTTTTCTGGGTATCATATGTTTGGTTTCTTTGAACTAATAAGTATTCCAGTTTATTTTTGTGGTGCGGGAGTAGTTGGAAAGCACATTTCCTTTTGAAGCCCAGATAGATGCCTCGGCGTTTCCTCATACATTCAGCTCCTTGCATGCAGTGCTTTTCCCTTCTGAAACGAAGCAATTGCAGTTCTATGTGGTATTAAATGTCATCAAATACCAAAGATGAATTATGGGAGGATGTTTCTGCACATTACAAGAGTCTCTTTTGCATTCTGGAGGCAATTGTATTAAATGTTAGGGCTTTTTCACTCTGCTTTTTGAAAAGTGAGCTGTTTTTTGGACTGTTCCATTGTTACTTAAGATATTTCACACTTTCAGATGTGATCTGTGTGGGAATGGTTGTGTTTATATCTAAGGCTTTGAGTTTTGCAGGTATTTCATGTTGCCTGTGACTCTACCAGGTGTATGTGAAACTCCAAACTCTGTTCATAGAAGGTTTGTTTGACTTGGGTCTTTTAAAATGGAAATAGCTTGAAGGGATCTTGATGAGAAAGCCAGAGTGCAGATGGATCTGTGAGCTCATTTTTACTACTGTTCTGCTGGGAGACTTCATGGATTCCTTTCTGTGACTTCAACAGTTACTATATACTTCAGGTTTTGACTGAAAACCCAGCAACCAAAGCTGTTCATTATCAGTCCTTCATTTCAGGGTTTCATTTCCATTCTCACACATGTTGTGATATTCCAAGTGTCATGAATATCCAGGAAGATTGATTAAAACTCCCTAGATTTGTTTGTGGCTGTCTCTGAACATTTTGCAGAGTGTATCTGTATCGGAAGGGTACCAGTTTACCCAGTGATTTTAAAAGCAACAAGCCACGCTTGTGCTGGTTGTTTTGTTGTCTTAGTGTGACATACTTAAAGCAATTGAACTGTCAGTTGAACAATTTTGCCTGAAGCACATGTTCTTAGCATCGAAATCAAGTGAGCTATTGTACCACAGTGAGCTGGTGTTTGTAACTCAGCTGGAGCTCTTGTGAACTTGGAGCTGAGCTGAATGCTTGTCAATCCTCAGCTAAACACAGCTATGAAGTAGGACAAGTTCATGTTAAATGTCAAATAAGCTTAGGCAAATGAATGGGGTCAGGGCTGGTATGTGGTGTGTTCCTGTAGCCCAGCTGACAAGTGGTGCTTGTTAGGATTTGGTCATGGCAGACTGGTTGCCTCCAAGTTTTAGCTTGATCAGTTGTGGAGGTTCCATTTGCTTTGAGTTTATCTTATGTGGGAGAGATGTTAAAAACTTAGTTAACTTTTAAAGGTAATTCTGAAGTTAAAAGTAAAGATTAGAGCAATTCTTGGCAGACAGGTTACCTTCTTTTCTCATAGATGGTAACTTTCATAGAATCCTATACATTTATAGTTCTATATACAATAGAATGGTTTTGTGTTGGAAGGGACCTTAAAGCTCATCCAGCTCCAACCCCTGCCACAGGCAGGGACACCTTCCACTAGAGCAGCTTGCTCCAAGCCCCTGTGTCCAACGTGGCCTTGAACACTGCCAGGGATGGGGCAGCCACAGCTTCTCTGGGCACCCTGTGCCAGCGCCTCAGCACCCTCCCAGGGAAGAGCTTCTGCCTAAGAGCTCATCTCAATCTCCCTTCTGGCAGGTTAAAGCCATTCCCCTTGGCCTGTCATTAGATACTCTTGAAAAGACCATCAGATACAAAGGAAAGCATTTGATACTTTGACAGTTGTTTAGTAGAACCTTCTCTTCACATTTCTAAATTTCACTGGATTTTAATGATAAGGGTCATTAAAAACATGTATCAGACTATTCCCCCCCCCCATGTGTTGTTTTTTTTTTGGCTGAAACAAGACTGATGTATATCTTGTGTGGATTTAGAAAAGTACCTCTGTGTGCATGTTTGTGGTTGGCTTTTTGTTTCATTTGTTCTGTCAGAGACATCCATTAATGCTCTCCCCACCTCAGTAAATAAACATGCCATGGAGGCTTCTATCCCTTGCAAATCTGGGCTGCACACAATGTGATGAGTGCAGCTCTTGCATTTCAGCATGAGTAGTTCTCCTTGATGGAGGGTATTCTTTCTGAATGAGCAGGATTAGCGGTATTCCCCCTTTCAAACTCTGCAAGTAAATGTACTTGAATGTTATTTTTGTTCCGGTCTCTTTTGCAGCAGTGGATGTATCCATCAAATGATGCTTCCTCAAAAGGGTGAGAACTGATTCATTAGGTTAAAATGTACTGAAATCAAAGCAGAACATCTCAAAGCGTGGCTGTTAAGAACGTGACTTGCTGCAAATGCCAGCTTGAATTACAGTGAGATATCACAAACCCTTCTGCAAGGACACCGGTGCTTTCTGCTGTACTGGCCTGGTACAAGGTTAATGTGAAGCCCAAGGTTACTTATTCTGTGTGGGGTGGGGAGAAGCTAATGTGTATGTAAGCTCCTTGTCTTATGTGTACCTCATGCTATCTATGCCAAAGGGACTGTAAGAGAGAGGTTTGGTGGCATGTGGGCCCTAGGGAATCTGATGTGCGAGTGCTGCTGTGGGGCCTTGTGGAGATGCTTACAGGTGGCTATGGATTGAAGTAGTACAACTGGATGGAGATGGTCAGCACTTCCAGGGGTGTGTTGTGGCTGCCCCATCCCTGGCAGTGTTCAAAGCCAGGTTGGACAAAGGGGCTTGGAGCTCTAGTGGAAGGTTTCTCTGCCCGTGGCAGGGGTTGGAACTGGATGAGCTTTAAGGTCCCTTCCAACACAAACTGTTTTATGAGTCTATGACTTGAAAACCTCTCTAGCATTCAGTTTGCTTGGGGCTTACGCATCAGTACTTGCTGAAGCTTTCCCTCTCCTGGCATTTCAGGGCTGGGTTTTACACTGCTGCCAGCAAGGTCTTGCTGCTGGCCACCCTTGGGTTGTGTGTTAAACTCCTGTAGCCCACAGATGAAAAGTAAACTGCTTTTCTTCTCCTCTTCCAGCCTTGCTTATGAACTGCTGCAGGAGGGTATACTCTTTGCTCCTGGTTCAGGTCAGTGAGGTAGCTGCTGCCATCACGGGACAGACTTTCCTGCTATGGATGGTGGCTTCAAGCCCATGTAGACATGCATTCCTCTTACTGTGTGAAGGAAACAACTAGGAGACTGTTTCTTAAACAAATCCAAAATATTTAGAGCAGTCTGTAATGACTTGTTTTGCAGTGCATCCTTAAAAGGATTGTTAGTTCATTCCTAGTATTCCTACATATGTGTCTGCTTAGTTTTTCCTTTGTCAGCTGCATTATCTCTCTTCCAGGTTTTCTGTTTCTCCTTTGTCCTTTTCTCCCTTCACTTTGCTGAATTAGTGCCAGATGTGTTACCCAAGCACTCAGAAACCCTGTAGGAGGGTTGTTGTGTCCAGCTTTTGGTATGGAGTTCACTGGGCAATGTCCCAAACTGCTCCATAGCTACAGTAGAGATGGAGCCCATCTCCTGCTCTGTGTCTTGCAGAGCCTGTGGCTCTTCACTGACTGAAGGGACTGATGTACCAAGGTGCTTTCAGCTGGCATTGCCACCCAGAGTAGCCCTCCTGGTGTGTTTGCCTTTCATCATACAGTGAAGTGCATCTGGAAACTAACCTTGATATAAATGGAACTTAATAAGCTTGATTAGGCGATACTTTTGGGGGGTGGTGTTTTGTTTCCTGGTTTTGCTGTTTCAGTAAACACTGACTGGTTTACTCATCCCATCCATGGTAGAACTAAACCTTGGTGGGGCTGTTCATGCTGTAGTAAGGGAGTGGGAAGTATGCTGGTAGGGAAGGGTCATGCACTGATCCTTGCTTGAGCTGTTTGGGGAGGTATAGCATGCATAAGTGACCTATCTGTCTCACTGGCCTTGGGTGGAGGTGACACACAGTGTCTGTTGGGCTGGCTGGGACAGAAGAGTCCCTGGTGTGAGCTGTACAGCCTGCCCTCCTTCCCCTGTTCCTTGGTGGTACTGGGAAGCATGACTGGGCATACTTGTTTGCTGTGCCAGGTGCAGTGATGTCAGCTTACAGCTTTCACATGGAGAAGGAATTGTGTTGTATTGTCAGCTGTGCCTTGTACATATATTCTGTCATAAATAGATTACATCTGTGCATGTTTATCTTTCAGAGTAGGTAAAACTCTGTATGCCTTACTTCTTGGTAGGAAACCTTAACTCCTGAAACACACTTTGGTCTCTTGACTATTTTGTTTAGAAGCATTATATACTTATTGCTAAAATGTGATACTTAATGCTGAAAATAAATGATGAGGTTAAAACCAGTTACTTAAATTTGCCTTGGAAGCACTGCTAGTTCACTATCATCTATGCTTTTCCATTGTCCAGACTTCCTTTAGGGTACAGACCTGCACGTAACTGATGGGCTGTTAAAGCAGCAAGGGCCATGGATACCCCTGACAGCTAGGAGAGGGGATTAGGACATCTTCCAACAGTCCTTGTTACATGTTTGCTGCTTTGACTTGTAATGATGTGTTAGAAACATACTGTATATAGGGTTGAGAGCTGTTTGCATGGAGAAAAGAACAGGCAATAGCCATGCTCGCATGCATTGGATGGCTTCAGGCTTAAGGTACATGTAGCCTTGCATCAGCTTAAAAGTAAGTAAATGATTTCCAAGTTGCTGAACTTCAGGTTCTGTTTCAAGCTGTCATTATGTAGAGAGTGATCTGCTGTTGACTGTGTGCTAATACTAACACATGGAGAAAGGAGAATGAACAGAACGGTGTGGTTAGAGGCCCATAAAGATTATTGAGACAACCCCTCTTTTGTCTGTATTGATATGTCCTATTTGCTTGCAAAGGAGTTCTTCCTCTGAGAGGAGAGCTTCTGCCCAGACTGAATGTTTTTGGTGCTCAAAATGCTGAAAAGGTAGAGTAGTTATTGATAATAAAACTTTCCTTATAGCCACCTGATGTGGCCCTGGTGAGGAGTTGCAGGAGGGTGAAGGCAGAGCTCAAGAGAAGGCTGGAGCTTGTGAGGTCAATCCACAGGTCTCCAGCACTCAGTGCTGGAGGAGCAGTAAGATTTGTAACAGGTGTCAGAATTGGGTTTTGATGGGTCAGTTGATCAGCCCTTCACTTGCTGTGTGGACACTTGAGCACGTAAACCAGTGTTAGGTTCGATCTGTAGAGGAGTAAATGAGAGCATATCTAAGATGTAGACCACGTGTAACTGCATCTGCAGCAGGAGAGAAGCAGTGCAGGGCTCTGTGTTTCTGATCTGGTGTATGTTAGAGGTGTATGATCAGTCTTTACTTCTGACTTGCAAAAGATATAATGATTGAAGAAACTCACCTTCTCCTACCACGCCGTTCAAGGAACGGTGATGTTGATTACAGTTGTCCGACATAGGAAGCTCAATGACCTCCTTTAGATGAAGTGTTTCCTTTTGTACTCCATTCAAGTGTGAGAGCAGGTTGTTTGTGGAAGCATTGCTAGCTCCTTGAATCAAAGAAATCACAAATCTGTGGGTTGTTCTTTAGATGTTTTACCTAAACAGAGGCATCTTCACACCCTTCCATTAATCTAGCAAAGAAAATGTTGTATTTCTTTCAGCAGGTGTATTGAAATGAATCCTCTTTAGTTTTGCGTGACACAGACACACTGATGCAGTTCTGCCTTTCATTTAGAAGAATTAGCTTATTCCATTTACAGTTTGTGCCAACCAGAACACTCCAGGGCTGTTGCAAAGAGAGACGTAAATAAAGGCAGTTGCTGGAGTGTTTTCCCTGGAAGCTTTTATATCTGGCTGCTCTGAAGTCACTAAGACTGTGCAAAACAGGCAAACAGGATTTAGTTTTCTAGATAGCCCAGAGGCTTTTGCATGTTTTCCAAGTTGAGTTAACGGTGCTAAGTCCTATGCACATTTACATGTTCTAAAGTATAAACTTCATAGCACCTTAGCTGAAGTGGTTTGGTTTTAGCAGCTATGCTAATTGTGGGCTTTTTTAATATGAGCAAAGGCAACAGTTGTAAATAGAATCATAGAATGGTTTGGGTTGGAAAGGACCTTAAGATCATTGAATTCTAACTCCCCTGCCATGGGCAGGGATGCCTCACCCTGGATGCTGTCACCCAAGGCTCTCTCCAGCCTGTCCTTGAGCGCTGAACACAATGTAAGAGAGATGATAGGTGTAACAGTTGTAGCAGGAAGAATCCAGGATCAAGATGATACAAATAACTATCACTGGGGGTTAATATTGGTTAAATTTAGTCTTTTTAAATAGCCTTCTTAACCTCTAGCATGTATCTTCTCATGTACCCTGAGATTGCACATTCCTGATCTCCAAGAGTTGGGCTTTAGTAGAAAAAGAAACCTTGGGTCCTGGTGCTGTGAAAGAGTATTCCACTAAGAGGAAGTGCCTTAATTCCAGATGGGAGCAGAGCTGAGCCTGTAAACACAGAATGTGAACTTGCATTTGTTCTTGCATCGTGAATAATGACATTCACGTCATCTCATGACTTGGGTGCAGCACTTGGCATTCTGTCACTTAAGGTGTCAGGTTAAAGTCACACAGTTGTGCATTAAGCAAAGCACAGCTTGGTGGGGACACACAGACTGGTCTCCAGTTGCAGCACCGAGCTGACATTTCTGGAGTCAGCTTTAAAGAAAAGCTGTTCTTGCTGTGGATCAGAAGTAGACATAGAAATCAGACACTGGTTTGGGTTGGAAGGGGCCTTAAAGCTCATCCGGTTCCAACCCCTGCCACGGGCAGGGACACCTTCCACTAGAGCAGCTTGCTCCAAGCCCCTGTGTCCAACCTGGCCTTGAACACTGCCAGGGATGGGGCAGCCACAGCTTCTCTGGGCACCCTGTGCCAGTGCCTCAGCACCCTCCCACGGAAGAGCTTCTGCCTAAGAGCTCATCTCAGTCTCCTCGCTTGCAGGTTAAAGCCGTTCCCCTTGGCCTGTCCCTACAAGATCTGTCTGCATTTGCGTAGCTGTTGTAGTTGCTCAGAGCTGTGCTCTCACAGGAGGTTTAGCTGCTGGAGCCCTCACGGCTGCTCTGTGAACAATCATAAGGCAAATGCCACTCTTCCTTTTGACATTTTAACTGTCTGCGGAATGCAGTGGGAGTCAGTGGGAATGATCCAACTGGCACAGCACTGCATCAAGAACACGATTCAGAGGCTGCTCGTGGCAGTAATCAGGCTCTTGAGTGTTAGGAAATGTAGTGAATTTTAACAGCAGTAAATATTTCTGTAATATTTCTTGTAAATAGTGTTTTGTTAAGCTTTATTTAAATGGGCTTAATGAATTGGAGGCTCTCATTCATCTGATGGAAATCAAAGCCATTGTAGGAATGTGCCTCGTATTGTCAATAGAAGCATATCAACACCTCATTGTGAAGCGGTGATCCTGGATTTAGGAATTGCAGGCAGTTCCTATGGATGTTGTATGCAGGCAAGTTTCCCCCACACTTCTGGGGCAAGATTTGTGCTTCCTGTTTCATATTTCTGGCAGTCTGCCTGTTCCTGTTATGGTTTTGCTCAGTGTTCACTGACTGGCACTTAGGAGCTGTCAGGAATTTTCCCTGTCCTTTTGAACCAGCTAAAATGGAGCAGGTACTGGGTAGAATGGATAAAAAGAAACTTGGCCTTTCCTCACTGTGGCTGAGAGGTTTGTAATGAGCATAGAAGTCATGTGCTGGATACTGAGGTCAGCGTATTTCAGTGCAGGTTAGTACCAGTTGCAGGAGCATGCAGCAGGTTTGCAAGAGGAAGTTTCTTAGAAGGAAATAGACTTGTCATGGGCTCTGTGCAAAAAGTCATGCAGGATGAGCTCTGTATGGCTTGATTTTGTGCATCATGTTATTGAGACTCTGTTCCAAAGTGGTTAGTGCGTCCAGAAGTGAGGTTGTCTGGACTTGATCTAAAAGTTTCCTGATCTTTCCCCTTCTAGTACTCACTTAGCTGTTTGGATTAAGGTACAGGGGATGATGTGGTGTGCACAACAGTCACATCCTCACCCTTCCATGAGCTGTAACTGTCCAAGTTTGATGTGTCATTTAGCACACCATCAGTGCTCTTCACTTCTAGATAAAGTATTGCCAACTCTGTGCCTAAAATAGAATCCTGGAATGGTTTGTGTTGGAAGGAACCTTAAAGCTCATCCACTTCCAACCCCCTGCCTTGGGAAGGGACCCCTTCCCCTAGAGCAGGTTGCTCCAAGCCCCATCCATTTAGAATCTCTATTTCTTAAGTATACCTAGGAAGCATCCTGTGTTTGCCTGGTTGTGGGCATTGATCTTTAGCTTGAACTTCATCGGCAAAGTTGCAAATGTACTTTTAAAATTACAGCTTATGTAACACTTTTTAGTAATTAATTCTAGGACATGGGGCTTTTAGGAATGTCAAGTATTGCAAGACGTGGGAATACGCTGCAGGAACTGGCAGTGCTGCGTGAGGCACATGTCTCTCATTTGGATCCTTATTGTAGCTTGTAGTAGCTCGTGCTTGAAGGTATTGCCAAACTTCACATGGCCGCCTCTCAGCATCACTCTTAGACCACAGTTGTTGCTGAGGTTTGCCTAAGAGAGGGATGATAATAAGTTGCCTGAGCACTAAAAACATAATTGCAAATAGGATTTGACCAGGCACTGACTTAAGGCTGTAGTAGGAGGTAGCACTGTGTAGTGTGTATTTAACAGGCTGGCTGACTTGAACTTGTCACAGTGATTTGGGTCCAGTCATAGGATAGTTAGGATTGGAATAGACCTTAAGATCATCCAGTTCCAGCCCCCTGCCACAGACAGGGACACCTCATGCTGGACCAGATTGCCCAAGGCTCTGTCCAGCCTGGCTTTGGTGTGTTTGTCATTAAGGTTGTCAGAAGATAGAGGGGAATCTGTTCTTCTTTCTTCTTTCCCTGTGAATTCTTAGGTTTACTAATAGGTGATCTGTGCCAAAGCTGTAGAATAACTTGTTTTAAGAGGTTAGGCCATGAGAAATTGTCTGACTTTGGTATCTATGTATACATACATACCTGCCCAAATAATGGGCCAAGCCCAGCAAGTCAGTTTGCTGCATTTGGTTGGATATATCATGAGCAGCCTCAGTGTTGTCCTGTTGGTGTCATAAATGTGATTTTAGGGAAATAAAATGCTACACTTGGCATTTTTGTTACAGATACAGGGCATATTAACAGAACTGTACCTTTCGCTTTGGTATGTTTTAGTTTCATGCAGAAGTGGGAGTGTTGCTGCAGGAGCATAGCTTTGTTGATCACATCCCATATTACCGTCCTTTGAGGCATGTTTTGGAGAGCATTTTGGAAACAGATGGGATTTTCAGTGTTCAGTTCCCTTCACTGAGTAGCTTTTCAGCATTAGCAGCTCCTTTCTTTCAAATAAAATGTGTTTTCATCAGCAAAGTTCTAAATCTTACAGAACAAGAACTAAAACTGGACAGCCAGAACTCTTAGTCTGACAGGTTCTTTAACTCATCTGGAGTGAATACACAGGCAGGCACTTGAGCTGAATGAGGCATTAATGCCGGAGTGGAATGGGAATGTCTTCCTGTCTGGGCAGACCAGAAGCATGTATCGGGAAACTAAAGTTGCTGTCCTTGTTTTCATTCTGGCCTGACCTGTTAGAGCTTGAGAGTCCCTGATGTAAATGAGGTAGATGTTGTATCAGGTCTACCTCAGGTACCCCTTGAGGTAGGTGTTGTATGACTGATATTTGCAGTTGAGTTGGTATTGTGGAATTTCTCTGCTTTAGAGCACTACTGGAATAATGTAACTTTTATCCATACAGACTTGCTAAGTAGAGCTGATAACTTTGCAGAGAAATGTCTTGCACTGATAATCCATTTCCCCCCCGCGTTTCTTCTGCAAGCCTTCTAATCTCAGTATTGAAAGTGATGGACTCTGGCTGAGCTAAGAATGCTTTCCTAAATCCTGGATTAACCAGCAGTCTAGAGGTTAGTGTGCTTCTCTGGCAGCTCAGGTTGTTGGGGGGGGGGTTCCTTGGTGGTTTGGGCTTATTTTGGGGGAGTCTGTTGTTTGAATCTTGGTCTTTAAACCTGAACGGGAGTGAGAGCCTGGATTGATAGTTGGCTCTCTCCCTTCTGATCCGTTTTTGGGTCTTGGCAAGCAAATTGAGTGAAGGGTGAACTGGAGTCTCAGTTTCCAGCCTCATGGCCCCTGTGCAACTGCTGACTCTTGGGAGTTAGAAAGAGGTTTGGCTACAGAAAATAGTGGGGATGGCACAGGTGACAGACATGAGAAAACCCTTACTCTTACTTTGTTGAGCTGCTGCAAATAGGGCTGCTTCTCAATAGAGAATTAGAAGTAGTCCATTTACTTAAAGATGGCTTTAAGATCACTTTTCTCTTTCCTCGGTTCAGCATTACATTGCTCTCTTATGAAGCAAGTATCTGAAATAGTCTTTATGTTTGAAGGAATTTCTGAATTTAGGAAGTCTTATATTAGAACTGATTTTGTTAACACCACGTCTTGTTGATGGTGTATTCTGGTAATTTGTAGAGTGGTTTGTGTTGGAAAGGACCTTAAAGCTCATCCAGCTCCAACCCCTGCCACGGGCAGGGACACCTTCCACTAGAGCAGCTTGCTCCAAGCCCCTGTGTCCAACCTGGCCTTGAACACTGCCAGGGATGGGGCAGCCACAGCTTCTCTGGGCACCCTGTGCCAGCGCCTCAGCACCCTCACAGGGAAGAGCTTCTGCCTAATGTCTTATTTAAATCCACCCTCACAACCTACCCAGCTGAGGAATGCATTCAGCATGAATGGTCTTGATATGAAGCATGGTACAGAAATCGGAGATTTCCAGGGACTCTAGAAGACATTAGGGTGTTGTGCCCCCTACCCAGTGATTTACAAAGCACACATAGTGTGTGTGTAATTTCTCTTTAATTCAGTTTGAATTGAGTACCCTGAATGTTAACGGCAAAGTTCAGTTAGTAGCAGTGGTGGTGAACTGAAGAGAAACTTTGTGTTCTGTACCTCTTCCAACACTGTTTTAAACCATATTTTGAGTAAAAAAACAAATCCCAAACTCAGTATTTATTAAAAAAAAACCTTTTAATAGATCTGTTTCTTGGGTCCAGTAGTTTGTTTTTAAGGTAAGGTAAAAAGGGAGATACAAAAGTCAAACTGGGAATGACTGACTTTCCCTCAGTACTGCTGATCAAATGAAACTCCAGTGAGCATGTTATGCCTGGTATTTCATCAAGGGTCCTCAGCACCACTTCAGAGCTGCCTTTTGGTATGCTGTATCTTCCAACTAGTTTGGATGGTGGAAAGGGTCTAGGAGGTGAGGTAAGTGTAAGTATGTTCATAGTATTATGTTTAAATAAAGAAATCTAAGTTTGTTGGTGTGCAGTTATGGTCTGCAGTTATGTTAGGTCTGTATCAGATTAGATAAACTGTTAAATAAGGTAGCTCGGTCCAGAATAGCTCATTCATCAGCTAAAATTAATTGCATTGTGTTATGTTTCCTCTTCAGGAGTTGTAGAAGGGGATTTAGCTGCTGTTGAAGCTTACAAGTCATCAGGAGGAGACATTGCCCGGCAGCTGACCGCAGATGAAGTGCGCCTCCTCAATCGCCCCTCTGCTTTCGATGTGGGCTACACGCTGGTGCATCTGGCCATACGCTTCCAGAGGCAAGACATGCTGGCAATTCTGCTGACAGAGGTGAGTTACTCTGTCCTTGCACATCTTTAGTAAGAGCCTCATGTAACGGCACTGTTTTTTGCAGCCAGTGACATGTAACTCTCTGTTAGAGGATAGAGCCTAATACTGTTAGAATACATGAGCTGCTGCTTTGTGCCTTTGATGCTTCTCCTTAAGAAGCGAGTTTAGGACTGGAGGTATGTGGTGGTCTTGAGGCTGTTCAGTTTTCTCATCAATGAGCACTCTTGGCACACGTTTTGACCTCGCTGGTGGTGGAAGTGAGCTATTGTGAGGCTTCCTGTGCTTTGGGTGGGGGAGAGGAAATGCTCTGAGAGCAAAACACTGACATCAATGGCAGCATGGGGCTTTCTGAGTTTCGTTAACGAATAAGTCTACCTGATCTGTCTTCCCTGGATTTCTTGGGAGCTTCTCTTCCAGAGAAAGGCTTTGTGAAATTGCTGATTTTCCCCACTCTGCGATTTTATGGTTCCTTTCTGTGGTCTCTTGGTTCTTGCACATTCCATTTCCTTGTATATTTTGGGATGGTCCACCTCGCTTCTGGTGGTCTGTGCCCTCTTACTGGGCCCATAAGTAATTCTGTTACCTTCTTTTTGTCTGTTTTCTTCATCTTGCACTCTGGTTCCTCTGCTCATTGGAGCCAGGTTTTTATTCTGCCTCCTTTCCTTTTTTGATGCTTAATGCAGTTCTGAAAGCATTAAAAAATGTAACATGCCCAAGAAGTGCATAAGGATGATGGAATGCAAGGGGTTAACTAATTAAAAAGGGTAAATGAAGCAAGACAAATGTAACTAAATCTTTGAGAAGAGTGTATATATTTATATATGGCTAATATCAGTAATTTTGTGCTGTTTACATAGCTCTCTGGATGGATGGATGGAGTTCTACATTTAGGAACAGCTTGATTTGCTGAAATAGCATCTTACAGAGGTTTCTGTCTGGTTTTTGTCTCAGTTTCTAGGAATATATCCCATATATTACATCCATAATACATACCATTTATTTAGTATGTATTTTGTAGCAGCTTAGCAGTGTTTGAGCCACGTGATGCTTTGCTTTGCTAGGATATTTATTAGTGAAAATAAGTATATTAAAGGGTGTTCTAATACATCTAGTGTCATCCTGTGTCACTTCACTGTGTCACTGAATGAATTCCTGCTGCCAGTAATGAGAAGGCTGAGTGGAGACCTCGGGGCAGCTTCCAGTATCTGAAAGGAGCCTACAGGGGTGCTGAAGAGGGACTCTTCATTAGGGACTGCAGTGACAGGACAAGGGGTGGTGGGTTTAAACTGAAACAGGGGAAGATCAGTTTAGATGTAAGGAAGAAGTTCTTCCCCGTGAGGGTGCTGGCACAGGGTGCCCAGAGAGGCTTTGGCTGCTCCATCCCTGGCAGTGTTCAGGGTGAGGTTGGACACAGGGGCTTGGAGCAAGCTGCTCTAGTGGAAGGTGTCCCTGCCCATGGCAGGGGGTTGGAACTGAATGGTCCTTTCAAACTGAAACCATTCTATGATTAGAAGCTGGAGAAACATCAGCTACATGATGAATGAGACATTGATTCACTGACAGTCACTAAATATTTACTCTTTCAGGGTAGCAATGTTTATCCCTCTGTTGCATTACTAACAAAATCCTGTCTGCTGCTGGTGGTGAAGACCCCTAAATCTTTGCATTTAACTAGAAATAATACTGAGTGCAATAACTGTGTTGTGTTACAGGTATCCCAACATGCAGCCAAGTGCATTCCTGCCATGGTGTGTCCAGAGGTAACAGAACAAATTCGTCGTGAAATTGCTGCATCTCTTCATCAGCGAAAGGGAGACTTTGCTTGCTATTTTCTGACTGACCTTGTAACATTTACATTACCTGCAGGTACTTACTAAAGTCTTACTACTAATGGAAGCTACTTCTCATCACCTAGTTGGGAATTGCTTGGTTTAGATGTATTCTTCGACTGTCTGATGGTATTTTGTGTGTATAGCTTTTATTTATTAAGTTTTAACAGTGTAGGTCAGATCTAGTAGTTGAATTTGCTTGTTAATGTACAGTATATGTACACTTCAGCCTATATCTTATTACTGTGAATATATGTTGTTCTCTTTAGACACAAAGAACTTGAAGAAAATTAGTGTATTTTATGGGCAGGCTGTGTTTAAAGTTTAGACCTGAGCCCAAACCTTTCTGGACTCTAATGTGATGTCTCATGTAGTCACTGACACTTCTGTGTCAGCTTTCATCCTTTTGCATTTGTACCAGGCTATAGCAGTAGCACTATTTGAATACTTTTTAAGTACTCTACAATCAAGAGTCTGTCTGTTAAACAAAGAGCTATTAGAAGGCTTTTCATCTTCAATAGCCATTTCTTTTAATACAAATGCTACCAGCGATAAGAAAATGTGTAAATGCAATCTGTACTAATCAGAACATTAGTGTTCTTTATAAAGCAGTAGCATTGTAAGAATTGTGTTTGGAACCTTTTTGGTTGAGTGTTGCCTTATCTCCTCCTCCTCAAAAAGTCTGGATAATATTTACCACTTGTCTACCAACTCTCTGACTGTGGTGCTCTATTCAGTCTTATTCTGTGGGTCATGTATGAGAGGCAGACAGTGTGGGTGTACAAAGTGTTTAGAGACTTAACACTTCATTGCTGTTCGGGGGAGAGAAGGGAAAGGGGCAGAAGCATTATTTCATAGCACTCAGGAGAAATGTTGCTTTCACCACAACAGAGGGATTTTAGTGTTTAAGAGACACATCTTAAACCACTGTGCAGCCTTTCAATGCGTGTAATAGCATTTAAATAACAGGAATAAGAATGCTCAATGGCTTCTGTGCATCAAGACACTCAATGTGTTTTCACTTCCATCACACTTAATCACCTGAACATCTTTTGTAGTCAGCAGTTAGTTGGTCTTAAGACAGCATTTCCATGGATGGGAGTATAAATCCCACAATCCTGTTCATATACTACGTATATGATGTAGTTAAGAACCAGTTTCCACTTGATCTTTCAAATAAATGGATTGGATCCTCCCAAAGAGCCAATGCACGGGTGTTAGAGTGCAAAACTTCTAAGTTCATTGCTGGCCACTGTAAGCTGTTTTAGTTTAAAACCCTCAAATCAGTCTTCTAAAGAAACCCACCCCATGAACACCCTGCCTGCACCAAATAGTGTGTGTTAGTAGCAACTCGTGTGCCTAAATGTGGGCTTTGCTTCTACAAGCGCATGGGGATTGGACATCTGAGCAGGACTGGCAGGTAGGACACTGGAATCGAGAGCTCTGTGTGCCCTTGAAATACCACTTAGAGCCCAGGTATTATCCCCTAGACTGCCCAAAGGGATACTAGATGTCCCTGTTTAACTATTTGATTTAATACCTTAACATCCACGTATTTAAGTTTCATAATCATGCTGAAGCTGGCAAAGTTTCTGTAGGTGCTGATCCTACCAAGCTTTTACTACTTAACCTGCATTGAAATGCAGGCCATGAGCAAACCTTCAGGTGTTTGTATTTTAGAATGTGTGACTGTGTGGTGTGTTACATGATACAAGAATCACAAAGGAGTTTTGCCTGTTACAGAGTTTTCAGAGGTAGATCCATAGTTGCAGTTTCTCCCTGAAGACATCTTGCAACAGTTGTCAGAAGTGGCATTTTCCATGTTATACCTCAAGAGTTTCCCCTTTCCTTGTTTTCTAACCTGCAAGCTGTGGCCTGTAAACCATTGGTGTTCTATTGAAGTCTGTGTGAAGTGCCTCAGGAAGTGTATGTTCTGTCCAAGAACAAGGCTCTTGGCAAGCTCTGCCTGTCCCCCTCTTCCCAGGGAGGGGAAGCCATTCAGATGGGTGGAAAACTAGTGTTTAGGATTGAAGCTGTCCTAAATATAGTAGGGTTGAAAATACTTCTTTTTCCACCTCCAAGTGGTTCTCTGCTTCCTCCTTCAGAGAACTCCATTCTTGTCCTATGTGTGCTGTGCCCATCCTTTCTGCATAAAAGGTACGACAGTCAGTCTGAGGTACAGTTCTACTTCAGTGTGCTCTCTGAAGCCTGTGTTCACAAGTGACAGGTCTGAAATAATAGCAGCTTTTCAGAGGAGGCATTAGGGATGATAGGGTGCAAGCTGTTGCATAAGTTCCCCTGAGCATCAGCTGGTAATGTGCCTCTTTTATAGTAACATGAAGTGACTTTTGTATTTGCTTTCTATTTTCCAGACATTGAAGACTTGCCACCCACAGTCCAAGAAAAGCTATTTGACGAAGTACTTGATAGAGACGTTCAGAAAGGTAAGTGCTCTGAGAACAGCTCGAAGCCCTCCTTGCTTTGCAATAGAGATCTCTGTTACTAAAAAAACCTCAGTGTGTGTGACTTTGTTGCCTCAATTTGCTTTAAATGTAGATTTGATGCTTTCAATTTTGTCTTCACTCTGGACTTATTTAATACTTATGGGCTATTTATGAGGCAGAGAGAGAATGGAGCCTGTGTAAATCATGTTTGTAGTATATCTTTGAATTGGAAAGATCTTTAAAGCTTTAGTTTTAAGCTTTTACATTTTGAAGATGCTAACAAATCTTTCCAGTTCAATAACAGCCCTCAAACAAATGACATGATGCTTTGCTTAAGGCTGCGGTTTGGTTTTGGGGCTTTTGCCTTCTTTTCTAAACAGTATTTAGCCCAAGGAATGCCTTTAACCATTGTAGTATTTTTGTAGTAGGAAGGAAAATTTAAGTTTAATGACTGTAAATGGGTAATTTGTTGAGTGCTTATATTCACTGAGAGTTCAAATGCATATAGGTTTTAAGAGAGGGTCTTGTCACGTTGCAGAGCTAGAAGAGGAATCTCCCATTATTAACTGGTCGCTGGAGCTGGGTACGCGCTTGGACAGCCGGTTATACGCACTTTGGAACCGCACTGCAGGGGACTGCCTGCTTGATTCAGTGCTGCAGGCCACGTGGGGCATCTACGACAAGGACTCAGTGCTGCGGAAGGCTCTTCACGACAGTTTACACGACTGTTCACATTGGTGAGTGGTGATGTGTCAGCTTTAAAGGCAGCTTCCTGCGTAGCACAGGAATTGGTAGCAGTACAATATTACAAAGGAACACCACCACCACTGCCCAGTTTACCTCAGACATTGAGTCACAGTGTGATTCATGTAGTAATGTAGATGTAGCTTGTTTCTAAATGAGAGCACTGGAAACTTGGATGTTCTGAACTTGGTGACAGCAGTGTGTGATATAAGGAAGAAGTTGGATGGGGCTTGGAGCAACCGGGTCTAGTGGAAGGCATCCCTGCCCATGGTAGGGGGCCGGAACTGGATGATCTTAAGGTCCTTCCCAACCCAAACCATTCTATGATTCAGCAAATAGAATTTAAACCAGAGTAAAACATTTTGTACTTGTCAAGAGTGCACTAATCACAATTATTAAGACTGGAATTTCCTTATACTCGCAATGTAAATCATGCACGTGTCATGCCCTGGGGGAAGCTTTGCAGAAGATTGTTAATAGTAGATAGCCTTTTATTCCTGCCTAAACTTTTCCAGTATTTTCATTCCATCTGCTTAGTTACAGCTTTATTTGGTGTTGCTCTTTTTGTTGTTCTTCTGTCTGCTGTAATAATGGCAGAAAAGCACAGAGCATTGACATTTAACTGCTGCTGTCACGTGGCCATGGAATTAAATTATTGTTCTGTAAAACAACTTTGTTGGTGACCTTCTTTAGTCCAGTGCTGTGATTTGCCTCTGCTGGAGGAAAAATTCCTGCCGTTGGACCCCCAGAGGTATCCAGCAGCTCTCAAGTGTGTAATGGGACTAAGGGAAGAGTTCGATAAGGACTAATAGAGAGAGGTTCTCCTCCCCCTCTACTCCGCCTTGGTGAGGCCGCATCTGGAATATTGTGTCCAGTTCTGGGCCCCACAGTTCAAGAAGGACAGGGAATTGCTTGAAAGAGTCCAGCGCAGAGCTACAAAGGTGATTAAGGGAATGGAACATCTCTCTTATGAGGAGAGGCTGAGGGAGCTAGGACTCTTCAGCTTGGAGAAGAGGAGACTGAGGGGTGACCTCATCAATGTTTACAAATATGTAAAGGGTGAGTGTCAGGATGATGGAGCTGTTTTTTTTTTTCAGTGATGTCCAGTGATAGGACAAGGGGCAATGGGTGTAAACTGGAGCATAGGAGTTTCCATGGGAACATCAGGAAAAATTTCTTTACTGTGAGAGTGACAGAGCACTGGAACAGGTTGCCCAGGGGGGTTGTGGAGTCTCCTACGTTGGAGATATTTAAAGCCCACTTGGACAAGTTCCTGTGTGATGTACTCTAGGTTACCCTGCTCTTGCAGGAGGGTTGGACTAGATGATCTTTTGAGGTCCCTTCCAACCCTTAGGATTCTGTGATTCTGTAATAATGTGAGAGACAGGTGGTTTGGTTTTCTTATGTTCTTATGCCAAGTGAGTCCAGAGGAGGCCTTGGAGATGCTGTGAGGGCTGGAGCAGCTCTGCTCTGGAGCCAGGCTGAGAGAGCTGGGCTGGGTCAGCCTGGAGAAGAGAAGACTCCTGAAGGGGAGACCTGAGAGCAGCTCCAGTGCCTAAAGGGGCTCGATGAAACCCAGAGAGGAGCTTTGGACAAGGGCCTGTAGGGACAGGCCAAGGGGAGTGGCTTTAACCTGCCAGAGGGGAGACTGAGATGAGCTCTTAGGCAGAAGCTCTTCCCTGTGAGGGTGCTGAGGTGCTGGCACAGGGTGCCCAGAGAAGCTGTGGCTGCCCCATCCCTGGCAGTGTTCAAGGCAAGGTAGGACAGGCCTTGGAGCAAGCTGCTCTAGTGGAAGGTGCCCCTGCCTGTAGCAGGAGGTTGGAACTGGATGAGCTTTAAGGTCCCTTCCAACCCAGAATACTCTGTGGTTATAGTTGAAGACAAGAGAAACACTATCAGCAGATATACTAGAGAAAGAGCAAGAGGACTGGCTCTATGTGCAGTGCAGGAGTAGCTTTTGTGATTGCTGTTCCCAGCTACCTGCTGTTTGGAGAAAACTCCCCAGATTAGCACCCAGAGCTGGATTCAAAGAAGTGGTGCTTTAGTAACAATTCTCCTGAGAATCTAAATGAATCTGTCACTATTTCAAAGCTGTTCAGAGTGGAGCACACATCTCAACCAGGCAGGAATGTCCCTGGCATCACAAGCAATTCCTCTGCAGACAGAACAGAAATTTATGATAGATCAGGTTTTGTTCTTTATGGTAACAGAACCAAGTGTGGTATCTAAAAACATGCTGCAAACTATGGAGATTTAAACCAATCTTTCAAATTGTTAGTGTTAACTGTTGTTGGCTTACTGCTGTATCTAACATAATCCTCATTATTTAGCGTGTGTTAAATCTAGGTAAGCTTTTTAGTTCATGGTCTAGACAGAATTTGCATTTTACTCTGAATTTACTTTATCTTTGTTGGTAGCACAGGCCTTTTTTAAACAGATTTATTTTTTCCTGTATAGTTGTTTGAATACAGTTGCCTACCTCCTGTCTGGATAAGCTTGTTTGCTGGCTTGCCATTGGAAGTATTAGTGCAGGTTTTAATACAGATGTCTATAGAGCTACATCCTTTATAACATCTGCTCTGTCTGCAGAGGCTGTTAGTGATGGGAATTGTTGAAGAATCAGCTGACATGTTGGTGTTGATACCAGGAACAGTCTCGTCAGTTCCTTTCAAAAAGTCTGGATTGAAGGTGTGAGAAGTCTTTAAGTTCTGTTGTGAGTTCATGGACTCACAGAATCCTAGAATGGTTGGTCTTGGAAAGGACCTTAAAGCTCATCCAGTTCCAGCCCCCTGCCGCAGGCAGGGACACCTTCCACTAGAGTGGGTTGCTTGAAGCCCCTGTGTCCAGCCTGGCCTTTAGCACTGCCAGGGATGGGGCACTGATCATCCTGTGCATCCTGTACTTGCTGTATAGATTCCATATGGGATGATCCATTTACTTCTAATTTTGTGGGCTTGGACATGTAGCAGATAGGAAGTGATATTATCATCACTAGCTTGAATCATAGGTGTTGAAGGAATAGGCTCTTAAATGCAGTCACTAGTCTCAACAAGAGTATGCTTTGACTTTCATCTTGTGGAATTGATCTTCAAAGCCTTCACAAGATGCTTAAAAATGTTTTTTTTTATAGTCAGACACAGAACATTCATGTACCTCGTTTGGCTGCTTTTTGTTACTTTTGTTTAGATGCTGAACAAAGGAGAATCTATTTTCTAGAGACATTCCAGTGTCTGGTACCCAGAGGAAGCTCAGTAGTGCAGTTCCCAGGGGCTCTGGTCTGTGGAGCCTTTTCCAACTCACCTTTGAAATCACTACACTACTTTAGTTTATGCATAAGTGTGTTCTTTGTCCCTTTTTGTATTCTGCCATTAGCTTCTGGTGGAGAAGAGGCTCACTTGTGTTAAACCTGAAAACTCTCTTTTAAATGAGATTAAAACCTTGAGCTGTGACTTGTGTCTGCAAGGCTGTGAACATCTGTAGGTAACTGTGTCTATGGCTGACTAACTCAAAGAAGAAACTTCTTTAGGATTATGTTTTCACAGTAGTTCTTTTGGGCTTTTTTTTCAGTTCTTCCATTGTCTTTTTCTTTTTTCCTTGTGTGCTCTTGCTCTCTGTGTCCTCCTTTCAGGAGACCTGACATTTGATTCATTTAGCACAAGGTGTTTGCTTAGAGATTTCCTGGGGGAAACAGGCAAGATAACTCTCAGCTGCAAAGAGGGAAGCAGTTGATGTATTTGGCTAGGAACTGGAATGTGGATCCAGAAGATTCCCTGTGGATGAATTACAGTGAGTGAGCACATAGACCTGTCAAAATGTCTTACTAATGGGTCTTTTAAGCCATGCAGAGGTTTGAGTTCTACTTGGGAAGCCAACCTGGTTGGTGATGGCTGTTCCATGCGCCAGGGTTTTAGGATGATAACATCTTTACTGAAAGCAGAGGGAAGGTTTTTTCCACACACACTCCCTGCTTGTTAATTTTGTCAGATTTTAATTAAATGAGTTCATTTCAATGACTTTTTTTAATAAGCTGAACTTCAGAATGGTTTCTTTGTGTTCACAGTAAAGGCCATTGTTTCCGAGTTGGCTTAGCACTCTTCACTAAATCCATGTTCCCAGTGTGAAGTTGTGGCCTTTCTATAGTGCGGTGATCAGCCTGAGTTTAAAACTCTAGAAAGCCAGAAGCTGCTTTTTAATGTGTAGGTTATTTTTCTTTGGAATTGATTAAGGAATATAAAACACTGGGACTAAGCTAGTGTACAAAAATGATAATTTTAACTGAAATCTAGAAGTCTTGTGACTTTAATCAGTCTAAACCTGATCAATCCCGTTTGCTATATCATTTCTTATTTATGCCGCTTTATAACTATTCCATATGATGTGAAATGACCATGCTCTTTGCTCCAAAACCTGATATAAACCGGCTTCGGCCTTCAAACCATGTTTGAAGTTGATAGAATCCTAGAATGGCTTGGGTTGGAAAGGACCTTAAGATCATTCAGTTCCAAACCCCTGCCACGGGCAGGGATGCCTCATGCTAGACCATGTCGCCCAAGGCTCTGTCCAGCCTGGCCTTGAGCACTGCCAGGAACGGAGCATTTACATGAGTACTTTGGAGTTAACTGGCTCATGATATGGTCAGCAATAGAAAGTACTTGTACTGTTTGTGTGAGCAGAATAAGCAGTTCCTCTTATGTGAAATAGGGCATCTGAGTTATGTTCCCTGTGCATCAACACTTACATAAGCCTAAATAAGGCTTCAAAAGACCTATTACGAGGAGTACCAAACTAGCCAGAAGCCTGTTAGGAGCTGGCATCTATTGCAGTGTGTTTGCTGTAGGCATTGTGACCCCAAGTGATTTCTTCAATGAGAATTACCAAGTGGAGTCTCCTGAAGGTTAAAAATAAAACAATCCAGTTTTCCTGACATATACGCTCTCTTTCTTTCCCTCTTCTTTATGGACTTGGGATAAAGGATTACAAGGGTTGAGTATTGCTATCACATGTATATGGTGACTGAGTAATTATTTTTCTGTACCCTTTTTCTCTCTCCCTAACATTTCAGGTTCTACACACGCTGGAAAGAGTGGGAATCGTGGTATTCCCAAAGCTTTGGTTTACATTTCTCATTGCGAGAGGAACAGTGGCAGGAAGATTGGGCATTCATACTCTCTCTTGCGAGTCAGGTATGAAAACTGCTTCAGAAGATGGCTGTTAGATGGGCTGTTTTAATCTCTGAAGAGAAATTCTAACAACTTGAATTGTTCTTCATGTAATAAGAAAGAATTCCTCTTAAGCCAGCAATGTTAAAGCATGACTGGGTAGACTCTTCTGCCAGGATGGAAAGCTTCATTTAAAATCCTGATTTTTGGAGCTTACCATTAAGCAGTACAGACAAAGTATGGGTCTTCTGGTGTCAGTATAGAATAAACAGATACAGAATTATCTGTTTTGTGTTCTGATCCTAGTTCCTACTACACTTACTATTAGAACATTCCTTCAAATCTAAGCTTACACTGCTTAAACTTCAGCAAGCTGCTATATTACATTCTCCTCCAAAAGGAGATTTACATTCCTGTAAGCTTCCAAATGTTGGGATATTTTTAGTCCTCCTTTTACGTATAACCATGATTTTAGTGCTTTTTTCTTGTGATTGGTTTTGGATGTGCTCTTTTCCTGTCATCAAAAGGTTATTTCCCTTAACCTGTCCTCTGAGTGAATTACTGTTATCTTTACTATTGCATTACATAGAATTTCACATCTAACTGGGGAATTAAATACATTAGATTGAATCTGGGCAATGGGACAAATAATTACTACTGACAGATTAAGTTCCTGTGCAAGCTGCAATGTTTTTGCTTTTTTCTAACTGATATGTAATAGTCTTCCAGTCTTTCATTTTCCCTGTCAAAGTTGCATCTCTCTTAAAAGCATTTTCTATCTCAAATTGGAGCCTGTATTTCAAAGTAAAAGATAAGTTCTGTTTCAAGTAATGTCTTTTCTTTGTGTTTGCTTCAGCCTGGAGCGAGTTTGGAGCAGACACACATTTTTGTACTTGCACATATTCTTAGAAGACCAATTATAGTTTATGGAGTAAAATACTATAAGAGTTTCCGAGGAGAAACATTAGGATATACCCGCTTTCAAGGTAAGCTTTTTGGTTTCAAATTCCCCTTTAAAAGAACTATAAATCATAAAGGAAGTTGAAAGGAGAGTGGCATTAAGCAACTGAGTGGAACAGAATGGGATTCTGTTGCAGGTAATATTCATTAGCTATTAAAAAGAACAAAACAGTCCCTTCAGACTTGCAGGTTTTCATTGTATAGTGGGAATGCTGCCTGTAGGCAGAGTAAAAATGTGTTTTGACTTCCACTCAACATGCTATTAGTCTATAATTTATATAAAATGCTGTGATTGTGAAAAACATATCAAAAATTGTCTGCTGTATGACACAAGAGCTTTGAATGAGATTTCAAATGCCATTCTGTTGTGGTACTAGTGGCTGTAAATGTTCATGGCAGGGAGTTGGAACTGGATGATCTTAAGGTCCTTTCCAACACAAACTGTTCTGTGATTGTATGATTCTGGAAACTACACTGCATTAAGCATTTCCTGAAGGAGGCTCATAAAGCTGGGAGTGAGGCAGGCAGAAGGACTTTGCACTGACAACTTTCTCACCAGAGAGATGGTGGTACCTGCTGGCTGTCATTTCCAGGGTGAAGGGCAGTGTCTCATCACTCCACAGCAGTGTGGGAGGTGACGGTGAAGTGGCCCTTAAGAGCAGCGAAAAGTAGCCACCCTTAAAACAAGGGGCAAGAAGGGTAGAGAAGGTAAAGTAGGGTAGAGAATGATAAAGATGAAGGGTTTTTTGGTAGTTGATTAAAGTAAGAGATGGAAAATTGAATGTACACTATAGGGGCTGAGAAGGAGGGAATTCTGTTCATAAATGCTCTAGCAACAGTTATATGAGGTAAAATAATAGGTAATTTAGTTAGGAGAGACTTTTGACAAAGGCATGTAGTGATAGAACAAGGGGAACGGCTTTAACTTGACAGAGGGGAGACTGAGATGAGCTCTTAGGCAGAAGCTCTTCCCTGTGAGGGTGCTGAGGCGCTGGCACAGGGTGCCCAGGGAAGCTGTGGCTGCCCCATCCCTGGCAGTGTTCAAGGCCAGGTTGGACACAGGGGCTTGGAGCAAGCTGCTCTAGTGGAAGGTGTCCCTGCCCATGGCAGGGGTTGGAGCTTGATGAGCTTTAAGGTCCCTTCCAACACAAACCATCGTAGGGTTCTACATAAATCTCACTTTCTGCAAAAAAAAAGGTGAATTCCATGATGTAGTTAAAATGAAGTCATAAAAATTTATGTGTTCCAGTAGTTCACACTTTACAGCAAGTGTGATACTGACCTGTTTCTGAAGTAGTGCTATAATTTTGCATAGCTTGATCAGGTTCTTTCTGACCATTTCTCCTCCCAGTTTTTTGAGCAAACAGCCCAACTATCCATAACATAAATACAAAGATCTAACTCAGTCCAGTTTTCCTTAAATGTATGTTTGTAGAAGACGTGTGTTCTATTTTGCATGTTAAATATGTGTTTGGGTGATTTTACTCTGTATTAGATGCTTGAACCCCCACCTGTGTGCTGGGCTGCACCCCCACAGCGTGAGCAGCAGCTCAGGGAGGGGATCCTGCCCCTCTGCTGCTCTCTGGGGAGACCCCCCTGCAGTCCTGATCCAGCTCTGGGGCAGCAGCACAAGAGGGACGTGGAGCTGTTGGAGTGAGTGCAGAGGAGGCCACGGAGATGCTGCGAGGGCTGGAGCAGCTCTGCTCTGGAGCCAGGCTGGGAGAGCTGGGCTGGGTCAGCCTGGAGAAGAGAAGGCTCCTGAAGGGGAGACCTGAGAGCAGTTCTAGTGCCTGAAGTTAAGCTGTGTTATAGGGTGTTTGGGTGCTTGCTTTGCCCATAGTTCATCTTCCTGGCTTTGAGTATTATCTGTTTCATGACTGTCCTACAGGTGTTTTCACCAGTGCATCACTGTGATTTACACATTAGTAGAGGACTTCTACTATCTATTTTTCTATTCTATTATCTATCTATTTCTATCTGCTGTCTATTATCTATCTAAAACATCTATTTTTCTGGTGTTAAAAAAACATGCTAACTTTGGAAGAAGGCAAACCCATTATGTACAGAAGAATTCCAATCTGTGGAGTTAATGTCAAATGTGTAACCTGTTATAACCTGAGAAGCTGTTTGTCTTCCAAGTTTTGTCACTGCCCTAAATTTACATGTGAGGAAATGAAATACTTTGTTGAAGAGTGTAAAAATTTGGTAGGTTTTGTAGTTACACGTGACAGTTTTCTTCTATTTGAGCTGATGAAGGGACAGGCTGGGAAGGAGCAGTTATTCATGTGATATAGAACTGACACTTCAAGTTTGCATTGCTTTTAATTCAAAGGCTGAGTGGTTGTGAAATGGTTTTATTTCATAGGTTGGCCTTTGAGGCAGACAAGTGTTACATGGCCTGGATATGCTGGGATTGTTTCCTTGCTCTGTGGAACAACCTTTTCCTAGATGTGGGTTTCCAGGAATTCAGCCTGACAAATATTTGACTTGTGATTGCTTGTCACAGGCTGCTTCCATCCATCCCTGGGAACACACACCACTGTGAGCAGGTGAACCAGGGAGTCCTGTGTCACATTACCTGGAGTTCTGTCCCTGTCCAGCCACATTTCCGTGGTTAATGTTGTGCTAATTCAGCAGCACAGCTGAAACCAGACAGCCACCAGGCTCAGAGTAGTGTGTGCTGCCAAGACAAGCCTACTGTAAATAGTCCAAGGCTTGCTGTTCTGGGCTTGTGTGTGAGCTTTGCTTAGCACGTGCCCCTTAGTGAAGGTTGGAGGAGTGCTTGGGCTTCTTTGGCTTGCACCCGGTCACTGTTTGAGATCATACTGACCAAGAAAGAAAGAGGAAAGAGAGACTGGGGGTTCTTGGGCTTGTTCAGCCTGGAAAAGAGAAGGCTCAGGGAAGCCTTTATAACAGTCATCCAGTGCCTAAAGGGGCTACAAGAAACCTGGAGAGGGGCTTTGGACAAGAGCCTGTAGGGACAGGACAAGGGGAGTGGCTTTAACCTGACAGAGGGGAGACTGAGATGAGCTCTTAGGCAGAAGCTCTTCCCTGTGAGGGTGCTGAGGCGCTGGCACAGGGTGCCCAGAGAAGCTGTGGCTGCCCCATCCCTGGCAGTGTTCAAGGCCAGGCTGGACACAGGGGCTTGGAGCAAGCTGCTCTAGTGGAAGGTGTCCCTCCCCGTGGCAGGGGTTGGAGCTGGATGAGCTTTAAGGTCCCTTCCAACACAAACCAGGCTGGGATTCTGTGATTGTAAGTTTTTGAAGAGGAGGGATAAGTGGTCGTCTTGAGGGTGCTGATGCCCTCGGTTCTGAAAGGCCTCAGTAAGCTAACAAACATGTATATAGAAAACACAGTCATATTAAAATGAAGCGTATAGTATAAATGAATTTGTTTCCAACCCTTGCTGCTTGATCGTTTTGCTGATGTTTGATGCTGAAGATGGGAAAAATGTTTATGAAGTTGCTTCTCTGAGTGTGCCTGCAGAATGAATTGCCGGGAATTGAGGTGGTTTTCATTACATTTGACTGTTAGTGTGTTGTCTCCAGCGTAACTTTGGATTTTGACCAGATGTTTGGTCCTTTCCCTAAATGTAAAGGCTTGAAATGTTCTAGTTAACACTTACCCCTTCTGCATCCAGTGTTTAGCACTGGATTACAGTGAGATGTCACTGTAATGGGAATGGGAGGAAGGAAGCACCGAGAAGGCATTAAATGGGTTTGTTCCTGGATCTGGATGGTGTAAAAACTTGTGTGAACCTTAATCTAAAAGAAATAGACTTTTAGATGTTTCTTGATTACCAGTTCAAGAACAGGGGACAAATACTTATCACTAGCCCCCACTAATTTTTATTTCAGCAAAATAAGTTCTAAACTTAAATAAAACCCCAGACCAGCCCCCCTGCTTGAGATTTCCATTTTTAGCGCTGCCCTTCCATCTCCATGGATGCTGGAGGAGAAGTGAAGTGCCTTGTTTTGCTGCAGTGCCTGTTCCCAACTTGCTGGCAGCAGCTGTACGAGGAGAGGTTGCTATGCTACATGTGCACTTAAGTTTATGCATGGCTATTTTTAAGCTGTCACAAGGTAAGGACTGCTCCTGCTGAAGCTGTCTTGCAGCAGAACACAGCAAGAACTAGTTCTGTTCCTAGAAGAAAGGATTGTGAGTTTTGAGACTTCATGGAAATTACTGTCTTTACTGCTGAAAATGAGGAGGAAAAGTGCAGTTTCTTCCAGAGTCAGTGACATCAGTGGCCTGAGTAAAACAGTCTTAGCTTTTGGTGTGCTCTTCAGTTATTTATGGAGGCTAGAGATGAGAATTGATGTGGCTTAATTTAATCTGTGAATACAGCGTTTGTAAGAAGTCCTGTTGTCTCTGGGATGAGCCACATGCTTAGAGGCTGAATAGCATTCAGTGCAGTAACTTATTTTAATAATAAGTTTTGTAAGCAGATGGTGGAATTTGTGTTCTGGTAAAAATAGACAGCTGCCTGAGCTTTCATTTCTGTGATCCACAATCTCATTCCTTTTTCATTATACATCTTTCTTTTTAAGAAGAGTTGCCAAATATAAGACTGCTTTTCTACCCTTGTGTTTTGTTCATCACTATACTACAGATTTTAGGGAATGGGGTATCGGTTGGAATTGTAATGGCTTTGATGTCTATACTTGTACTGTTGTGGAGATACTTTACTAATCTCATGTTAACCTCATAATAATGAGCTGTACTGTAAAGTGTGACCTGTATGAGTGTTGACCAAACCAAGTATGCTTTAAATCCCAGCCTGGTTTGTGTTGGAAGGGACCTTAAAGCTCACCCAGCTCCAACCCCTGCCACGGGCAGGGACACCTTCCACTAGAGCAGCTTGCTCCAAGCCCCTGTGTCCAACCTGGCCTTGAACACTGCCAGGGATGGGGCAGCCACAGCTTCTCTGGGCACCCTGTGCCAGCGCCTCAGCACCCTCCCAGGGAAGAGCTTCTGCCCAAGAGCTCATCTCAGTCTCCCCTCTGGCAGGTTAAAGCCATTCCCCTTGGCCTGTCCCTACAGGCCCTTGTCCCAAGCCCCTCTCCAGCTTTCCTGCAGCCCCTTCAGGCACTGGAGCTGCTCTGAGGTCTCCCCTTCAGGAGCCTTCTCTTCTCCAGGCTGACCCAGCCCAGCTCTCTCAGCCTGGCTCCAGAGCAGAGCTGCTTCAGCCCTCGCAGCATCTCCGTGGCCTCCTCTGCAGTCACTCCAACAGCTCCACGTCCCTCTTGTGTTAGGGTCCCCCAAGTGTTTGTAACTTGCTGCTTTTAGCCAAAAGCAAAAGTTTTGTATGAAAATTACTCACTGTTGAATGCTGCAGTTCTGAATCTCACCCTTTCTTTTAATTTCTCATAGGTGTGTATTTGCCTTTGTTATGGGAACAGAGTTTTTGTTGGAAAAGTCCTATTGCTCTGGGCTACACAAGGGGCCATTTCTCTGCTCTGGTTGCCATGGAGAACGATGGTTATGGCAATCGTGGTGCTGGTGCTAACTTGAACACTGACGACGATGTTACTGTTACTTTTCTACCCTTAGTGGACAGCGAGAGGAAATTATTGCACATTCACTTCCTTTCTGCTCAAGAGGTAAGAAGTAACCTTAGAAGTACCACAGGGGCTGGTAGCCTTTGTCATGGGTGCTTATGAAACTATGGCCTTAGCAATGTCTGTAGCCCCACAGGGCTCTGCAGTTCAGAGAACTACAGAGAGTGTGTGGTTCTGTTTGTTTGATACTTCGCCATCATTTGAGGGGATTCTGAAAGATATTTCCCACTAATTTGCTCATTTATAGCTCTGGAAATTGAATGTAACTTCAGTGCATGTGAATACAAGTGAAGAGGATCCAGAAATAAGGATTCTCTCACTAATGTGAGACTAAAATAGACTTTTTTTCCTTAAAAGGATGCAGCACAAATATAGGCCAGTAATAACAGCCTCTTCTACCTCTTTCTAATGCAGTTCAACTCATTTCTTCTTGAATAACTATAAAGATAGTGAACACGCTTCAGTGAAGTGTGTGCGTGGGGGAAGGGAGGGTTGGAAAACACGAAGTTATTGCATTCTCCTGTAGTTAAAGGAGAAAGAATATGGAGTTTATGTCTAGAGAGGGGTATTTTTTAGTAATTCCCAGATTTACTATGTCTTACAAGAGGGAGGCTTTCATGTCAAGAACCGTTAGGCCCCCAAACACTGCTTTGTAAAGCCAGAAGGCTTTTAGGACTTACCCTCCTGTGGTGCCTACCATAAATAATTAGCTTAAATATAGGAAGGCTGTATTGGGAACACACTGTGAAGGCTTTAGAAGGGAAGAAAAGCTGGAGAACATGTGCAGAACCCTCACATTTTGGTTAAAACACAGCATGCATCAGTGTTTGGCTCCGACTCTTGGCTGCAGTGGTTTGCTAAGCTTTGAAAAGGAGCCACATTGCTCCCCTCCTTGGCCTGGGTATATCAGAGTATCGCAGGTGGCTCTCTTGAAGCTGGTTTTGATGTTTCAAGCCTCAATCTGTTTTCTCTCCCCCAAAGATAGGGAATGAGGAGCAGCAGGAAAAGCTGCTTCGGGAGTGGCTGGACTGCTGTGTGACAGAAGGAGGGGTCCTCGTGGCAATGCAGAAAAGCTCTCGCAGGCGCAACCATCCGCTGGTCACCCAGATGGTGGAGAAGTGGCTCGATCGCTACCGACAGATCCGCCCGTGTACATCCCTTTCCGATGGCGAGGAAGATGAGGATGATGATGATGAATGAAGAAATGGAACAGAAAGCGACCAGCACAGGGTGTCTGAGCCGGAGTTAGCATTGTGCTCTAGCAGTTCATTGTGGAACGACCCCATTCTAGGGGAAAAGTGCTGGAAAGGATTTTTCTAACCAGCACGGAGAGAGTCTAAAGCTCATCTGCTGCGTGAAGAGAGCAAAATGGGCTGGACTACAGTTTGTATAGAAACAAAACCCACCTAATTTTATTATCAAGATGGAAAAGAAAGAAACCTTTTTCTTTCTGATTGTAAATCTGTCTATAAATGTCCCGCATGTGGTTGTGTAAGAGGTTGTGTAATAGGAAGAGTATACCAGCATCTTAATCATTGCGACGAAATCTTGCGAAGAAGGGCACTTAGGAAAGCACATGTTATAGATGGATCTCTTCCTTCCAAGGTTCTTTTGCAGTAGAACTTGGTATTCTGCATCACCTTTTAGCTACTCTGACCCATTTCCTTTGCCAGGCCCTTTGATGTGAAATCTCACTCGTGCCCAGGTCAGACGGTGAGGTTTTCTCTTTTTGGTTTGCACAAAATCTCCACAGCAAGACATAAGCAAAAATCCATTCATTACTTTACTAATCCCTTAGTTACTGCTGTGCCCATATAATAAAACTCTACGGAACAAACTGGAAGAGAAGCTAAATTTTTCCTTGAGTGAAATGATTTGTCTCCTGAAAAAGGTTTTGGTTTGGGTTTCTCTTTTATTTGCTTTTATTTTTAACTTCTAATAGTGAGTAGGTTCCTTTCAGTATACCTAAGAATATTTATTCAGAGAAGTGACCTAAAATATGGGGATTTGATTCTAGTAAGCATACACTAAACATAAATATGTGAAATTGGAGAACTCGGACACGAGTTGAGTTTCATGTTGCCAGAACTCCATCTTGCTGTGATACAAACTCTTTCTCATATAATCATTTCTTCACTCACCAACATAGACATTGCTGCAAATGAAAGAACACCTTTCTAAAGGGTTACTCCTTGGTCAGGAAATGTAGTGATGAGAACACACTTGGCAGTTCTGATTAAAAAGACGAATCTATGCTAAAAAGTTGTTTTTAAAAGCACTGTGTTATATATTTCTCAGCCTGTAAACCTGGGAATTTCTTGCATGTTGATTGATGTGGCCATACTTAAACTTCTGTAGGTTCCTAAGACTGTAAGTTCAGAGTATATTCTCCAAGTAGAAATTTTATTATATTTGATAACTTTAGCCATGTAACCTGTAATGGATAAAGCTGATCTAAAAATCTCACTTCCAACACTAAAGGTTAATGCCAGTTTTTACGTAGTGCAATTCAGGTTGGCTTGAAAAGCACTTTGGATGGTGTGGTGGTTGACTAAGGAATTTTGCCGTAGCTGAGATTTGTTTTCATTTAGAATTTGGAAAGAAGCCCCATAGCACCTATTTTTATGTAGTTCAGAGCTATGGAAACCCTGAGGAACTTGCTGCTTTTTCTTCCAAATGCTGCTTAGATGGTGTTGAAATGTGCACAACTCTGACGGAAACTTGGTGATGACACCAAAAGTATAGAGAGAATGAAGTACTGTATTAACTTAGCAATTGTCCCATCACAGATTCCCTTTTGGTTTATGATGAAATGTCTTCACCTTTTATTTTTGGCCATTAGATCCCCTCTGATGGGTGCATGCACAAGTTTTCAGGTTGAAGAATGCATGCTTATCTGCGATGTACGTGTGATCTGCCCGAGCTGAACAGAACCGCAGATACTAAAGAGGTTCCTCACCAGCTTATGGTCCTGTTTGAAGTTTGCTTTCTAAATTGGTATATTTTTATTTCATCCTTTTTCTTCCCTTGCACCGAAATCCCTTTACACTTTGTCTAGCTGAGGATGCAGAGTTTCTGTCAGGGGAGCTGAACGTGGAGTAAGCTGGGATGAGAATTCCTGTGATCTGAGCTGATGGTGTTGTGGCACAGCCCAGTGCGAGGCTGTGGAGGTCCTTCTAGGTCAGGACTTAAGCACGTCAGCTTTAGTTCTTACTCAGGAGCCAGATCACTGTGAATTCAGATCTGAGCTTACCCAGGAGCAGCTTCCCTGGGCAGACCATTTGAATGGACAGCAGGAGCAGCTCCTGCCTTCAGTAGGCTCCTTCGAGGGGTACGCAAAACACTGTGCAGTGTTAACATCCCACCCACCCTTTGCTTTCTGTAGTACTGTTCTGTTGAAGGAAGTGGATCTTCCTTGTAACATGGGGAGAGCAACCAATGTGAAAGCCTACCTTGAGCCAATTCAATGAGCACACCTCTCCTTACCTCCTGTTGCTGTGTGTGGGCACCTGTGTTGTGGCCCAGCCATCCCCGTCCCCATCCAACGCCGCATCAAGCAGAAGTTCACCGTGCAGCCAGTCCAGCTCTATCTGAAAGCATGCACCACGCTCGCCTGTTTCTGGTCTGAGAGGACAAGTCCTGGTACTTCAGAGCTCTTGGCTTCCTTGATCATTATTGTTTTGTTCTGATGTGCTGTAAAATGGTCTGTTCAGGTTTAACACGCTTCACAGGCCATTTTGGAACTGGTGAAGTGTCTTTTACAGAATCAAAGTAATCCAAACCTCATGTACCTGTAGATTAAAGAGATGCAAACCCCTGCTTTGTGCTAGCACGACCGTTGATGTACATTAATGGGTTCTCTCCTTGAATTACAGTCTTGAGGGGTAATAGATACCAGATTAATTTGCAGATGCTACCTTGCAGCTTGCTGGCAAGTTCTGCTCTCTTGGCCAAGTACATACACATCAAATTGGGTTCCTCAGTGTTCCTTTCCTCGTACTATTGCACATGCTTTCCTAGCACAGAACTTGGCTTTTCATTGCTACCTCCTTTACAGCTGGTTGATTTTCTTTTCCCTGATTTTATTTACGAATTCCTCAGTGGAAATCCCTGTATTTCTTTTGGTTTTAATCTATTAAAATTTAGTAATTCTGATTCTTCCACAGTGCTGCTGCATGGCTTATGGCAAACGTTACTAGTGTGTCTTTACTCCATTAACGAAACGGGTTTGTGTGCATGTGGAGACCCTTATTAAGTGCTGCTTTCCCATTTTTCCACTTTTCACAGAACCCCAGACTGGTTTGGGTTGGAAGGGACCTTAAAGCTCATCCAGTTCCAACCCCTGCCACGGGCAGGGACACCTTCCACTAGAGCAGCTTGCTCCAAGCCCCTGTGTCCAACCTGGCCTTGAACACTGCCAGGGATGGGGCAGCCACAGCTTCTCTGGGCACCCTGTGCCAGCGCCTCAGCACCCTCACAGGGAAGAGCTTCTGCCTGAGAGATCATCTCAATCTCTCAGGTTAAACCTAAATCAAAATACCACAGCTGGTTTAAAACAACCCTAAAACTTAACATCAGTTGAACTTTGTCCTCTTGGTTTGCACCATCATTTTAGCATTTCCCAAACCCCTTCTCTCTAACTAACCTCTTGTGTCCTCAGGATGTCTCCTAGGTTCATGGGTCATCACTGATGTGCTGTTCCTCGCTGACACAAAGTGGTCACTCATCTGTAGAAGGTGACCTCGTTTTTAGTGTGTGAAGCTGGTATTTTAGTTTTCAGTTTAATTTAAAGCAAACAATACACAGTTTTGTACCCCGGACACTCCTTGGTTTCAGTATTGTTTCAGTCTCCTCTAGCTCCCTGTGTGCTGGCATGGATGCAATGTGGAATCAGAAGAGCAGGTATTTCTGTAGCAAGGCTCAAAGCCTCAGCCCTTCTTGGGCATGTTTTCAGCTGGGTTCCTGTGTGCTTTCTTAATGCTTCATTTCTTGAGTACATGCACAAAATGCTGTTTGGGGCATAGCTGCTTTTGTACCTTAACAGAAACCATCTGAGCTGTTTTCCACCGAGGCTGTGTGTGATTAATATCAAGTATTCACAGGTTAGAACTTTCCAGCTTATAAGCAGCACCACCTGAGTGTCAGGATAAGAAACTGAAGTCCCTCAGTAGCAGTTTTACAACCAACTTGCACCCACAAGCTTGAGCCAAGACCCTATGGCACTTCTGGAAGCCAAGGACCATGGTCACCTGTTGTCCAAGCTTGTGAGCACTGCAGTGACTTAAGGAGGACTTACCTGCTCTCTATGGAGCTCCAGAGGAGGGCACAGCACAACCAGAGCTCCGACCCCTGGGAAATGATAGGAATTTTATCACTTTTTTTTATTGAAAACTGCACTGACCGCTAAATGTCCACCTTTACAAGAAACAAATACAGGACCGGTAACACACTAAAACAAAACATACTGCTGATAGCCATCGGGTTGTGTGGTTTCTTTTCTGGTTGCTGGGGACAGCTTCAGGTATTTTGTTATGTCACAGAAACAGGAGTGTACCCATACAAGGGCTCAACATCGGCCATCTCTTAAAAACAAAAAGGCGATGCTTCACAAAAGACTATGAGTATAACATGTAACTAAGTTGATACAAATCTAAGAGGATTTGTTAAAATCAGTCACATCTAATAGCACGTGGTCCAAGTGTTCTTGTATAAAATAGCACGTGAAGAAAAGAAGACTTCTTTTACCCATGTCTAAAAAAGGGGGGGTTTGTTCAGAGACAGTCTGACAAGTTACCATAAAAAGTGTTTCCTGAGACATAAGGAAATGCAACATTATTCTTGAGCCCTTTTCCAGCTCAAGACTTCATTTTTTTTTTCTTTCCACTTGATAAAATAGCTGCAGATTTAAAACTGAGAAAATATATTTGAGTACAAATAGTGTGAAACTTAATACTTTCTTCTCTCTTTTTTTTTTCTTTTTTCCTTTTTTTTTTTTTTTTACTCTTTTTTTTTTTGTCTTGCATCATTGCAGGGCAGAGGTGGATGCACAGCTACTTTATTCAGTGTATGGGGCAGTTGTTGGGTTCTTCCTTTAGCTTAGGAGGGCAGTGGCCATTCCCTTTCTGCCCTCCTCATCCCATGGATCCCAGCTTAAGCCTGGCAGGAGAACTTCCATTACTGGCCCTATGTTTATTAGGATGTTTTTCCTCTAAGCCAGGCCTAATGCTTCCTGTTGGGAGAGGTAACCAGATCCAGGAGTAAGGAAAGGGCTGAAGCCACATCCGTGTTAACTCCGCAGCGATGGCTGAACGCAGCGGTTTGAAAGCTGGTGCAGAAGCTCTGCCCTTCCCAATGAATTAAAGGTGGGGGGGAAAGAATCTCTCTTTATTCATGTGATTGATGCACAGATGAAGGAAACTGAACACACAAGAACAGAAGTTGCTCATTCATGGATCACATCTGAGTTTTCAGCGCTTCAGTTGAGGCGACTTCTTCAGGCCTTCTCCCCATTGACCTGCTGTCGCCTTGTGGGGAACAGGGGACCATCAATGATGCGTCTGTCCAAAAGGAACGTTACAAATCTCGTATCAAATGCTTCCTTTAGTCCGTGGATAACTTCTTTTCCAACGTCTCTTGGTCCTAAGTTTATGGAGTGCTTTTTAAATTAGCTGCTATTGCTCGTTGGGATGTTCCCTGTTGTCCCCGTGTTTTGTGGGCTGGTTCGGAGATGGCGCTTGGGAAGGATGTGCCACTGTGGGGAGGTTGTGAGTGACAGGGATGCCGCCGGGAATGATGCCCTCCATAGCTGCTGGTATTCCTCCCGGTGCCACACTGACCATCCCAGGCGGATACCTGGGAGAGGGGACATGGAGAGGCAGGTTGGGCATCCCAGAGACTACAGAGGAAACGGGCAGATCCCATTCCTGGTTTCCTTTTAAATTACAAGGGGTAGCTGAGTGTTAAACCCGTTCCACTGTGTTCTGTGTGAGTGTCCTCCCCTCTGACACCAGGACTGCACCTTGTTCTCCACCTCCTAACAGGTTCTTGAACCATGAAGAAGCCTCTGTTGTAAAACTGGGTAAGGAATAACCCTGCATGCTCTCTGAAGCACCACACGCTAGCATGCTCTTACTCACGCATCCCTGTGAGTACCTTTGGACACATACACCTGGTTGTAAGTTAGCCCTCCATGGAAAGTGAGCTGCATCTTCCTCACGTAACCAGAGAGCACAGCTGGAAAGCAGGGTTGGATGTAGTCCATTTGCCTTCCTAAGAGCAGGGTGAGTGGTCCAAACCATGATGCTAAAGGAGAATCCAGCTGGGCGCAGGGAAGATGTGACAGGGTGCAACAAGGCCAAAACCCTCTGAGGGCCCCAGCCACAAGCAGCTCCCTCCAGCCACCATCTCCTTAGGGAAGAGTGGAGGGAAAGGAAGGTTCTACCTGCCCATGGATGGGGTGAGCTGATCCCAGGTACCAGCTTACAGGGACTCCAGGGCCATGGCTCTGGAGGAGCTGAGCCTGGATGAAGCACCTGGCAGAGGCAGAGATTAAGGCCGTAAAGGGCATCACAGGATAAGGGCATCATCACCCTTGTGCTTTGGAGCAGGACCATGGGGGATGCTTTCACCAGGTGTGGATGTTTTGGTCTACACATTCTGCTGGTCAAAGTGAGCATTTGCTCCAGTGAATTGCAGGTTTTTTTGGTATCTAGTATTTTTGGCAATGGTGATCTGGTGAAGGGTGCCTGTGCTCCAGCTACGTCCTCATATCTCCTATCTCCTATCAGCATCCTTTGAGCTATCCAAAGGGGAGCAGTAAGTAACCCTAATTCCTGGGATTTAGATGGGAATGAGGCTACCTGACTATGGGCTTATAGGTGGAGTTCTGCTCCTAGCTCATTGCCCCATTACCTGGGCTGGGCTCACAGTGAATTCGGTTTAGAAGTTCCATCTGCCTGCTCATGGCCCTGGGGAGGGGGGTCCCGGCACTAACAGTGGTGCTGTACAAGTGGCTGCTGGCCCAGCAGAACAGAGGCTTTAGGAACAAGAGGCTTCCTAACCCCACAATTACATCAAGCATCTCTTGTAACCCCAGCGCTGTGACTGCGGTCCCCAGGGAGGGGGATCTCGGCCACCAAGCTGAGCCAGCACAGAGGGGCTTTGTTACAGAGCTTCCAGGCTCACTTCAGAGCCGGAGCCCCAAACCCATCCCCGGCCCAGCCAGGGGAGCTGCAGGGCTCCTGTTCCCCGCTTTACCTGTACGCGGCACCATTGAGCTCCGGATGGATCGCTTGCTGATCTATTACTGACCACGGAGCCGTCGTGACAAAGAATTCCTTATTGACGCAGTTCCTTAGGCTTTCTGGGATGCGCCCTGGAGTTGGCGATAAAGGGAAGTGTGTGTCAGGAGGGTCCCAGCTTTAGCATCCTCTCGTAAGCCACAATTTCTTCATTTATATATGTGTATATATATACATACACACACACACACACTATATATATATGTGTTATATATGTATGTCTGTATATATATAGTTATTGTAATATATATAGTTATTGTATATATACTGCATATACTATATATATGTTACACTATTAGTGTGTATATATATATGTATATATATATATAGTTTGTGTATATGTGTGTGTATATATATATATATATATAAAAATAATTATAGAATAGTTAGGGTTGGAAAGGACCTTAAGATCACCAAGTTCCAGCCCCTCCTGCCGTGGGCAGGGACACCTCACACTAAACCATATCACCCAAGGCTCTGTCCAACCTAGCCTTGAACACCACCAGGGATGGAGCATTCACAACCTCCCTGGACAACCCATTCCAGTGCCTCACCACCCTCACAGGAAAGAATTTCCTCCTTATATCCAATCTAAACTTCCCCTGTTTAAGTTTTAACCCGTTACCCCTTGTCCTGTCACTACAGTCCCTAAAGAAGAGTCCCTCCTCAGCATCCCTATAGGCCCCTTTCAGATACTGGAAGCTGCTCTGAGGTCTCCACGCAGCTTCTCTTCTCCAGGCTGAACAGCCCCAACTTTCTCAGCCCATCTTCATATGGGAGGGGCTCCAGTCCCCTCAATCAATCAATATGTATATGTATATGAAATCATATATATATATATAGTTACTGTAAAGAATGGGGATAAAAATCCCATATCCCTTGTTTCAGGAGGAGATTTTGGCCATCCCAAGGTGCAGGGTTGGAAACCATTTTCCCACCCCATCCCAACTTTCTGCTTTAGGAAACGTTTCCTTGACCCACTGCTTTCAAAGCAGGGGCTAGCCTGACATGAAGCTGTGCCCTCCATGTTAACATGAAGCCTTCCATGGGGCAGGTTTTGGGTTTTCATACGCTGTCTGTGATGCTCTGCAGCATCTTCTGGGTTAGCACCATTCAAAGGGGCAGCAATTATTGCTGCAGTGACTGTTTCATCGTCATTCCCAGTCACAGACATCAGTCTTTGGCACACTGCACAAGCGCCCCACTGATGTAAAGAACCAAACCCAAACCCCCCAACCCCTTCACCAACCACCAGCACACCTGAAGGACAAAAAGGTAAAGAGTTTGGTTTCTCAGCTCTTGTACTGGGAGGACAATGGGATTCAAACCCTTTTCCCAGTCTCCTACAGGGACATGGCCATGGTGCAGCCCCATCCCTGCCCCTCCTGCTCCCGTTCCAGCACGCACACGGGCTGGGTACCTGTGATGGCACGCCGGATTTCAGTAGCAGCAGCTTCTCTCATTTCCAGGGACGCCTGCTCGCTGTACCAGGCCGTGTGTGGGGTACAGATTAAGTTAGGAGCATCTTTCAATGGGCCTTGAGCAAAACTGGGAGAGGGGGGAAGAAAAAGGCATTGATCCATGTTTAGAAAGGCATTGATCCATGTTTAAAGAGAGAGTAAAGGATGTCAGCATCAGCAAACGGCCTGCCCTACGTGTATGCAAGCCTCCTTCCCCAGCCCCTCACCCATGGCTCCTGTGCTGGGGGCGACCAGGCAGAGTCCTGCCAATCCCAAATGGCCACAGAAGGAAAGGGAGCAGCTTCCAATATGAAAATACACCAAGCAAGAGCCAACAGGGCTGAAACCCAGCCTGCTGCGGGTAGGTCTTAGTGCTCCCATGGGAATCGCTGCTGGGGGTGTCTCTGCATTTGTAACCCTTGTGCCAGCAGAGCACACCAGTGTTACAGGGTGTTGGTTTTCCCACCTCATGGGACTGCCCCACGGTGTGACCAGCCTCAGGGTGCTGTGTGCTGATGGTACCCCAAGGAGCAGCCTCAGGGTGCTGTGTGCTGATGGTACCCCAAGGAACAGCCTCAGGGTGCTGTGTGCTGATGGTACCCCAAGGAACAGCCTCAGGGTGCTGTGTGTTGATGGTACCCCAAGGAACAGCCTCAGGGTGCTGTGTGTTGATGGTACCCCAAGGAACAGCCTCAGGGTGCTGTGTGCTGATGGTACCCCAAGGAACAGCCTCAGGGTGCTGTGTGCTGATGGTACCCCAAAGAACAGCCTCAGGGTGCTGTGTGCTGATGGTACCCCAAGGAACAGCCTCAGGGTGCTGTGTGTTGATGGTACCCCAAGGAACAGCCTCAGGGTGCTGTGTGTTGATGGTACCCCAAGGAGCAGCCTCAGGGTGCTGTGTGCTGATGGTAACCCAAGGAGCAGCCTCAGGAGCAGCAGCGGTACCTGAACGGTTCAGACTCGTGCACGTCAAGCGCAGCCCCTCGTATCCGTCCCTCCTTCAGGGCTTGGGTTAAGGCCTTCTCGTCCACCAGTCCCCCGCGTGCTGTGTTCACCAGGAACGCTCCCTGCCTCATCTGGCAGAGAGAGGAGAGTCAGCCCCATGCAGGGACCTGGTCCTACCCCATCCCGATGCAGCAGCGGGTGCCCCGGGGTGCCTCCATCCAGGACTGTACATCACTTCCCATGCTGTGCTGCTGCGCTCCAGCCCCAAGCAATCCCCATCCCAGTGTATGTGGTTTGATAGAACCCCCAGACTGGTTTGTGTTGGAAGGGACCTTAAAGCTCACCCAGCTCCAACCCCTGCCACGGGCAGGGACACCTTCCACTAGAGCAGCTTGCTCCAAGCCCCTGTGTCCAACCTGGCCTTGAACACTGCCAGGGATGGGGCAGCCACAGCTTCTCTGGGCACCCTGTGCCAGCGCCTCAGCACCCTCACAGGAAAGAGCTTCTGCCTTTGCTCCAACCTGAACTTCCCCTGTTTAAGTTTGAACCCATTACCCCTTGTCCTGTCACTGCAGTCCCTAATGAGGAGTCCCTCCGCAGCATCCCTACAGGCCCCCTTCAGATACTGGAAGCTGCTCTGAGGTCTCCACGCAGCCTTCTCTTCTCCAGGCTGAACAGCCCCAACTTCCTCAGCCTGTCTTCATACAGGAGGTGCTCCAGCCCCTGAGCATCCTTGTGGCCTCTTCTGGTTTTCTACAGAAGTCTAGCTCTGGGTGGTATTGGCAAGCAAAGTCTGCTTCTGCCGTTGCCACTACACCATGGGCACAGGGCTCACTTACCTGGCAGCACGCTACACCCCAATAAACACAGTGGGGAGACAAACGGGCTGTTGGGTGCAAGCAGTAATGTGGAGGTAACCCATAGGCACCGAGGCAGTGGCCATGACCAGAGGGAACACCGCTGAAGAGCAGAACATCTCCTTGATCATGAGCAAGCTGCTCTAGTGGAAGGTGTCCCTGCCCGTGGCAGGGGATTGGGACTGGATGAGCTTTAAGGTCCCTTTCAAACCCAACCATTCCATGATCCTATGCACACAAGGTGAATTACCTGCTTGATCGTGAAGTCGTTGATAAGGTGGTGGTTGTGTTCATTAAGGTTACAGTGCAACGAGACACAGTCGCTCTGGTAGAGCAGGTCCTGCAGTGTGTAGACCCGCTGGACCCCCAGGGACCTCTCAATCCCATCCTGCAGGTACGGGTCATAAAAGATCACGTTGAAGCCGAACGCCTTGGCTCGGACTGCGACCGCCTGCGCAGTGCGACCTGTGTGCGAAGGGAGCAAAGAGAGGGGCTCATTTAACCCATTCCCACCTTCCCATTGAGCCCCTGACACCCCAGCGTGGCCCTGGGGCTGCTGTGGGACCCCCTGGGCTCCTCAGAGGAACAATCCTCTGGGGTGCTGTGTCTAGCAAGGAGTGATGAAGAGGGAAGGCAAAAAGCTCCACCTTCCCTTTCAGACAGCTTCTTTGGGATGGGGAGGTTTCCAGCCTCTGGCTGGCTAATTGGGCATGACAGAGACAACTGTCGTGGCTTGGAAGCAAAGGGCTGTGTGGATGCTGTGCTGGGGAAGGGCTGCAGCATCACTGGATCCACCGGCTGGGCAGGCTCCGTGTGCCCTGTGTGCCAAGCCTCAATGGTTTCAATGTCAGTTGTTCCAGCTGGGAGCAGTGCAGGGGCCCTGCACGTGCCTGGTTTGGGTGCACAGCGATGTCCCCCCATGCACACACACACTTAATGCTGTACCGGTGCCCCAGAGCTGCGTGGCTGACAAGGGGACATCAGCTGGGTGCCTGCGTGGGCAGCCAGATGTGAGCGCACAGCTGGGCACATGCTGCCATCCTCACCCTGACCCTGACAGACTGACCCCAATCTGCTGCTCCAGCCTCACCAAATCTCTGCTCTGTTTTGTATGTGTCGGGCCACCAAGTGCTGGATGAACTGCTGTTGCCTCAATGCACCTCCTGACCCATCGTGTGATGGCTGGGCTTGGCTACCAATAGGGATACCCAGGAGGGCTGTCAGCAGAGGTGCTGCCACCTCTCATGCTGACACTCTCTACAGCTATAGGTGAACTGAAGACAAACCTTGTTTTACTCCGGAATGGCTCAGGAGGAGCTGGGCTGGCGGTGCTGTGACTCAGGAATGGGTTTTGTGGGAGAGGATGGCAGCATTACCAGGTGTGGTCCTTCTTGGACTCAGTAAAGGCTTAACAAAATGCATCTCCTTTCTCCCCCCAGTCCAATGTAAGATGCTCTCTCCACGTTACATCAATGGTTCTGGTTTGGGAAATGCTCATTTTGGGTCCTTCAAAGGGCAGTGAATTGGTGCCGAGGACCCCTCAGCGGATGAGCCCTGTGCCAGCGCTGCACCGCGTGCATCCCTTTGCCAACGTACCGAAGCCGATGAGGCCGAGCGTCTCCCCCCGGATGCGGGCGGCTCCGGAGGCCACCTCCCGGATCTGCTCCACGCTCTGCACCCTCGTGCCTTCCCGCAGCGCCTGGTAGAGCCACGTGTTGCGGCGGTACAGGTTGAGGACGTGGCAGATGGTGGAGTCGGCCGTCTCCTCCACCGCCGCCGACGGGATGTTGCAGACGGCGATCCCTGCGGAAGCAATGCCACAGAGAGCAGCCATGGATCGGGGGGCAAAGCGGACGGGGGGATCCAGCCCTTCACCCTCACGTCACCCAAGTGCATCATTGCTTAAAGCATTGGAGTAACGGCTACTGAGGATGTGCGTGGTTCAGGTGCAGCAGCCTGAAATCTCTGCAAAGCACACCATGACCGGTAACACTGAGGGGTCCCCCATACCCTTAAGGAGGAAGGACAAGCACAGGTTTCGAGTGTGGCAGCTACACAGGAGTAACCCCAGCAGCAAAGGTCTCACTTCAGTTTAATCTATCATCAAAGGGACTTAAATTTCACTGGCAGAAGTCACTCCTTTTCCAGAACAACACTGTTCAAGCATTAAGTTATTTAGGGACCAAGGTTTGGTGCACCACGTCGGTGGCAGGGCCAGCTTCTCCTTTCACTAACAAGCACTAGAACAGTCAAAACACCCCATTGCGAGACACGGGGTGACCACTGCCACCACAGCATGTTCACCATCATTTGTTCCTTAGCCACAAAAGGTTTATCTTAAAGTGCTTGGAGCTGTAAGTATTAAGTTCACTGAAAATGCCTCCCTGATTATGGCCCCATCCGGGTTCTGGCTTGGGTAACATGGGTAAGGATGTGCTTAATGTCATGTCTATTCAGCAGAGCTTATATCCCACCAGATTCAATGTGATTTACACACACATTTAAAGGTGGATGTGTATTTGGGTGCTCTACTGGACTGGGGCCTTTGAATAGATACCATGGGTAGAACAAGTAGGAGATACAGAAAGAGTAAGAAAATTCCCTTCCACTGTGAGGGGCACTGATTCAAAATCCCATCCCCTGCCAATACCCCTGCTCCCAGGAGCTGCTCTGCTGTTTTTGTCAGCCTGGTTTGTGTTGGAAGGGACCTTAAAGCTCCTCCAGTTCCAACCCCTACCACGGGCAGGGACCCCTTCCACTAGAGCAGCTAGCTCCAAGCCCCTGTGTCCAACCTGGCCTTGAACACTGCCAGGGATGGGGCAGCCACAGCTTCTCTGGGCACCCTGTGCCAGTGCCTCAGCACCCTCACAGGGAAGAGCTTCTGCCTAAGAGCTCATCTCAGTCTCCCCTCTGGCAGGTTAAAGCCATTCCCCTTGTTCTGTCCCTCCACTCCTTTGTAAAACTGTTTTCCACCCTGCAGCTATTTGAAAGACTTATGGGAACTGGGAGAAAAACTCACTGACCCTGCAGGGTGAAAAACCCACCACCAACCAGCACTGCTCACCTCCTCTCTCTTTTAGATGATGGGGACACAGGGCTCTGGTCCCCACAAGCTCTTAAAGCTGATGTCTCATTTTACATTCCCCATTTCTTCCACAGAGGGGACCTTTTGATTTACCTCATAGATGTGGGTGCAGCCCAGAAGCCATCTGACCGCCTGCCCAAGTCCCTAATGAAGGGTATGGAGAGCTTCCCAAGAAGAAAACACATTGAAGCATCAGACAACTGCTCCTGCCCATCTGTGAGCAGAGGCTATGGCTGCTCATGGCGGAAGAGACAAGAAGGTGATGGGCAGGTCTCCATCAGCCTGCAGCTCTGCCAAGGGTCCCCATCACCAACCCTGCCAGCACCCATCCCTTTCTGATGGACCACTTGCTTACAGAGCTGGGTGACACCAGGCTGCCTTTCCATCAGCTTCACATCATTATTTATTCTTGTGCCCCCAGGAGCTGCTGGTACCAGGGGATAGATACCCACAGCGGATGGCTCAACACCAGCATCTGGCTCTGGGGGGTTTTATAGTGGGTCAAACCCAGCCCCACCAACAGTGTTTAGACCCCGGTCATTTACTGACTACACAGTTTAAAAACTACCTTACGGAAAGCAAACCAAATTAAACTTTACGCCACATTTGTGGGTAGTCATTACATTTTCTACTCGAAACCACATCATTTGGCCACCCAATTTGCCAAGTATAAAAAGAAGGATTATACTGCAGCATCCCATTACCTTATTCGTTATATTTGTCCTTTCTTGCTGTTCAAAGCCTCAGAATATTGTTATAATGGATAATAACAATAAGAGCTTAAAACATGAAGAAACCATTACGTTGGGAAGATACTGTTCTCCTCTCGAAAAAGAGAATAATTCAGTGTATTGAGAATTGCTTTTTATAGGAATGGCTATTTGAAACTCTCTTATCACAATGATCTCTGTAAAATGGCTCACGTGAGATGGTTGTTATTCCTCACTTCCCCAGAGATAACCTTTAATACAAGATATCTGAAACACTATTGTGCTTGATGATAGACTGAATGTTGGGATGATCAAAACCAGTTAGAACTCAGCTGTTAAAATCAGGCTACAGTTGAGCTCTTGTAGCTGGGGGTGTGCAACCAAAGGTCTCTGTGGCCAGCCAAACCAGCATGGAAACTGGGTGACCCCAGCACTGTCTGAGCATGTACCCCTCAAACCAAGGCATGCTGAAATATCCCATAGCTAGATGTACGGTCTGCTTCCTGACAACGTGACCCTCTCTATTTTGGCATCTCATGTGATATGTACCCACAGTAAAGCTCTTTTGTAAGTTCCTGAGGCACATTTGATGAGATTGCAAAGGAGGCAGCAACAACGCAATGCACAATTCCTGCTCCACCATCCGACAGGTTGCCTTCCCGGTGGTGTGGGCATGACAAGGAACTGGAAGAGGGGCTTTAGACAAGGGATGTAGGGACAGGCCAAGGGGAATGGCTTGAACCTGGCCGAGGGGAGACTGAGATGAGCTCTTAGGCAGAAGCTCTTCCCTGTGAGGGTGCTGAGGCGCTGGCACAGGGTGCCCAGAGAAGCTGTGCTGCTTTAACCATCCTTCTGACCCAAACCATTCCAAGGTTCTATCGCTCCAAGAATGAGATCAGATAAGATCAGATCAGATCAGAAGACTGATCTCACCTAAGAAAACACACTAACCCACCCTTCCTCCAATGTTTTTAAAGCTAGATCAACTCAGAAATAGAACAGGCATACAAATACCTGTTGGCACAAGCAGGCACCTGGAACCAGGGACAGCACAGGAGCAAGGAACTGAGATGGAACAGTTTTAATGCAGTAGGAGCCTAACAGCTGCCTTCTAAAGCTGCACCGTTCTGTTTACCTCATGGTCAAGTTTTCTCATCATCATCTCTACATGCAGAAGAATTTAAACTATATCTGTAACTTTAGGGCCTAAATCAGCCCCCTTTGGGGGGTCCTCCCTGTACCTCTGCTTTGCCAACACGCTCGCATGGGAAGCAGCAGGTACCTGTACTGATTTTAAACACGCAGAGGGACACAGAGCGAATCGGGTGCAGAGCTGAGACCTACCGAGCTCCCCCGCAGCTTTGATGTCAATGTTGTCGTAGCCGCTGCCTATTCGAACGATGACCCGTAAGGCCTTGAACTTCTCTAGGTCTTCCCGAGTCAGCGTGATGGTGTGGTACATCATCGCCCCAACGGCTTCGTTTAATACCTGCAACAGAACAGAGGGGTCAGGAGCCAGCAGGACGGGACATCGGCAGCTCCTGAATCGAGGAGGTTACACAATACATGGTCTATTTTTACTGCTGAGTTACTACTGTCTGACCCAGGCTGCCAGCAAAGCCATCACGGGTGTGATGCACCGGTACTGCGGCCATTCCCTCTGCGTACAGACTAAATGGGTATCTGAAAATGATGCTGTTACATCTGAGGAACCGAGGCAGTGGAGAACTGAGCCTGTCACTCACCTGGACCCTTTTCCAGGTTGTTATCCCTCTGCTCCCGACAGCAGTAATTCTGCCTTTAAAAAAGAATTAGGTTTTACAGCAGTATCTGCTGGTTTTGAACACGACCGTGTGTCACTCATGACTCCTCAACCTTCTTTTGCATGCTGTTCGTTCAAGTCCCTGTCACACTGTTCACATTAACCTTTTCTGTGCGTTTTCAAGAGTCCCTAAAAAGATCCACATGAGGCTGTGCCATCACATAACGCTGCACTTCATCCCCTTCAGTGAAGATTCAAACCATCATTAGTGCTCACCATAAGCTATTTCAGAGCTCCATAACCTCAAGACCTAGCCAAATTCTCCAAGACTGGCTCATCTATCATCTGTCAGCGTCTCACAAATCCCCCCCCCTCCTCCTTCCCCCTCATTTAATACCTGAAACACTGCAAAGATCAGCACTGCTGCTATTTGTAGTTCTCTTTCCCAGATCCTGGAAGTGATTTCTGATCACTTCAGATCTCATTGGAGCTGTCTAAACGTGCACTACCAATATGCTTTAAAGAAATATTTACAAGTGGTTGAGCTTCCAAGCAGAAACACCCATAAGGCCCATCCACACTGCATGGATCTGCCTGCATGATGCCCAAACCTCACCCATTGCCCGAGGGGGAGAAATGACCAGAAGAGACCCATCGGCTGCAGCGTGGGATGCTGTTAGCAAAGCCAGAGCAACCCTGCTGTACTCTGGAGAGGTGCAGAGTGTTACTGCTGCATTGAGCAAGCGGACTTTAAACAACGTGAGAAACATTCATGTTATTGATGTAAAAAGCCTGATGCAAAGAGGTAAGGTGACTATTTTCCCCCAAATAACATCTGGCTTCTAAACCATCCTCGATGAACTTTAATCTGCAGTGATTTCTGCTGGTGGACTCAGAGAGCACCTTCGTACCCTTTCTGCTCAAGAAGAGCAGGGAGAGGATGACCAGAGCACGCCGCCCGCAGCTACCGTTGTAGCTCACGTTACCTTCTCATGAATCTCCTGAGTTGATTGTGCGTCACAGAAAGCAACCGTGGCCAGGTCCTTCAGAATGGGCATCTCCACCGTGCAGTCCCTGCCGTCCAGCAGTGCCACCAGCGGCCGCGGGTGCATGGGGCCGTTCATGATCTGGGGGCGAATACCTGCAAGCAGAAGGAGCATGGCTTGTACAGCAAGGGGTACCTGTGTGTGCTCAGCAGCACATGGTTTCAGCTTGAACAATGAATATCAAGGGACGATGGCAATGCAGTGTGAAGTCAGCACACGGTTCGGGTCTCTCTCTGGGGTATAAACACAAGGAAGCCTGCTGGCAGGACAGGGATGAACACTGGCACTCAATGGGGATGTATCTCCACTGTGCTGATCTTCACCAACACAAGCCACGTTTCAACCAAACCAGCATAATCCAGAGCTGCCGCCTCTTCAACTGCTCTATTTCACATCTTAGCAGTGAAACCCAAGCCAGCAGTAAGTTTTTCCCTGCCTGCAGGAGGGCTGGGATTTCGCTCTGCTGACACTTGGTCTGTTTTTGTAAGGAATGACTTTACCATTTTGACCACCTCTGAAAGACAAATCCAAGGAGACATCCATGAAAAAAAAAGGGGTTACTGGAAAATCACAGAAAAAGCAGGATAACAGAGACCTCTTTAGGATTCAGGCTTATATACTGTTCTATTACCAACTACCAAAAGGCTGGAAACAGCAAAGCTCAGCTTACCTTGTAAAATCAAACCCGGTCTATCCCTGCATCCCATAGGATGCTCTAGGAGCCAGCACAAAGGACCTGCCCATACAGGATGAAATGGCTGCTGTGGCGCTGCGTGCACATGCAGGACACTGCTCTTCTCACACTGACACACACCTCAACGGGCTGCTCCCTTCAAACAGTTTGTACTGAGGGCTCTGTTCAGCTGTGCTGTGGTTTTCCCATTTCACACAATGATGTTCTCCAGACAGAGGTGAGGAAAGGATCAATCCCCACCAAGGGCTGCAGAAGGCTGATTTTGTACCCTGTGTATTGCTCTGCCTGGAATTAACCAGTTCAGTTTTGGACAACGCAAATTTCTATGCCTCCTTTGACCACTCAGTAAGGGCATGGATTACATCGGATCTGTACAACATATCCCATCTGTCTTTTTTGGCTACCCAGGTGGGTTTTGAAAGAACACAGGAAGGGGAAGTAGGTGCTCAGGGCACAGAGTGGTGCTTTATTACTGCTGCTGCACCATGAGATAGCCGGGACTGAAGGGTTTGGGTTTGAACCTCCAAATCCCCACAAAGCCCCTTTCCTAACTGACCCCTCTACTTCCACACAGGAACCTTCCAGGGCTACCAGCCAACATCTGGCTCACCTTTAAGCACAATGGCTGTGAGATCCCTTTCATTGAGGGGCTAATAGACATAGTGAACACCTTCACTCCTTCTGGATCAGCGCCTTTTCCCTGCCACGTCACTGGTATCCCTACTTACTCGCAGTGAAACTGCTGGTCAAGCACAGGGCTTGGCTGAGGGAACTCCGTGGAGTTGTTTTGGGATATTCTGGCAGGTTAAACATCTCACACAGGGCATTACAGAACAAATGCTACTGTCTGTGGCACTGTTGGAGTGAGTCAGACTAAAGCCAAGAACTGGAGGCTCCTTCACCAGCTGGTATTAGAGTGAGAGTCAAAAACTAATGAGAAGAGCAACAAATTTGTTTCTTTTTAAAGGGAAAATTAGATGTGCCTTTTTGCCCACGTTGCTGCCAGGTAAAGTATTCGTAAGATCTCCACCAGCTGATGTGTATGTGACAGACAGGCACTACGGGCCAGGGTGATGATGGCACCAAGAGCATCTCCCCAGGGAGGATCCACACTGTTGCATATGAAAGTGGGGTACCATACTTTAGTTTTATATGGGCAAAAAATAAGTCCATGGGAACAGGCAGGTTCAATGGAGTGGGTTTAATGGCTCTCTGCTCCTGTTTTATTGAATCTGCTTTAAGACATGATGAACCAGCAGACCTGACAGGAGATATCCAGCATTACACATGAAAGTCTTTGGAACAGGTTCTCCTCTCTGTCTTTCCTACTGAGCTCTCCATTAGCATGTACTGGAAGTAATACATGATGTTTGCCCTCGTTTCATCCAGATGGAAGTGCAAGTGTATCAGTAGGCAGGGTAGAGTGCTGGGATGACTTGGATAAGGCAAAGAAGCTTGCCATAAGCAGATAAGCAAGAATAAAAACGTGCAAATCTCAGAGTGCTTACACAATCCTTATGTGAAGCCCTACACCACAACTAGATTATTTTCTCAAGTTAACAAGCCAGTGAATTATAACACTGACTTAAACACTAACGTGTGTGATCTCCAAGACTTAGAGCATCACGTACCAGCCTCACACCACAACTGTAAATACAAAGGAAGCAAGGTGGCCATGGTGGTCCTAGCCCTGGTGGCCGCCACCCCCATCCACCCCCATCCCCTATCTGGACAAACTGAGCTCAGTGCCCGCTGGGGACCAGGATCATCCTCAAGGCAGAGCAATGGCACATGGAGGCTGGTGGTGGCTTCCTTGAGCGTAGCACATGGAAGATGAAACCGTGGGTTATCTGAAACGCTCACCTTTAATCTGAGCCCTAAAATAACGGGTTTATTACACTGCCATTGCATAAGCTTCTTTGAAAGTCAAACGAAACACAGCTTTTTCCTTTTTTTTTGGAGCAGCATCTGTGTCTTTGCTTGGGATTAGGGATGTAATTGTGCACGATGACACAGGCTTGTGAGGCACGTCACCCTCGCCCGCACACAGAAGCGCAGTCGCCGAGGGTGAATGCTGGCTGGGAACTGCGAGGTGGTCAGAGGCAGGTCTCTCATTTCCCTATCTTCAACAAGGGAATTTACTTCAGCCCCACAAGGGAAGTTTTGGAGCAAATCAATACGAGATGAAGTGCACAGTGTATGGAAATGACACCTTAACAAAAACCACTGTCAGGTTTGCCCCTGAACCCGCAGTGTATTTTCCTTGCCAGCCTCTCTCCTTGCCTCTCCACCACCCTGCATCTGTTCTTCACTGTCCTGGTTCCTGCCTCCTGCACGAACACACTCAACCCCAAACCATTTCAGCTCACAAAACCAAGCTGCACTCAGTCTGCTTTCCTTTTTACCCCTGCTCATACAACACGTTTGCTCTGCATGCGCCTGCTTCATTAAGAACGAGGTATGCCATGGATCAGAAAGTAATGAAACACCACACGCTCCCCCCCTTAAATCCTGATCAAACATCACAGCATTAACCCATTCGCTTTCCAACACCACTGGGTCCACTCCATCGAGTGATGCAACGCCATGGACCAGCTCTCCTTGGAGCTGGAGTGGGATCAGCCTCCCAAATCCAGCATCTCCCCCACCAACTGAAGCTGATTTTGCCCGCAAAGCCCCAGCCATGCTCCCAAAGTTGTAACAAGTCGTCTTGTCTATTTTTCTGTAGGCATTTCCAGCCCGAGGACCCTCGCCAGCATTGCAGGGAGAGCTCGTAAGGAGGAGGGAGAGGAGGAAGGGTTTATGGAAAGAAAGGGGGGGGAAAGAAACCCCAGGAGAGGTTTTGCAGTCACACAGAGAACTCAAACTCCACCCCGGCTTGTTGCACGCAGCCCCGCCGTATAAAGTGCTTTTGTTTCATTTTTAATACACAAAGCCTGCTTGTCCTTTCCTGCCGCTCCTCCCCTTTGCCACCCACTTGTATCCGATCCCAATGGCACCCCTGCCAAGAGAATTAGGGAGTGCTCCCTGCTAAATGGCAGCCTTTGTGTGACCGCAAGACGGCTGGTACTATCTCACAGCAACAAAAGCAGAAGCCATTTGCCTAATTCTTATTAATCTCAGTTGCCTCCGCCACGCAGCATTAAGGAAATAGATGAAATAAAGAAAAAGAAAGGGGGGGAAAAAAGGCTTTAAACATGTTCACTTGCAGTATATAAAAGTGCATCGAGAAGCGATCCTGACGCTCGCCTGAATTACCCGCTCACGACAGAGTAGCTACAGTTTTACAGTCAACTACACACTTTATTAAACAAACAGAAAAGAAACAGGAAATTTCCCCTTGCCTGGAAAATGTTGCCTCCACATTCTTCTTCTTATTAAAAACCACACATGGCAGTGGAGGAGGAGAGAGGGAGGAGGAAGGGGGGGAACCCACACACGAGAAAATACTACCACTTTTCAGTGCGCTGCCTCTCCTTTCGTCTACGAGGGGGTATCTTCAAACAGGCAATCCCGTGGCCCACAGCTGCAACATCTCAAGACAAATGTCTCTTTGAACACGCAGGGAAAAGAAAAGGCTTTTGTCCTGAGCCACAGAAGAATAGCCTGGAATTGCGAGAGGAGTTACAGTCACCTCTGCGCGGCTCCCAACTCTTCAGAGCACTCCCTCCAGACTTTGCTGAAGCTTTTAACTAATCGTAGCTCTTTCCCAGCCCTTGAATAAAATCATGTGAGTGCCAGCCAAAAAATCTTTTGCTATGCACACTAAAGGGTTTGTATATGTCACAGTTGCTTTTTCCCCCCTTCCTCTCCCCTCCTCCTATTGATTTGCACATACGGCGGGGTGGTTTTTTTTCCCCCTCTTCGAGTTGTCTCGAATGGATTTAATCTGTGCCACGCTGCATTTTATGTTTGTTTGGGTTTTTGTGTGTGTGTGTGCGGGGGGGGGGGGTTGTTGGTTTTTTTTTTTCCCCCTTCAACTTAAAAATGAAACATGCCTTTCCATGTAGAGCATATTGAGCAAGGCTCCAGAAACAAGCTGATAGCCTTTAGCAGCAACCCCATGAAAACAAACACAAAGCACTGCAGGAGAGCAAGGCTGGGCTGATCAATCTCATCTAGCACCCTGAAATGAGGGGCCACAATCCTTCTTGCTGTGTAAATCAACTAGGGTTTAGCATCAGAAACAACACGTCCTTGTGGGCAGGGCTCACATCATCTTGGGGGTGTCCATCCAGTTTATCCATCCTGCCTGGTTTGTCCCACATAGGTGAAAGCAGCCCCAAATCACCATCATCCCAATCGTGCCACTGCAGGACACAGTGATGAGGGCAGGTCGTCCTTGTGCAATGCCTCAGCTCCAGAGCGTGCAGCAGCTCACAGCTTGGAGCAGTTGGATTTTATTCTTTCCAGTTGCCATCATCATTGCCAGAGGCAGCAACAGCAGAGACAGCCCTCATCCAAGAAATGAGGAAAAAAATCTCTGCATCTCACTCCTATTTAATACTGTTAATGTTGCATCTTACTATTTGTGATTAGAGAGTGGAGTAAGTCCATTAACAGAGCAATTTCGGTGGCATTTCCACAAACTGCCTTGGAGCTCTCAAACTGATTTTCAGGCATGGAATCCAAACCTGGTGCATGGTGCTGGCTGCAATGCTTCCCCTTGTAATAGAAACATCAAAAGACCTGTCAGCCTCCCTAAAATTCAGTGTCCAAGGAGAAGACAAGGGAATCTAGGCACATCTTTCTCTTGAACTTACACTGCCATTGCTTGAGCACTCCAAATTTTCCACAGAGTTCCTGTCCCAGCCATCACTCCTACATTACAAGCCAGGGTCCTGCAGTGCCCTTCCAAGGTTGCTCAGTGGTCCCTACTCCCCAGTGGCCTCGTGCCACTCTTTCCATGGCTGTAAACCAGAGCTGATCCTGCTTTAGGGACGCATGGAGGGGAAGCTCCTCTGTGGATCACCAATAACACAGGAGGTGTTTTCAAGCTGTAGCAGTACCACTGGCAAGCAGAAAGGTGCAAGCTGTGAAGGTGCCATTGAAAAAGTGCTGAAGGAAGGTTTCTGTGAGGATGGGATGTGTTTGGAAAGCACCGATTTCCATCCTCCTCTTCTGCAGTGTACTCACAAGTGATGCTCTTTCTTTCGCTTAACTTTTCCTATTAATAAATGCTTTTCCTTATAAATGTATATGCAAAAATGCAGTCTTATCATACAGACAGGGGGAAAAACAAACCCAAACAAACAGACATTTACTGTTATTTCTAATAGCAAATACTCTGGAGACACTTGGTACTGCACAGAGAGAAGCCAGTACAGGAAGTGACAACAAATGCAGTGTTTTATAACTAATCATGGCATGATTATTTTTATAGAAGCAATGCATCTTTGATACTGCCAGGATCCTACCAGGGAAAGAGTGTGAAATCCTCTCATTCACAGGAGACCTGGTGTTTGGACCAATGTGCATATTGCTGCTGGAGCTGATGGGGCTCCACACTCACAAAGGGAAGGGGGACAATGGCAAACCAGAGGTGGTTTCCAGCCACTGGTGGTTTCCAGCCCAGGTCCATGGGGAAAATCACACTTGAGAGAAACCCCAGAGCTCCAGGAAGATTGGCAAAGAGGCAGCAAGGCCCCTCCTGCCCTGCTGGGAAGGAAAAGACTCTTACCTGGTGTTGGGGAGAGCCTGTGCAAACTCCTGACCCCTCCAGCACATTTCTTCCCGTCAGCACATGAAAGCTGGCTTTCTGCCATTTCCCTTTCCAGATAACTTCTCAGGGCTTCCTTTAGGGATATATTTTTAAAAATGAATGGGAAATTCCCATATAAAACAATATCCTTGTTTAGCTGATGCAAACACCGTGACCGCAGTCCTTAGCTGAGCTGCGCAAGAGACAGCAGCCACAAAGAAATGCTCAGAATAAAACACAGGGAATATATATGTGATATATTACTCTTACTTGAATTCCTGTAGATACATACACCAGAAACAGGTACACCTCTTCACCTCCTTTTGTGTACCCCTATTAAAGCACTGAGACACGCGTAACCCACTGCCGATGCCACAGGGATGAAGTCTCCTGGCAGGAAAGCCAAGCAGAAGCTTTGTAAAACTGGAGCACTCTTTTTCTATGGTATAATCTGTGGACTGAATGAAATCTCATCCAGGAGTAGTCTAGATACAGCCACAAGTATATAAACTGCTGTAATACAATAAACCCGTAATAGAATAGTATCGTGTAATCTCTGCTGTATACCTGCCATGTCAAATCGTTGGTGTGTTCATAGAAACATAGAATCCCAGAGTGGTTTGTGTTGGAAGGGACGTTGAAGCCCATCCTATTCCAATCCCCTGCCATGGGCCGGGACACCTTCCACTTGTTCTTATCAAAAGCCCCTCTCTGGGCTTCTTGCACCCACTTTAGGTACTGGAGCTGCTCTCAGGTCTCCCCTTCAGGAGCCTTCTCTTCTCCAGGCTGACCCAGCCCAGCTCTCTCAGCCTGGCTCCAGAGCAGAGCTGATCCAGCCCTCGGAGCATCTCCATGGCCTCCTCTGGGCTCACTCAAACAGGTCCGTGTCCTTCATGCCCCAGGATTTTGGTTATTCCCAGGCTGCCAGGGCGGTAAATCTGTGCCTATGAACACCAACAGCTGAGTTAACACGAGTGACTTCAAGAGGAGCAAAGCAAGTCCTTGTGGTGAAATGGCAAAGTAAGGGAGGTGGGGGGTCTGAGGATGTGCTGGACCCAGGGCTGGGCAGGGACCTTGAGAAGCAGGAGCGGGAAGCAGGGGATGAATGGGTGGGATGGGGACTGGGGAGGCAGTGGGAGCTGCCAGGGCACATGAGAGAGACAGCAGAGCAGATGGGAGAGGCCATATGGGGTGGTGGGGGATGCTACCAAGATAGCTAAAAGAAGCACCTGGGGGAAATAATGCTTGGAGGAGCTCAGTGTTTCGTATTCATTTTTCATTTAAAGAGAGGGATAGAGGAAAAGGGGGAAACCCCATTAGGGTGGTGTGTTGTGGTTGTGATTCAGACACCATATGGGCTCTGGAACTGTCCCACCTCCTAGGGCTGAGCTTTGCAGCTCCTACTAAAAACAATGTAGAGAAGGTAGCAAAAACCCCAATAAATTCTCCTTGAACGTGCTCCATTACCAAGCCCAGTGCTGAAAACCAACTCTATTCGTTGGCTTTCTTGATACTATCCAGAACCCAGGGAACATGCTTTCTCTGCAGTGCTGTCACTTTGGCTGCAGTATATATTCCTTATATTTCATGATGTTTACCTCTGAGGCACACATTCCAGCTGTACGGCATCATGCAGGAAGGATGACATCCCACGCCAGCTCTCCTTCGGGTCCCTCCCTATTCTCTTTATCCATTTATCTTTTTCCTGGTATCCGAGTGGAAACAAAGTAGAGCAGTAAAAACCAAATGAGCTGCTCCAGGAAAAGGACAGCTTTCCTTGTTTTGGTTTAAAAAGAACTAAACCAAGATCAGATAAATAAACCCAAGGAGAATGATGCTGATGCTTTACACGAGGGCGCAGGGGAGAGCTGCTGATATCGGCCATCTGGGCAGGAGGCTGCTTGGACTTCAAATCACCCCAAGGGATTCAGAGGCTGTAAAGATGTTTTGGAAGATGAGATGTACAAATCAAGGCTAAAAGATGAGCCTGCTGATGGGCAGGGCAGCCCTGGCATGGGGACAGCCTGAAACACCACCCAGGACCACCACGAGACCAGCAGCAGGGCTGCCAAAAACGTACCAGTGTTGTGGGGTGCAAACTTGGTTTTATCACACACACACAACCGGCAGCCTTATGGTTTAGAGTGGAAATTCCCTGTGAATGACAACAAAAGCTCATCCATCAAAGCAAGCACTTGGATCCATGTTTTGGGAAGCGAGGGCTTCAGTCACACCAGCTGTCTGTGTGCCACTGGCACCTTTTAAACTTGTGTTTGCACATCGATAATGAGTGACTGTGAGTGGGAAACAAAGAAAACTCCATGTTGGGAGGTACCGTAGGAATTCCGTTACGCTGGCGTTAACCACTGGCATTAGTGCTTGCCATTATGCTGGACAGAAAGTGCTATCAATCTTTCAAGCAAGATATACACAGAGTTTTCTATGTGCTGCTCTGCTTTGCTGCGGCATTCTGAGATCTGCTGGAGGCTTTCTATAGATCCCAGAGGAGGGCTGCGATGGTGTCAGAGGATTTTCTGTGCTGGGGAGGACAGTGGTTGCTGTTCACTGTTGGCGTAAAGCATTCCCTGTACAGTGATGCTCCTCCTGCACAAATGAGCAAGCTGGAGAGACAGGACCGCATTGCTGAGGTGGGAGCCTTTGGAAGAGCAATCCTCATCTTTACACCTACCTGTAGCTTTTGTCATTTCAAGTCATTCATTTACAGCAAGAAGGGAGAACAACCCATGGGGGATCCAGCCCAGGCTTTACCTAATGCTCTTTCCATAAGAGCTATGTGTGAGCCTTCAGTGAGACCCCAGCTTGAGTTTAAGAGCCTCCCAAAGCAACCTTTGGCCAAGTATGAAGTGCCAAAGAGGGCTGGCAGCTGCCTCGGTTCCTCCTGCAAACACCACAGATGGGCTGTGGGCTGAGGTGGGAGCTGCGACCACCCAGATTGTACCTAATAGCTTTGATCCCTTAAATCCACCTGGACATAGAATCCTGGAATAGTTTATGTTGGAAAGCACCTTAAAGCTCATCCAGTTCCAACCCCCTACCATAGGCAGGGACTCCATGTCCAGCATCTTCATTCAAAGTGATAAATGGTACAAAACCTTCACGCCACGAGCAGCAGGCGATGCCCTTTGTGTGCACCAACAGAAAGAGAAGCACATGGGCTGTCCCTGAGCCCTGTGAGCCACACCATGCGTGCTCCCGGGGGCTTTTCCACAGCCGGAGTGACCCTTACTAGCTACTAAATGAAAAGAGATGGGCAGCTCACCCCAAGCCCCACAGGTCTTGCCAAGGCCTCGTCCCTTGGAAGACCTATTAAAATAGCTCCTGGGCACTTGCCAAGCACACAAGCCCAGCTGGAACAGTCTGTTCAGCAACCCTGTTGCAAGGTCATCTCTTTTGGAGATCAAAACAGCCACTGTTTGACCTGTGAATGTGAAACGCTGCTGCTGAGGGTGCTGGAGCTTTGGGAACTGTCTCCCTCTTGCTGCTCCCGGCCACATCACTGCTCTCAGATCCATGCTCTTCTTCCATGGTCAAATGAAGGAAACCTTGGCACGGAGAAGCCCAACCACTGCCATGCTTCTGGCTTTGCTGCAGCACTTTCACAGCCTGTACAAGGCTCCTGCTTTTGTCATCCTAGTGCCTTGCTTCACCTTCCTTTTCAATTTCTTTCCCCTTCAGAGTCTCTCCCATCACTCTTTGGGGAATCTGAGACCAAAGAATCCCAGAATCCCAGCCTGGTTTGTGTTGGAAGAGGCCTTAAATCTCATCCAGCTCCAGCCCCTGCCACGGGCAGGGACACCTTCCACTAGAGCAGCTTGCTCCAAGCCCCTGTGTCCAACGTGGCCTTGAACACTGCCAGGGATGGGGCAGCCACAGCTTCTCTGGGCACCCTGTGCCAGCGCCTCAGCACCCTCACAGGGAAGAGCTTCTGCCTAAGAGCTCATCTCAGTCTCTCCTCTGGCAGGTTAAAGCCATTCCCCTTGGCCTGTGCAGAAAGGATGCAAAATGGAAATATATGAGTGAGGCAATAACCCTGGAAAGTCCTGGGAGGTGCTGAATGCTTGCAAATCCCACTCATTTCCCTAAGATAAACACCCTCACTTCCCTGTAGCACAGGATCATAGCTAAGTGAGAAAAAAAACCCTAAATACTAACATTCAAAAGCACTTAACTACAAGCTTCTTGCTATTAAAGTTGATTCACTTTTTACAACCGGTGCTTCACAAGTGCATTGTAGGATAAGGGCACAAGTTGAATTTTGAATAACGTTTAAAGCAGCCCAGAACCATAAAAACACAGCAAACAAAGCTTTGGGCTCGGCAGCAACCACCGAAGCTCACCTCCTCTCCCAGGGGTAGCAAACACAGTGCACTCCACTACTTCCATGGCCCTGAGTACTCCCCAATGGCAGGGTGACCATTCCCAAACTCATCAGCTCCTGGCCTTTCTGCTCTCACCCCAAGGAAGTCACCAGGAAACCCACCACTGTTGAGGACAACCCTCAAGCACGTACTTCAGCTTAGCACATACTTCCTTAATGGAAATGCTTTCTTGGATCAGGCTGATAGCCCCTCAAGGCACATCATCAGTTATTCGTTAGGCAAGAAGGCGCACAGTTGTGAGAGATAAAGATGATGATTGCACCACACAGCATGGGAAGAAATGGGCATGAGAATTGATTTTACCCTTTGGAGGAATAGTTTATGGAGGGAGGCTGCTCACTTTGTGGGTTTTCCCAGCTATAGAGGGCAATAAGCAAAGGAGATCATCCAGGAGCATCATCCCCTTTGCTTGGGCATGGCCCTGCAAGCAATGGCAGTGCTGGGGAGCAACCAGCTGGCTCCAGCCTTCCCCTTGGGTTGTACTTATTACTGAATCCTACAGAACCCAAATATCTGGGAATTTTATTGGAAAAGACTGGTTCTACCTCAGGCAGGATTTACTGGTCATGACTGCATTAAGAAGATGCAATGCTCTGGGGGAAGTATGGAAAAGAAACTCCTGCTTCAACCCATGTTCCTTCGCTGATATATTGTATTATTGTTAATGCTGTTGTAGAGCTGTCTCCCCACATACATCAGGAAAATGAAGAAGGAGCCCACACTGTGCTTGCAGCCACCTTCCCAGAGGAGCATGCTCTGCTGGAGGGTTCAATGGGAATGGGGTGATGTGGGGATCACAAGCATCTACTGCTCTGACATCTTTTGAGCCATTCAACTGGGAAAAAACCCCTACCCATAACCCCCCAAAACACCCCAATCTTTATCCAACTGCTCTGAAAACAGGTTTGAGAGATGCCACATAATACAACCCTTTTTAGCTGTTTCTGCCCTGGAGCCATGCATTAATACAGCTGAGGCTAAACTGGATTGAGGGACTTTTAAATGGGTGCACTGGATGATGCAGAAGGCTATCAAAAACTGAAATAAAGAGGGCAAAAAAAGCACTCTGAAAAGAAGAAAAGGAAACACTCAACACAAAACTGGAAAGATTCCATGAGGTCAGGGTGAACGCACAAAACCTCCCACTGGAAATGTGATTAAGAATAGCATCTTATCTCCTACAGCATAGGAAGTACACCGATTAATAACGATACACTGACGGGTAACAAACTCCCAAACCTTAGAATATTGCCATTTAATCATGGGGGCTTTTTAGACGGAGGGAAAAGGGAGGTAGGGAGGGCAGAGAACTCTCTATTTCCAACTCACCCTTTAAAAACCTCCTGACTCTGTACATCTATAGAGCCTTACTGACTGCTTACTAATGGTTACTGGGCGCTAAGAGCATCTTGGAGTTGCAAAAGGGCATTGTAGCTGTAAGTAAGAAGTAAGAGTGTGTCCATACACTTACATAGACTTACACAGAACATGCTTTTGAGGCTGCATGTAGAAACTGTGACTCCATGTATAGAGCTGTGGGGTTTCTACCAGTAAACCTCAAGCCAGAAATAAAGCCTGTTGTAATTCAGGGGTATGAAACCTTTCTTCACGTGTCCAAATCAAATTAAACCAAGGGAGATTAGTTTTTTGTGAGCTGCTTTTAAATTCAGTTCTTTCAAATATCCATTAAACCTTTTGAAAATTAAATGAATTTTGTTTTTAATGTAATGTGCAATTATGAAGATCTGAAGCAAAGCACATGGTCTCCAAAGCACGTGTGTTTTCCTAACTATGCAAGTTGGTCTAATGAAAGATATTATCTCTCCCTGCAAACCTTGCCTAGCTTCAGTTTTCCTGGCTGAATAAAGATAACAGGTAAAGTTTAATGATTAACTTTCATGTTCTCTCTTCTCACCTTTTTATCAGGCTTTTCCTGGCCGCTGGCATTCCTGCCTTGCTGCAAAACATGGGCTGCAGGTCTGGGGGTTCTCTGCCTCCATGCACCTCCTCTGATACATCACCACCTTGACAGCCTCTGGACATGAATGATGCTGGAACAGCCCAAAGCTCGTCCAAGAAGATCTCAGATCACAGAATCCCAGCCTGGTTTGTGTTGGGAGGGAACTTAAAGCTCACCCAGCTCCAACCCCTGCCACAGGCAGGGACACCTCCCACTAGAGCAGCTTGCTCCAAGCCCCTGTGTCCAACCTGGCCTTGAACACTGCCAGGGATGGGGCAGCCACAGCTTCTCTGGGCACCCTGTGCCAGCGCCTCAGCACCCTCACAGGGAAGAGCTTCTGCCTAAGAGCTCATCTCAGTCTCCCCTCTGGCAGGTTCAAGCCATTCCCCTTGGCCTGTCCCTACAGGCCCTTGTCCCAAGCCCCTCTCCAGGTTTCCTGTAGCCCCTTTAGGCACTGGAGATGCTTTAAGGTCTCCTCAGACCCTGCCTCCTCCAGGCTGAACAAACCCAGAGCATACAACACTAGAGACATGGTTACTTTTGCTACAGTGGAAGTAACCTCTGAATATGAACAGAGGTGGAAGCAGCAGTGCCTGCAGATGCTCCACCTCACCTCCCTGGTCTTCTCAAGGGGTTTTGGAAGGTTGAAAGGAACCCTTCCAGAGCTTTCCAGCTGTTCTTGAGCCCTGGATGAATAACACACACTAGAAAAGGAAAGAACATACTTAACACTTGTTCTCAACCCTGACCCCAGAAGCATTCTCCTCTGATAATCCACAGCCACACATTTCACATCTTAGACTAAGACAGCAGACCAAGCAACACCAACTGAACACCGTCACTAGCTTTTTGATACCAGAAATGCCTCTGCTCACCCCGAGACACCAAATGTATGAGCACAAGTGATGACCAGCCTGTTGAAGGTTTCTGCCTGTGTTTTTACTGGGTGTCCAGGCTGGGCTCGAGTCATGGTTGGGTTAAACTCATGTAGGTTTGCAAATCCTACCCTTGTAGCTGCTTCATCTCCACCTCTCCCACACCAGCTGGAGGGCACTCAGCCCAGTCAGCTGCACGCAAGAGCCTTCTGGTTTATGGAAACCACGCTCAGTGTCCAAATATTGCACAGTTCCTTGAATAATAAGAGATTAGAACTCCCCTAATTTATCATCAGTGTTTGAAATAGCACTGCTGCCCCTCACAAACCATGATAGATGAAAAACTTACCTTAAAACAAAGCTATTTGAGCTAAATTGAGAGAAATCTTTGCTAATCTGCTACTTCTTCGAGCAAAGCAAATACGCACACCCTGTGTTTCGTACTACAACAAAAATGAACATTGGCAGCGCAAGCAAAATCATCTACAAATACAAATCAACCTTTTCTCCTTGCGAGCCAGAGTAGCCCAAGGGATAATGGGATAACGGCACGATCACGCTGCTGATGTATTTATACAGCACAGTTCGTCTTCATTAATCTAGATAACGCCCTGGCAGATTCTTACTTCTCAGTCCAAGAACAACAAGCTATTCCTATGCTACAGCAGTTCAACACCAACCTCTCCCCAGTCACATAGGGCCCCATGGAGGTCTCCGATCACCACCCTGTTGCCTGTTTCCTACCCTCCCACTGCTTTGGGAAGGGGCTGAAGTGCTGCAGCCCCAGCTTGTCCTGGCTCCAGACTGCGCTCCAGCAGCCCCCAAAGTTCACCACATCCATCTGGTCACAATGTAGAGCATGAACGACCTTACCAAAGCATTGGGCTGCCCTGCCCTTGCCTTTCCCAGCTCTGATGCATGGCTTTTCTTATAGGGGCACCCTCAGCACTGCAACATGAGCTGAAGGAGGGTGCTGAAATCATAAAATCCTAGAATGGTTTGGGTTGGAAGAGACCTTAAAGACCACGTAGTTCCAATCCCCCTGCCATAGGAGTAAAGTACTCCTTCAAGGATCCGTATTTTCTAGCTGTTTTTCATGAGCTGGTATTTTGGCCAGGAATCATCATATTTTAGGTGCCTATTTTCTTGGGCATGCAAAGGATAGCTACAGTGGAACTCCAATGGCTGGTGGGAGGCATTTGCTACAGACACCCTCAGCACATCAAGAGACAAATAAAATCCAAATTGTAGAGAAAGTGACTGCTCTTGAAACCACGTTAACAGTAATGGGTGAAAATGTCTTCATTTTTATGTCTCTTCAATATCACAGAAAGGAAAATCAGTGCTGACGTAGGTAAGCGCAGGCCATAGGTTTATCTAATAATGTATACTGAAAAGAGTGAAGAACAATTCAGATTTGCCTACAGTTATAAAGCTGTAAATCACACTGGATGGTATCACTGCAGTAAGCTGTTTACCCCTAGTGGTTTTCTCTATTTTATCAGTTCCACAAACCCCATCACCTATCAACCTCAAACCTGAAGTTGTGTACCCTACAGTTATTCTCAATTAATGACCATTTTAGCTCTAAAACTGTGCCACAAACCCACTGAGGAGTGAGGTATGCCAGAATGAAGCAATCAGATTTCATTTCTTTCTTGGGAATGAGGTAGGAAAGGGAAAGGGAGAGACTTGCACTGAAGTTTCAGAAAGCTGACAAAGTTTCTTGCCTTGCAGTAGAAAGCAGTTACAAAGAGGGATGCTGGCACATCAAACCCCTGCCTACTTGTTTATACGCTTGGTTCCATCATACAGATTACACAGCATATCATAGAATCATAGAAAAGAATATCAAATAGATAGAATATCAAAACAGAATAGAGTATCAAATAGATAGAATATCAAATGAACCAAGTACACTGAGAAAACTGCCTGGGATCTTGAAGAGTAAAACTCCTGCAGCAACACCGATCCCACACAGAGCCTGTGTCCCAGGGGATCCCACAGCCTCTCGTGCATTAGATACCACTGACATGAAACCACCCCGCTGGCTCTAATCAAGAAGTACAGGCTATGTGGCAGAGAGGTGAAGTAAGACAGGATTCTTATCAAGAAACCCAGTTAAATGAGCATTTTAATTTCACACACAAATATGTCTGCGTTTTCATGGTTCATTCCACAAATACCCAAGAGGTAAACTGTGCAGTACTCAGTGTAATCTATTCCTCTAATTAATGCCTTTGATAGCACAAAGAAAACTCAATATTGTTAAAGAATCCATAACATTTGGCCAGCTGACTTCCCTAAGAACATAGAGGTGGGTTCATAAGTAAGACCCAACCTCCTTTCCGTTTCGTGGCAATACTTTCAGCAAGACTTTTCCCAAATCTCTCCTTCATTCTCAGTCCAACAAATGGGTCAGATTCCTTGTCCTGTCCTCTCTCTGCAAGCAGACAAATCCTGTGCCTATTTGTTTCCCTGAAATCCTCTTCCTTCAGAAGGCAAAAGAGATTCTTCTGCAGAAACCTGTGAGAAGTTGCTCTCAACAGAGAGGTGACCTGCAAGAAGGACAAAGCTCAGTCATAGGGTCTGGAAATGGTTTCCTGAGTTTTCTGAAACAAGCTATTTCGTTGCTCCTTGGAAGAAGCAGACCTTGAGAAAGGTGCTGATCCCTCTCAATGCCTTGTTCAAGGTCTAGCCAAGTGACATTGATGGGTTTCAAGGTATTTTTGTTTATTGTTTTGCATGTAATGCAAGGGTCACCATTCTTGAAGGACTCCTCTTCAAGCTCTCACTGAATGAACACGATGGATCTTCTGTAACAAACCATGCTGCTGTGCTCTCCAGGGGCCTTGCAGGAAGCATTGAAGGGGACGCTGCACAGACACCCACAACAGAAACACATCACCCTCTTCTGCCTCCTTCCTTTGGACTGAGCTGGTGAACCACCAAATGCTGCCAGCATTTGGTCCAGAGACTGCACCAGGATCCCTTGCCCTCTGCCTGAAGAATTCTGCTGACTTGAGGCTCCTTCACTGTTTCTGCCCCTCTTGGGCACATAAACAAGAAACCAGTTGCTGCTTCCTCGCGATTCACATGAGGAGTCAATGGGTTCAGTGTGGGGATCATTCAAACCAGCTGTGGCCAGTGAAAAGAATCCATTCTTCATTCCTGCAACCAGGCTTGCTAGAAAGTAGGGAGCAAATGTTCCACCCAAAATAGTTTTGGTCTGAGCACAAGAGAAGCTCTTGGCAACAACAATGTCAAAAGAAAGAATGTCTCAGCATCAGGCTCAGATGCCTTGCAAATGTATTTTGTATCCTCTACCCCAAACTGTATTTCTTACTGCCTGTAACAGACTACATGCTTTAACTGGCTCTGGCAGATTGCCGAGTGTCTTTATTTTGGCTAGTAGAGAGCTCCCTTCCATACGGGCCCTATCTAGGATGTAAAGCAGGTCTACTGGGATGGAGAGCCCAACTCCAGCTGAACACCAGGCCACAGTGGCCTTCCACAGCGAAACCAGTTTGTGCAGGAATGTTGGGCAAAGGGTGCAAATCAGGCAGCGTCTTGGCTGCTTACCTTTCTATGGAGCCATCTGGCCAGGCAGGGCTGCGGGTGTACTCCCACATGTCCCAACACCACGTGTGCATCTGCTGGGTGTGCTCTCACAGAATCCTAGAACAGTTTGGGTTGGAAGGGACCTCAAAGATCATCTGGTTCCACCCCCTTGCCATGGGCTGCCGCTAGACCAGGTTGCTCCAAGCCCTGTCCAACTTGGCCTTGAAATGGTCCTACCCAGCAGGACATTAGCTGGGCTCCAGGATGCTCCTGCCCAGCATCCTGGTCCACCCTGGACTGATGGTGAAAAGCAGGCTCTGGGCAAATATTCCTCTATGTTAGACGCTCCCATCACCATCCTTCCATGCACCCAATTTTACCAATGCAAGGACTCTCCAATAGTACTGCAACAAATGATGCTTTTCTCCAAGAACTGTGAACCACCACAGTGACCAGATATGAATGGGTAGGCCTTTGCAATCCATTTTAATCTACGACAAAGGCAGAAGGTGCTGCTGTTACTAGGGATGCAAAGGTAGAGTAGGAGACATGAAGACTTCCCACTGGATGAGTGACCAGGCCTGATCCAAGCGTTTCCTCTGGGATGACTGGCAAGAGCAATTAATCCTGATGTGGTGCATATGTTCTGAATTTTGTGTACTTCAGAAACGAAACCAGAAAAAAAAGTTATTGTGCTTCGCTGTGAAGTACCAAAAGCACTGAACTGTGATGCATTAACATGGCATTGTCTTCTGGACCCTCGCCCAGCTCAAGGCTGACAGGAGGAGCTGTCACACAGGCATTGGGAAGTGCCAATATTCTTTCCTCACACACCCAGGTACTTTTGCACAGCACAATAACGCATGTGAACGTCTCCATCCTCTTCCTACAGTTACCAGTGCAGGATGAGCTAAGGACAATACCCATTAGCAAAAGATACAAGAGAGGATAACAACTAAGATAAAAAAAGATTTGCATATATTAGTGCCACAATATAAAGGAAAAGATAAACCCCTGCAAGCAGAGTTTCTAATTTGGACTTAATCTCACTGGGTGTAGCTGTGCTGGCTCTGGCTGCCTCCCTGTCTCAGTCCTGGTCTCTTTTCCATTGGTCAGGATGAGCCTTTTCCCAAATCACAACAGCTGGCTGGAGCAAGCCTCCACCTCCTCTTTCTCACTACAACTTTCCCTTGGAGCATGATGACTTTTAAATCCTCCCAGGCTCAAAGCCCAGTAAGCAGTAAAGCCCAGCACAGAGCGATATTTATTTCTCATAACTTTTTTTCTTCATAGAAAAATCCAATAGAAAAACAACCTCTGCTGTATTTGTCATAGCCAGGGGTGCATTTGAGGCTCTTACAAAGTAAGTATGCTGCACACAGCGGTGCTTAATGCAGCGTGCCTGCTTCTTAACCAACTTAAAGGAAGAGCCTGCCCTAAGCCAAAGCTCTTATCTTCTTTCAGCTGTAGTAAAGAATGACTTAAAAATCTTTTGGGGAGATGGAAACTTTGGTATGGACAAAGAACTCAAATGAACAGCCTCAATGGCTGCAGAGTGGTTTCCTTAATTAGAAAGTTGGCTGCGTTCATAAGGAGGAGGAAAACAATGCTGCAGACAGCCAAAGCAAAGAGCAAGTAATAACTGTAGCGCATGCAGCTCTGGAGGAAACAGCAACTGGCTCTATCAGCCCCCCAGATCCTCCACAATCGCTTGTAAGTATTAGGCTGCAAATCAAGTGTGGTCTTGCTGCTGAATCAGAGCAGTACAAGCTTGTAAATATGACTTGGCCTTAATTAATTCATTTTGACAAGGCTCAAAACACTCTCCAGGCGATTTAAGACACCGTAAAAAATCAAGGAACTGACAGTTTGTGACCTCAAGATGTCAAATATAGAACTGCTGTCTGGTTTTGACAAGCTGTCACTCTATCTCCCAGAAACCTCTGATACAGCTGAGCATTTAACATCATGGGCTGCAGCTACACAACATGGTCCGTGAGAGCATCAGTTAATCCCGAGAATGTGGCTGCCCCATCGCTGGCAGTGTTCAAGGCCAGGTTGGACACAGGGGCTTGGAGCAAGCTGCTCTAGTGGAAGGTGTCCCTGCCCGTGGCAGGGGTTGGAGCTGGATGAGCTTTGAGGTCCCTTCCAACCCAAACCATTCTATGATTCTGTGATTTAACAGCATCCAAGAATCCCCATCAATACAGCAGCAGTGCTGTTCTCAGCCCCCCTGCCCTGCTCTGGCACCTGGGAGAACAGAGACATCTGTGTGACCAACTGTAAGGAAGCCTTGGAAACCATCACCTTGACACTCACTTGCTGTCCAGGTTTGACAACTGTTCTCATGGAGAGCCTGTGTGCTGCTGTAGAACTAGCAAGCTACATGGCAAACAGAAAACACCAACCAGGAAGGCTGTGCTTTCTTAAACAGCAGACCAAATCCCATCCTGAAAGCATAACCTCTAAGAAGAGATACTCAGCCTGTGCACTTCTCTCAAGCCAGAACATCACAGAATCAAGGAAGGGTTTGTGTTGGAAGGGACCTTAAAGCTTATCCAGTTCCAACCCCCTGCCATAGGCAGGGACACTTTCCACTAGAGCAGGCTGCTCCACCCCAACATCCTGACAGAGAGATGATAACTGTACAGAAAGGTGAAGAAAGCAACAGGTAAACAACAGCTTTCCCCCATGCTGGTTGTGTGCAGGCCTGTCAATCCAGGCAGCACCTGATGCCTGTGATCAGAAAGAAGCTGATACCTGTTTGTGCCAAGCTGATTGAGCATCCCAGTATGGAAATTCAAGCAGCCGATGCCGAAACAGCATTCCCAGGGGAGAGCCAGCTATGCCATGCATCTGGGGAGACCAGGAAGGCAGCAAGAGAAAACGCCTCCTGGCTGCAGCAGCTAACCAGCATAGCCTCTGGTGTGCACAAGACTCACCAAGGAGAAACATGGGTCATGGACCGTTTCCAGTGGTGCACCTGAGATGCATTTACTGTATCAGAACATGAAGCCGTGGCCTCCCAGGGCTGCACACGCTGCTCGCTGTGATGGGCTGCCATGCTGTGTGACTGAGCAGAGGGTGTTCGTCTTCTTCTGCTTCAAACCAGCTGCCAGAATGAAATGAAGCACGGGTGTCTGACATTAGGGAGGCTCAGGAGCATGGCTCCAAGTGACTGGAGAGGGATGGCAGCAGCAAGGCTGAGTTTTTGGAGCGTGGTTCCAAAAAGCAAACCTCAGAAGACACACTCACAGCCCTATTCCATTCAGGAGATGAAAAAGCATCATCCCAAAGTGGACACGGAAGTGTGCAGCCCCAAACACCTCTACAACAGGCGTATTGTCATCACCCCAGGAGACCTGCAAGGTTACCTTACAGCTGACACCCAGGAGCTCCGTGTGGCTTGATACAAAGCAGCAAAGCACAGGTTACACACTGTTTGCAAGACAATTAATCTTGAAAGAAGTGGAGTGAAATCCTGGATCTGGGAATCAGGTTCTTCTAAAACCCCACAATCTAAACTCGCTCTTTTGCCAAACTGTGATTGAAAATCACCGCTCAGACCCCAAGGGTTCACAACCCACTTCCCAAACACGGCACTGCGGTATTTGGATGGAGTCAGAGCATTTCTAACACTATGAAGGGTAGAAGCTAGAGGCAAACAAAGCAAGCACGTAACTACACTGACTTGAGAGGAGGAGAGCACTGAAAATCCAAAGCACAAACGTTTTGTGACTGTTACCAGCAGTGTCCTTACCAAGCGTGGAATGCTTTCCTAGAAACCGGCTACCTTTAGGACACCGGCTGTCCTGCTGTGGTATGTTGGTTGGCTCACTGTTGCTGATTCCAATATTTTCCCCTTTCTTCTGCTCTCCTACCTCCTTCCTTCCTCTCCCACTTCTCCAGATGTGTTTGCACTGAAGGAAAGCTGTCCCCTTTGACTCTACAGGGCAGCTTCCAGCTCTGCCTATGCTCAGCAGTGCTTGCAGCCCAGCATTTCTTAGCCTGTACTTCTTGTTCAGTACCTCGGTGCTTTGGCTACATGCCTTATGAGAGGATTAAGCAAACAAATAGGTAAGAGGCATTTTAACTCAGTGTGCTTAATAACTTCCCAGAGTGGGAGTAAAGGAAATTGGAGATTCCCCAGGAAATTGTCCCCTTATGCAGAGTACGGCCAGATTCTCCCCATGAGATTGCGGAGAGGAATCATGCGTTCTTGGCACCTTGGCACAGGCAATCCATGACCAACCCACAAAACCACCACAGCAAGACAGGAATTGCATTGCGAACTGCTTATCTTCCCGAGTCCAGCTGCTGCCCCAGAGCCTGAGAGACTCTTTCAGAAGGAGTTAAAGCAGCATTCTTCCTTACTGGCATCTAACGCCTCTTCCTTCCTGGAGCAAGAGCAGCTCGCTGTTCCCCTGGGAGAATGGTGGAGCACCTCCTTTGGCTCTCACTAAGTGCTCTGCAACTTCCCGTACCATAAACTGGTTGCGTAACATGAATCTGCTCTGTGCAAAACCTCTCGAGCACTGAGCTTCAGAGGAGCCAATGTTGTTTCTCCCCATCCTTCTGTGAGATCTGCTTTCCATATGTCTCTGCTGATGCGCTTGCCTTCTTCACGACTGTGAAAGACCAGTCTTCCCCTCCACTGATCCTCTCCCTGCCTCAGCCCCCCTGCCAGCTGCAATGGATGGGTAATAAATAATCAGGTTTGCTTTCTCAGCACCTCTCTTTCCTAGCAAAGATGTAACTCCGTGGCTACATGTTGTCTCCAACCTCTGCTTGGTCAGTTGCACCTCTGTATCGAAGACAGAAGCCATGGTAGGATGGGAATTCCCTTTGTATTTCCTGGGCCTAAACTCATCTATTACCATGAAACAACTACCAAGACAGAAAAGCTCAGTTTCAGAACTAAGCTACAAGTCATATTTACTACCAAATTCCCAAACTCCCTCTTTACCATGTATCGCATTAGAAGAACAAAACAGTTGAGTGCATCTGCTCTGGATTTCTCTTACAAACCTCTCACAGCTGCAAATATTTTACAGCATGATTTTTACTTGGCAAAGCACCTGCTTTTCGCCCCAAGCACTATCTTCCCTCTGACAAATATCTTTTTGAGGTCTGGAACTTTATATTATTGAGCCATGAACAAATTCATTATCTCCAGACACTCTAGTCATGTCAATATTGCATGATTGCCATTTCTTTTTCTCCTCCTCAAGCTGCTGCCATGATCCACATTGCCACTACCTTTAACAAGTGACCTCCATCACTTTATGTAGCCCATAAAGCAATTAATCTTTAAATTATCCCAAAATATAGATAGACAGATGATATCTGACGTCTTCTGTGACTTCAAACCTCCCTATAAAACAGCCAGCTCTGCCCTTCCCACAGGACCCTATTCCTCCACCTCCAGGGAAGAGCCATTAGTCCTTGGCCACTATTCATGCTTTTGCATTGGAGCAGCCAAGTGAACACCTTCCCTCCTGCTCTGCAGGTCTTGCAAATCCAGCTCTGCTGCCGTTGCAACATGGTCCCCCTCCAGCTGCTGCAGCATGTCCCATCCCATCCCTTTGCCTAAAGTCCTTTTCTCCAGGGCACCTGGAGACTCTCCCATGACTTTCCATCACTTCCAGGTAGAAGTCCCCCCCTCTTTCATTCTCAGAGATGAAAAAGCCTTGGCTTATTTCCCTTTCTGCTTTAATCACTTCTAACTGAGGCACTTTTTCTGTTTCAGGAGACCTGTATGCTCTTTCCAGCCACCTTCCAGCTCTCTGAACACTTTCAGATTTCACGTTAATGCTCCAGACTGTGTGGAGGTCATGGAATAAAAGGGAATGGAATGGTTTGTGTTGGAAGGGACCTTAAAGCTCACCCAGTTCCAACCCCTGCCACGGGCAGGGACACCTTCCACTAGAGCAGCTTGCTCCAAGCCCCTGTGTCCAACCTGGCCTTGAACACTGCCAGCGATGGGGCAGCCACAGCTTCTCTGGGCACCCTGTGCCAGTGTCTCACCACCTCTTCTACATCAGAGCACAGTGGGCCCATATCTATGGATAATTTCCATTTTCTGAGTTATTACTTTTCTAAGGAGCATCTCAGTGAGCTATTCAGAGCAGCTCATTGATAGAGCAGAGCCCAGCCTGACACACCACAGTTTAAGGCTGAGTAAAGGAAAAATGTTGTAAGTTGCCTAATCAGAACAAGAAGGGGAATATAATGATTTCACATAAAACTGAAACATCAGGAATGAAGAAAATAGAAACATTCAACACCACATGCAGAAGGAAACCACTTCGAAATGGCAAACCTCCAAACCAGAACAATAGTTCTTAACACACAGCCAGGACTGCAACTCAAAACCAGGCTGACCATGAAAAACTAGCAGAAAACTAAGCAGTCAACATCAATGCCGATCAGGAATACATTTAAAAGCAGTTTGAGCTTTAATAATTCAAGAGGATTTAATTTGCTGGTAGTAATAAAGGTGGATTTTCTCCCTTTTTTTTCCAAAGCATGACGTGGATGGATATCCTATCTCTGTAAAGTATACCCCAATTGGTAGCAAGTGCCGGGCATGGCTCCAAACACACACAAGATCTAACATCTGAAACCAAGCAGCGCTCATGGTGTTTGCTTTACCCCTAAGCCCTCCATTAGATTTTTCCTTCAGATATTTCCAGTTGCAAACTTGCAAGTGTTTGGTGGAATCCCTTTATAGGGCTTGCTTCAGCCTGTTAATAACAGTCCCAGTGATAATGACCCAACTCGTGACCCTACAGAGGGAAAACAGCACTTCATGAAATATTGATACACACTTGGAGATTCGACAATTACCTCCAGAGCTCCTCGGTAAAATCTGAAAGCAAATAAGTAGCAAACATTGCCTGTACTCGTTAAAATACTGAGACCCAGAAAGAAACCCACTCATTATCCATTTGACAAATACAACCTATTATTTTTAATAATGCACAGGCATTTAACGCATGATATTTACAGCTTCTCCTGCTTAAAGAAACCATTGGGTTTGGAGATCTGATTTTAAGAAGTGTAATAAAAGTAAGCTATGTGGAGGTGGGTGCTTTTGCAGGAGAGGGTAAAATCCTTCTTCTACTGAAGTCAATGACAAAACTACTATTTTCGTGATGGAAGCAAAACTGCTCTGTTTTGGAAGCTGCTTGTCCAGAAAGATATTCCCCCAAAATTAGAAATATGAATTTAATTGGCCATTCTCATGCAAGCTTCAGAAGCAGAAAACCAGAGTGAAAAAGAGCATGGGGCTGCTAGTCCACAAGATACATCATAGAATCCCAGACTAGTTTGGGTTGGAAGAGACCTTAAAGCTCATTGAGTTCCAACCCTCTGCTATGGGCAGAGACACCTTCCACTAGAGCAGGTTGCTTTAAGCACCGTCCAACCTGGTCTTGAACACTGCCAGGGATGGGGCAGCCGTATATATCTCTGTATCTTGCTTATCATACACTAGTGAGATGATACACCAGCTCTCATCTCTGGCCAAAGCACAGCATGGGAGATGTTGCACTGCTACTCAAGAGCTTTTAGGATAAGAGAAAACACAGAGAACACCTTCCCCTGCTGAATAAATATGAACCATAAGGGGAAATCTTTCAATGCAGAGCATGACAGGTTGCTTGGCATTGAATTACATTGCAATCATGGGTGTTATTACAGTAATTCTGGTTTCTGGACCTTTTAGACCTGACTGTGGATGAAAGAGAACCACACCAGCTGCAAACAAAAATGAAATGGAAATGTAAGATTCTTAAGCCAAAATGTTTCAGCTGTAAGATAACAACGTCCAGTCTTATGCAGGTCCACTCAACAGGAGCAGGAATTCTAAGATCTGAAAGCTGGGGATCAAGAGGAATTGTGACTGCTGGCAAGGTGGGATAGATGGAGCTACATTTTGGCTTTCCTGATTACTTCAGTGATCCAACAGAATGGTCTAGATACTGAGAAGCTCTCTGCTGCCCACACTGAATACACTCTTTTATCTCTCATAATAAATACTAATCAGGATTCCTTTTATTGACAAAGCAAAATGCATGCACTTGCATGAACTACTGTGCTTTCTGAATATTCGTTTTAAACTTTATAATAAGGCATTCAGAGGAAGGCAGAGAACACAGCAAATGACTGCATGTGACATTTCCATTGCTGCTTTTATTCACTCTGCGGGTGACAGACTCCAGTAAGAGGCTGGTCCATCATAATCAAAGGCTGATAATCTATAAAGGGAGCAAAGGAGTGTGTAGGAGGCAGCTTGAAACCGCTCAGGGATTTGCAGTGTTAGAACAAGCGTCAGAAAACGTGTTAGGGTTAAGAAGACCAGCGAGGAAGTCAAGGGGGCATCAGCAGGTTCCTGCATCCCACCACCCTATGACTCCCAGTGCGGCTCCTTGGCATGGAGGGAACCCACCCATAGACACCGCCTTCACAGCTGGAAAGTATTTCAATTTTTATCAGGTTTATCCTCTTTTTCTACCTTTTTTTTTTCATTGAGAGTATGTCCCAAGTCATTTCTTATCATTGGGTTTGCTGTCTAAGCAAAGTCCTGTTTACTTATTTACTTGCCAAGTCACTACAACCACTTAGGAAATAATATTCCTTGATAATCAAAACAAGTCACTATTGGCACACACTGAAGACTCTGCAGAAGTACTGATCCAAACAGCTAATGGTAGATACATTGATTATATTTTTGAGAGTTTTTCTCCCCATTTTCATGTGTATATATATCTACATATACAGATCAATCACGAGAATGCCATCTTGGTTATGGATACTAGTATTTACCAAGAATCTCCACTGGCTCCAACTGTTCAGGTAAGCCCTACTGGTTTCCTTCTTACAGTGACAACCTGCATATCTCCAATTACAGAGACTAAACCACCCTACCACTTTTGGGAACTGCAGGAAGAGCACTGTACTAGCACTCTTCTCCCAGCCCCTTCTTGGCTTCTCTGCTTCCATGTGCAAGATGCATCAAGAGGCCCGTTGCCTTCGGCCACCCTATGTCTGGTGGTTGAGATGCACCACTCCTAGGGCCTAGGGTGCTCCCAGGAGGGATACCATAGGAGGGAATGGACCACAGGCCTCTACCACTGACCCCAGTGCTGGCACTGGTTGTTCAAATGGGGAGCACCCTGCTCATGCAGCTGGCAGTGGGGTCTGCAGACACTCCTTGCAAACACAAAATGAAATCTATGCCTGGTGAAGCTTTTCCCAACTACCTGAGATCAGGAACGCCTTCCACCTGGAAAGGGACATAGGGTGGCCCCACACAGGCGGTGTTACGTTGTGCCATGGGACCCACGTTTAAGCCGATTGTGGCCTTGACACCCTTTACACTGGGGGAGAGGGTGGAGGAAGGAAAGCCAGGCACTAATCCTCTCCATCTGCTCTGGAGCAGCTAATTGGATTGTGAGTGCAGAAGGCAAGGCCATGGACACAGTGGTGACAGTCACACCGGCCAGAAACAAGCACTCAGAAACCTCCTATTTGGCTAAACATATCTGCTGTAGTGCACAGGGTGAGGGTCCCACCATGCTGCCAAACACTGCTCTGCCCAAACCCTTCCTGAGACCTCTACTGCAGAGGTGGAACTAAACACTGGAAAAATAACACACGTAAATCCCATCCCTAGAAATTACATTTCCTCTTTAACAAAACACTAGAAAGAGCAGACAGAAGAGATAAAAACTGAGTTTTCGCTACCTAAAGCCAGCGGAATGCTGGTAACATCAGGTTTTATTTAGGTGCCAAAGTCAGAAGCTCGTCTGGCACTTGCTACATATAAACCTCACTAATATACGTCCTGCGTCTGCAACATTTATTCTACATCAGCGGCTTAATGATGTTGGTCTTGTGCTTTTTAAGGATTCAGCTCAGCACCTACTTGGCTTTTAAAAATAACAGACAATTCAGTTGTGCAACGTTTCCATTAAACTGCTCGGGAGCGTAATGCTATGAGAAAGACAAGGAGAAGAAACATAAAAACTGCTTAATACAACAATGATCAGAAACCCTGAATTCCTTTTCCTCCCTCTGCGAACACCAAGTTTGTAGCTATGGAAACTACTTATGAGAAAGCTAAAAAAGCCCGTTAGCAAATACAGTCGGAGAATGATCAGGATATATGAAAGTCCTAACAATGATAGAGAACTACAGACACAGGGTAAAAGGGAAGTGTAAACTGAAGATGACAACACTTGTGCCTCTGACAACTTGCTCTTCTCCGACAGGTCAAATTAAATTTTATTGCCACGGCACTAAAGTCAATGAATTGCAACTGGAATGAGTTTGACACTTTATATTGCTTTTGATAAAGCCATTATAAAAGGCGTATTTCAACCTTTAAAAAGGTATTTTAAAAGCTTATTCTCTGCAGCCAGTGAATGAGGTGTGCATATTGGCCAAGATAGTTGATATTTGATTGAGGTGGTTTTCAGCATCTCTCTCTCGTGCTCTGTTTCACAGCCATTTACGCTACTAATGCAAGCAGTTCTGATTACTTCACCTTTAAGATCCACACAGGATACACATCCACAAATTCATCTGCCCCACTGAGGCTGGCAAGTCCTTGTGAGCCTTCCAAATGCTTTCCCAATTTCCTTATATTTCCACCTAGTATCCTTTTTATTTTGGATACTAATCTGCATCTTGCAGACAATACTGTGACCATCAGGACAGCAGACAATACGAAGACTCATTAGCTTACTTCCAGTCAAGTATTTTTGTATGGAAGTTGCAATCCCACTGAAAATCATTAATCTGGGGTTTTGTCAGTGCATGCAGGGAAGACTTACTTTACCTGGAGCTGGGAATTGCTCCAAGGACTTGCTATGGTCTGTCAGGTCAATGTGCAAATTAGATCAGATTTATTCAGTACACAGAGCCTCCTTTGGTGCTGTTTCAGTCTGGATTGTTAATTGAGTTGCCTTACATGTATATACATCGTGATTACATGCTGCAGTCCAGACAGAAAACATAGTGAAGAAATCCTGAAGCTGATTTCTGAACTGTCTGCTACATGATGCATTGGGCAAAGAATAAACCAGCATCAACAAATGCTCATGAAATGTATACTGTGTTTGAAATATCACCTCTAAACTATCTCTGCCCGTAGAAAGCAATGACAGTTTCAATGCAGTACTTGTAGAATAAAGGGTATATGCTGCAATTTTAACCAGTCTTGATGGTCTCTTTTAACTACCCTTGAACAACCATCAAAGCTCTTGTTCTTACTACACCCTCTCCTCTTTGCGGTTTGCCCACATGAAGAGCCTCAGCCTGCAACTGATGTGCAGTTAACACAATCGTTATCAGGGTTGGAAATAGCCATAAACAGAATCGCAATCAAGTGTTAAAACAGCATAAGCAGAGCTGAGCTAATCGCAGTGAGAGACATATCTAGCTGGGCTCTAAGCTGATAAAAGAGAGAGTCTCCTTCACACTGGTGAGAGCTACTTGTCCAAGGAAGGCAGCTACCCTCAGCCTGGCTTTCCCTGGTCAGGAAAAGGCCAGGCTTTTCAACAAACCTTACAATGAAGTAATCAGTCTCCTCCTTCCTTACGACACCTATCCAGCTGTACGGGACAGCCCTGTTCCTCATCCCCAGTGGGAAGCATCTCCCCTTTTGTGATCATTTGCTTTGATACCTTCATACGTGAACTACAGTTCGAAAAGCCATCCAAGACACATATACTGCAATGAATCACTGCTCTTCACTGGAGGTCCTAAAGTCCATCATCGGAAACAGAAGACCTGACAAACCCTTTGTTTGGGATAAGTCTAGGCTTGCTATGAAAACATAAGGCTTCTAATCAGCCAACTGCTTTAAGACCGAAACACTGGATTAAAAACATATAAATCAAGTAATCTGATAAAATACTAACAAATATAATTTGAAGATGCAACATTTTGGAGGTGGAGTTCCTGTAATCGGCTCAGTGACCATTAGATGCAGTTTGCCCTCACCAGCTTTGCTGACCTGCACTATTTATTTCCCTGCATTACCACCCACTGCAGCACGAGGCTGGCCACAAACCCGCTCTGGCAGCTGCTGACATGGTTTTGTCATGCAGGATTCACAGGGGGTTTTGCCTGCTTGCCACTAATATAACTCCGTGCATTCACTACCTGTGATGCTACGAAAGGCAAGGCTGCAGGAGCAGCCAGCTCTGAGGACTTTTCACCTTAGGAGGCCATTCCTAACAGCTTCATGGACAAGGTCTTGATGATGCAGGGAGAGGCAGCTTTGCCAGAGCTGTGGCTGGGAGTTCCCAGGATGGGAAGCTGGCTCTGCTACGGAGACGTCACTCTTGGCTACTACACCCCACTCACCCTGCCATCACAGCAATGGGGTTAGGGTGCTTATTCACCACCTTCTCTTCATACAGCTCTGCGCTTCCCAGGAAAGGCAGTTTATCTAATTTATTCTTTATACTTATTTTATGAAACAAAAAGAAGTTGCAGCAATAAATCTCATTGCCGATTTTCCCTTATCTAACCATACTGAAGTGAGAGGCCCACAACATGTGGCACATTCCTGTGTATCTAGCATCAGGCATACCAGGCAGGAGGAGACACCTTCCTCCTGAGAGTCCCCTGCCCAAACTCCAAAGAGCAGCAGGGCAGAATCCACATGGAGTGTCAAAACTCAGCACAGAATCACAAATCAGAAACAGCTCACTGTAGAAAGACTGCAATGCACCATCTAAAAAGACTTTCAAAGTAACCAAAATGATCAATTTCTAACCCTTATCTATGTAACAACCTTCAAAACATCACTGGACTGTAATATCCATTTTCTAACCCTCTGCTGACTGCAGACATTAACCCAGACCGACAGAAAATATCTGCAGCCATTTAGAGAAAGAATTTAATACTGACCTTGTGACTCAAGTAGCCACAGCTAAAGCTACAGCCAACAGAAGGCTCGTCGTTCCTAATAACGCATCCTGCCTCTTCCTCATGGCAAATACTGTTTTCCAGGATTTAGTCAAGTTTCTGTCACCTGCTCAATGTTTTAAAAACATCTTAGCATATTTGTAATATCCCCTTATCACCTCCCGTGTGAGCGTGAACCCTCCTTAGCGGTGCTCCTTAAAGAGCAATTCCTCAACACAGCTCAAACATATACAAGCTGCCACACCTTCCATTTTCAAGACATATCCTTCCATTTGCCTTGTGTCTTACCTTGGCTTCTACTTTTAAACTACAGTTTAACAGGAAGAAAACCTCTCAGGTAATTCGGAAAACAAAAAAAAAAGGGGAAATAAATAAAAACGGAGACAATTTCACAGGTCCTACTTCAGCTAAACCTTTCAGGGACTTCAATGAGAAGATAATCTTTCTGTGATTATGGCCAAACCCTCTCGTTGCTTAGCAACACATAATTAAGGAATATGTTTTCAGATCCGCTTTGCAAGCTGGCCATTATCAGATGAAATTACTGGAGCAACAAATGTCATCCTCATGCAAATGAGTTGGTCGTAGGCAAGAAAAGAAAGGAGAGGGTTGAGGAGCAAGAAAGAGCTCAACAGCACGGAAACGCTGCTGGTTTCCTCTTGTTGAGCCCTGGCGATTCTTTTAAAGGGAAGGGATAATATCTTGGTGTTTAGAGAATAGGGTTTGCAGTTTGTAGGGGAGGCACACAGAAGGAAGGGCCTGTTTCTCAGGGCGGGGGAGACTGCTCCCAAAACATGGTCCCTCACCCCAGGGCTTTCACTCATGGGTCCCGACCGGCTCAATCAGACATACTGCTAATAAATGAATGTCTTTCTCTTCCCTGAATTATGCCAGTTCATCTTTTTCCAGGCTTTGGGAAATTGCTTATTTGGAAACACTGCCTGGATGTACTAATTTTATATCTAATCCATGTCAACACAGAACGTGTTGCCTAATATTTAAGCAGTTTTAAGAAATCAATACATTACACCAGCTACATAAAAGACACATAAGCATGAAAGAAACGGCATCTACTTCCTAGCTGTGTGATCATGGTGAGCCACAGAAAGGCGTCTGCATTTTGACAACTTTATCATTTCCACTCACAAAATCATGCTTTATTCGGATTCCTCTGGAATGGCATCACCAGTTTGGCACCGTCTCTATGCCTATAAATGGTATCCCTTTATTAAAGCTGTGTGCATGTACACTGGTACGGCGCATTGTTCGGGATGTGCCTGCATGGGAGTGAAGCTGAACTGCACAGGGGGAAAATTCCCTGCTCACAGAGTCACTACCAGGAAAAGCATTTCAAGGGGTTTCTTTCCACGTTTTTCCAAACAAGTCAAGCCTTAAATGAATGTATTTGCCACATTTCCTCATACTTAGCAGTGTTTCTGGGAGTTAGTTTCTGTCAGGCTCTGAGCGTTATCATCAATGGGCATAGCCAAAGTGGAGGAGCAGAGCCCGCTTACCTTATCCAGATTTACATCTGAGAAGCCAAGTGCCTGAGCTCTTCTAGAAGGGGAAGAGTAGGAGCCACCACTCATTTTTATTGTTCCAGTGCTTAATGACAGGCTTTTAGTTTTAAGCACAGGCCTATTACTTTAACAGCAATATCACTTCACTTACAGGCATCTCCAGAAGGAAATCAAGGGTTTTATTTCGTCTGCCTGATAAAACAGCAAATTAATAATAAGAAGAAAAGGCTTAGGTAATGGCCAAAGGTAAGTCGATTCTCAAATAACACCATTAGCTATCTGATGAATTTAGTCAAAACAATGCTAACCATTTCCTCGGAGGAACACATTTGTGCCTGATAACAGCAGTAAAAAGTCAATCTGCAGCAAACCCTGTAGTCCTAATTGCTCAGCCAAAGCAGTATCTAATCTCCTGTTCTCTACAAACAATGGGAATGGCAAGATTAACCCTGGAAGCATTATCTGAGGTACCGCTCGCTTTTAACTGAAGTTGGCTAAACAAAACATTTGGAATTCAACCACAGCATCCTTAGCTCCACAAAGCCAGTGCAGACTTGTGAAGAAATCCCATTCACCTCCTTTTCTGTATAGGAAAGTGTCTAATATTTAGGCATGAAACCCCAATATATTTGACTGGCTTTTAGAAAGGATTAAAGTAAGCAACAACAACAAGTTCTAAACTACTCTATGGGCTAAGACCCTTCGGAAATTACTTGGTTCAGGCGTTGCCATGGTGGAGACGATAACGGGGGGGCCCGTGCGCCTGCTGAGCTTCGGATATGGGGAGAGCTGGGCAGGGAAAGCGGGTCCGGTGGGTGCCAGGTTGCTGTCTCCCGCTGCTCCCGGCCGGCGGAGAAGCTGTGGGCTTCCATGAGGGCTGGATGTTGGCGATGCTGCCACTGTCCGCTCCCTCTTCATCAGCTCCATGGGCACGGTGTACGTGGTGGGATAGGCTGTTTTGGGGCTGGCGTGCGGGTTGCCTGTGGTCGTGGGCACGCTGCCTGGAGCAGAGTAGGTGGAAGCTGGACGTGGGTGCGTGTTGCAAGGCAGGGGGGTGTTATATCCAGAACCAGGGAGGAAGTGTGGTCCCTGAGGAGCCCCTGTTGAGGCAGGGTAGGTGGAGGTCTCCAATAGATGCTGTGTCGGGGCGCTGGATGGCCGGCGGTGCATCTCTCCTGCTCTTGGCGAGAGCGGCTGCAATGGAGGTGGGTGCTGCAGGGTGGCAGGACCATCAGGGGTGGCCCCAGAGCCGAGGGGCACCCCATAGTCCCCTGGCAGCTCGCTGCGGTGGCTGAAGCTGTTGGAGCGGGTCCTGGGGCGCAGCACCCCGCTCCTGCGCTCCTGACGCTGCATTTCTGCCTTGTAGTTGTGGGCGATGCGGGACAGCACACGAGCCTGCCCTAGGTTGGGAGCCACAGACTTGATGTCGTTCTCCTCCATCATGGCCAGGAGGCTCGGCGAGTCAAAGCCCTGCTGCAGCAGGGCAGCAAAGGTGCTCTCCGAGACACCTTCTGCACGAAGCAATGCCACGAACTCAGGATCGAAGCTCCTCTTCCCTTCTGGCCCAGGGAAAGTGGGGGGCACCGGTGGATGGGAAGGGGTCACCGCTGCTGCCTCATAGCTGTCATAGGGCCCCTTGGCGCCAGTGCTCTCCCTGCCCGGCCCATAGCTGCTGCCGGTGTTGCCGGCAGGATCCACCACAAGGCATGTTGGGGCAGCCTGCCTGCTCCCCACCGGCTCGGGTGGCCTCTCCGACCCATCACCATAAACCTGCCTGCCAGGGAAAGCAGGGGGCTCTGCTGTGTACCGCGGTCCATGGGGCTCCGTGCCGTACCATGCTGGAGAGGCATCTCTGCCACGCATTCGCTGCCCATCCAGACCCAGCTTGGGGTCCCGGTATAGGCGGGCAGCCTCCGGTGGGGCAGGCAGGCGCCCTGGGGGCTGCTCCCAGGACATCCGTGTGCCGGGTGCCCCGTAGCTCGCCAATGGCCTGGTCACCATGTGGTCACGATAGCAGCGGGGGTCCTTGGGTGACCTAGCCGCCAGGGACGGGTCGCTGTAGTAATCCTGGGGTGGCAGGGAGCCCCGGCCCGCCATGGCCGCCTGCCGGTCGCAGTAGGCGAAGTCGGGGACAGAGCCTTTCCTTAGGGGCCCCGGGGGGAAAGCGTTGTCCTGGTACGGGTACGCCTCTTGCTTCAGCTCCGCGCCGCCCTGCAAGGTGATATCGTTGGCTCTTGGCAGCTCATACCAGCCACCCTCACTGCCATAGGTCAGCGAGCTCCTCCGGCCCGGCAGGCGTTGGTACTCGAAGGCGTTCTCACTCTCCCAGTTGCCTTCGTACCATCCGGAAGCATCCCAGCTCTGCGAGCGGCCGATGTTGGGGTGCTTGCTGGGGATGGGCATTGCGACGAGGCTGCTGGATCCCACCGAAACGAAGAGATGCCACCTTCCTTCTCAACGCGTCTCCAGCGCACATCAAAAGCGGACTGTGCTTTGCCTGAGCCCTCCCGGGACTTCACGAACCACCCACCGGCAGTTTTGCCTTTCAAAGCGTTCCCTGAATTATTAATCCTTGGAAACCTTAGCAGGCAAAGCCCTCGCTCCAGGTCGGAGGAGGCACAGACCCTTCCCGTGCAGTGTGCTGATGAAGAAGGCTGCCGCGCTCAGCCCAGATGCTTTATCCTGTGCCGCTGGGGACGGCGCGCACATGGACAACTGGCCGAGCAGTGTGCAGGGATTAGGAGCTAAATAAAACTGCTAAAGCCCTCGCTCCATGTGACATCATTTTAGCCTGATGAAATCTCCCAGCCAGCAACCTCAATGCAATTTCTCCCCTGGGGAATGGCTTTTTTTGTTATCATTTTACATGCTGTTTTGTTAACGTTTCGGTTGGCGCTTTCCTCTTGCGTTCAGGGCTCCCGGCTGCACCAGCACCCACCAGGAATCATCGGTGGGATAAGGAAATGTCCATGCATCCGCTCGTCCCCACGCATGTAAAAATAAAAAGGAAAGCTTCAGTGTCAGCTCAATCTTAATCCACCCTGATGAAATGCTAATCCACTGCACACAGCTAAGGACAAATTGAACGGGAGCAAGCAGGCAGGCCTAAGGAAAAGGCTGCTGCAAGGCACTCAAGAACACAAGAATGATTAGAAGTTAGTTAGGGGTCTCTTTAATGCTTTTATATTGGAATTTGCTTCAGAAATGACATTTTTTTTGTTGTAGTTTCAAATTAGCCGTACTAACTACGCTCCGGAAGGATTCTTTACATTAGTATCATAATACATAAATCCTTTCATCATCCCAGGACTGCAAATTGTGGAGGTGTAATCTGGACTGTATAATTTTAAGACCCTATCAGAGGTCACAGAAAAGGAGGGGAGGATTCAAGGGATCTGAAGCCTGGTCTTACAAAGCAAAAAGGAACTGTAGAGTTTAGTTCATTATCTCCGGCTTCCTTTGGAGAAACTTTGTGTTTGTGAGATGTGAAACCACTCAGAAACATCAGACAAAACTCAATTTGTACCTAGCAGTGTTTCAATATTCATGTGGATTAAGCCTTTATTTTTATTACACTTAGAGCAGGCAACAGGCTTTAGATGGAATCACACCACAGAAAAATGTTATTTGGGCATGTAATGAAAATTTCCATAGATAGCCACCGTTTTCAGAGGTGATATTAAAGCTGTTGCTAAAAACATGCATCTAAATTATCACATGCTGCTCACACTCAGATATTCCTTTCCAAAGAACAGGTCAAACGTTATTCAGTTTGCTAACCACTGCTGGGGAAGCAACGCTTTCCTTTTACATTAAAAATAGTCAGATGGAAATGAGTTTGCTTTTATTTGCTGTGATCACGGATTTCTCACCTCAAACATACCCCTTCCAGGATGGACCCGGTCAAAGGGATAACAGTCACCTGCTCTGCTCTGTCTGCAGGACAGCCTGTGCATTTTTCCTGGCTAATCCACAATAAATGTTTAGTGCAGTAGCCATCACATGGTAGACTATTGTGCTATTATGATAGCTAAATCACTAATACAGTCTAATGCTTCTACTTGCCTATCATACTAATACCTCTGGGCTATATTTCTGACCCAAATACTGACAGGATCTTTGAGTAATCCCTAAATTTCTTTATTGCAGTAAATATTATAAATCCTCTTCAAACATTCTCTCCTCCAATTCCACCCCCAAGACCCACAGCCCTTAAAATGATGTTGGATATTGCACAGCCATGCAAAACAGGGGCCCCTGCAGATTATTTATGCTGTTCTCAGGGAATATCTGATTGGCATTATATGGAATTAACTGACAAACTGAAGGCGCATTGGAAAATTTCTTCTTTTATGAGAGTCAAAAAGGGAAGATACATTTGTGGCTTATAAATAAAGCAGAGAACATTTTAACAAACAAAACCGTTTTATTACAACAACATTTTGCTAAAGAATAAACTGTATTCCCAAGTGGATGCAACAAGATCTGTGCCATTTGTTTGTTCTGAAGCAGCAGAAGAAAGCTACCAAAAATGTATATGAAAAAGAACAGTACAATCCTGGTCTATAGATCAAGGGCATCTTCCACCATTGCCTTCAAAAGAAATCACTAATGAACATAGCTGCCATGTTAAAGCTCTGCTTGACAATGGAAAAATACCACACCATAGAGGAATTCAAATCTAAAAGTGGTGATCTTGAACAACTGCAAGGGAAGTCAGAAGGGAGCTTTGAGCATTTCCTGCCTCTGAAAACAGCACAAAACCTGTAACAAGCCCTTGGGCCACATGATGGACAGCACAGAAGCATCCTCACCCAAACCAACAGATCTGTAACTGGTTGCTGCGCCCTGCCCAGCTCCAGTGCACACATGGGCAACAATAAGATCCGAGGACCCTCCTCCAAACTCCCTTCCATCCAAGTGCAGGAGCACGTCTGGGCTCCGAGGACTGCCTCGCATGGTTGCATGGATGCAACCTTGCAGCCCTTGGGCAGGATGTGCTCCTCTCACACCTCCTTCACAGGAGCCAGGAAACTTTAACTTCAGACCTGACTCGGAACACTCATGCATATGGATGATTGATTCCATACATTGGCCTCAATGGAACAAATTAAATGTTCCTATGCCCCACACGAAGCAGAGGTAACTGCTTGCAGGACCAAGGGGTGTAGGGCACGTACTTTTCCCTGCAGTCACAGGGCGTATGTCCTCTTTGGAGGGCTCTGCTGGCCCCTCTTCTTGCTGATCAACCCCACAGCCAGAGGGGAAGATGTGCCCAGGAACTTTGAAGCTGTGCAGCCTCCCATGCCACCACACAGCAAGGTTATGTTACACCCCCAGAGAATGAATAAGAAATGATCAGAATGAAATATTTATGGATAGGTAGTAAGGGTCTTCCATTTTTCTTTTCGGTTTTTGGCACTCTTTAAAGCTTTGCCTATGCAAATTCCAGTAACCCCGCAGCTATTCCTGAATTCATACCCAGGCAGCAATGGCCAGGAGGGGATACGGAGGCACCAAGGCACAACCCAACAGAGCTCATCTCAGCATTCTCAGGAGCGAAGGAGGCTCTGGCACTCATGTTCTCAACATGAGGGGGAGATGAAGGACTGTGGGACAGGAAAATTTATTCTCCCTTTATCTTTTAATTCTAGAGGTATTTGGAGTTAAAAACCACACACACACACACACACACACACACACAAAAGAAGAGGGGGGAAAAAAGCTGATCAAGAGATTAAATGCTCTGGTATTTCAGATCACAGGGAAAACGCACAGTGCTGACTTAATAACCCGAGTTTCAGTTTAGTGGTGATCTAACACACAGCAAATTTTGCTGTGATATGACTACGGGAGAAGTCTGCTCTGGAATAAAGGTAATGACAGGGTAGAAGGAAGGTGGGCCCAGCGTTTAAACACCGCACTCAAAACCAAATGGCATGAAATCGGATTCTGGAAACCACTCGCCTCGGATATGAAAGAAATATCCTACACAGCGCTAGAAAGTGCAATTTTCTTCCCACAAGGAGAGTCTGTTTTACACCTAATACCTATGATAAGAAATCAAGATGCTATATCTGCAACACAACTGTGTAAACAGCACTCTTTGGTGTCTGCAGCACTGACACAGGGCAGGTTGGACGTGAAATTTCATTCGCATTGATGTAAAACCTGTCATTACAGATTCTGAAAGCAACTTGCTGGAAAAATTACCCTGTAGCAAAACGGTACAGATTGGGTTTAGATTTGCTGTTTGTTACTGTAAAATACTTTCCAATTGCAAATTTAAATCTTGTTTCTATTGGGGGAAAAAAAAAAAGAAGTATTCTTTAGAGTGGTAAAATGTTGATTTTTTTTCCTCCCGAATTATTTCCTTCTGGGAGAGAGTGGAACTGAAACAATGTAGTGAACATGCCAAATGTAATTTCTGGCACAGACTGTAAGGTGCATCAGTATTGGAAAGGCTATTTCTCTTTCAAAGGCAGAGCAGTTCTACCCCTAGTAGTGAAGAACCCTTTAGAAAACAAATACATCTTGTGTGAATAGGGAGAGCAGGTACCAGGACACCCACCCAGCCTTTGCACTTCCCTCTGCCACTGTCAGCAAGTAAATGACTTAATTCCTTACTCACCGATTCCCCTTCCATCAAGAGGGATATAACAATATACACCCATCACATTCAGATGGTGTTAAGATTAATCAGTGTTTGTCATATGTTTTCAAGTGACAAGAGACAAAGCTACCAGCAGGATAAATGCTTCTGCCCTCACTGCCTGGGCTTCCAAGGCCCACACATTATTGTGCCTGATGACCCCCAAAGCCTTTTCTGAATATCATCCTCCTACGTCCAGCATGCAGGATGCTGTGGAAGCAGAAATGAGCTGGTGCTGAGCTATACTGTGGTATATCATGGATACTATGGAGAAGGAAAGGAATAGCGTTCACTGCAAATAATGCACACACACACAAATTAACAAAAAATATAAACTGGGAGAAGAAAAGCAGGAAGGAAATGTTCCAAATCCTTGGAAATTAGTGCATTTGCTAAAATTTGGCTCTGCAAAAATCTCACAGTGGCAATAAGCACTCTGCCTAGATGGACTTTCTAACAGTCTCCCGAAATTAGAGGAGTATAAAGAGAAAATTAGCAGGATTGTGCTGGAATCATTTTCAATAATCAAAGGAACAGAACAGCATCTGAAAGCACTCAGCGCTTGAAGCCATGCCACATGCTTTTACCAATTTCCAAACCAAAAGCATAGATGCTTTGTAACTTTAACAAAACACTCTCAAATACCAATTTGGTGCGCTCCAACAAAACACTCTTAAGATCAGCCGATTATTAAACAATCACTGCCTCATGTAACTCTGGGTTTTGATGATTTTAAAGCAAAAAACAAAAGCTTATGTCCATTTGCAGCTCAACCCCCCTGGCGCTGGGATAGAAATGTGCCATAACCATGGCTCACATGCGTGACAAGCTACAGGAATGCACGAGCACATGCTGCCTCTAAATGTTATGCACAAACCGGAATCTGTAACTGGGTTCGGTTGCTGCTCCCACTGGCTGTGTAAGAATGGGCCCATGCATATGGAAAATAAAAGGTCGATATTGTACCTAAATAAATGCAGAGGCACAAAGGAGCCTACCTCCCATGGAAAAACAAAGCAGACGTTGACTCTCAAACCTGATGACACAATATTGCAGTGCTGCTCTGAGTAATTTCCCAAGAATCCCCTGAAATCCCACATATCGACGTGACAGGAGAGGATGCAAAGCCTCTTCGCTCACACCAGCTGGTGTCATGCTGAGAAGACACACAGAAGCATTTCACATCATGAAACTACAGTGACCTTTCATTTTACCACTGCAGACACGAACGCATGCCTCACCGTTGCTTTATTATGCCTGTCTCTGCTCGGAAGGGGCTTGGTGTAGGAGACGGGCTCCTTCCCACCCTCCTGACCAGCCTATGCTATGTCTCCAAGCACTGCCACATGCCAACAGCTCTCTGGCTAGAGGTATTTCACCCATCTTTCACCAGAAGGTACCCTGCCTCCAATTACCTTACATTTATCACTGAGTAAGGTACGCACAGAAGCATCCTGATGAGCACGCAGTAACTCATCACCTCATGCTATCCTGTTCCCCTGGCAAAGACCTGGTGATTTGCCATCTGGGATGAAAATCAAATTGCAGGTAACAAACACAGGAAGCTAGCAATCATCTAAAATACACTTGCAGTAAAAGACAAGAAGCCCAGCTCGAAAACACACTTTGAAGCATTGGAATGAATCCTACAAGCTCTTGACACTTCAATCAGAAACAATTTTGCCTTCAAGTATGGGGAGACTCCAGTAAAAGTTATCAGAAACAGCATTGTTGCATTCCTGCATCAAGAAAGGTATAATAATACCACCACATGTATCTCTGCACCACAAAACTACACACTTTCAAGGGCTACAAAATAAACCCCAATCTGAATGCTGAACAGCAGCCTAAAAGCCAGCAGCCGAGGTTCATTGGGCACATCCCTTAACTATTCCCAAAGATCTAATCTACGAATGTTCTTAAAAATAATCCTCTAGAAATCACATCAAGCACCTTGTCTCCAAAACTAGGTATTAGAATTGAGGTCAAATCTCATCATTTTTAATAAGAATTCAGGATCAAGATTTAAACGGCATGTGTAATGAAAAGCACAGGAATTATATCTGTCCCAGAAAGCAGCAGAGAAATCCATTGTTAAATGAATATATATTGTAATTCTGAACTCTGCCATGCGTGTCTGGGCTTTGCATAAGAAATAATTAATTGCTAGATGGTAACACAGTTCTGAGGAGATAAACAGGCTGGGATTCAGGGTGTCTCTGCCTTACTTCCCCTATTGATGCCACGGGCTTGAAACACGTACTTCCCTTGCAAACCCAATGCTGATAAAAACCAAAACCAAACAGCAGGAAATACTACTTTAGCTAAAACACTTTAATGCATTGCTTTTTTAAAAGACTGGAATTTTGTATTATTGTACTGCAATAAGCAAATCAAAGTAGTAAAGGTGGAGAGACATCTGCAGTCTTACCGTGGTCCCTCACCATCCCTGAGGAGCACTGCTCCCCAGTGGGGATGATGCCAAAGCCATCAGCATCCTATGCTTTGGTTTGCCGATTCAATCAAATCCCTGTTATCAACAGCAGGCAGAGAAACTGTTTTCTCCCCGAAATGGATGTCAAACTAAAACTATAGGCTATTTTATGAGCAGAAGCTGTTTATTAGTAAGTTTTGAGGTGCTAGATGGCAGCAGAGAGTGTTTTGTTTTAACAAAACCCTAAAAAGACAATCTGAAAACAATCCCAAAGCAAATTAATAGTGTCAAGCTAACAGGCCATATAAAAGTGTCAGTAAGAAATGATCAATGTCGTGTAATTTTAAGGCAACAAAAATGCACAAGCAACTCCAGAAACTTGCTCTTTGAAGAAAGCTCTCAGATATAAAAGGCATAATGAAAACCTTCACTGTTTTGGCACTTCGATCTATTACATCTGTTTGTGGATACCAAAAAAGTATGAAAGAAGAGTTGTGTAATGTGTTTCTCTGCAGCTTTAGTTTAATATAGCCAGATGTCCTAATCCTGTCAAAATATTTAGTAGTGAATATTCAGGAGAATCAGAATCACACCTAAAAGTCTGGTCCAGATCCAAACGTCATCAGTCCTCAAAAGATTCTAACTTAGCAGTTAGGGATGAGATTTTGCTGGCATTTTGAAGGAAAATCCATCCTGTTTCTCATCTATCCCCAAGGACTGATCGTTTCCCATCACATGCTTGGAAGAGGTAAAGCACTCAAATTCTACCCCCTGGATGCTGGCTTCTGCAGCACTCCCACACTCCAGAGCTTGGGAATACACAACAAGGCTGCCCTGAGGCTGCTGCTCCTATGATCCTTCGCATGGCTTCTCCTTGCATATTCTGGGGATGTTTTCTGAGTAATCTTTAAATGCTGGGGAGGATTTAGAGTGAGGAGGAAAAACCCAGATACGATGACAACATGCTAATCCCTAAACCAGTTAATTTAAATGGGAAATGTGGTAAGGATGAATATCAAGTTGATGGCATTGAAGTCATCAGCTGTAATTGTTTCTTAATTAATGACATGAAGTTGTAAAGCCTGTTACACAGAACCTTGTCTTAAGGCTGGGGGAAAATGGAAAAATACAAGGCAGAATTAAGAGTTAGACACATATTAAGTTACCATAGATGTGGCCTAAACCACAAAGAGAACATAACAGAAGTATTTTTCCCTGTTCCTATGCATAGACCACTCAAGCCTCAGGGAAAGGGGAACTCTCCTTTCTGCAACACTTTGAGTCACGTATCGATTACAACAAAGTCGCATATGGAATTAATGACATTTTTTGTCTGTAACCTTATCTAAACGTGTCTTATTGTTTGCCAGGAGGATTTTGTCAGGCTGGTTTCATACCTGGCTCAAGTCCTACACCTTGTCATGCATGTACACCTTCCACTAGAGCAGCTTGCTCCAAGCCTCTGTGTCCAACCTGGCCTTGAACACTGCCAGGGATGGGGCAGCCACAGCTTCTCTGGGCACCCTGTGCCAGTGCCTCAGCACCCTTCCAGGGAAGAGCTTGTGCCTAAGAGCTCATCTCAGTCTCTCCTGTGGCAAAATAAGGTCTTATAATAAGGTAATCATTAGCCTGAATAATGTCTATGAACCTAGTGGTTGCTTGAACTTTCTTCTTCCACAGGATCCTCTCCAATTAAAAATACCCTTAAAATTTTAACAAAACATATTAATAACAAGTAATCCCCAAGCCTGATATAAAGGAGGCTTCAAATAACTAAATATGGACACTCAGAAGAGCAAGACATCGGGAGCAGCCAGACAGATTGTCAGTCAGCATAAATCAGCACAGGGTGCAATGGCAGAGGATCTGACAAGCTAACTCTGCCTTTTCTCCAGGCAAAATGTGGTAAGCAAGTCTTCCTTAAAAGCCTGATAGTTAATGTGCTTTGAGGTGGAAACTATAAAAAGGCTTTATTGTGGGAGGGAAATCCTTGTACTGTGCTTTATATTTATGGAACAAAGAAACCCAAATCCACTAGGAAAAAAAGAAAGTCTATATTTATTCTAAGTCAGTCACTTTTACCCAGGACAAGCAGTTTCTTCCACACTTGATATCATCTTTAACACATTGTTTCTCATCAAATGACTAGTGGTGATAAGAATTTCCTGAGATAAGAAGATTCTATTTCTAAGCAGTAAAAATAAGTATTATCAGATGCTACTTGGCATGCAAATTTGCAAGAATGGAAGAAAATCCCTCCACCCAAGCATCTAATGTACTCATTTTGTCTACTGTTACCTTATACAAAGGAGCAAGCCACTTTCCAGAGTTGCCCAATCACTCCTGGGACCCTCAGACACGTAATGCTCTAGAGGAAAGATGCTGAGCATTGAAACAATTCGTTTTCTGGTATTCCATGTGCCACAGGATCTTAAACTGATTATTTCCTACACAATAACACATTAACAAAACACTGCAGCTTCGAAAATGAGAGGACACCAGAATTTGTGCTGCTTTTACAACTTGCAATTTGACTGCTTTGCAGTTTCTAAGTACATTTTCCCATCTGCTTCCACAAGCAAGGTTCCCCTATCTTTTAATGTGAATGGACTGTAGTTGTTGAATGAGAACCTATTGCTTATTCCGCTGCTAGTGGTGTGTGACCCCAGGCACCACGCACTGTTCAAATACTGCTGAAAAGCCAGAACCGTTACAGCCATCCTGTATCCTGGATGTGCCACCACTACTGCCTTGTCCCTTAGGTTTCGATGCTTCACGAGGAAGTGACAACACAACCCTGCACACTTCCATAGCGCCTCCTCCTCTGGCTTCCAGCCAGACTGCTCCCAAAGACCCCACAAGCAACTGTGGAAGGCTGCTCCTCACTCCCTGTCTAGCTCACACATTATTCAATATCTCTTAACCATGGCTGCAGAAGCACAGGACAAAGAACATCTAAGCAAGCAGCAAGCTGGGGAGAAGTGATGCTTCGAGTTATTTCCTTGCAGGGGAATGCCTTATATGAGCACTGGATCCATGATGGATGTCATGTGCCTGAAATGCCATTGCCTTCTGAGCTTGGGTTCCTTGGAAGCACTGCTCAACACCTTGTTCTGCCACAGGTAGCACAGAAACAGTGACACCTAATGTCTCTCTGTTGTTGTCTCCTAAAGGAAAGGCAGTCAAGCTTCTGCCCTGAGGGTTATTGCTGCTGATGGCTTGAAAACACTGCTGTGAGAATCCCACACTGCAACAGCTCACCTTGACCAGAGATAAAACTGTCTGCGGCTGGATTCTGCAGCTGAACCTTCCCTTCAGCAAAGCAGGAAGGAAAACAGGGTAGCAGAAATACTGCACATCTTGCCCACATTCTGTCATCTTAGCAGAGCCTCCCACAGCTTATCCTCAACCTGGAGCGTCACTCACTTTCTGCTGCCCAGAGGGAGGCAGAGGACACTGGAAAGAGCAGGAGGAAACTGCCAGGCTTATGAGTCAAGGAGAAATACTACATATATCTGTAGTATCATGCAATTGGAGACCATCGTAACAAACTAAAATGAGGGTGGTCATGAAGGATGAAAGGGTAACATTATTTCTTGCAGCACCTGAGTTTGAGGTCCGGTTGTCTGAGCTCCTGCTCTCACCTTCCTCACACAGGCTGTTCTCCCTCCTTGATCCAATTGACTGCTCTCATCTCCCCAAACCCTGCTTCTTCCCCTGTACTCTGGAAGAGGTCCCCAACCTTTCCCCCACCACCCCTGTGCTGGGAAGAACGTTACAGAGCACAAGATATCACCCCCAGCTGATCTCTCACTTCATTTCCCTCAAAGACTGAGAAATTGCCCCAAATTTGGGAACAATAACAGCACACTCCGGGCACCACGGCAAGATTCAGACCCCTTTTAGCCAAAACCAGAGAAGGCGGGTACCACTGCATGGCTGCAGGAGTGCTGCTCTGCTTTGTTTCAGGCACAGCAGAACACCCGTCTCCATGTCCCGCTCAGACACGGCTCCACAAGTTTTGCTGCAAATCCCATTTATTTTCGAATCCACCCGGAGGTAAAAAACTCATCAGGGAATGGAAAATTTCAGCTCAAACGAATTTCCAATGCGGCAAAATTACAAGCTAATGGGAACAGGATCTGAACTAGGGGGTGCAGGACAAGCCTAACTGAACCCAGCACCAGCAGCTCCACCTCCAAGGCGTATTTTGACCCGCTATGTAATTAGACACAATTCCAGAAACAGGAATTATATAAACCACTCTGCATATATTAGTTTCAAAAGCCCCAGCTATTCACTGGGTACATCTTTCCGTCCACATGGATCCAATTATGGAATAGGCACCCAAACTCTCTGGGACAAGCAGAAAAGAAAGAAACGGGTGAGCCAAGATGACTGCGAGCGCACTCCGGCATTGCTGCGCTCGGACAAGCATCACAAACCCACCTAATTCTTAACAGATTGCTCCAAATGTCTTCCCTGCAGGCTATTGCCCTAAAATTCCTTTATTCCCTCAGGTCTGCGCCCTTATCCCACCTGTGTTTTTCTATTGAGTTACCTGGTGCAAAAAGGTCACCTTCTAAAGAGCATGCTTGGAGCAAAAAGGAACGCCGTCATACAAACATGTCATTACTATACGTTAAAACAACACAGAGGAACTGGTCAAGCTGAGTAATGCAGGGAGGCTGAACTGCTTTTCTCTTCCTGGAAAACTCATAAACCTGCCTATAAAGGCCATGAACCAGTGTTTTCAAAGATTCCACCTCCTGGTATGGCTTGGATTATTTTTTCCATGCCAGATGCACATTTAACAGAGTAACACAAACAGTGCAGCTTCTTAACTTACTCTTTTAACACCACAACAGTTTGTAAGCTATTTCCCCCAACATATGACTAGTTGTGTTTTTACTGAGCCCGTACCAGGAACAACCCATTTGGCAGGATGAGTAGTGATTCCAATATGTAGCCCGAGGGTATTTAACCTCCAGACCTGCCGCCATCCTGCTGCAGGGAATAAAGACCATTCCTAGAAAACTCCCTAAGGGTTTGTGTTGCGAATAGTAAAAGGCATGGTACGGTACGTACAACTCCATGAAAAGCACAGAAAGCCACCTGCAGACCAGGAAACATTGAGCTGTTCATCAGGTAAATAGAGCTCTGTATCACAGTCACCTTTTAAAGAGGAAAGTTGCACAAGTGCTTCAGCAAGTTTGATAGCAAAGACTCCTCTTCTCAGTCTTGCTGAAGTAGTTCCCTGATTTCTCACCAACTCTCACTGATTATTCCATGTACCTTTAAGGTACAACCACAAGAAATGGTGTTTTTTTTCCAAAGTGTGTTTTCCCAGCAGCTGGAATGGCCCCACTTCAGTGCTGTACTATGCTGTAATCTTACTCTTCCAATAGTTGGAGGTCCTGCAGGAAATCCAGAGAGGGTCTATGGAGAAGGGCCTGTAGGGACAGGCCAAGGGGAATGGCTTTAACCTGCCAGAGGGGAGACTGAGATGAGCTCTTAGGCAGAAGCTCTTCCCTGTGAGGGTGCTGAGGCGCTGGCACAGGGTGCCCAGAGAAGCTGTGGCTGCCCCATCCCTGGCAGCGTTCAAGGCCAGGTTGGACACAGGGGCTTGGAGCAAGCTGCTCTAGTGGAAGGTGTCCCTGCCTGTGGCAGGGGTTGGAACTGGATGAGCTTTAAGGTCCCTTCCAAACTGTTCTGTGATTCTATGATAATCCAAATTTAGGAACCTATAGTAGTAAATAGCCATCAGAGATGCCACCATAGTACACTGTTGTCCTAAAAGTCAAGTATTTTGGCAAATCCTAAGTTTTTTTCATTTTTCAAGGCAATTTTTGTAATGTTGCTTACCCTCAGTCCTAATCTGCTGCTTCTAAATACCACGCAGCCGCGTCTTACAACAGTAAATCCCAACATTTCAATCAAATTACAGAACAAGTGGCAAATGACAAAGTATACTTTAAAAAGTTCTGTCTTCTACACATTTACACATTAGAAAAAGAATACCTTTTGACCAAGAAAGAAGAAAAAAACTCTTATATCAGAGGAAAATAATCTCAACTTCAATCACATCTAAAGCTCCGTTAGCAGGTTTTTTGTACGAGCCTTTTGAATTTCTTGTACACTCAGCAAGTAGATCTGATAGTAAACATCAAACCAGGCAGGCAGCTTTTGAAAACCCAGGCTCAGCTGATACAACTCTTTTAAGTCAAGTTCAAAGTAAAATTTGAAGATGAGATAGCAAACTACACCTGAGTGCTCGTGACATTCAGTAGGAGAAATCGGCAGCTCCACGCTGCAGCGGACCCTGGGTACTCCTTCCTAACTTTCATCTTCTCTGCTTTGCCTCACCCTTCCCAAAATAACAGAGAAAAATTAAAAGGGCTAAGTAACTCTGACACGTTTAAAGCAACAGTAATGGAGAGTAAGCAATATATAACACACAAAATCAAGGCAAAAAACACCCGGTCCTGCTGATCAGTGTTTTATACTCATTGGAGACTCTACAAAGCCCCACACCTTCTGCTCTGATGGACATGGTGCATCTCCCCTGTGAGCTCTGCACTTTCATCCCCAAGCAGAACCTATTTCACCTCATTGGCATTCAATACTGCAAAATGCTATGCTGCAGGCCACTATCCATCTCCTTCAGAGAAGATGAACACCAGAACCCTTTAAAAAGAGGCATAACTTCAGATATTCAGTCAAAAGTTTCTCTGTTCTGCCTTTGCTGCCAATAGTAAAACTTGCATGAGTGTTGGTCTGTATAGGAGAATTATCAGTGCAGATCAAAAAGTCAAAGCTTGTTTGCCATCACCTGATGTTAGGGTAACTTACGTTATGTGAGCTGCAGTAGAAAACATTACCTAATACCTTTTCCTGCTGGAAAACTGAAGTAAAAGCTAAAAGTCACTGGTGCTGTGGCAGGGTAACATCCTATTAATAAAGAACGATTCACAGCAGATTGATTTACAGCACATCTGCCCTATCAGCACACACAAATGGAAGAAAAGCTGTTCCAATGATATGCCCACATCCATAAGAAAGACTCTAACAACTTCTTTTAAATTCTCCATCATTTCTCATAGGATGACAGTCAATATTACAGCATTATCTACTTTCACAGCCCCTGAGGGACGCTTGTCTTGGATACCGCAACTGGAGTGGGAAGGAAGAATTACAGAACCAGTGGCTGCATCCCAGCTCTTTCTTTGGCCAGAGGAGACATCCAGAAAGCAGCACATCTAACTGAGCACAACCCTTTCCTAAAGACAGTATAAGTTCAAACTGGGACTGACTAGATCATTTCATTACAAATCAGGATAAAAGGAGAAGATGTGGTAGCTAAACAAAAACCCGGACCACAGGACTAGAGAGGATTTTCAAATGAGTAAGCAGAACATCCTTTCCCAATGTTTCAACAACAGCATGACTGTATTTTGAGCCAGCAGAGAGGATGGGGGATCTAGTTCTGAATCTGCATCTCTTTATGTCTAAGTGCTGTGAAAACCAAGACAAAATTAGATGTGCTACCTTAACCCTGTGTCAGCTTCTACAGAACAGCTGGAGCATGCTCTTACCTTCACAGATTCTGTCCAGTCGCTGCCGCTTGACTTTGTGTTTATCCACAAGTGCCATCCTTGAGGGTGTTCTGCAACTTCCTGATTCAAAAAGCAAAGCAGTCCCCCAGGAACTTAGGAATATTCACAGGAATCGGCATGCATACCGCCACTGTCGATCCTGCAGAGGAACAAAAGGGCTCATGAGGATTGCCAGCAAGCCAGGTGAAACCTCCCCATCTCCAACTCTGGTATCCCATCAGTCCCACATCTTATACTGCAAATCAAGCTTGCAGCCCCTTTATCTTCCTTGCAATCAGAAAGCACGGCACTGTACACAAGAGCTGCTGAAGCGTGGTATGGCCTTCCCGGTTTTATTTCTGTCTTAAAACCCTATTCCTAGCAGATAAAATCCATTCAGCTCTTTTGTAGGTTCACAGACACTGCAAGATTATTAGAGAGTACATAAAAAAGGGAAAGCAGCTTTTGCTCTTCCAGTACTTTCACACATATAGACACAAACCACTTTTATGCCTTATTTAAGCCTTGCTCTGTAAAGGTGATCAATGGAACTTGAATTTACAATGAGACCTTGGTACATATTCCAGAGTTCACCATAGCCTGTTCTTACCTTGATACGTGAAGGGTTAACATTAAACTTTGGATGCCAGAGCTGCCGTTTCTAGTGTACACACTTTTAAATGCCAGTGAAATAGAGTGATCCATAAAGCAGTATGTGTGGCTGACTTACAACAAATGCCCTACAAAGGGACAAGAGCTGCAGGCTTCTCTGCATGTTGGTGACACGGAGGAAGACCCTAAATGGATCCTCTCAGGTCTTTTATTCCTACAGAGAGCCAAAGGTTTGTTTAATCCCTGAATGACAGACCTGAGCTCAAGCTGCAGACCCTGGATGTGCCATGGTGGCACTTTTACCCAACAGCTAGGAGTCTTTCAAAGCAAGTTCCACAACAGCATTCATGAATCAAGACATGCAAGAGAAGACCTCATGCTGGCAGTGGAATTCAAGCCATTCAATACTACACACGTTGTTTTTTTTTACCGAGTTGTATTACCAGCAATTCAATATCCTCTTTCATATTTTAAAGGTGAAGACAGATGACCCTGATAAGAACTGCAAACCTTCCAGGGTTGCCTCCTGCTTAAGAGACACATGCCCTCCCCCAGCCATCTACCACCTTTTAAGCCCACTTAAAGGCAATAAAAAAGAGCAGAATTAGTGGAAAGCTGTGATTTCTAGGTACAAAGCAAAACGCCACCATGATTTTAGTGGCAAAAGGGAAGAGAAAGAAGAAGACAGACACAAGCACAAGCACAGCAAGAAACCCTCTCCTGCGTGGCCACCTGTACTGTGCTGTGCAATAGACTCTGCCTACATAGGTTGAGTGTGCGATACACTCAAACACTCTGCCTACAAAGTACTAGAAAGGGTTAAAAAACCAAATAGGTTCTGGAAAGCCAGCAATAACCACAAAGTTGGTACCACTTGTTCAAACTGGCCCCCAAACAGCTCCTCTGCAGTGGGTGAATTTTCACACTGCCTTATTTGCAAGCAAAGGTTCACATAAAATATAGAAAACACAAGAAGAAGATGCTGAAAACCAGGAAAAAACAGATTGATGCCCAAAAGCTGACCCTGGGCAATGACTGTAACCTCAGCTTTTGCTTCCCCTTATGTAGAGCTGCAATAGCAACGCTTAACCCATCCTCTGGAAACACTTCAGCTTCTTCAGCTTCACACAGTCCAGTCAGGCATTTCTACCTTGTGTTTTATTCCTCTGCAACAGCGCCCAGCTCTCCTAAAAATCACACCAGCAAAAGCAATAACTTCCCAGCAAACACAGTTAACAAACGCGACAGCCCAGGCTGAGCACGCCAGGGGTAAAGGCTCTAACAAAGCCGCTGCATACCGAGATGACAATTTCATGGGTATTATTGTTATTATTATAAATGGTTATCAATTATGCATCACATTGATAGTTAATTTCGAAAAGGAAAAGGGTTGTGTTGGTACAACTGAGTTCTGACTAAAGGAAGATGGGTGATTTCCTGGTAGTTAATGGCCAATTTCCCAGCAGCGCGACTGCAGCGTAATCTCTGAGATTTATAGCAATAATTAATTGATTTCTTTTTAAGCATAGGGATGCTAAAGAGCACGATTCCCACTCACATTAATAATTAATGCAACGCTCTAAAAGAAGCTGAAAACTTCAATTCCAGAGGCAGGAGCTTGTTACAGTCAAAATATTTCTTACGACAAGGATCAAACTGTTAGTGTAGCTAAAGCCAGAGCGGGGAATAGCATTTCCACAATGAATATTTAAAGGTATACACATGATTTTTTACCTCTATTTCAGGGAGAAATACCAGGTTATAAAAAAGTCATGGCAGGGGAGAAGAAGTTAGTATTTCGTACTGGAAATGCTCAAATGGCTCATTAGGTTGGGGCTGCAACTCCTTTTCCTGTTTTCCCCCAAACAAAAAAAATCAATATCCAAACTGTATTTGATTTTGACAGAGTGCATCTTCTGATGGACAAATGCTTCCATTATGTTCTTTTCCCTCTTGTCATCTCAATTCCCTGCATTATTCCCTGGAGGAAAACTTTGCACAAAAGAAACTAATAATAATCAGAGAAATTATTGCTCATATTAGCAGAATCCTGCATAGCTTAACCAAATGCCTGTAACTGAGCTCCTTCCTAACGATGTTAACTATTCCATCTTGTTCTGACAGGTACCCATGATGGTATCAACCAGCAGTAAAAGCCCAGTTTGGAAGACTTATTAAACACATGGCAGGAGCTTCCAAGCAGGATTTGGCAGGGATAGATAAAATGAAGAAAAGCAGATATGAGGGGCACAGGAACAAGCAGCTATTCCACAGCCTGTATGAAGCTGCAATTAAGAAACCAGTTCTTCCATTCATGGGATGGAGGATGCAATTAGATGCACATCCAACTTCAATCCATCCTCAATGGTTTCTACATCCAACCCCATCTCAAAGGCTAAATGTCCCCTTGCAATAAAATAAATACAATCAGGCTCAGCAGAACAAAACTCATGGTCAGCAATTAAAAGAAGAGGAAAGCTCATTGTGTAAGGAAATTTGAGGGAGGCAGACGCATGCACAAAAACTACTTCATCTTCAGCAAGATTAGGAAACAAGTGAAGTGATTTACATACAGTAATTGCATGGCCGTGTTAGCCTCCAACAGTGTCTTTCAAAATGTAAATTTCCTTGAAAACCCTTGGACACGATGATAGCCCAGCAGTTATTTATTTATTTAAGAGGAGGAATGTACTTAAATATGATGTTTTAGGGGAAAAAAAAAAATACCCAATCCTGACATAATGCATTTAAAAAGCTTAATACTGCTCGTTAAGTACCACAATCTATGAGCCAGAAAATGAGAGCAGAGGAGGCTGCGTTAGGGCTTATTTTTCCAGCTTTCAATGGAAAATGTGTAGAAAGAAAAGGTGATTTTCCAAAATAGGAGGCACTGTTAGCTAAAAGTAAGACAAAGGGGACTTGGCAAAGAATGTGTTTGCTGAGCTTTCTCTCAATTAGCACTGTTCTATCATCTTTTCACTGCCTAGGTAGGTAGCACAGGAGCACAAACATACAATGGTTTGGGTTGGAAGGGACCTTAAAGCTCACCCAGTTCCAACCCCTGCCACGGGCAGGGACACTTTCCACTAGAGCAGCTTGCTCCAAGCCCCTGTGTCCAACCTGGCCTTGAACACTGCCAGGGATGGGGCAGCCACAGCTTCTCTGGGCACCCTGTGCCAGCGCCTCAGCACCCTCACAGGGAAGAGCTTCTGCCTAAGAGCTCATCTCAGTCTCCCCTCTGGCAGGTTAAAGCCATTCCCCTTGGCCTGTCCCTACAGGTCCTTGTCCCAAGCCCCTCTCCAGGTTTCCTGTACCCCCTTTAGGCATGGGCAACATATATTTTTGAGTATCCATCACATATGTTGCCATCAAACCACAGTGGCACCCAGCAGGTGACTCAGAGCCCCCATTCCCCTTGCTCCAGACAAAACCGTGTCTCACACATTCCCTCCCTGTGCACAGTCCCAGGAAAGTGGAATGCTGTTCCTTAAAACTCATTTTGTGACAAGCAGATGCTGATGCAAGCGCACAGCCCCACTGCAGCACCGCAGGCTTTGGTAAAGCATCATAAAACCTCACCTGAGAGTCCTGCCCAAAACACAGCTCAACAGCTAGGACTTACTAAAGCCACACCTGCTGCCTTCCTAGGTGTGAATGAACAAGTGGCACGAAGGCACCACTTCTGCCAGGGCATACATGGTCACAGGTTAAGTGGGACTCTTCTCTAACTTCAAATACCAGCATCTTTCTGAACAATCCACACACTCCAAGGCCCATAATGGAGTCACAAACCTGTTGTTCTTGATTTCCAACTACATTTTCCACTGTCTATGAAATATGTCATCTACAATCCCTACTACAGAAAAATTGGGGATGCACACACTGCAAAAGCTCCCGTTTCCAAAGAGCAAAGGAAAATCTCTGTCCTTCCTCACATCTAAACTGGGTTTCCACATGTATAACTCCTTAAGCACGGGAAAATCCAGCCTGAAAATTTTGATGGTGCTATCAGATATTTCTTAGGCTCCCAGGAATGGAGATATTCCTGGTGAAGGTTTTGCACTCATGGTTACTGCAGGACACCAGCAGACCAGGATGCCCAAGTAATTGTGAAGGTAGCAGCCACCGATGTCAAGGGTTGCTCTCCTCCATCCCCCTTTGCATTAAGGTTCCAGTTTTCCAAAGCTCAGCGCACTTGAACTGAGATTTCAATGCAAGAACAGTCCTCAGAGCTGTTTCAGCCTTGCAATAGTATCACCGGGTATTAACTGTTCTGGCCATTTCCACTGCTGATCGCTTCAGATGTTGGCAGCTGGTGGGGAGGACAAGAGGGGCTGGGAAGTGGAGTTCCATATTAGAAAGGCAATGCAGGGAAAAAGAAGGAAGGAAGCACATGGAGATAATGACATGGGAGGGAAGTGGACAAAGGAGATGGTACAATGCAGGAGGAACACAGTGAACACTCTGTCATCCTTCCTCCCTGGGCCAACAGCACATCTACAAGTGCGATGCCACTTCTCAGCCCTGTTCACCTTCTCCTTTCTCTAAAACACTGGCACTACTGCAGGGGAGGAGGGAAGCACATGGAAAGGAAGAGAAGGGGCAGACAACAGGATCCTTAGTGAGATCCTTCTTTTGGGTGATTTCTTTTAAAGCACAATAAAACAACTCATACTGTCAAGACACCATTAAGGCCAATAGCACAGCAGGAACCAAAAATGGATTAAACATTTATAGGGGTAGTGAGAACCAACATAGATTTTCATTAGTCCAAATATAAAATAGGTTGGGTTTGTTTTTTTTTTTTAAGGCCTGAGGGATGCAAACCCTCACACTTGGGAAGAGGAATCACACAGCTGTGTGGCCAGGGTTTGGACTTCTCCCGCTCCATTAAACACCATCAGCCACTGCATGGGAAATAGGATGCTAGGGGAAAAATAACCAAAAGGCTTTTTTCCAATTTCTGGGAGAACCACCTTGGGGCCAGGCTCTGAGCTGGGTTTGGCTGGGGTACAGTTAATTTTCTTCATAGTAGCTGGTATGGGGCTGTGGTTTGGATATGTGCTGGAAACAGCATTGATCACATAGGGGAGTTTTGTTATCACTGAGCAGTGCTTGCACAGAGCCAAGGTCTTTTCTGCTCCTCACCCCATCCCAGAGTGAGTGGTGTGCATGACGAGCTGGGACACAGCCAGGACAGCTGACCCAAGGGATATCCAATACAGTATGGAGTCATTATCAGCATATAAAGCTGGGGAAGAAGAGGGTACAATTGAGAGTGATGGTGTTTGTCTTCCCAAGTCACTGTTACCTATAACAGAGCCCTGCTGCCCGACACGTGTCTGACCACGGGAAGTGGTGAATGGATTCCTTGTTTGTTCTTCTTGTGTGTGTGGCTTTTCCTTTACCTGTTAAACTGCCTTTATCTCAACCCATGAGTTTTCTCACTTTTCCCTTCCAATTCTCTCCCCCATCCCACTGGAGGGATTATGAATAAGGGGCTGCAGGGAGCAGGAGTTGCCATCTGGGGTTAAACCATGACAGTCTACCAGCAGCCTGTACCCCCCATGGACCCTCACCACCCACAGAACAACGAAGGCAGAACTTTTGCTACAAAACCTTTCTCAATTGGGCTTCATGTTTTTACTCATTATTAGCATGATTTTGCTGCCGCAGAGTGTTCAGAGATGTTTTGCATTAAGACCTCTCTGTGGGAATGCCTGGATGATGCCATGGGTGAAAATAAACACTATTTCATAGAATCCCAGACTGGTTTGTGTTGGAAAGGACCTAAAGCTCATCCAGTTCCAACCCCTGCCACAGGCAGGGACACCTTCCCCTAGAGCAACTTGCTCCAAGCCCCTGTGTCCAACCTGGCCTTTGTCTTTTTTGATTTGCTTTCTCCCTGCTGCAAAACCCAACACCAAAATCTTGCCCTTCCACTTCCTACCTGGTGCCTTCCTCCAAAAGCTGCTGGGGAAAGTGCACTTGCTGGCAGGGAAAGCAGTAACAGAGCAGGTTAAACGTGCTTCACGGAGAGCTGGCACTCCCACGTTAGCACCTGCTGATGGCAAATAAGGAGCTCTTCTGCTCTTTGCCGTACAGAAAAGCAGAATAACATGCTGTAGGAGTCTTGTGCTGAAGAAGTGGCAACAATTCTGAAGAACTTGCTATTATATGAGTGAACAAAATGTACCATAACGGCATATGAGCCTGCACATCTGCTGCTAAATTAAACACGCTACAGAACGATGCAGACCACATCTTAAAACATTATGCAACAAGATACAGACTGTGTTAAAATAGTAAGGCTTCAAAGACAACATAAAGGGCTTGATCCTGCGTTCCTTTCAGCCCTTGAATGTCACAGTGAGTACCCCTCATCAGTTTTACACCATCAAAGATACTTGTTGACTCAGTAAAAGAAATATTGCACATTTATATATGCCCTTCAAAGGAAAGAAAGACATGTTTTTGCAGCATTTTCCTTCCTCTCCATCTTAATGATGCATAAATCATGACAGACATTTTTATTTGGAATTGGATTTTTTTTTTTAAAGTTTCTTTAAGAGTCATATTTCAGGTGACAAACTGTGCTCCAGATTGGGTTCTCTGTAGCCAGAAAGATGTTGGGAAGACCTACCAGTGAAGGAGAAGTTCTCCCCTGTGAGGGTGCTGAGGCGCTGGCACAGGGTGCCCAGAGAAGCTGTGGCTGCCCCATCACCGGCAGTGTTCAAGGCCACGTTGGAAGGGGCTTGGAGCAAGCTGCTCTAGTGGAAGGTGTCCCTGCCTGTAGAAGTGGATTGGAACTGGATGAGCTTTACTATCTTTTCCAACCCAAACCATTCCACGATAATATGATACTAAAAAAACAATATTCAAGTTGCCCCAATAGCAGTGGTGCAAAACAGAAGGGAGTGAGATACCTATTTTATTTCCCAACTTTCTTTTCCCCCTTAATTTTATTTTCTACCATTAGTGATGAGTTTTTGACTTTGAGCAAAGAAGATCCAGGCATTCTCCCTTGCCAAGTAGTAACAACCATATGCAGATCCACTCTGAGTTTTCAAGTACAACTAGGAAATACCACAACTGGCACTCCTTTCATTCTTAAAGCTAAAATACAAACAAGCAACCAAAACAGACAGCAAGGAAATTGCTTTAAAGAAAACAACCCTCATCTCTCTTTCTGGCATCAAAAGCGGAGCAGGTCGATGCTCTGCTCTTACCCTCCACTGACAGCCCTCAGGGGCCTGGTGGTGGGCAAAACAATAAGCAGGAGCTGAACCCAAATTATCCACTTAGCTTTGAGAGCACCTAATCCATCTGCTAATTAAGCCTGGGCCTCCTTCAGCCTCTCTTATCTTGTTTTTCTAAGTATCTGAGGCTGATAACACACACACTGATACTGCTATAGCACAGAACTGGCTGGGAAACCACCCTTAACTTTTCAAGTAAAGCAAGAGGAAACAATCCATAAATAAACTTAGAGCTTCCAAAGGTCCCTACCATGCTGAAAAATAACATTCTGTGTGTTACCAGAGTTCCTTAAATTACTCATTATTTATTTCACTAATTGCAAAGTTTAATGCTGGAGAGAGGTGAAGCTTTGCTGTTTGAGCATCTGGATAAGCAAAAGCTCTCCTCTACTCAAGCTTTTAGTTGCTCCTGGACCAAAATCATCATGGCCAAATTAGAAACCCCAAGAAGAAATGACTATTTGCTGTTTTATCAGATGAGTTATGCAGATACTTGGCCATTAGAGGGCATTTTACACTGCCGAGTGAAGCGCTGGCACACAGCTCGTGAGCAGCATTGCAAACTCCCATCTGGAGCTGCTGGAGAACAGTTTCTGTCTATCCTCATTTAGTAATTGCCACTTTTCAACCTTTCCATATGCTGTATAGAGATGAGCAAGCAAGAGCAAGGACAAGAGGAAAACAAGATGAAATAGCTATGACAAAAAAGCCTGGTTAACTAAACACATCGGTGCACAGCTACTGAGGCTTCCAATGTTTGGTTTTGTTCTGTTCTCTTCCCCCCGTTAACTCCAACACAGCAAAGTTCATCCTTTTCACTCTCAAAACCAGCAGTTCATGCTTCAAGTTTAGAAAATGAATAACTGGGAAATTATGCCATGGCACCACCACCCATCTCCAGAGCAGAGCGGAGAGCTCATCCATCTCTGGAGCTGAACAAAGGCAAATCCAGCATCCTCACTGCCAAGAGGTAGGACATGGTCACTTACCTTCAGATGTCTCCTTCTAGTTACTACTATACTGCTACATGTGAACTTTAAACCGTTTTCAGCTTCTGCTGGCTAGGAAACCACACAAAGCCACCCACTTCCCTGCTTTGGTGGTTTTCCTCTCTCCATCTAAATACAAATCAAATGAGGAAAGAGACAGATATCTTGCTGTACATCTCCAAATATACGCATGTTTGTAATCAGGGTGCCCAAACTTCCTGAGTACGAGCAGCATACCAAAATCTTCATGTGGCCAAGAGCCACATCCTCCCAAACTCCATATCCCGCTCCTGCCACAAGCTCCATGCTCCCCATGTCAAGCCTGGAGTTTCTCCATCCCCGTGACACTGTGCCACCAATGTATCAAGCCCACTGCCCTCACCAGTCTCTGGCTGCAAATGTGGGGCTGGCAGAGGAGGTGGCTGTGTGTTACAGATCTGCCTTGCAGGATTTAATTAAGCATCAGGACGTAGTATATGCTTCCATAATACTCACACGTTAGTCCTGAATTCCTCCTTAACAGAAAGTTCAAAATAGCAAGCACAACTATACAAAGCCTACCAAAATGACCCCGGATACAAATGCTTTCCTTCAGGTGCCCGAGCTGAAAAGACCAACACTAAAACAAAGACCACATTTTCTTTGAGACCCCTGCAAGTCATAGAATCCCAGACTGATTTGTGTTGGAAGGGACCTTAAAGCTCATCCAGTTCCAACCCCTGCAATGGTCAGGGACACCTTTCACTAGAGCAGGTTTCTCCAAGACCCATCCAACCTGGCCTTGAACGCATTATATCACAGATACCTGAAGCTCTTTCTCCATCGGACCTCAAAGAGCCTGTCCTGGGAGCTCTGCCTGGACTGGGAAGAGTGGAGAGGAGCAACACTTCTAGTAAATTTTTGGAGTTGTAGCTTGTCCTTCTGTTAGTGCTTACATTTACAAGGCACTCTTACATAAAAAGTCCTCATCTGCATTGACTTATTTAGCAACATGAAGTAAAATAGCCTGAAGCTATTCATGTTGCTTAACATGCTTTTTCTTTTTCTTTATGTAGATGATGCCCTGTGTAAAGGAATATTCAAAGGGGAAAAGTGCATTTTATTTGTAACACTTATTACTACCATTGAAGAAAAGATGTTCTAACAAGTCTCCGAAGGGGGAAACACATGTAATACCTTTCACAGCTCAGCTAATTCATCTTTAGCTGCCCAACTGCTGGCGAAATCTCAACTGGAAACTCTCAGAATAGAAATGTGGAAAACCCTGTTTCTTGTGGTCTGAGCTCTGTTCCCACTGCACAATCTCCTTCCACGGGAGTGAGTCCTGTTTGTTTTCAGCTCATAGCAGCTCTACTCTAAACTAAAAAAAAAGGGAAAAGAAAGGAGTTCAAGAGTTCAAGGCTACGGCTCCATTCAGGCGTACACCCACGATGCGAACCGGCCTCTCCATCCTGTGCTGGAGGCATTCCTCTCCCCATCACCTACCTGCAGAAGAGCCCCGACTGGGGGAGATGAGGGATGAAGGAAGGAGCAGAATGCTAAGAATGGTGGAGAGAAGAGCCCAGACTTGAGGCATCGTGGATGAAAGAGAGCTTGGATCAAGAAACAGGGATGAGGATGGAAGACAGCTTTTGGAGAATGAGTCTGGTGAGCCACAAGGGACCCTCCTGCCCTTTAGGTTCCCCACTTGCAAAACCCATGCTCCAGACAATACGGAGCTCCATGGAGTCGAGCACAAGCACAGTCAGGATGGAAATGTGTGAGTGTTTCCATGATATCCCATGGGAAAGAGGTCGTTGGGATGCAGGGCAGCACTGGGATGGCTCAGCTGCGAAACACTGCCTTTTCCCATCCCTCCATTCCTGTCTCTCCCTCGCATCTCACCTTTGCTGCTCTTGCAGCATTGCTCACACAGTTTAATTTCCAGAGGAGTGAAAGGAAAGGGAAGGAGGGAGCCAAGTGAGCAAAGGGAAGTTTAGATAACAGTAATAAATAAGATGAAATAATTCTCTCACCACTAACCTTTAGTGGCAAATCAGAATATCCTCTGCACCCACCACAGGTTTGCACAATCTACGCACCTTATAAGCCCTGCCAGTGTGCTGTAACAAGGCTATTTTGCAATCTAACAACACTCAGGTTATTGACCTAAATTTATACAGGCTCAACTGGAGCCATAACAGTGCATTGTGTGCTGAGGCCTGCTTGGGATGCCTTAATACACGGATTATTGATGCAATGAACTGTGACGGCTCCTATAGAGCTGTTATGGTTTATTGCAGCAACACCTATTTGGGGTCCCTTTAATGCACACATCAGTGACACAATAGACAGAAAGAGACACTACTTGGGGACGCATTAGCCCATGGATCACTGACATGATAGACCACAATGGCTCCAGCCTCCTGCCTTAACGCAGCGAGCAGGCAAGCACATGGAACTCCCAGATTCCCAAATCCTGGGGAGCTGAGGGTGGATGGACAAGAGGTGCGGGGATGCTCCCCCTCTACCACCCAAACCCACCGGCTCTGAGAGGTGAAACTTGCAGGAAGCAAATTTGCTACAGAAAATAAGGATTTATAATGGAAGCCTCAGCAGGACCAAACTTTTAGCAAGAACAGCCACAGGCCTGCGTTAGAGATCAAGGCTAAAACCCTGCGTGAGAAATACATGGAAATTAGCCAGCAAAAAAAACAAATCAGTGTCCAATTTTGAGCACGAAAAAAAAGGAAAGGAAAACATTTTATGTTCCAAAAGAATGTAAAACAAAGTGCACCAATATCTACATTTCTCTCTTCTTTTCCTCTTGAAGAACAAAAGTAATCCTAAGAGGCTGAGAGTTAAGCACGGTTTAAAGCAAGTTGCCTGTGTAGGAAGACCTCAGACTGAGTAAAGGAAAATTAAAGCATTAACAAACACAAACCAAGTGTGCGCAGGCTCCTCACCACAACCAGTGCACAGTTCAAAAGCTGCAGCTGGCTTTGCACTCCTGCGTGCATCTCCCCCCCGCCTCATTTACCAGGAGCTTTTTTTAACACTGGTGACACTTCGCATTCAAAACTGTGGTTAAAAATAGACCCTCGGTCCTCCCATTTTAACCCTGCAAATTCCGTCTCCTCCTTTCTGATCCTCCTGCTCTGCCATCAGCTATGGGGTGATGGAGGGGTGAGGTACCTGCCTGCAAGCCCAGGGTCGCCCCATGCTGCCCCCAGGGACTTCATCCAAGCCTGGGTGCACCCCTCTCCCAGTTTTCCCAAAGCTGATAGCAGGTTTTATTTGTAGGAATGACAGCATCAGGTCTATTCTCCTTCTCAATTTCCCTTCCCACCTGCTTTTGCAGATGACATTAGTCTAAGGCTTTAAAGCCCCCCCCCCCCCCGCCCCAGCACTACTGTTTTCTCTATGGCCCTGCAATCACCAGCCTAATCAGGAGCGTAGAGAAAGAAATTCCTTTGTTATCCTGTAGCTACTTAAATGCTGAACCTTCAAAGTCTCCTTGGGAAATAGGCCTGGTAAACAGCTCCCACGAGTACAAGGAGCCCTGCACAAGAGAGACTCGAAAATCAATATCCTTCACCCAACTTATCAAATTTACCGAGGACATTTATACAGTATAATTAAATAGAAAAGAGATACAAATACAGAAGAGTATTTGCACGGCACTGCATAGGAATTGCATTATCTCTGCGACAGAGGACACTTTGACAGAACGGAGGGGAAATGCCATATATCAACCAAAGAAGCCGCAAGGAGCACGGGGAAGGTCTGCTCTCATTGTTCATGAGGAGTGTCTAATGCTTAAGTAAAGACAGGCACAAAACACATATCAGCACTTCTACCTAAGGCATTTCTGCAGGTCCTGTTCAGTCAGCCAAAACGATGCCATCAGAATTAGCTGGTGATGAATGCGGCCCAAAACACTCGCCTGCCTCTCAGACTTGTACAGGGTCTCCAACACGTTGGGGCACTTCCTCCTTGCTGGTGTGGAAGCAAAGCAGATGCTATCATGTTGCTTTTCAGGTTATTAATGTACCAAGTAAAATTGATTTTGCCCAATAATCCACTTGGTAAGTCAGTGATGTTTTCCACAACCAGCAGCCGTCCCTGCAGACCCACAAGATAAAATCCTGTGTGCAAGGTTAGACCTGGGAAAGGCTGACTGCCAGCCCAGGCAAACCAAAACAGCGTGGAAAAGGCAAACTAGATTATGTGGCTATTTGTTAAACAATTCTTCTCACAAGGGTTGTGTTACAACTGTGCTTTGTGAATGCTCCTTTGCTTTCAGGTAGAGCTAAAGAGCCTAGCTCCTTGCTCCAAGTCCCCAATAACAGCAACACTGCTATAGATGCAACATAGAATCATGGAATGATTTGTGTTGGAAGGGACCTAAAAGCTCATCCAGTTCCAACCCCTGCCATGGGCAGGGACACCTTCCACTAGAGCAGCTTGCTCCAAGCCCCTGTGTCCAACCTGGCTTTGTACACTGCCAGGGATGGGGCAGCCACAGCTTCTCTGGGCACCCTGTGCCAGAGCCTCAGCACCCTCACAGGGAAGAGCTTCTGCCTAAGAGCTCATCTCAGTCTCCCCTCTGGCAGGTTAAAGCCATTCCCCTTGGCCTGTCCCTACATCCCTTGTCCCAAGCCCCTCTCCAGGTTTCCTGCAGCCCCTTCAGGCACTGGAGCTGCTCTCAGGTCTCCCCTTCAGGAGCCTTCTCTTCTCCAGGCTGACCCAGCCCAGCTCTCGGCCTGTCTTCACAGGACATCTCCCTTGCCACATTGACCTTAAAATTCAGAATATCCCAGTGAGGTGTTGGACACACGCTCAGGTTTGAGTGCAGGTGAGCAAATTCCAGGAGCGTTTGCAAAAGGTACAGTAACCTCAGGCTTCCTTCCACTTCAGGCTCAAAGGTTTGACCTTCATGGTTGCCTACAACAATTAGACATTGCCTAATTACACCAACCAATAAAAAACAACACGCAAGATGGGTAGGATTCCTGCTCCTCAGACAGGGATATTTGGGATGCAATCACTTTGCACAACCAACCTGCTTGGGAGGATGGACTGAATGAGGGCTGACAGAGGACATGCACTACCAAAGCAGGGGCTGTTCGCACTGTATTCCCCTCCCACCCACCTCAGCTGCCCCAAAAGCAGAGGTGTGACCCCTCAGCAACACCCATCACTGCTACTCTACTGCCAGGCACCATGGGAAGAAGGGAAATCTCAGCCATCCACTTCACAATATACTCATGGGGAAGAGCAAGAACCAGGATGAAGGCTTTTTTGGTGCCTCTCTTGTGTCTTGGTTTGTTAATGTGAATCACACTCCACTCTATTTTGAGCAATCCTTTATTAAAAATGCCTGTGAGTCATTTTCTCTAAACTTGAAACTATAAAAATGGTAATGTTTGGGTAATACTCAGGAATTTAAGGTTTTGCATACTTCTCTTTTTAATTGAACAGGAAAAGAAGGGTAACCTGAGTCACAGAAAGAGCTTTTTATCCCTTATTTGTCCTGCACAGACCCACTGCTCTTGGATAAAAAAAAAAACAACAAAAAAATCACATCTCATGGAGTAAAACTTCTGAACATTCTCCACTAAATATATAGAGAGAGAAATAAAAGAACAAACGGGAAACAAAATATCTGTTCATGGAAAAGCCAAAAATCCAACAAGTGACAACCTGGGAATCTCTATTAACCTATGTCCAGCATGGTATCAAAAAGAAGTCCACAGAGGTAATGCCACAAACTTTAAGTTAACATACATCCCTTTCTGGATGGCAAAACTCGACAACTGAACATCATACTGATATTTGTGTGTATCTATCTCCAATGTCCCCCACCTAAAACCAAAAGAAGACCAAAGGCTCTCTGAACCGAATGTCACTAACCCCACTGGAACATAAGCTTTGCTCTGTGCAGTACTGCAAAGAAACCAGCCCACAAGCACCACACTTTGGGAGTTTCATCCCAGACGTGGAGACACCTCACCCTGCCTGATGACATCAAGTGAGACCCTCCTGCAATGCCAGCTCTGCAAAAAGGGTCTTCAGCAGGCAAAGGTCTCAAACATTCATGGTGTGCACTCATGGCATGCACACCAGCCTGACTCCAAGTTCCTCTTCTCCATTACTTCACTGCAGAACGTGTTCCCATTGTCCCCGGTGCAGGACTAGCAGAAGACAGCAGGCTGTGGCCAAGTGAGGCAGCAAAGAAACTTCCTTTAGCTGTCTCCTGGATGAACTAAGCATCTCTGATGTTCTTGTCCATACAAGTCATGCTCAGACTTGCCTATCCCTCGGTCCAAAGTGAATTAAAAGGCAGCAGGAATGAGGACGCTTTAATGTGCATTCCCACCACATTTGCTTCCCAAACTGCTTCAATGCGTGCACAGACCCAGCACCATCTGCAGCAGCAGATCCAGAGATGCAGTATGGAAGAACACATGGCAAGAAAGCAACACCCAAGTGATCTCCAAGCAGAGCAGCCTGGGATAGAGCTGAGATCCCTTGGGCAGGAGCAGGACCCACGTGGCAGCAGAAGACGAGGCACCAGCAGATGCCAGGGTGGCTCCAGCAGCTTAAGGCTGAAGGGAAACAAGACCAATGAAAGCCTCAGCTCTACCATTGCCAGCCTTTTACTCCTGGAGCTTGGAGGCGACTCCAAAACCACTTTCATTCCGATTCACTGCCACAAACAGGGATGAAGGCGATGCACTTACTGCTCCAGCTGCGGGGTTGCAAGTCTAACCTGTGTAAGGACTGCTAGGGAAAATGTTATAAAGGGAAACTCATTTCCCCTGGGCTGCCTGATAGAGTCCATCAGAGGAAACATCTGCCATCCTCCGCAGAGGACGAAAATGAAGAGGAAGTGGTTGGTCCATCCAGAGAAAGAAAGAGAGAAGCATTAAAGGCACAAGGGTCCTGACCAAGGCAGGAGACCCGCTTCTGCAGGCAGGTCTCAGCAAAACAGGTTAAAATATGCAGTTTTATAGGCTTCTGAGTATGAAAACGGCAGCAGCAGCCCACTTGATGAGGTCAGGGACTGAAGTGGCCTATGGCACTTGTAAGAGAAAACATCTGCTGGTGTTAAAAGGTCAGCAGGAAATGAATGCTATTTACTTTGTCCTTATTGGTTAGGCCACCACTCCTCGAAAGAGAACCACACATGGCTTAACTTAGCAACATTCACCAGCCACCCAAAGCCCCATGGTGGATGTCCCACCTCTGAGGTCCCTTGGTGCACACAAGAACCCCCCCAGTGTGATGCTCGGGAGAGGGATGAGGGTGGTCGGCTCCATCCCTCCTCACCAGCCACCACCTCACAACACTTCAGGGGAGGGAACAAAATAATAACCCTTGGTGCCTCAGGAACAAGCCGTTAAAATAAATCCGTCAACATAAAAGCAAAAAAACAAGAGGTTTCTTCTGAAAAACAGGAAGCTCTAGGTACAGAGTGGCTTAAAATAGCTCCTGCTTCGTTTGTTGACAAAACGTGGGTCCCAAGGGCTTGTGCCTTTTGATGTGTTTTTAGTTTTCCTTGTGGATGGCCAGGATCCCCTCCATGCTGCCCACCACCAGCGGGGTTGAGGGGGCTGATGGCAGCGGGCCTGGCTGTGCTTCCTGTGAGCGGTGCAGGGATCCCACAGGAAACCCGGACAGAAAACAACCGACAGTGTGAATAAACACAGGGAATTAGTTAAGGCTGATAACCCCCTCGTTAAAACTCAGCCTGAAGTTTTAAGTGAGTAGGAAAACGGTGTCAAACTTTCCCTTGCTGGCTCTTTACGCAGCATTGGCCAGCCAGGACAAGCAACCGATGCTTAGGGAAAAGCTTAAAATGATAAAGCTCTGATCCCAAGCCCTATATCATCAGGGTTTACAACCAAGGAGCTACAGCATGATGCCTTCTGCAGAAGAGAGGAGGGAGGAAATTTTACCCTCCAGCTTTCCATTGAGGCTGTGTGACATTTTCCTATTGCTCCATAACAACCCAGGTTGGGCTCTGCCCCTCCTTCCCTACCACACACCCTGCCCTCCTGATTCAGTCTGCAGAGGTGGAAAGCTGCAGCCTTTTTTTTGCCTTAATTACAAATAACCCATTAAACCAAGAAGGCTCTTGGATGATCCTGCCCATGGCAGGGGTTGGAATTAGATGAGCTTTAAGGTCCCTTCCAACCCAAACCATTCTATGGTCTAATGCTGACTAAAACATCCACTCTGAAAAGCGGGTCAAGATATGGCTCCTTTCCACAAACCTTGGTTACAGACTGTGAGTCCTGCCTGCCTTCTCCTCACACCACACAACTCCCCACCCCAGACACGAAGGGGCCCCTATCATGAACAGCTAATTACTGGACCACATTAAATTATTACTCACATTAAGATTTGTGGGTTTTCCCCCAGCCTAACAATACGCCTTTGACAGCAGCACTGCAAACACACTGGAGCAGGAGCAGCAGTCTAGCTCCATGTGCAATTAGGCCAGCATGTGGATCTTATTGCTCCTAAGGATTTCGCTCACCACCAACTGGTGAGAAGTTTTCAAGTTTAAATACAGAAGAATTAGATCTCTCTTTGGGGTGGTCGCATCTGGGGCTGGAAAACCAGATGGAGAGCGGGTTTTTTTCCGAGTCCTTTGTAAGCTGAACCAGCACACGAAGTTGCTAAGGAGCAGGCAAATACAATCACTGCTTTGGGGCAGCCAGCAGCAGAGCCCGTGCTGTGTCTGCCAACACTCAGAGGCACCATCTTAAGTGCTAACAGGGAAGAATGGGCTCACGAGCTGGGGTTTATAAAATACCATTGTGAACATGGACCTACTGCAATGTGGGGATGTGTGATTCCTGACCATAAACACCTGCACCCACGGTCTTCTCCCGGTGCCACCCAAGGAACCTGGGAGATGGATGATTTCCTCAGTTCCCTAACATGCAAGAGTAGGCTGTGAACATGGGGAATGAGGGGGAGAGAAAGAGGGAGTAAGTAATAAGGAAGCTTCAGCATTTCAAAGCACAGGGAACGAAATACAAAGATGGACACCACCCATGCCATTCAGTCTTGCAGGCTGGGCAGAGCCTGTGATGGGATAAGCCACCTCTGGAGTGCCCAGTCTTCATCACCACATCCAGCTACAGTAGCTGTTGAAGGAGTTTCAGAGTGCCATGTACCAGCAAGTGTCTGCCCTGGCTCTGCATCAGATAAACCCACAGATCATTCCCTGAGGGGGGACTGAGCTAGCAATGTTTTCCTTCCTGGGGACCAGGAAGATACGTATGACAGAGCACAGGATGGTCACTAGTCTTCCATAGTCAAAACCTGCTTTACAGACTGAAGAGAACAAGAAATGAAGTGGTTTCAATCAAAGCCTGGCCAGCAGCATTGCGAACTCACACAAAGGTGTATGGCCTAATAGGACAAGTAAATCCATATCTGTATAGCTAACTAGAAACTGACTGGGAATCTACACATTCACTACATCTAACAGCATAAGCAGCAATTTCTTGCGTTGCTCCACCATTTCCAGCAGGTGAAAGAAGAAAATCCCATCTCAATGTTCTCATCCAACCTTCATTTCATTTTGGTCATCGAACATATACCAGCAAGGCAATGTCCTGCCCTGCATGGCTACTTGCAGTGATGGCTGCAGGATTGTGGAAGCCAAAGCCATGCTGGAGAGCTGCATCTGCTGCTTGTGAGCCTTTGGCACATCCTCATATCTCTTGTCCACACAGGAATAGGAGTATGGTGTTCTAGGAGTTGCTTTGAATACCTGCGTCAGCTCTGAGATGGGGTTTATTTCTTCCTTGCAGCTAAAGAGGACTTGTATGGACAGCTCCAAAATGATACAGCCTTTGCCAGGGAATGGCTGCTGTAGAGACAGAAAAGGCATCTATCCACCCTGGTGCTTAACCACATGCTGAGTCTTAAAACCAGTGGGTTTAAAGACCTTCTTATCAGCAGCTAACACAGAGCACAGCTCCCCAAGATGCAGGAAGCATACCCAAAACCTGCCTTCCTTTCCTGCTTTTTATTTTTTCCTCCTTGGAACTCAGAACATGCACTAATAAAGTCACAAGTCAAACCATTTTAAAAAAAAAAGAGACGTTTCTCTATCAAATGCTGAGTTTGCAGCTGGAGAAGCAACTGGCAGCTTCCTATGTGGCATCCCTTGGGCATGGCTGGGCACAAGGGAGGGCTGCAGCCAATATCCCCAAAATATCCCCAAAATACCCCCAAAATATCCCCAAAATATCCCCAAAATACCCCCAAAATATCACCAAAATATCCCCAAAGCACAGCAATTTGGAAATTAATCAGCAATTCATGCGAAAATGAAAGACCTTTAAGTATTTGTTCGGGGCTTTTTGAGAAGGAAGCAACAAGTAGAAGAACAAACACATGTCCTAAGTCAGCTCTTCACTACTCAAAAGAATACATAAATGACTCATTCTTATGAACACAGCCTGCATATAAACATCTCACCTTGAAAACAATCCTGTGTGCGATACTAGATCAGATGAGCAAGGAGGATGGTGGGAAGATCAGAGATTTACCAGTAGAAAACAGAAGCAATGGGTGGCAAGGGAGCCATGGGGAAAGGAGGCCCTAAAGAGAGATTCCCCTTGACGGGCACACACAAGCACCTGGCTTTGATGGTTTATCAGGGTTTTGGTTTGCAGGTTTTGTGCATGAAAACAGTCATTTTTGCCTTAGAAAAATTCCATTTGGCAAATGGAGAATTATTGGCATTTTGAATTGGCGCTGGAGGAGTGCTTGGCTTTTTAACGGGTATTATTTTATAGGCATTTTAATCTTAGAAAGATTAATAGATTATTTTTCTCTGAAGCCACAAAGGTGACACCTTCTCTACTGCATTTTTCATATAAAATTCTACATTGGTTTCTCCAGGTTCTTCCTTTCCACATCTGCATTTCTGCTGCCTAACTATAGAATCATAGAATGGTTTGTGTTGGAAAGGATCTTAAGATCATGTGGCAGGGATGCCTCACACTAGACCATGTCACCCAAGGCTCTGTCCAACCTGGCCCTGAGCACTGCTGGTGATGAAGCATTCACCACTTCTCTGGGCAACCCATTCCAGTGCCTCACCGCCCTTACAGCAAAGAACTTGCTTATATCTAACCTGAACTTCCCTTGTTTCAGTGTAAACCCATCACCCCTTGTTGTATTGCTACAGACCCTGATGCTCTCCAGCATCCTTGTAGCCCCCTAAATATATATTTAGAGGTATAATGCAAGCTATATGGCTGCACCAGACCAACTTTTCCAGCTGTGGCTACAATGAACCCTTCCATGGCCCTGGAGCATCTGGAGCCACTGGGATGTTTGAAATAACATGCTGAAATATCTGCGTGACTACACAGCCAATTTTAAGAAGCCAATTTCTGGTTGGTAGCGCACCAAGGGAGTGCAAGGTTCAAGAGCCGGCTATCACACAACGTGTTTCCCAACGAATTTGGACTGGTTTTCTAACCCAGCTGTCTTGTTTAAAACCCAGTGCAAGCCTCCAAGGTATACAAATAATTAATTTCAACCCAGGCACTAAAGCAGCAGCTCCCAAACTTTCTTTCCTGGCTACGACCTCATTTTACAGACCAATAGCTCCGTGCAGCTCCAAACAGCAGAATAAATATTGGACAAAATGAAATCTCTGTCATGCTCATGACCTCGTTTATAACTTCCCCCAAACCTCATCTTGGGGCCATCACTCTGCTTTGGGAGCTGACACAGTCGTAACACAAATTATGTTCAAAATGCAGATCAACATATAGACATGAGTCAATGGCAGTCATGGAGCCACCAAGGGCTCCAAGGTCATAGACAAGAGAGCAAGACATGAAATCAAGGCTGAGGAGCTGCATGAACCATTCCCCCTGATCCTAAGTGGTCCTAGGGTCACTTTCCAGACCTCTGTGCTGCTACAAGATGCCTCAACAAAACCCTCACTCAACAATGACGTTCAATGATGTCCATGAGGTTTTACCTGGCAATGTCCAAACCCACCCTGCAGCTCAGCTCTTCTCAGCTTGTTTCACAAACAGCAAAACACCAAAATGTGGATGCCATTTAACAGCATCATAAATAAATCCCCTTCAAATTACCTCCCTTGGTATTTTTTATTGCTACAAGACAAATTTTAGCTTTAGGGGAACTACGTTGCTTTTTGTACGATGCTGAGGATGCAGTCAGTGTTACAGACATAAATTAGGAAGTAAAATGACCTGCTACCACTATGGAAATCTGGTAGCAGAAGCTAAGATTAGAATTAAGGCATTTTTGGTTCCCAGATCAGGTTCTACACAACTACAGCCTTGCAGTCAATTTGTAAATGAGACCTTTCTAGGATGGGTATAGGAGGTAGCAGAGAAGGGTTTTCCCAGAAAAGGGAAAACAAATGTTGTGAGGGCTGGAGCAGCTCTGCTCTGGAGCCAGGCTGAGAGAGCTGGGCTGGGTCAGCCTGGACAAGAGAAGGCTCCTGAAGGGGAGACCTTAGAGCAGCTCCAGTGCCTGAAGGGGCTGCAGGAAACCTGGAGAGGGGCTTGGGACAAGGGATGTAGGGACAGGCCAAGGGGAATGGCTTCAACCTGCCAGAGGGGAGACTGAGATGAGCTCTTAGGCAGAAGCTCTTCCCTGGGAGGGTGCTGAGGCGCTGGCACAGGGTCCTTTCCACCACAAACCAGTCTGGGATTCTATGAAACAACCAGAATTACTTCAGCAACACTCATCTCCTCATGTCTGGCTCCTAGTTCATGATTTTGGCATCATCCCTGACGATGGTGACCAGCAAGTTCACGCAGAAGAGGAGGCAGATCCTGGAACAGATGTTTGTGCCACCTGCATCTTTCTGACATACATGTTAAAAGACAAGAAATTCCCCAAATGGCTTAACTGGCAGGTTGGATTGTGAGCTGGAGCAGTGCGACTGTAACACCTGCAAAGCGACATTCCCTCTGAGCGCATGCTGCTTCCCAGGTCTGCAACCTGAACTTTAAATATTCCGATGTTCCCAACCGTGTGCAGAAAACCAAGGATAAAAACGTAGTCCTTTGGCTCCCTATTGCTGCTAAAATTAATTGCCACATAAAATTGCTGATTCCGACCAAATGAAACTATACAATTTATCAGCTCAAGGATAGAACAAACTCACTAGTGGCTTAAATACATCACCTGAGTTATTACCAGATTGCGCACCAGCGACAGTTTTATGGATCATGTAGGTTTTATAAATTCATTAGTATGGGACTAACTTTCAAAGTAAACAAAGACATTAAACAAACATCGCAAGGCTGTGTTTACAGGTAAAACAGATTTCCTTTTCCTTCCCAAAGCCATGCTGGGATTCTCGGAGGAAAATATGAAAGCAGCTTTGCTGTAACACTTTGTGAAGGGAAAATGTGGCTGCTCATCAGCATCCCAGAGCTCAAACCTCTATTTCATCCCCATCACTGACCCAAGACTTGTGCAGGTCACTCACTGGGCTCCTGCTTCAGCCTCCCCAGGCTCTTAAGGTGTTGAAGCATCATTTCTATACCACAAAGGGAGACTGGACCTGCTCCAGAGTCCTTTGCAGTCTATGGCATCATTCCATTGATTTCAGCAGGCTCTAAATCAACAGCATTATATCGCTTAATTAAAAGGGTGCTGCTACCTGGAATCAACTCCATTTCGACCAAAGTTAAAATCAGTTTTTGAGACCTACATCTAGGTGAATCCTCCTGCTCTTTCCCTACTCATTATACATTTTCCTTCCCAGTTGATGGAGGAAATACCTTTCAAGCTAACACAGGACCTGAACACATGGAGAAAGAGAAAAATTCTGGCTGTCAGACCAAAGAAGACACTGAAGAAAAAGGGGAAAACCATTTTTCAGTCTTTCTTACAACTTATAAAAAGAGACATTAAAACCAGTTAGAGGGAAGTAGAGTTTTTAAGCTGATACTGCTTCCTCTGTGAGAAATCTCATGATGGAACCTATACTCACTGGCAGAAGTGACTAACATTGCTATAAAAAAAAAAAAAAGAGATTGTAGGAAAAAAAAACCTGTTTTTCTCCACTTTTCCATTCTGTTTACTCTGTGTATTTATCACCAGCATGTGTAGAAGCAGTCTCACTCTTTCCCCTATGCAGGCAGCGAGTTAGTCACACTTTCCCCTGTTGTGTAGCTCCTTTAGTCAGCAGCAGGGAAGTGATAAAGATGAAGAAAAAAACCAAACAAAAACAGGAAAACGCAATTGTAAAAAACATAGGAATTAGCAGGAGGTCCTTGTAGGCAAATGTAATACTCGAATCGATTCTGCTTGCTTTAATTTAGGAGATCACAATCTGGAAAGGAGCGCCGTGCCTCTCTGCGCGGCTTTCCCTATGAAGGGTATAGAAGGAGGACAAGGATAGAAGAGGCAGCGTATGGATGTGGGGGCAGAGGTTCAGACCTGAACCTTTGCAAACCAGGGGTGAGTGATGGGGAAAGGTCTCTGAACCCCAGCACCTCTTCATGGGCAAGCTGAGCCAGGGAAACCCCTCCTCCAGCTTCTTGCTCCCCATATTCCCCCTAGGAGAGGGCAGCAGGCCAAGAGGAGCCAACCTTCACAGAGTGCTCAAAGAAACCTCTACACAGCACTGGAACTGGAAGATAACATTATGATAACCTGCTTCACCAAACGTGGCAAAAATGAGTGCTAGCTTTTAGAAACTGAGACAGAAATTGCTACCAGAGAATAGGTTTTGTCAAAACCAGAGCAAGCCACAGCTTCCTACCATAACAGTGCATTCACTTACACTCACCAGGTGTTAAATAATGAGTCTGCAGCAGGAACAGCCCAAGTTTGGGGACCAGTGTAATGTAATTATGCACCATTGCTTTGTTCTTGGGGGTCTACTTATTTAAAATGCATTAAAGAAATAAATCACTGTTATTTGTCCCGTCCCCCTTCCCTTTTAAGCTCGGCTGGGGCAATAAATCTATGAAAAGAGTGACTTCTGTTTCAAATAAACCCAACAAAAGCAGTAACAATGGGAGGCTCCCAAACTTGACTTGCAAAGTCAAAGCCTCGCTTATTTTCCATTAAATTATTTGTCACAATAGATACAACCAAGTGGCAAGGATACCAAATGACCCTACTATAGCTTTACAAAATTATCATCCCAAACCATCTGGAACCACAGTGTGCTGGCAGCCAAACAGTTCTCCAGTCTTGGGACTTACCCTTGACTGTAAAAATGTGGATTGGTTGCAGGCAGAGCAAGGGAAGGCCAAGACTTTACATTTATCAGTCACAAACCTGCACTGACCTGCTTTCACACAACACCAAAAAGACAAGGTAGGATCTTGCATGGAAGACCTTGAGATCCCAGTCTTGCAGGTACTTGCTATGCCTGACCAGAACTGGCTCCATCACTGCACAGAGGCTACTCACAATCAAAATCCAGGGAAGAAAGAACTCACTTATAAGTGCCATGAGCTGAACCCATTAGCTTTATTAGTATCATCAATATGTGTGTGTGTGTGCATGCGCACCCACAGTCATGCCTATAAAGGATGGGACTGCTGTTTCAAGGTGTCCAGGAGGTGGGGGAAGAAGCATCAAATAGAATGGTTTGGGTTGAACAAAAACAATGGCCTTGAACACTGCCAGGGATGGGGCAGCCACAGCTTCTCTGGGCACCCTGTGCCAGCGCCTCAGCACCCTCACAGGGAAGAGCTTCTGCCTAAAAGCTCATCTCAGTCTCCCCTCTGGCAGGTTAAAGCCATTCCCCTTGGCCTGTCATTACGTGCCCTGTAAAAAGTCCCTCTCCACAGAGAGATGGGATGAAGCTGTTCTGCCTCCACTACACTGCAGTTTCCAGTAGCAGCACGGGGCACAAGTCCCATTGCTCTGACCCACAGCTGCCCGTGCCACCCTCTTGTGCCCCAACTCAAACCATGTTACCGGAAAGCATCCTCCTGGCTCTGCATGGGCAAGGATCAGGCTTCAACTATCACTGGGTGGTACCACACTGCTACATAAACCCAGCAAACCCAAACCTGAGATACTCCTACCACGGACCCCAGCCAGATGGGGTTTGGAAAGAGATCTACACCGCACACAGATACACCTTCCCAATAGGAACGGCCCTGACCTCCTTCTAGGAAAGCCCAGTCACCAGCAACACACTCTGGAATAAATCCACTTGCAAACACATTTGTACAGCAAAATGCTTCTGAGATACATTTTTTCCTGCTGTGGCCTTAGTCATCGACCTCCAGAAGTATCTCCACTGGCTGAATTTAGCCTGGAAAGGCACGTCCATCAAATATTTAAGGGAAGAAATAGCCAGCAAGAGGCTGAGCAATCTCATGTGAGCGTTTCCGTCACGGAGACACAAATCTTAATTCTCTAAGGATCGTATCATATGCCAATGGGAAGCTCAGTAAGGGATGAGATTTTTAATCTAATCTGCTTTCAAAATAACTTCGTTGGCATTGATTGTGCTGAATTGTATCTATGGGAAAGAATTTAAGGCAAGAGCAAATACATACATGTTTGACCCAGAGAAGTAAGTGTCTCTTACCATTAGTGTTAGCTGGTAATAACAAAGAGCAAGCACCTCAGTATTAACGTTAGGTGGAATTATCTGTTTTCAGGAGCCAGCACACAGATGTGTATTTAAACATTATATACAATATTAAGCTATATTCTCAAAAGCAGCCTGGATTTCAAATACTTTTGCTTGACTTTACCCCTATTCCCCCCAAAACCAGCCCCTAAACTCTCAGCTCTCTCTAAGCCCAGCTGTTTCCTGGCTTTTCTATGCAAATTGTTCTCCTTGGATTTTATTGTATGCATGTGTATGTCTCTTAAAATGCACTCACGTTTGAATTAGGGGCCCTACTTCCATCAAAGGGAATTCTTGTAAAATATGCTTCATTCTCACAATATCTGACACGGAATTATTATCCCATAACTCACGGGGGTCCTACTGGCTCCGTATTAAACATGGCTCCAAAAAAGTCCCAGAGGGAAAAAGCACATGAAGGGACATGAAAAGTCACTGGAATATAAACCTGCAAAGCAAGGAATTTCACATCTCTTTGCCAACCTAACCCTCAAAGCTCTCACGGTGTGTCTGGGTGAGGACATGCCTCTTCCCTCACTTCTGAGCTTTTACTGATCAGGATTAACTAAACACCTATTACATTATTGTGTAATTAGGTTAAATTAAAACTTTGCTTAAAGCAGGGAACACTTTCTTTCCAATTGCAATCAAAGCCATTTACTTAATTCTTGGTTTGATATCGGCATCTCCCTGCAGCATGACAAATTGGAAACTATCACTGTTTTACAGCAGGAAAACCAGAAAGCAGAAGTTACCAGAGTACTCGGTCAGAAAGCTCACAAATGCGTACCAGAAAATCATAGAATCATAATATCACAGAATGGTTTGGGCTGGAAAGGACCTTAAGATCATCCAGTTCCAACCCCCTGCCATGGGCAGGGATGCCTCACACTACACCATGTCACCAAAGAAAGCTATGAGATTTCTGCTGCTGGTTTCCACACAAGTTCCTTCCCCACTTTCCCGCTGGCTTTCTGGCTTCCTCACATCAGATTGAATGCAAAAAAGAAACTCAAATGGTAAAAAGTTGAAGAAGTTATCCCCCCCCCCCCAAATCTGCTATTAAACTGCTCCAGCTGAATGCTGCACCCTCCACGCTTTGCTGGTTGCCACCATCCATCCTTACTGACCTTCTGTGGGAATTCGCTTGAATTTTGTTTCCAATAGGAATGTAAGCGCATCACCCAGCAAACACCCACAGAAACTCCCCAAACCTGGAAAGACCCTCGATCCTTGAAGATCCTCTTAGAAGAGCAGAGATCCTTTAACCAACTGCTCCCACTCAGCTCACCCCACAGAATAGCTTCTGCCATCCACCCCTCTCATTTGGATAGCCAAGGCTGCACTGTATCTCCAAATACATATAATCCTGTATCACCAGCATTGAAATAGTCTAATTCATCCTATTTATCAAATTCCAGCCTTAGGCCAAACTGGCTTTATGGTCAAACCAGAAATACCATTAGGTTCATAACAACACACTGCTGCAGCGCTAGCCTGCACAGTTTTGTGCTGTGAATCTCAAGTGTTTTATGCACAAACTTTGCAGTATCTGACCCAAACACTGTCCTGGGCCACAGAAAGGAACTCGTCTGGTTTCACAGAGTTGAAAACGGGCTGACACCATCCGAGAGCAGAATCTGCCCCATGCTGTGTAGTAACTAAATGATAGCCTGTGGTAATAAAATATTTATTATGCTCTACACAATGCTGCAATTGAATTGATGTACTTCCTCCCCTATTCATCAGGGCACACTGAAAGCCCTCTTTAACTTCTACTCCAGAAGTCTCCAATTACACGTCTTCATTTGTCTTACAGATTTTCCTATAGGGTTGTGTATCTGCAAGGAACCATTTGGCAGTTCAGGCAGTTTACCCAGGAATACAGAGTGGTATTTGGTTTTTTCTCCCTGTTGCTTCAATTTCTCTGCAAAGACATCCCCGGCAGAGCATCCAGCAGCAATTTCCTTAATACAAATAGAAACCCACAAAATACACCAGATGGAGCAAAAAGCCACATTGCGCTTGGTTACCTGGCGCTGTACGAGGCTCCAACAGAACCCATTGTGTGGCAGGCAAGGAAAACAATAAAAGACCTGTTTGTTATGAACACTGAATCCTCTGCCTTACAGACCACTGCCGTGGTGATATTCCCATTTCAGTGTTTTCAGAAACAGCTCGAAACTGGGATCTTGCCTGAAGCAGCCTTAATTCTTCCTGCCACCAGTAAGGCAAGTAAGGCAAAGGAGGTGGCACCAGTGAGATGCTTTTTTTGGGTCCCCATGACTTGGCAAGGGGGATGTAAAGAGATGCTCCTCACAGAGCTTGGTGCCCTTAGAGTCAGGGACCGTGTGGAAAAGCCACATCACAGAGGGCGGATGGGGTTGCTGGGAGGTGAAGGATCCCACCCTGCACTCCCTCAGTGGGTATGTTGCTGTTGGCACTGAAACAGAGAGACCTGCAGGGGATGCAAGGAATTGAGATGGAAAAACCAGGAAATAAAGTGTAAAAAGTGCATTGTGAGCAAGTGATTGAAGGAAGTAGCAGAGCCCTTAACAAATTGGTTATTTGTCTGGTTAGCTGGTGCAGAAGTGGAACAGGAAATTAATTCAATATGCCACAGACTTACATTCCACATTATTTCCTAGGTTTCTTCTTCCCTATTTTTTTCTTCATATACATATACATACATATAAGCCAAAAAGCAAAGCATTCCTGGGCAAGCTAGCAACTGAAGCCTATGAACCTCCAATTAAAAAGACCTAATCATTATTAGGACTACAGATAGGCTTGGAAATTAAAGAATAAAAGCCAGTTAAGGAGAAAAGACCCTCTTCAGAAAGCACTTGGCTGCCAGCAGCTCTTGATTCACTGAAAAATATCCCAAACCAACAGCTAATACCACTGCACTCATATAAACCTTTAGGAACAAGTTAGCACTCTCTGTGCCTTACAGGAGATGGAGGCTTGCCAGCAGTTTTGCTTTAAACATGAAAATGGATATCAAATCCAACTTTCTAGATATAATAATGGCACAGGAGATTGATAGCATCACTATGCTGCACAGTGACTATTTAAACCACTTTTGGCTGCACTTACAAAGCTCCAGTGACCTCCAGAACTATAGAAACTGTACCTAGCATTAGGAGGAAATAAAATTAGAGATTCACAATGAAGAACTAAAGCAATTCAGTGTTTTTCAGGGAGGGACTGACTGCAGCGAGCACTTCTGCAGTGACACAGCATTGTGTTTGGAGAAGGAAGGAAGGAACACTCTGAATTTCCATAAGCGAGATGTCCACTGCCAGGACAGCTCTATCTAATGGTACTGGGTGTGCCAGGGAAATGAAGTGGAATGGAAATAGATTTCTAGTTACCAGAAGAGTCGAGTTCTCCTAAGCGTTGTGGGGAACATCACTCCCCCACACCATGGTCACATCACACGAGTGGGCAGTGAGATGATGGCAAAAAGACAGAAAGATGAAAGGGAATTAAGGTGGAGGAAGAAAACATGAGGAGAAATGAGAAGCTGAGACTAAAGCTGAAGGCAGAGTGGCTGGAGTATGAAAAGGAGAGAAAGCCAGACAAAGCAGAGGAGGCACCCCCTTCACACCTACTGCTGACTCACACATTTCGGGTTACTTTCATTCTTTCTTTGTATTCCGGCAGCATCTGGCATCTGCCGCTGAGATCAGAGCCATGGTGTGCCAAGCGTGAATCAAGACCTTGTGCTCACGAGCTGAAAATCCAAACAGACAAAAGGGAAAGCAGAGAGAGGGACCTCACCAGTCCTGCCTGTAGTGGCCAGGAGCCGTAGCGGGAACAGAACCCATCTGCTTTGCATCCAGCCACTGCCCTAAGCAACCAGGGAGGACCCGGAGCACACCTATCTTTACCTATAGGGAGAGTTGATGCATTCAAGTGGTCTTTAAAAGCTGTTAGGATACACCTGCCCCTCAATAAGGATGGGTCAGGTGTTTGTGTTTGCCAGGCACCATCTCTGTGTTTGCTGCTTAAAGAAACAGGATGGTTTCCATGTGGTGCCCATCCCCATGAGTTCAGTTACTGCTGCATGCATCCATGGAATGGGTCTTCTGTGAACCTATAGGAAATTGCAAGGGCATAGCCCGACTTCAACAGGCAGCACTTACAACCCACTTAAGCTGCTATCAAGAACCAAGCAGGTTCTTCCAAGCACCCAGATGTGTCAGAGGGCAGGTTCACAGCTGACATTTAAGCTCATTTCACACCCATCAGGCTGCAAACATCCTGTGCTGAGGCTCCTGGGCTTGCCCTTGGACTGGCTCTTCACCCTCTGGGCTCTGTAGTTTCAATTAACTTGTGGCTATAGAAAGTCAGGAGAGCATTCCTCTTGTATTGTGCCACGGAGCTCTGCAGAACTAATTATTTTGCAAATAGAGCTCTAAATCATTAACAAAAAATGTTGATTATAGCATCTGCAATCATTGTTTGGCCCATTACTTAAAATGCTGGATGCAATAAATACGATGGGGAATAGCTGCTATTACACTTCCAGAGCTCAAGAATAGGGGCTGTCAGAAAACGAGCACTGCCTGTAATGGTTACACATGGGCTCTACAAATACTTTGTAGTCAGACCAATACAATAAGTCCTTCATCCCCAAGCAGTTAAACCCCCCACCAGATATCATTAAAAGAATGAAAATACTGTGGAATTTTCTCCCAGGCGCTTTGTCTTTTCTTCCCATTCTTTGGAACATTCATAAACTTACATTTTTACATTTCCCCATATGATTTCTTAGATAAATATTTTAACTAAGTCAAAATACCACAGCTTGAAATGGGGATGACTTCTCTGTATTTAATTTCTTCCATGCTGGCTGCCAGCTCTGGGAGTCATTCTTTTAAGTGGCAGCTGCTGCAAAGCCCACAGTGGGAATGTAAGTGCCCCTTGCCTCCCACCTCCCTATCCTCCCATGGGCACACAGATGAATCCTACCACCACCTCGCTCTCCAGAAGAGGCATTTATAACATTGGACCATTCACACATGTCCTCCTCCATGCCGTCTTCATTGGCACCAGAATACAAACTCATGTTTGGAAGGCACCTTCCAATGAGACCATCATTGCGTTGCACTTACAACAGCCAAGCAGAGCACTCTTACTGCAGTTCTCTTGCTGTCAGAACCAAAAGCCCAGATGCTCATCCTCTAACCTGGGAAAATGAGTGCATGTCTCAGGCTTTGGCAGGAATTTTGATCTAAAGCCTATCTGGAGCAGCCATGTGCTGAAGCAACTGACCATCAGGAGCTGTCACCCTCACTGGCAGATGATGACACAGCCAGTTTATCCCTGGCTACTCTGCATGACTACAGGCTAGCTGCCGCAGCATGCACAGATGTGCTCCACCAAATCCAATAGGATAATGCAAAGCTCTGGCATAAAAGCAATGGGTTTATGGTTAAAATATCACTAAGGTCCCACTCCCCCGACAGAAAACCAAGGGGCTGCACTGTAAGGGACCTCACCAACAGAGTCCTCTGGGCCATGTATTACAGAGCCCTAGAATGATTTGGGTTGGGAAGGAACTTAAAGCTCATCCAGTTCCAACCCCTGCCATGGGCAGGGACACCTTCCACTAGAGCAGCTTGCTCCAAGCCCCTGTGTCCAACCTGGCCTTGAACACTGCCAGGGATGGGGCAGCCACAGCTTCTCTGGGCACCCTGTGCCAGTGCCTCAGCACCCTCATAGGGAAGAACTTCAGTATGATATGATGTATGATATATATATATAATATGACATAACATAACCTAACCATAATATGAATAGTACAATGCAATATAAATCTCCTAATACATTTTTTTCCTTATGAAGTTTGAGGAACTTCACTCCTGAGTGGAATACAAGTTCTCTTTTACATCCAGCCCAGGTTTCTCAACATCATGGCTTACAGCACGCACAGCCTCCCCAGCAGGATCTGCCAGTGTGCTCTGCAGATGCACTCCTCTGCCAGTTCCCTACCTAACACACAACTGGTACCTACACACCACACTGGTCCCTAACCAACATCCCTTTATCAAACATTTCTCATTTCCCTCCCCATCTCAGTTGTTCCTTCCTCTCTGATCTTTTCTCCAGCCTCATGTCCTCACCGTGGCCACATTATCCCTTCCCTTCTTGCCTCATCAGGGGTTCTGTGCTGGCCCCTCTCCAACTCCTCTCTTCAATGCAGTCAGCTCACTAAGAGCTAGACAAGCTGGTTGATTTTTTTCCCATGTCTGTCTTGCACAGCTTCAAAGCAAGAAGGAAGAAGAAAGTTATTTTTTTCCAGCATGAAGAATCAAAATCTCATATTGCAGAAGCTGAGCTTGCCTGTAAACAGGGAACTTGTCTGAAATAGCGAATATAATAGCTGTTGTGGTAAAACAATGTGTGATGGAGGAGCACAGAAATGAGAGAGAAAGAAGTGCAACCGATCTAGTTGAAGATGTCTCTGCTCATTGTAAGGGGTTAGACTATTTGACCTTTGAAGGTCCTTCCCAGCACAAACTATTCTATGATTTCTCACCAACATCTAAAGAAAGGTACCAAATGAGCCAAAATGAAGTAGAAAGAATGAAATTCTTTGTTCTCTTTGAATTTTGATATAAAACTGCAAAGGAATTAAATCTCTTGTTTCTGATTTTAAGCCTTTATCTTCACTAGGGATAAAAAAGGAGGGGGAAACCAAAGGTAAACAGAGTACAACATACAAATAGGAGGAGGCAATGTTAACTGGAGCTGTTAGTGTGCAATAGCGGAGATACCGTTTATCTCGAGGGATGCATGCTCCAAACAAAACAAAAGATGAAAAAAGAAGAGAAAAAAAAGAAAAGAAAAAAGAAGAAAAGGAAAAAAAAGGAAAAAGAAAGGAAAAAAAAGAAAAAGAGGCCATTTTTATGCTAATCACCATGCTTAGAGAGACTCATCTCTGCTGTGCCACTGAGAGGAGACAGGCCATGCTCACATGTGCCACAAGGTCCCTGCATCTACCCTGGTCACCAAGACCCCCTGCCCCAAGCAGGTCCTGAGTTATGGGTCAACTTCCCCATCAGCACCTCCACTTCCTACCATTGGCATAGCCATTCAAAGGTTTTTTTTCCCTGTGGTTAGTTTATATGCTCCAGCTCATTAACATCTCCTAATACCAGAACTTGAGGCTAATTAGGCATGGCAATCCTGAGGAACATATTCTCCGTTCATCTTCCCAAAGCAGGATGCTCCTTGGCGGCCCAGCTGTAGCTCCACATGCTATTCGTGAGGGTATCACCCTGGAAGTAAAAATACTGCAGGATCCCACACATTACACAGCAGGGATCCCGTACTTGATAGTTGATGGCACAGTTTACAGGCTGTTTTGCTTAAAAATTGGAAGCGTCCCCTGCCATCAAGGCAGATTCCTGCTTAGCAGCCTCGGGGAATTTCCCCAATAGTTATCAGTACACCAGAGCTTTCAGAATAAAAGCTACTACTGACTTGAAAATGAAGGGGCGAAGTGGCTGGAAAACTTAAGAGACTTAAATAAAAAGCATCTGACAGAACAATGCTAGTGGGGATTTTCTCACCATGGCTACAAATGCACAGGAGCAAGCAAGCTGCGGGGTCTGAGACACACTCCATGCACATAAACTACTCCTAGGAGCAAGCTGTCCATCTGCACATCACCTAACACCCACTACAGCAACAGGTACCCAAGGAACACCAACACACAAACAACGGGAGCTATGATCAACACCAGCCACTTGTTTAAGCTCATAAAACCTGGTTTACCACATCTTCCAGACCACACAAATGCTGACCAAAGCCTGTGCAGAGCCACGGCATTTTAAAGCTCCCTTTGCCCATGGGATGCCTGTGTTGCAGGTTTTTCTTCGGTGCAAACATTTCCATAGACGTTTTCTTCTTCCTGCTTTCAAAGTTCATCACCTCCAAAGCCTTCACTTTGGGCCTGCTTGGGTTTACCAGTTGTGAAAGAAGAAGATAAAGGCTAAATTTATCTGGTCACCATTTCAAATTCAGCATCTTCACTTCAACATCTGCTTTTTATAGTCAGAGATACTTAAAAGCATCTTTCAAACAGCTACAGCAAAAGCTACATACAGATACATTTTCATCCTAAAGGACCACACATATTCACACATAACACTTCCCTTCTCCAATCACTGGAAAAGAGGGACCTCTGAGGAATCAAAATGCAACCTCAGACAGCACGAAGGATGGCTTCACACCTTCCTGCTCAAAAAAAAATGGTATAGCATCTTTATTGATGATGAGAGAAGCAAATGGATGACCATGGGTGAGGATGCAGTGTGCCACCATGACAGGGAAGCAATAGCAGTGATGGAACAGCAGCATCCCCCTTGGAATCACTTGCAGCAATTCCTCTGTTGTGTTTTTTTTTCCCCTCCTTTTCGAATCCTTCCTCTGAGGACTGAGAGCCTCTACACTGGAAACATGAGCCAACTTCACCGCCCGAGGCAGCACAGACCTGCCTTCAGCTGCCCTCTGACTTTCATTTTTGGAACGGATTCATTTCCAAAAGCTCCTATAAACCCAGCCCACGCGTTACAAAATGGAAACATGAAGAAATCCTGGACAGAGATGAAGCATCCACCAAACCCTCCAATCTGAAGGCAGCCTGAATGCAAACCTTCCCTCACTAGACACCTCAACATCAGAGTTTATCCACTCTTACTCTGGAGCTCTTTCCCATCACCAACACTCAGCTCCAGCCAACTCTGAAACTTCATGTATGGAAAATGTGCCCAAAACTCCAGGAGTTTAAACAAAACCAGGCATTTTGTTTTGGGCCATCTCAGTCCAAACTGGAATTCTGTTTGTTTTGAACTGCCCAAGCTGTTGGCATGTCAGAATCCAGCGAAGCATTAACCTGCTTTACTAAGCAACACATCCAGCTCCTGGGGACAAAAACATCGGGTTTGGCACTGAAATTAAGGCTGGGGCTCGGAAGCTTGGCTCTTGTGCGTGCACCATGAGCTGCAGTGTGAGTCCCCACACATCCATCGGCTTTCCAGCCTGCTCCCAAGGAGAATCAGTGCTTTTAAAGGAGCAGAAAACAAAGCAGCCTGTCATCCGCTGAGGTGCCAGGGTTTTGCTCACCTCCCAGCAAACCCAGTGACATGGGTTTCTCCGCTCCGTGTGTTGGTGGATGAACCTTGGCAAAGCGGCGGGTTTAGTGCGTGAGGTATGAGAAATACAGGGTGAATTTTGCAGCCATATGGGGTTAATATTAATTAGAGTGTGCTTGAGGAGTAGCTGTGCGAGTGGCACAGTTCTGTTCCCGTGCTCTCGCAGGGGATTAGCTGTTGGCAGAGCAGTGATGCCGGCAGGAGACTCCACCATCCGAGCTGTTTGCTGGCACCGCGCTGCTTTGGCTGGAGCTGCTGCGGACCCTTTGGAGAAGCAGTGCTTTTCTAAACGTGCCTGAATCCTGGCAATGGCCTCGGCAACAGCCAGCAGCCCTTGTCCCCCCGGAGCCCTCCACCATGCACAAAACACGAGGCAGTGTCCTGCTTCATGGTGATGGCTCACTAACGCAATTAGCATCCATTAGGATGGGGACCCTTCTTTGTGTTTTCTGCCCAGATGTGCCCTCACTAGGCCAGACTGCAGCGGTGACCCATATATCCCAAGCCACAAGACGTGACTTATCTGGGCTAAGTCCAGCCCTTCTCCATCTCCAGTGTCCCAAACAAAGCTCTTCAGTCCATCAGAGAGCTCTGCTTCTACAGGTTTTATATGGATTAGATGACTTTAATTAATCTTTTACTGATTAAGGCTCAGATGTAATTATAGAGCTGGTATAGCAACATCTGCCCTCTCTTTTGCTGACTCCCAGACCACATCTCCCACTCACACTGCTGATGGGTGACACCAGAAAACAAGCCCCAGCCGCCCTGTTATAGGGCACACGTTGCCATGCTGCTTCTCAAACCTTTGCAACTATTCATGTATAAAAAACAGACTAATTTCTAAAAAGCGGATACAAAACAGAGCTACTGAAGCTGCTTCTGCCACCACCATGCTCAGATTTGGGGCAGCATTAGCAGGGTTTTCAGCTAGCAGAGGAGGCTTTAAATTAGCAGGCGTTTCTCTCCATCTTCACTTTAAACAACGTTGTGCTGTTCCAGTATTGTACCAGTGAACTCGCAGTGACCCTGTCAAATAAATATTTCTCCCGAGGTAACACTGTTTTAAATATATCCATTTAGAATCCTTATTTGAAAACACTGGACAAATTAAATGCCTGTAAAATTTGACTTTCCGGTATTTTGTATTCAGATAAACTCCTACAGCACCCACTTCCATGGCAGCCAGCCCATATTTCCAAGTAACTGCAGTTTTAAAAAGCTAACTATGCTTTTCAGTATCTATGCATTCATCATCCCTTCCAGTCCAAGGAGTCTGTTGGAGTTCGAAGAAACAAGTGTGAGGAAAAGGGATGTGTGTTCCACATGCTCCCCTCACAAAAGCTTCATCCTCAGCATCCCATATGGCCTCCTACCACGGACCCCATCCCAACCAGGGATCCCCCACCAGGCTCCCATCAAGACTGGGCTGTAAGAAGTATCCCTGCACAACAAAGGGGAACGGTGAAGCCAGTGAAAGTGCTGCTGAAGTGAAGCTCTGTGCTCCAGAAGCATTCACAGTAATTGAATGTGACTTCAAAATATTTCAGATTCTCAGCAAGGATTTGGTAGCAGAAGAGAACACGCTGTGATGAACCACGTTTCTAACACGGTATGAAAAGCAGTTTCAGTGCAGGTTGCCAAAAAGTGTCAAACGGGCTAAAATATGCTTGTTGATAGGTAAGCAGATGATGCCTCCGATGGCAGGAGTGAGGAGGAGGGAGCAGCCATAGGCAGGGAGAGAAACATCACCTTGCAGAGGCCCGATGCACCCCTCTGGTTTAATTGCATTTTCCCTTGCTCTCACATTTTGAGGAAGGTTAAATATGTCAAACATGAGTTTACAAAACCTCCCTGACAAATCCTCTTACTCACATGATCTTTCTAAACGGCCCCAAATCTTTTCAACTATACAAGAAGTGATGCTATTTGCTCTGACCACTTCAGCTGCCACCTCCCTAGTTTCAGGGCTTCCTGTGCCATGGAGGTGAGGGGTTAAGATCCATGCAACACCCAGATCAAAGAGCATTATCATGCTTCCCATATTTTCTCACCCATTCTTCCTACAGCCTAACGTCTTGTTTGATCTTTTGTGGCAGCGGCTGCCCACTGAGCAGATGTCTTCATCGAGCTGTCCGCAGCGACCCTCAGGTCTTTTCCCCCTATGGTTACAGTTCATTTAAGGAGCAGAAACGTGCACAAGAGCTCCTTCCTCGGTGCCTAACCTCGTGTTTGTCAGTGGCGACTTTTGTCTGCCCCTCTGGTCCCCTTTGATTAACTTCAGCTCTGCCACCTTCCTCACGGGTTGCCTCCTGTTGGTGCCTCCATGCTGCCAAGTCACCATCCACCTCTTATCCAGATTGCTAATGAAAATATTCAGACATTCAGTAGTGATGCAGCTACTTAGAGCAGTCCAGCATCAATTATCAGACCTCGTAGGAGCCTTCCAGTATCTGAAGGGGGCCTATAGGGATGCTGGGGAGGGACTCCTCATTAGGGACTGTAGTGACAGGACAAGGGGTAACGGGTTCAAACTGAAACAGGGGAAGTTTAGATTGGATATAAGGAGGAAGTTCTTTACTGTGAGGGTGGTGAGGCACTGGAATGGGTTGCCCAGGGAAGTTGTGAATGCTCCATCCCTGGCAGTGTTCAAGGCCAGGTTGGACAGAGCCTTGGGTGAGATGGTTTAGTGTGAGGTGTCCCTGCCCATGGCAGGGGGGTTGGAACTGGATGATCTTAAGGTCCTTTCCAACCCTAACTGTTCTATGATTCTATGAATTTATTCCCTACAGAAAATAAAGCTGACGCTTGACTTTTCTCTTCTAACCCGGAGCAAGATCTTTACCCTGCAAGGTTTGCTTAGACAGAGGCTCTCTGAAAACCACAGGCTGGTTCTTTGAGACCTATCACTTTGCTGATGTAGTATTTAAGAAAACACACACAGATTTCTGATTTTTCATACAATAACAGAACAGTTTGGGTTGGAAGGGACCAAAGGTCATCTAGTCCAAGCCCCCTGTTTTTCTCATATCACATTCTCATCGCGTAGGTATCTTTAACCGTGTTTTTCCGGAACAGCTGGTGCTTAAACGAGGCACACAGCTGTCCTCCCCTCTTTTTTACCTAAAAAGGCCCAGGCAGGTAAACCACATGGATCCACCCACCCTTTGCAAACCCAAGCAGGCAAAACCCCAGTTAATTGTGAGGACTGAGGCAGAAAAACCAAGAAAAGGAGGTGTGAGCATGACCCTGCAAAGCAGTAGAACAAGGGGGCTTCTGCAATGAAGCTCCTGCACTGGCACCCCTGGGGACATCCAGTCCTGCTGTGTCCAAAGGAGGAGGCATAGGGGTGGGAAAGGACAGAGCTGTACCAGTGGGTCCCTCAGAGCACCTTCTGTGACCACAAAAATGCAAAAACCTGAAGATTTGCTACTTTTTCTGGCTCTAGTACATTATTCTAAAGATAGGGCACATTTTTGGTTGGGTTTCTACAGAAGGTTTATGAACATGCCACAGTCTCCACATGCTTCTGTCCCCTGGGAGGAGGACACCAGCACCTCACTGCAGAGCACGCTGAGCCATGGGAGGTGCCATCAAGCCCGGAGGCATGGGCCCACAAGGACATAGGTGGCACTGATTGTGGGCTGCAGCCTCTCCAGTCTGCTGCTCCCCAGACCTGTCACTCCTCATCCCATACGCCCATCTCCACCACCTGAAATAAGCTGAGCTGGTCTAGACACTAACTGGATCTAGCCTGTGGAAAACGCTGACATAGAAACTGTCTTCTCTCCTCTACCTCCAGCCTCATTAGTGGCTGCTATTAACCCTGGAAGTCCATTCGAGCAGACAGCTTCTCCCTACAGCTTAATGCTCACCGGTTTTCTTCCCTTTTCCCACATCCTCCTCCCAACCCTCTTCCACTTCATTCTCACCCTTCCCAGTTTTCACAGCAGGTTTTACCAGCCCATCTCCTGGTTTCTTCTGGGCCATTTTCCAGTAAAAAAAATCCATTTCTATTTCCATTTTCCATGTCTAACCTGCTTAGTTTCACCAATTTTTGGCTGCTTTAACAACCACCCCAAGCAGCGCCAGCACCTCTCAAGCCACTGAGTTGCGGCCAGCAAAGCAACAACCAAATCAAGCAAGAGCTGGAAACACCCTGGCGTTAAGATCTACTTAATAAGTTGTCAGCCGGGTCCCCTGTATCTATTCTTGCGGGCATAAAGATCTCTGTCAGCAATCAAAACATGGATTTACACTCCCAGCACAATTCCTAGCAGCATTTAAAGGTTTTTAACGACCATCCCTTTGTCCCAGGGAGTTAAGCACTGATCGAACGTCACAACGTGACACATGAATGCACAACACAAGGGAGGTTTGACAGGCAGCAACGTTGTAATATGATAATTCCTCTTTGTCCCTTAATCGCCTCTGTTTTTTGCAGACTTGATTCACTTACCAACATGTGATCAATCACTGCCTTTTTCAGTGAGATAATTTTTTGCCCTCTATCTAAATGGCTCCTGTCAAGGGGAATCCAATACTAAATTAAAGCTGATATGCTTGTCTCTGCCCTTTTGTTTGTTGACTTCTTCTGGCACACAATTGATTTTAAATAGATTTTTTTTATGGGTTCCATCACTGTTTAAATAGATGTATTTTTAAAAACCTGGCTCCTTGAAATTAACATTGGATATGTACACAGCTAAAACTGTCTTGAGCATATAATTTAATGGAGAGGAATAAATACAAGAGTAAGTGCTGGCATGTGCATTAAGTCCCTGCTAGATGTGGAGTGAGTTGCCTGTTTAGATCTTCCCACGTGCTCTGTTTAAAACAGGAGGACAACAACCAAGTCTCATGATTTGTGACTGTAATAAAAAGAGGACGGTGTAATTTAACATGAATGGAAGCAATGCAACAAAGATCACTCTTCTGAGTCTGCAAGAAAACCAGATTTAGCTGAAGACCCACAAAGAACTTCTCAGATGTATCTCACTGGTGTTTGCATGATGATGAGCACCTTCTTAACAAGAGGTAAGAGGTCTTTAGCAGCACAAGCACTGGGGAAATGAGGATCTACCTTTGTGAATAAAGTAGAGAGGTGTTTTTGCAGCTCTGAGGTGATCATCAGATGTGCCCCAAGCAGCTCTGTACTGGGACAGAGACAGACTGACCACAACTGCATCAGCCCAAAGCCCCTCCAATCAGAGCCACACACATGCAAACCACCCAAAATCTCTGCCTTGCTGTCTGGCTTTTCCTCCCAGTTTCCTCAAGTACATCCACACCACATTCCAAACCTCAAAATTTCACATTTTGCCCCTTCCCTTTGGCTTCTCTTCCCCATCTTGCGTCTTCTGAGTTGGGTCTTAAACACCTTACCCTCACATCAAACCCCAGCCCTGTCCTCCTGAAGCCAATGGCACGACACCCATGGACCCAGACAGAAGTGAGAATGTGCTCTCCAGTCCTCACGACTCCTCTGCCCACATCTGATTGGTGATTGTTGTTGTGCAAGAGAAAATGCAGAACTGCCCCAGGTGCATCTTCCCCTTTCCCATCCCAAGAAGACACCTGTGCAGCACCCCTGCTGGCATCATTCCTCACCACTAAACGTATAATTCATGGTAACAAACCAGGGTGATTTCAAAGCTAGGTAAGATGACATTTATTCCCTGATTGAATGACAGGAGATTTTTGGCTGTGCTATTCATAATAAATTATTCTACGTGGTTTCAGCACTTGTCCTGGTTATGCACATAAGGCACAGAAGACTGTGCCAAGATCATCTAATAGACACATCACAATCAGCCCTATAATATAAAGAATCATCTCTTTTTGCACATATTTTTTCCAAGGTGGAATAGTTTCCCTGATGAAAAATTAATGTTTTCATCTTGTGGTTCTGGTAGTTTTCTCCTTCTGCACAGAGAGAAAAGGGAGAGAAAACAGCTTTGCAATGGAGGCATCACCCCTGCGTGAGGGCGAGCAGTATTCCAGATAGGATGCGTCCATCCACAAAGGGCTGCAGGAGCCAAGGCATTAAAAACATACCAGTGCAAGAGACGGGGAGGACTGGCTCGGGAAATAAAACAAAAAATCTCATTTTTCAAAGCACAGATTATTACACAAAACGTATTTTAGTGTATTTTCATCAAGGCTTGGAATGCCCCCGGTCTCTGCTTTGTGTCTCTTGGCAGTTCAGGAATGCCAAGGCACCCCGTCCTTGGGGTGCCAGAACCAATCTGTTGCCAAGAGACACAAACCTGATATCACGGGTGTATAAAGCCGTCTTTGGAAACGTATGAAGCAGCGAACGACCTCATGTTTGGGGTTTGACTTAGTCAGCAAGACGTCAAAGAAGAAAAATTAACCTTTTCTTATAAGGCTTGACCATTTGTATCCTTCTCCGAGGGAGAATCAGCTTTTCTGCTCGAGTCTGGTATTGCATTTCAAGCTAACACCCGCTTGTTTTTCTCTTTTTCATGGTTACTTATGTTTTAGGAGATAAAAATCAGCCTCATGAGAGTCAAGGCCCTCAGCAGCAGGGAGGCTGGGCTTGGGGAGGTTGGGTAAGTCACACTTCTGAAGCATGGATCTTCAGAGGAATCCCAAATGCCGCAGATGAACCTTCGCGTTAGCACCCACTTGTGCACACGGTGATGTTAGTAGCTAAGAAGGATTCTGAGGCTCCAACTTGAAACATCCAAAATTGCATTTAAATCTGATCACCAGCAAGTTCTTCAAACATTTATTACTCCAGCTGGTGAGTAACCTACTGGAGATGCCTCAGGGTCACCCTATGCAAACATCTCCCCACTTTCGGCTCTGTCCCCCCTCCAACCTGCAAACTGGATGCAAATCCTTTCAAACAGTATTTCCATAATTTTCCTGCTGCAATTACAGCCCAAGTTTGCTGCCCTTCCCAGTCACAGAAAGAGAATTCCATGAGCTCAGGAGTCCCTCACCATACAAAAACATGACAACAGCACAACTGCTCCTTCTAGATGGGTCTTCTGCAAACTGCTTCTTTTCAGTTTGTTTCAGTGAAGTTAAATAGTTGGAAATTAAGACTCTAATTAAGAAATACTGTAATTAAATGTAATTAAGAGTTACAGTGAGATCTGGGTGGGTTTTACCTAATCTGGGGCACAAATCTTTACATGGTAACTTAAAAACTGTTTAGGAACCGAAATACTAGAAGGCTTTGGGGAAACTAGATATGAGTTTGATATTATCCAGGAACACTCAAATTTCAATTACAGGACACATTTAAAACATTACATTGTTTGGTATTTCATTGCATGGTATTTCATGCATTTCTAACATCTTTATATATGTTATATATGTTTTATACATATATAGAGAGATACAAACCCCACAGGGGTCCGCTGTTGAACTACCTTCAGAGACAGACATGCAGCACCACACATTAAATAATTCGGATTTCCAGGCGGTTTTTATACCAAAGGCACAGCAGCACAATGAGCCCTTGCCAGGACTGAAGAGCAAAGAATCCTGATAGATGGAAGCCACATTACAAATAACCAAAAGACAGTTGATAGAACCAGGTCATAGGTTTTGGGGGGTATTTGACTACAAATAAAAGATCTTGCCATTATGACAAGAGTAAAACATCTTTTTTTGTCTTATGAGCCCCCAGCAGTGGGAAGAAAGCTGAGTGGGGCCATAACAGCATGTGGGAAGAGAGAGACTGGGGGGGTTGGAAAAGGGTGAGGAGAGTTGATAAAATTCCTACCAGAAAACAGAAAATGAGATTAAAAGAGACATTTTGGCCATGAGGACTTCTTTCGACTGGAGAAGGCCTCAGAGCTAAAGTGTCTCTTCTAATCCTATTTTCTATTTCGAGAGTGCATTTTAATAACCCCTTTGTATATGGTACAATGACTTTAGCAAGTCCTATTTTAAACAGGTTTTCCACACTAGAAAGCAAAATGGGTTAAAATAATTGCACCGTGCACCTTGCATGGTGACACTTTGTTAATCCATTGTCAGACACTGGGGACAGACGATACAGTACAAGGTCCATGTCTAAAAGTGCCTTTCAGGACAAGCACCCCCAGGCACAGGACGGGGAGACCAGGCTGAGGAGCACAGCTCCCTCCCGCCAGCACCCAGTCCCTTGCTTTCTGACCTGGATGGAGACTTGTCTGATGTCATTGGGCCACAAAATTCCTCCCCCTTTGGGAAACAGGCTGGCACTGGCCTCTTCCCACTAGGAAATCATCTGGAGGTGGCTACCAGGAGGTTTGGGAGAGGATAGTCAGTGTGAGAGCTCCTGACCCCAAAGGGAGCTCACCTGCAGCTCCACTGTGGTGTCCCCATAGCTTCCAACTCACTGGCCAAGTTCAACTTCACCTTGGTAATCTACCTCTGCCTGCACCTGGATGATGTTTTCTTCACCTCCACAAACAAAACCCCATGAAACTGTATGTAAAGAGTGCAAGGTTAAAAGTTTCTCTTCTGTACACAAAATCCAGGTTTATTTAGCTTGGGTATTAGGAAGATCACCCAGCTCCAACCCCTGCCATGGGCAGGGACACCTTCCACTAGAGCAGCTTGCTCCAAGCCCCTGTGTCCAACCTGGCCTTGAACACTGCCAGGGATGGGGCAGCCACAGCTTCTCTGGGCACCCTGTGCCAGCGCCTCAGCACCCTCACAGGGAAGAGCTTCTGCCTAAGAGCTCATCTCAGTCTCCCCTCTGGCAGGTTAAAGCCATTCCCCTTGGCCTGTCCCTACAGGCCCTTGTCCCAAGCCCCTCTCCAGGTTTCCTGCAGCCCCTTTAGGCACTGGAGCTGCTCTCAGGTCTCCCCTTCAGGAGCCTTCCCTTCTCCAGGCTGAACCAGCTCAGATATCTCATACTGGCTCCATGAAAGGCTGTTGCAAGGATTTACATGTCTGTGATGATGAAACCAGAACCAAAACAGCAGAAACAAACACAAGCAGAGAAACTCCTGAAGCAAAGACTATCTGATAGAATAAGCCAATTTTGCCCTCTCTGTGCAGCATCAGTCAGCAATACCCAATCTCTAAGCCGCATACAGAAGACGACTAGTCAAAATAGATCAAGGAGGAGGTCCAAGCGTAGTGTCCAGATGCAACCAACCACCCAGCAACTCCCCATACACACACTTACACACTCCTTGGGTGATGTCCACTGGCTACACCTGGGTGACACAAGCAGCAGGGTCATAGAATGGGTTAGGTTGGAAGGGACCTTAAAGATCATCTCTTTAGCTCTTGAGCAGCTTCACCTCTGGCACACGCAATGGGGCTGCAGGACCTAAGCGCTTCTTTACCCACCCCTCAATAAGGTGATGAACATGTGAACCTAAACCCATCACCAGATGGATCACTAGTACCAACGGGGAATTACATGAGGAAACACTAAAAAGCCTAAATATCATTGTGTGTTGCATAAAAAAAGTCTCTTTTAATTATAATAACAATACATTAAGTACAACTGTATTTTGTTCTGCATTTCAGAGGTGTTCTGCTGTAGCCAATGCTTATGGCCAGTGGAATAACATAAGGCAGGTAAGAAATACAAAAATCTATGTAGCATGAAATACCTCTAAGAGACTTGTTTAGCAAAATTAACTAGTAGTTTAATAGAAAAAAGCTTGATGTATGAGAGTGCTCCAATTTCTTCATAGAAATTAACATTTCAATCCTGTTTTTATCTAGAAGTCATTAAACTGTGCAACATGAATTATTGGAACTGTAGCAGAGAATTAACTCTATTCATCAAGTAAGTCCAAACAGTTTAGAGTGCATCTGTAATGAAAAAATAGCTCCACATTTCTATCTCTTCTCATTAAAGTAAACCAGTTTTTCCTCTCTCAGTATATAAAACTGTCTTCTCCTCCTGTAATTTATATTACCATAAGCCAGCTCACATTCTAAACTATTACACGCCTCCAATTAATTTTTGCAGCTTTTGCCTGAAAATTTAATGAGATAGTAGTGTATGAACCTGCTGACTCCAGATTACGTGTGTGCTTCCAATATTAATGCTGGCATAATAAAATAATCTGATACATACTTGATGAGAGCTTTTCACTATTGTGAGAGTAGTTAAGGAAATGTGTAAACCAATTCCACTGATTTGCTTCCTCCTCCCACCACGTTGGAATAAAAAATACCCCCAAAACCAGCAGAACTTGACAGCTTGAAATTAAGGAGTCCCATGTTAAGCACCCATGAGACAATCATCAATGTAATATCATCGATGCTTCCCCAAATATCTTAAATCAGATGTTTATTACTCACTGATTACATTTATTTTAAGGTGTTTTGAAACACCTTTATTTTTGAACGCTGAAGGAGGACAGGGACATGTTGTGATTTACTTTTCCCCAAAAGGAAGGACATATTGTAAGCATCTCTCAATGCCACCCCCCTGATTTGAGGAGCAGGTGTGGAAGGCAGAGCATCCTCTGCGCTGTTCCAAGCACACACAGCCTTTGCACACACAAACCATCTCATAGGAAATCCACCTTCCACCTCAAAGCTCACAATGATTGAGAATTTCAAAGTTTGGGCTGGGAAATGGGATGGGTTTAGATTCCCAAGGGTTTCCGTGGGTTGCTACCTCTGCAGCTCATTTTAAGGGTATAACTCCAATTTTGCAAACTGTTCTCTTGTCTATTAGACAAATCACCTGATCTTCAGAAGGACGCATTCTTTGAGACTAAAATTAAAGAGGGAAAAAAATTATAATATTGCTTTCCATTGCAACTTCAATTTTACGACCCCATATTGTGCATAATACGATTTTAATATCTATGTGCCCAAGAGAAAAACTGGCAAATGCGATGCTTTTGGAGATCAAATAATGTTATACATAGACTTAAAAATACACATTTGGCATTATTTGGTGTAGCCCTGAATTTATATTTACAGGAAACTATAAAATGCTCCTGGTGAATCACGCAGCCCCTGAAAATACCTAGATTTTCTCAGAGGAGCAGAGAAGCTGTGCCCAGGGAGCTGATGCAGCTTGGAAAGGTGTCAGAGTTGGGATCCCAGCAGCTTTTAAACTCAGACCCATTGCAGCCCACTCGCAGGACTACAAGACTAATCATCAGTACCTACCCCCATTAAACCATGCCCTTAATCCACTAAACACTCACATTATGCCCCATCCCTGGAAGCTTTCAAGGCCAGGTTGGATGGATCTTGGAACATTCTCATCTAGTGGAAGGTGTCCCTGCCCGTGGCAGGGGGTTGGAACTGGATGAGCTTTAAGAGGTCACTTCCAACCCAAACCATTCTGAGATTCTGTGATTATCTACCTGTTACAAACAAGGGAGAGAAACACTGAAGGATGCAGACAGAAATTCAGGTCCAGCTTGATTATGGTCTGAGACACGGCCACAGCAAAGCCAAAATGTTCAAGTGCTTGTCAGAAGAAAAGGCATCACACTTTATAGAAGATACTGAGATGCTCAAAGCCCTGAAACTCAGGTTTCTTTGAGGCAGAAGGAACAAACGAGTTTGATAAAAGACTGGGAGAAGGGATGGACATGGACAGAAGTGGCAGGAGAAATATTATACGGCAAGTGTGGAAGCCAACGACTGCACACTTTAACGGCTCCCAGTGGCTTCAAATCAATTTACATTTAAAACAAATGAATCAAATCTGATAATCTCTGGTACCACTCAACCTATTTGCTCCAGGGCACTGAAATTCAAATATTCTTGAGTTCTGAAAATAGGCTTTCACTCCTACGACATACAAATGAAGACAAAGAGTACCGCCACCAAACAGTCTTTTCTGGTTTTTACACACTCAAATGGCAAAATCACTTCCATGGTGTTCAGAGCATTTTGCTGCTGTGACTTTTGCCTCTTGCAGTCAATCTCTAGCATTTCTAAGCTAGTTATAATAAAACCCATTCTGGTTTTCATTCCAGAAACCCACATTCATCCAGATGAAACCAAGTGAATGGAACAAGGGGCACCAACCCCAACACACAAGAGCCCCCCGTTGTGACACTGGATGTGTCCACACCAGAAACCAGATTATCACACTGATCCTGGCTAAAAATAATCCTTCTGGTTTAGCATGGAGTTATTTTCAACTGAGACCTGATTTTCCTAACACAGGCACGGCAATGGAAAGCCACCATCCGGCATGAGGGATGCGGGAGCCCGTACCACGCACGTGGCGATGCACATATATGCACTTATATACACATGTATATCCATGAGATCTCACTGAACCCTTTTGAGGGTGGGAATACCTTTCTTTTTCCAGATTTTTAAATATCTACCTTGTACTTTTGTTTTCTACATCCATGCCCTTGCACCTAACAACAGCTTGTACCTTTGCACGTCAAAAGGAACATGTAATTAAATTAAGAGATGCGCGCACTCTTCCTTTCCTCCCGTCTCTTCCCCTTGAATGCCACGCCAGATAGCAACTCCAAATCTGCATTTAAATAGAATATTTTTAATGTATGAAAGTGGGCGGCCTGGGGGTAAAGAGGTATTGCATTCACTGCACAAAATTGCATTTAAAATGTGATACCAGGTTTTAAAAATTTATTGGATAATTTTTTGTCATTCCAGTACCTTTGTTTTATTCTAACAAAATCTTCAGCTCCACTGAGATATTTGGATTAAAGCATGCTAATAAAAATGATGTGATATTACAGCGTTTTATCAATTTAATCTCGAGAAAAGGATGATATTCAATCACATCTCATAAGTCACTATCTCTGGTAATTCCGGCCATTATTCAGTGTGAAATTCAAGCAGTCTGAATTCATTAACATAGGCTCGCTCCAAATCTGCATTTTTCAGACTTTGTCAGAAAACACAGCAGCCCGAACTCAGTGACCTGAATCTAACAACCTTTCAGCCGAAACGGCCTCGCCCCCCATCCCCAGATCCCTTCCTGCGCCAGGACAAAGCCGTGCTGCCGACGAGCAGGTCACGACCGCAAAGCCAGAGCCAGCATGGGCTTTTTTGGAAAACATTCCCTGCTGTGCTCCCGGTGTGGCATCCCGGTGATGGGAGGGCAATGTGGGCACACGATGCAGGGCTCCCCATGAAGTGAGGGGGTCCCCCCTCAGCAGCTGAGGAGCAAGAGAGAACGTGCTAGCACAGAGTGACATATGTTAGGGAAGAAGTGTCACATCGCATAGGACCGGCCATGGTGTGATGGAGACCAAGCAGCTTTGATGCTGTGTTATCAGGTCAGCACCTTCAGGAAAAGGTGGGGGGGGGGGGAACATAAAATAATGGTGGGGTTTGAAATAACTGCAATAGTGGCTGCTAAAACCATACGACGTTCATGGCCGTGATGGAGACCCAATCCTACACTGCAGAATCCAACAGCAAAACCCTGTTAAAGAACAAAATCCAGCCACAATTTAGCAGAGCCCTCTGGCTTAATGATGCTCAGTATGTCCCTCTGCCACAGGTCTCTGTACCCTTTTGCAGCTGGCAGATGTTCTTCATCCTTTGTTGCCTGCATGGCCCTTTTGCTGGCCACCCAGCAGCTTTTCTGCCCAGCCAGGAGCATCCTCCCACCTCAACACTCCCAAGCTCAGGACCATGTGATGTCCCAAGTAGAAACATGCTCTCCTCTGTGTATTTTTCATTGATCTTATCTATAAATCCATGATGAAATTAACAATTTGTTTCTAATTAGAGCATATTTTGCTAACCAATGACCTAACTTTTGACTACAAAGGCAATCTAAGGAAATCTAACACCATAGTGCCCGTGCTTATCACTACACAAAGTGTACAGTCATTGTACAGGAACGGCACCCCAGCTAACTGCAATGGCATTGCTCCTGGTCATCAGAGGAGATCTCATCCTATCACGTTTCTCATTATATATAAAAATCACAGTGGCACAAACTCCATCACTCTGGTGGGATGGTGGGTGTAAGAAACCCAAGTAGTAACTGCACAGGAATTACAATGAGGCCTAAAGACACCTTGAACAGGCTGCAGATACATTGGCAGGCTCTCCCCTACTCTCTCCAAAGCCTGTGGCATTAAAAAAAACATTTTGGTTGGGTAAATTTATACTTGCTTCCCAACAAAAGTAAGATATTTCAGCATCACCATATTGACTGCGGAGCTTCTGCTACTGAAAAAAAGGTGAATTAACTGCACACCAGCGAATGCTTCTGTATCAGCATCAGTTTTTAGAGATTTGGCTTATTCTACCCAATTCTCACTCCAGACAAGACATCCTCTTCCATTTACTTGATCCTCCAGCAGATAGCAATGAAACATCCACCATCCACAACAGCCACATGGTAATACCTGAATGTCAGAGTCCCCGGGACAGCAAAACATCTCCTAAAGGAGCAGCTTAAGTCCCCAGAGCAGTAAACCCCCATCAACATTCACCACCAAAGGACTCCTGTTTCCTTTTGTCAACCATTATAGTGCATTTGTTACGCAGAGGTGGATCTGCAGTAAAACTCCGAGACTAGAAAGGTGAAAGCTATTACTTGAGATAGCAGACGAGGCTGTTGCAATTCCAGAATAAAATGGTAATGTGCTGCTGGTAGCGAGCAGTACATTGTTTTAATGTGTTGTGATATTTATAAATATATGAAGTTTAAATAATCAGATGACAGAGAGCTCCTTTTCATCTACTGAATGTTTATTATTCTTCACACATTAGCACTTTTTCCCCCAAATGTTATATCTTCTGCCATTTATAATTAATTTTAACAGCTTCTGCAACTTATCCCACAGGTTGTTGCTGTTTCTTTTAAACAGCGTGCTGCTGAGAAATTGATTTGTTTGCTCCGTATGCCTACAGAAATCACATTATGAAATATGCATAAATGTCATTTCTTGGGCTGCTTCTGAGGATTAGCGGAGGAGAAAAGCTTGCTGAGGAAAAGGGAGAGACAAACAACAACAAAGCTTAACTTAACACTTCGACTCAGCCACATCACTGGCCAAAAGCAGCTCCCTCGCTGCACTGCTCTGCTCCGGTCCAGGGGTGGGAAGAGCCAGCGGGAGATCCCAGTGCCTCTTCTCCCCCAGTAAGCAAGCCCCTGCCAATGCAGAGGGGAATTAACAAAACCAATTAACACATGAGAGAGCACCCGTGCACCCAGAAAGCTCTCTCACAGGAGGAGGCCAGGAGAAGCCCTGAGGTGAGCGATGGTGGGGCTGCACATGCTCCATCACCACCTCCAGAAGGTCTCCATGCACCTCCATGCTGGGCAGCACCAAGCCCAGGGGAGGATGATTCCCAAGGGAGTTGCACTTATCCATGACTCCTCTGCTGAGACTGGAGCAAGGACTGTGGCTTGCTGCACAATGGTGGTGTGGGAGGGCAGAGGGAGAATCACCCTCGCTCTGGTCCCAGACCTCAGAAATCAGATCTGTGCAGTGCTACAAGGATAGCAGAGAGTCACCAGCAACAGCAATCTCTCATCAGCATCGATGCATTCCTCCTCCCACTGCTCTCACTTCCAACAATATAGAACCTCAACTGATCCCATTTCATTTAGTGTTTTAGAATCATAGAAACCTGGAATGGTTTGGGTTGGAAGGGACCTTAAAGCTCGTCCAGCTCCAACCCCTGCCACAGGCAGGGACACCTTCCACTAGAGCAGCTTGCTCCAAGCCCCTGTGTTCAACCTGACCTTGAACACTGCCAGGGATGGGGCAGCCACAGCTTCTCTGGGCACCCTGTGCCAGCGCCTCAGCACCCTCACAGTGTTTTGACACCTCATTTTGAGGGTGTTGTTTAGGTACATAAGCTTTATCTATGATTTTTTCCAACAGTCATCACTTCAGCCCCATGCATGGATCACTTATTTCATCAAAGCAGATTCTATCACCAGCCCTTTCCCATGCAGTCGGTGAACAGGTCCTGCAGGTCTCTTCTTTCTACCCACAGCTTAAACTCCCCATCATCCACGGGCTTAGCACAGATCTCACAGACCTTATCTGAGTAATGGTCTGTGAGACCTCAAATAAACCTCAAAGAAGTTTATTACCAAGAAAAAAAGGCATCACATCCATGCAGTCCAATATACGCTGCCATCCTGGACCAATAAATCACAGCACTGTGCACAGCTTCATTAAAAACAAAGTTTCACTTAAAGGCTGGACCCTGCTGTCTGCGATCAGAGCAGAAACGTCCTCCCATGCCCTGTGTACACTGTATGGGTGCGATGGCAGCCTGAGATGGAAGGCATCTTTCCCATGCTATCTCCTACTGCAAAACATATTGAATGACAAGTCCTGAAACGCAAACCAGATATTTTTCTCGGAGACTTCGTTAGACACATCACTCTCCCATATTATTACAGAGAGCTGTCAAAACAGCCTGGTAGGAAAGCTCTTCCACAGACACGCTGGAGTATAAATTGTCATAGTATAAAGTAAATTCCGCTAACAGCTACATAGTAATTATTTTGCATAATAAAAGTAAAGGCTCTTTGCTTGTGATCTCTGTATTTACGACCATCGAACCAACAAGCACTTTCTCTTTTCTGATGCCTTTGTTAAAATTACAAGATAATTGGTTGCTGTTGCAGATATTAATGTCTGATAACAAAGTGCCTAAGGCAGGAGAGCTGAAGTGGTGGTGAAACAGCGCTACCGGCAAAGCTCTAACTCCTGTTCTCTGAGGATTAACCAGACCAACTCCAAGAATATAATTATTTTTAAACTGTATCACCACAGATGTTATTTGAAAGGAGCATGTTGGACATTCTGGGCAATACCTTTAAAAAAGCACATTTCTCTTTGTTCTAGCCATCAGACAATAAATAAGCGAGATAATTCAACTGCTTTTCAGCGTGAGATCCTGAGAGATACTAAAGGATCACTGACAAGTCCTAAGGTAACCTGGGTAGCTGCTCCAGAAACAAATGTATTCCCATCCATAAGGTTTAAGGGGCAAAAATAAAGAGTAATTCTAACATACTACGAGTTTCTCAATATTTAGTGCCAATGCACTGCTAAAAAGCCTGTGCTTATAGAGTACGTCCATTTTGGTTGGAAGCAGGAATGATGACACATGCAAATACTCTGCTCTCCCCGAGTTTACACACAGTTGTGTTTATGAATCAAATTGCAGCTTAAAGCCTCAACCGCGATGAGCAATTCGGAAACTCGCTGTTCATAAGCATCATGCCAATTGAAGCAAGCTGGTTTGGGGATATTGTATATTATTTATTACAATTCAGTCTGTCACGGAATTAAGCACGTTGAGCCAATTTCAATAGGAGCATTGGGGGAAGGACAGATTACATTCAAATTAATAAAGTTGCTTTTAAAGCACAACAATGGCATCTGGTAGTATTTTCATAAACTGAATCACTGATGGGACAAAACCAACCTGCAATTACCCACCCTCCATCTTCTCAGTCTCCTCTTTCCCCCTGATGAGAAACTCAGGGCATTTCTTGCATCTCCTATGGGAAGCCTGGTGGCTCTAAAGCTCAATAGATGGCAAGTCCCCAAGATGCAAGTAAGAAACCAGACACCAGCATCTGTATCTGCCCTTACAAAGGATTCCTCACTATGGTCCTTCACTTTTACTTTTTAAATCACTCTCCTGTGATGGACACGATACCATTAATTTAATTCCAGCTTGCATTTCCTATTAGTATAATCTGCCGAGTTATCTCTATAGCAGCAGCAAAATCACTTTACAGTGAGCTATATCACTTCCGAGTTAATTACACGTATTTGGGGTTTAATAAATGAAAATAGGGGACATGATTAATTGAAGGACAATCAATAGGACCCAGCTATTAGACAGCTTGATGAGGTATCCAGAGGATGCATATAATCTATAGTAATCAGCTAATTGAAGACTGTGGACTAAAAAGATTTTAGGAAATCCCAGCTTCAAATTGAAAAATACCCCAATAAAATGGATTGGAGGAAAGATATTCCCAAACCCCAGGAAGGTTTAAGGCCTGTTTTGATTTTGGTTGGTTTTGAACAACAAATTTTGCATCACTGGCTTAAAACAACACCACCTACTGTGAGAAAACACTGAAACTAATTTGAAGTGAATCCTGAAATGCATTTCTTATTTACACCCACCTAAACTCCTGGAAATGTATTTTCCTTATGATTTCCAGAGCTGCCAAAGGTTGTTAAATAGTTTCATTAAGACACTCTATTTGTTTTAGTCACATTACCAGATCAAATTAAACAGCCAAATAGTTGAACAAATGAACCTTTTCCATCTCTTTCGACATGAAAACAAGTGTGCAAAAAAGCCATACACCAGTGATGGTTAGGTCTGTGTTTCCAAAGCAGGGCACAAGAAGGGAGAAAATAATCAATAGGAGCAAAGCTGGAGTATTCCACATTCAGAAAAATATGGACATGGCAAGTGCATTCCGTAAGCCCGTGGTCTGTAAGTACTATTAGCATAAATGCTGACAACTGTTAATCTACTGTAACCCTGATTAATGGTTGCAGTTGTCCATTAATACCAGGCATTTTAACTTACTACTAAAATTGATTAGTCAGTTAAGAATTCAATGTTAATGTTCAATAAAACTGCACTTTCTCTGCAAATGCAATATGAAATGAGGTGATGCATTTAGCAGCACTCACGTACATTAAGAGGGTGCAGAGTGAAGGAGAGATGCCCAGTGCCATTCCTGGCTGGCACAGGCAGTGCATCCATCTTCATCCTCCCTGCAGCCCTCCTGAACTGGTGAGAGAGATGGAGATACCCTATGGAGTTCTTCAGTCAGGGTCCCAAGGCACTGGCACAGGGTGCCCAGAGAAGCTGTGGCTGCCCCATCCCTGGCAGTGTTCAAGGCCAGGCTGGACACAGGGGCTTGGAGCAAGCTGCTCTAGTGGAAGGTGTCCCTGCCTGTGGCAGGGGTTGGAGCTGGATGAGCTTTAAGGTCCCTTCCAACCCAAACCATTCCAGGATTCTATGACTCTAGGAGTTTTGAGGGGCTGGGAAAACTCACCCAGGCAGGGATGGAAGGAGCATCATGTTGGGCTGTGCACTGTGGGAGAGATGGTCCCCTTGGCTGGGTGCCCCAGACTGAGGGTTCCTCTGTCAATGAGTGGGTCTGATATAGTCTTACCAGCTACTCTTCCTCCTCAATGGCAACATGCACTTTTCTCCCTTTTTCCAATCCCTAATTTCCTTTATCGTAATTAACATTATTATTAGCATCATCATTCTTATTATTATCATCATTATTATTATTATTTTCTGACCCTGCTTCCTTTTGCAGCAGCAGACACAGTCCGGGAGGTACAGAAGGGACCAGCCACACACCAAGGGGGAAATGTCAGTTCTCCACCACTCTTTTTCTCCCTACAACGTAATGTGAGGGTGCAGTATTCCACAGGAGTCTATAGAGGCCCTGTGCAGTCTGCAATACCACCACTACAGGTCTCTCCCAGCTCCTTCTGCAAACCTTTCTTTCCAGTGCAGAAGAGATGAGCACCCACTGCCAAACCTGTCATTTGTCATGAGAGAAATACCTTTTAAAGCTGTCTTCAAATTAATTTTAGGATTACTTTGAAGCAGCTATTTTCTGAACACATAAAGCCAGGTGAATAATTTTGAGGCACTCTTTGCCAAGGGTCAGCTGTTTTGAACTGAAAGCATCACACTACCTTTCCTAGAGTACCAGGTAACCCTAAAATTGACAGCTATAAAAGAATCAAGCAATAGAAAGAGAATGCTTTTAGCACTGGCAGCAGCAGCTCACACCTCCTGATCCAGAGGTCCCAGTTCAGTCTTTGCCCACAGTTATGGAGCTGTGTTACTAGAAAGGCTCTCTAAGCGCATCCTCCTCCAGCATACCTGTACAACCAGAAGTCCCAAGAGACAGCAATGGTACTCTGGAGCCCCTGGGGAGGGCAGAAGCTGACCCTGGGGTAAGATGCTCCCAGGTGCTGCTGTCAATAATATTTCTTAAGTGCTGTTGCAAGCAGACTGACCGCACCACTGAGCTGACTACACCATGGTCCTGTTCCAGCACGGTTCAGCCAAAGTCTTCCAAAGTTAACTGTAGGGAGGTGGGAATGGTGTCAAGGCTGCATTTAGGTGAATTTAGGTGAATTACAATTTCTGTCCCTGGGTCACCTGTGCCACGAGGGCTCCCATTAACAGTAGGACTAAGATCAGCATCATCTTGACAGAGAGCACCACAACCAGTCCCACCATGCAGGCTGCAGCCCACCTCTCCCATGGACTCATCACCCACTGGCCTGCCAGGATGCTCAGGCTTTTGTAACTTCCACATAGGGCCCCTATATGAGAGCCCAGAGCTTCTCACACCCTGCTGTATCCTCCTGTACCAGACATGCATCCCAGTGACAGGAGTGCCAGCAGCTGCAGAGAGGGTCCAGTGACCAGACACACCACTCACTGCCCATGTTACATTAAATATTTCAAAGGGACAGTAAATACCATTAACATAATGCTGAGGAAGGGAAAAAAAAAAACAAAAAGGTACCAGGAGAAAGAGGAAACTCCAGCACAACAAAGTACGTGGAAACCACCAAGGACTTGGGTATAAATCCACAGGTGATTCATAAGGACAACCCAGGACGCAGTCCAGATTTGTTTGTTATTTCCCTGACCAGCAGCCTGGGAAACAGCACTTCTGCAGTGGCAGCACCCAGGGACATGATGTGATTTTCAGTGTGACCTGCAAGGCTGCAAGACCAGATACTGTGGCTGGCATCTTCCCTCCTCTGGTGCTGTGGGTCCATCAGGGAACATCACACCACCGTGGGAAAAAGCCCAAGACTGGTTTTATTCTTAATACAGGTGATGTTTTAGCTCCTCCTGGTCTCAGCTAAACTCTGCTGGTGTTCACCACCTGCAGATCTCACCAGTGCAGTAATTATAGCAGCACCCAGCAATAACGCAGTGGCCGCCTCTGCAAAGGCCTTTAATAACATTCATGTCTGTCAGGCAAGCCTTTAAGCATTAACATATGGGGGAAATGCCTAATAGCTTAATATTATTGTGTGTGAGTCTGAAATAACACCCCGCAAGGCCTCTTATATCAAACATTAAACCTGCTAAAGAGAAGACGTTTGAGCAGAACCAATTATTCTGCGGTAATTCTTCATCCTGAAAGAGGTATTTTGAAGTTGGGAAGTGTGTGTGTTGTCACAGCAGAACTATTTACACCTTTAAAAGCACGTTTCACCTCAAAAGCAAGTTACAGAAACAGTAATGCGACTGTAAAATTGCCCTTTATCCAGCAAAATGCTTGAGAACTAATTCTTGCCGTATCTGTAGATACCACAATCACAGCATCACACTAAAGGTCTTATCAACGCTTTATTATAAACTTCTCCCCTTATATTTGGGCAATTAGAAAAATCTTTGCCTAGAGGGGATTGTTTTCATGAACTCAGTGCACAGGGGTCTCGGCACAGGCAGGAATGTTTATGGAAAATCTGAGATTAGAACATTTCAAACTGGCTGGTTTCAAGTTGCACACATGTAAAGCTATAAATAGGGAGGAAAATGAGCATAAGGAAAGTGAAGAAATAACAAATTGTGGAAAACCCCAGGTTTGTCACTTACAATGGCAAAAGTGAACACTTTCTCCCTTTGACTAAAATTCCAATTTACTATCAGGCTGTTCCAGTTCACTGTTTGATTGCTACAGGTGTTATCTCTGGGATCTTTTAATACCAGCTTGTATTTACATCCCTAGGTGGGGCCCTCCAGGCAGGGTTTCATTGCACAGGGTGGGTTCAGCCTCCTGTGACTTCCCGAGGAGCAGAGAGGGGTCACTTTGACATGCGAGCAGGAATTCAAATGTAACAGAAGAGTTTCAGAGCACTTGAAACCCACTGAGACCCAGCTGCTGATACAAGGGCTGTGCAGCACCTTGATGCAGAGGCAGAAGCTCTGATTGCTTTTCTGCTGCAATCACCACAGCCTAAGCATCCACTCCAGCAGCTCAGAGAGGTTCCAGAGAGCCTGGGCAGGAATGCCATGATGCTGGACTTGACCCACCACCGCCCAAAATCAGCACGAATGGGCAGTAAAAGGGGATAATGCGCAGAGGACATCCACAGAGGAAGCACACAGTGCGATCATAGAATCATCATAGATTGCTAAAAAACTGGTTTGGGTTGGACCTTAAAGCTCCCCCAGCTCCAACCCCTGTCACGGGCAGGGACACCTTCCACTAGAGCAGCTTGCTCCAAGCCCCAGGGTCCAACCTGGCCTTGAACACTGCCAGGGATGGGGCAGCCACAGCTTCTCTGGGCACCCTGTGCAGCGCCTCAGCACCCTCACAGGGAAGAGCTTCTGCCTAAGAGCTCATCTCAGTCTCCCCTCGGGCAGGTTAGAGCCATTCCCCTTGGCCTGTCCCTACAGGTCCTTGTCCAAAGCCCCTCTCCAAGTTTCTTTTTGACCCCCTTAATCTCTTGCTGACCCACCACCTACCATCGATGGTCTTCACCCAATGCCAGGAGTACATCCTGCAGTCACTATACTTGATGCAAAACAACCCAAGTATGAGAAGAAATGACTATTTTTGCTAATGCGGGGTATTTTACATGTCTGGTTACATGCTGTAAGGACATAGCTGAAGTCTATGAGCAATAAGTCCAACTACTGCCAGGCAAGAATTTTGCATGTAGAGTAGGAAATAGCTGAAGGCAAAGGCATCTAAAACAAGAGCAAAGCCAGTGCAAATTCTATCAGCGGTGGCAGCACTTGACGGTTCCTCCAGGCTCAATGTCTAAACTCAGTGTACATCCCCCAGTGGAGGTAGAGTTTGCTCCCCAGAGATGCGAGTCCAGACCATGGACTCCTTTCCCGGCCTAATGTATCCCTCTTTCCCCACCTCTCCTCATCAGGAGCAACCTGGACTAGTGGAAGATGTCCCTACTTGTGGCAGGGGTTGGAACTGGATGAGCTTTAAAGTCCCTTCCAATACAAATCAGTCTGGGATACTAGGATTCTATGACAACAATTAGAACTGAGGGGTAAAATACATATTGCAGCATTTAAATAACATTAGCTGTCCCATTTGAGACGATCCTATACCCTACAACACTGAGGCTTTGGGCAGTGCACGGTGTGGAACTGCAAGCTCTCGGAATCTCGTTAGCACAGCTAAGTGACTGCAGTTTGCCTCCACTTTCTTCTCATTTTAGCTGGAATCTGTCCCCAGCAGAGCACGTGCAGGGTGAAACCAAACTCTAAGCATTATGCTTTGGGGAGATGTACTGCAAGTCTATTTTCTTTTGGAAGAGGCAGGGCGGGTTATTTTACTTAGAAACTGAAGTTCTCAGGATGTTAATATTTCAGGGCAACCTCTGTTTTTGCAGTCGAGAGGAAAGGGTACGGAGAGAGAAGGCAGCCGCCTGGATGTTGGGATTACAGGGCTCCTCAGAAAATCCCGCTGACACAGCTTCCTCTTCATCTTTGTCTCATATCAAGTTAGTAGTCAATGTGTTATTTTAACAGCATGACAACAACTATACAGAATGTCAAATAGTTACCTTTTATCTGGAATTTTACTCCTGCCATATATTTCAATGGAAATATACAACTTAATGTGGCAACATATTTCATGCTGAAATGGGTAATAAAAAAAACTATAGACTGTGCATTTCCCCTAAAACATAAAGGTGGAACACACTGGAAGTCTCTGCTGTTTACTACTCTCTGTCTTCCAAGATCTCCACACCACCCTACTGTGTTTGAACTATAAATATTGCTGGGGATATTTTCAAGGCTTTTATTTCTTTTTTAAGCAATAAAATGTACCCCAACTCCAGAATGTTCTGCCCTGCCTGAGTTTCAGTCCCAGCCTGACATATGGATGGAGATGTAGGACAAACCTTCTTGACTACACTTTGACCCACTGCGTGGGAACTCAGTGTCCCTTGAGCCTGAAGAAGGGTGCTTCCAAATCCCAGGGAAGGAGCAAGTCAGGATCAGGATATTTCACATTAACAGGTGCAAACCAGAACCTCTCTATTACCTCCTGTACGCCTTTAATATCAGACCACCACTGGAGGTACGTGGGGGGAGAAAGGCTTGGAAAATAGGAGCTGCCTTTGGGGCCTCCCCCGTTTGTCAGACACAACGTTTTTAGCTACATGCAAACTGTGAGTTCCCAAGTTATCTCCAGTTGGATACATTTTCCTTTCTAAGGAAACTGCAAGCAGGAAGAAATATTCCCTGCCCTTTTCAATGCACGGCAGCTGGCTAATTACCTAAATTACAGCTTTGTCAATATTACTTCGTTCACTCAACCCCTCTTTGCTGTTAGCAAAAAAGAGCTGGAAGACCCAAACTCTTCCAGATGTTTGGGTTTACCCAAGAAAGCCTTTCTCTTCAAGGGAGACATGATGGCCAGAGCTGTGGTTGTCACCCCATCTACATGGAGCAGCCTCCAGGATGGCTCCATGACAGGGGTCTTTGCATGCAAGGTACTTGTTTAAGTTGCTTTGCCTTGGCCATAACTTAAATGAATAAATAGACACAAATATACCCACTGGGAACATGAAGAGAACAGAACAGTTTTAGAAGAAGGTGAGAACATGACTTATCTTAGAGGAAAGACTTCCAACATTTTTTCCTGCTAGAGGATGGATTTACCTGAGGACCATCAGGTTTCTGGGATTTGCTCTGATGCTGACTCTGCTTGCTCCTTCCTTTCTGTGCATGCTGTTCTTGTCTGAAAGGTACCTCTATCGGTACCTCTGTCTACCAAATGGATGATCAGACTATGCCTTCTGGTGTATCTATCTCAAGCTTTTATGTTTCCAGTAGTCTGGGTCTGCCCTCAAGCAGGATCTGCCTGGCAGTGGTGCACAGAGTGCTGCAGTTAAATCCCAGTGCCATAAACTTTTCCTATCAGTGAGCACTTAAACTGGAATAACTAATTCCAGTTATAGATGGATTAAAAACTGGACAAGGGAGGTGTCAGTAGATGCTTTACTATCTACTATATCTAGTAGATAGCTCTACTAGATATAAAGCTGTGTAAGCCAGGGCAGCTCTTCAAGACCAGAGACTGAGTCAAACACTGCTGTCAACTCACGGCTTGGCAGAGGAGTCTGCAGGTCCTGCTCTTCCCTCCAGTAACATGACTACACTCTTTGCTCCTTGTTGGCTTTTAGGACCTGTACAACATCCTCCAGTGTGCCAAAGCTAACACACAGGATGCCTGACCATCCTGAGACGCAGATGCAAGACCTCAGGGCATGCTCAAAGGTCCGCCAAGCCCTGCTATGTTCATACCAGGGCAGGTCCAACCTAATGGTTCTGACCTTTTCTGGGACAAACATGAGTTTAACGTCTGTGCTGGCTCGGTACATACATGAAGCTTGCAGACATCAAAATAGAAAAAGGTGAAACAGCTGAATTCCCTGCTTTTGCTTTATTTTGTTAATTCCTTTCCATTGCTTCCTCTCTCAGCAAGAAAGCCCAAGCACCCAGGCACCCATCCATCCTGAGCTGGGTGATGCCACCTGATGGCACACATCTGCTTAAAGCAGGCTTTTGCTCTGGGGTCTCGCCTGGGATTACTGCTCAATCTTCCCTGTTGAGCAGCAACCCATCCTCAAAGGCAGTGGGTGCTGGACGCTGGCTCTGCTGCTGGCAGCTCCAACCCACGAGGCTTTGCTGGCAGAGGCAGAGATGAGCAGGTAGCTTCTCCAGTGAGCTCTTGCCCAGCAGCACAGAGGCCAGCAGCCCTGCCAGGAGGGAGCCAAAGCTCCTTATCTGCTCAAAACCTGCTGAGCTGTTTCAGATATCTGCCCTTGATGCGTATGTCATGAAAACTGGAGTGCAGAGCAACAAATGCAACAGCTTTCCCTCTTCCCTCTCCCATGGGTTTGACCCAGCAGCTTCATCACAGTGACTTTGGTTCACCAGGAGATAACCACACAAGGGGATGCAAGAATGGCCAACAGCCCTCGCCCTCTGTGATGGTGCAGAGAAGCAACAAGCTTGGTGTGTAACCATGGTGTCATAAGATGAAGGCATCCTGAAAAGTCCTTCAATACAACCCATTGGAGTTGCCCTTTCACCCCAGCAAGACCTGACCAGCTCTTCGGCACTGGTGAGGTCCTGGTACAGGGTGCCCAGAGAAGTTGTGGCTGCCCCATCCCTGGCAGTGTTCAAGGCCAGGTTGGATACAGGGCTTGGATCAAGCTGCTCTAGTGGAAGGGGTCCCTGCCTGTGGCAGGGGTTGGAACTGGATGAGCTTTCAGGTCCCTTCCAACCCAAACCAGTATGGGATTCTATGATTCTGCTAATGAAAACATCACAGCAGCCTGGGGTGAAACACAAATAACCTGGAAGCGGGCAAATCCAACAATAAGCCAATGGCTGTTTTGGAAGACTCGAAAAATGGTTGAGCAGTGATTTATTCAAGAGATTCAGCAGTTCACCAACTTTGTAAAGCTTCGTAGATGGAAAAAACGTAACAAGTGAGCCTCTTGCATGAATAAAAAATTACATTTTACATAAATTAAATATATAATTTGATTAAACATGTTTATGTCTTTGCCGTGACATTTAGAATAGGAAGTATTCATTTTCTGTTTTGAAAGGGAAAAAACTCTTTCAAATGTAATTTGAAGCTGTCAAACCAATCTTCTTTACAGATCTTTTAAATGTCACATACCTTGGAAAGGGGCTGGCAGATCCCTTTTAAATATGCAATTGCAAACAGTCCAAGCAAAATCAAGAATTTATTAAAATATGCTACTGACATTTATACTGATTAAGTATAGCCCTTTCCTCACTGCCTTCCGATAGACTCCTCTACAAAAGATGTGTCACAACAGCTCCTATTAACGCCAGGCTCGCTGTAATTCCAACACACAACCAGCCCTTCCCAACCGGCAAAATCCAGCTGCCGGTAAAGAGCCTGCCTCTTGTTTTGTGCAGGCATTAACAGGAATTTCTGGTTGCTTTGCATGAAGAATTGTACTTTTTGATGATTTCTTACTGGCATGCTTGAAATTTATAACCAAAAATATTAACTGTGCTTACTTTCGATCAGGTGCTGCACCAAAGCTAATGGCTTTAAATGGCAGAGGGGATTCATCATAAGAGTAAAGAAAACCGACTGCAACTCATGCCAGACAAGTTTAGGTTAGCAACCTGTGTGTTTTGGTTTATAATCATAATATCCATCCTTACATTATTCATTATTCTCCCCAGTTAAATGCATTCCTGGATTTTTTTCCCCATTTATTTTAAGGAATAGAGAAGAGGGACAGAGGAAAACCCTCTCAGCTACTGGTGAATGCTCAAGCGCACCAAAAGGAAGGCAGCTCCCACTCTCAGTCACTTCCTACTGACAGACTGGACGTTTTAGGGTCATTTTCCTTTTTTTTAGATGACAAAGAATTCAATTATTATTTCTCCTCCTCTGTCACCAGGACAGTGAAGGGCATGGGCATAACACTCATTAGCATCAATGGAAATGCCGACTGCAAATTCTCCCCCACAAAGCCACATGAAGAGCAAGGCCATCCCAAACAAGTGTACTCCAATTGGAAAATAAAGTACACCTCCCATTTCTCCCTACCACCACAGGGATAATGTAATGAAGTGCAGAAGATCAAGCTACAATTGCTATATCAAATCTTACTTGTACTCTGTTATTACTCAAGGAGTAACTCATCACCAATTACTCCTTGATGATGAGAATTTGTTGCACTTTATGGAAGGACTTTATCTCAATGTTCTCAACTTTCTGGTGCGTAACACAGCAAAGTACAGCATGGCCAGCGTAACGTAAATCACGATCAGCACCAACTCTGGCTTACTTAAAGCTTACACTCAGTATTTAAAAATCAGAATATGACTAAAGGGACTGTTAGTACTGGGGAAAGCATGTCAGTGCCAGGCAACGGGGACACAACGCAGCCCACTGGCAGCACTCTGCGCTGATCACACCTCAAAAGGCATCCAAAGTGCTCAAAAATAGCCAGGACCATCATCAGCATTTTCTTGGCGGATTCATACATGACATTCATCATCACGCCATAAATGAGTTTAATGTAGTTAAGGATAGAGTGGAACTTTGCATTGGCCTTCAATGCCCAACCTCCCACCACGACACGTGATGCTTTCCCCAAGGTGCCCCTCCATTGAATACTTGCCCATGCACCATGGAAAAAACACACTGGTGGGTTCAGCTTGTGAGGGGAAATGAAGTGACTGCACCAGTCCCCTGACCCTTCCCTCCACCACCCGTTGCAAAGGGCATCCAAGATTTCTGGGAATTCCCAAAGGAATGTACCATACCCTTTGGAACTATAAATACATAATCTCTCAGTGAGCAGCTACCCTCTGGTTTATGATCTACCAATACCTTCTGCTGAAACAACACTGATGATCGGTGTCAAATGTTTAAATAAAACCCATCAAAGTTTAATACCAGAGTCAAGCATGTCCTTTTGATGGGTTTCTCAAACACACAAAGTATGTCACCAACCACCCCTCTGAGTTCTTCCTATTGCTCCCTAAATCACATCTTCTGTATGACCCATGCAAGCTGGACCACCACAGCAGATCCTGCCTGACATCCACCACAGCATTCACACCTGGATAAACTTAACACCACACATGGAAACTAATACAGCCTCTTGAACAACATGGCAAGCACCATACTCCAAGGTGAGAGCACATCTCCTCTGTCCTCTCCAAATCATTTTCCCATCTCCACAAAGACAATGAATCCTTTTGCTAGCTGAGGGAGTGTTGTTCCCATTCCTTACACCTTGAAAGTGCTCCTTGACCAAGACAATGTGGGGATAGCAAGGAACTTTGTATCTTGCCTCTGCTTTTTCTGCTTGCCCAGTTGCTTTTATACATGGTAATACACAAATGCAGGAGCAACCAGACACCCAAGATGTAAATGGGACTATCTCAGGTTCTCCCTTGAAGAGAACACCTCCAAACCCTGAAGCTTGTACTCATGATACGAAGCCTTGGGAGATGTCAGCATGTTGCTTTCCTGCTGACATTCTCCCCCAGCTGCTGCCAACACCTTGACATGCCACCTGGAAAAGGTAGGAGATGTGCCCAATGGGCTTCCCGAAAGCACAGCAAGTCTGATCCATGTCCCAGCGACTCTGAAGCACAATTTTGGACCACATAAGCATCTGGTGTAAATCAGCATCACTCCAGCAGCGTGCAAAGAGCAGAGCCTGGCTCTGTCGGCGCTCCAAGGCGCAGGAGCATCCCTGATTTCCTCTGACAGAATCAGCGCACTCATCACCGACGTTTCCCAGAGCCAGAGCAGGAGGTTTGCCGTTGTTTCCACTTTACTGCATCCTGCTGACCCCGGACACGGCATCAACACAGCAAGTATGGGGTGACAAGGTTTAACAGACAAGGTTGGTGCTGAGAGCCTGCTTCTGCTCTGCCGGCGAGCAACCACAGCACAGACACATCGCAGGAGGCTGGCCCACTGAAGGGCCATGCCAACATCATGCCATCTACGACAGCAGCAGAAGACTCATTAACTCTACTAGGATTGGCTTCTCAATTATGTTTCCACATATGAGCTTTCTATGGCTTCAAACTCCCCTCCACAGTTCTGTCCAAACCTGTCCCATGTCCAAGCATCCTCATCACTTCTTGAGTGCTTCCTAACCCATGTCCAGCAGACCCACGTCCTCCTCCACCTCCATCCGCCACAGAGCCATCACACCAAAAAAGCACCAGCAGCTCCCAGTGTTAGATGTCCAGAACAGACATCGTTTCCCTCCCCTGAATCATGCTATTTGCTTGATTTATGGAATAAAGAATAGGATAAACAGCCATGGAAGGAATATCACATGAAGATAGTTATGGAAAAAATACAGAAACATAAGACAAAGCTCATACAGGGGGTGTGAGTATGCAAGCATCTCTCCTGCCATACCATAATTAACTCAAACCACACTGGGATCACGGAACACGGGCATTATTTTTGTTGATGTGTCTGGTTGGGGTTTGAAAGCTATAGCTTCATGCATTCCACAGCAGAAACTTTACACCCCCAAAACCTGGTACCATTTCTTTTCATTCTTCCTGCCTTTATTCTATTTATTTATTCAGCTACCCCATGTGAAAGACCATAAATTGCACTGCTACTTAAGTCACAGGGGGAATTCCTTTAAACAGAAGTAAAAACTCATAAATAACTTCCTGCAGTCAACAATGCGTTCATTTACTTCTCTGCTTTCAGACTAATCTTCCAGCTAACAAATCAAATCAAGTACCAAAATGTAATTATTCCATTGTGATAATCATCTCCTTCTACTCTGAGCATACCTTGGCTTATTTCTTCTCAAATTAAAATTAGCAGAGAGGCTCAGGCTGGTAGGAGGGAGAGGAGGAAAGGTTATAAAGCATTGATGAAGCTGATGGGTGACATAGAAACCCTGCAACTCGACCGAAGTCCTGTGTCTTGAGCAGAAGGCAGGCTACTGATAGGGTGTTGGAAAAGAAATGATGCTAAATACGATTTAGACTCGACAAAATTTGCTGTTTGTGTCCCAGAGAATGGAACCCACAGACAGGGCCTCGCCGTGTTACACGGCTCCACACCATTACATTGCAGAGTGGCCGCCAGCATCAACAGCAGGGCCAGAAGCATCGGGCTAAAAATAACCCAACAGAAATAAACTCCCCTCGGCTGCCAGGCTCCTGAGGAACCAACTGCACAGGACTTGAGGGGAACAAAACCGATCCTGCAGCCTTCCAAGTGACAGCAGCAGAAACAAAGAGGTAAAAGGCTCATCACTGGCAGCGGGACTGGGCATGGAAATGGAGTGGAGACAGAGCATGGAATCACAGCCTGCCCAAGAGCATCCGCATCCTACTCAGAGCACAGCAGGGAAAGGCAGGAGCCAGCACATTGGGAAGGGGCCAGTGGCCAGGAAAACAGAGACAGAGGGCATCTGGGAGCCCCGCTGTACATCACAGTTTAAGGTATTTTATTACACTGCTTTATTTTGTCATCTTCAAACTAAACTCTCATCACAAGCTTTTTCCATGCAAACACCTTCTGTAGATCATTGAAAGCGTGTAGATCTGTAACACTGCAACGATAAACCATGCCAGGCACACTCAGACATGAACATTTAAAACATTAGCAGTTTAGATAACAAATTATTGTGTTCCAAAGGTTGCAGGCTCCTAAGCCCAATGTGTTGATGGGAGCTCTGGCTCCCACAGCTCTGGGAGCACCATCGCTTTCCAGCCTTGTGCCTCACAAATGCAGCCACACCTCCAAAGCAAACACCTGGGGAGCTTGGCTTCCTTCTCACTCCAACTTACAAGGCTGTTTTTGTATTAGAGAGTTCAGGAAAGGACATCAGAGCCATTTGGAAGTGTTTTGGGTTTTGGTATTTTTATTATCACAGAATCGCAGCCTGGTTTGTGTTGGAAGGGACCTTAAAGCTCATCCACTCCCAGCTCCTGTCACGGGCAGGGACACCTTCCACTAGAGCAGCTTGCTCCAAGCCCCTGTGTCCAACCTGGCCTTGAACACTGCCAGGGATGGGGCAGCCACAGCTTCTCTGGGCACCCTGTGCCAGCGCCTCAGCACCCTCACAGGGGAGAGCTTCTGCCTAAGAGCTCATCTCAGTCTCCCTGCTGCCACTGCCATCAATGAGGGTGAAGAACAGAAAACCAAGAACTGTTGGCAGTGGGTCATTTTGTGAGGGTTTTTTCCCAAGCAGGGCTCAGAATGGTCTCACATCATTGACACCAGGTGAAAACACAACTGCAAGAACTAAACTCTTTGAAAACAGTTGAAAACCAGCCAGAGCCCAACACTGATGTATCTGAGTGCCCTTTTCCAGCACACCAGCCAACAAAACAGGGAAGTAAGAGATGCCAGAGAAGCAGGGGCGGCTGAGAGCTGCGAGGTGGCTGCTCTAGCTTTGGGGTGCATGGACCCAACGTGGGGATGCCCACCCGGCCGGTACCCACACCTACTGCAGGGCAGGGTGTAGGGCAGGAGCCCAGTAGTAGCGAGGATGGAGAGATGGAGAGCAGGATTGCCCGAGCTCTTGGTCTCGCGTAGCACACAGCTACTCCCCAAAGCAACATATTTGTTATGCCTTTTTTTCCCTATCTGCTATTTTCCAGTGCCCAAAACACTGCAGGACACAGAGCATCGCTACATGTACTGCATCCTGCACACAGCAGGAAGTTTTAACATTTCGAGCTGCATCCACCAAACCCTCCAACACATGTATATTTTATTTGATTTACTGTGATACTTTTCTTCCCTCTCTTGAAAGTAATTTTTCACTAAAGCGTAACTGCTTAATTGGCAAGTGTACAAAATATAATTACCCTGCATACAAGTTACAATATTGCTTATGGGAATATCACTGTTGATGCATCCTGCTTTATTTTGTGTTTAATCTCTATTAAGAGAGCTGTACGAAAATAGCTAGGTACTCTTGATTTCATAAACATGACACATCATTCAGTCCTCTGCAAACCAAAGCCCAAACAAATGCAACTGAAAGACAACAGAAAATTCCTGGCCTGTCCTAATGTGTCCCAGTTAATAGAATTATTATGTTTTCCTCTAAAAAAAGTGCAGTGCTCAGGATGCTAAAAACCCACCTCTCCAGGCTTAGGTTTGTCACATCCATCACAGTACCAGAGCGATGTAGGATGTGCTGCATAGGAATACATTGCTTTGCATGACAGCTTTAGGGGTTTCTGTCACATTCCCCACAAGAACTTTTGCAGTCGCATCTTTTATAGTGGAAGGATAAAGAAGGAATGTAGAGACACAGATGCCCATTGTCAATGCAGTGAGCAGTGCCTGGACCCAGTAGCAAAAAACCTCACCCTTTGTGCCCCCACTTCTCCTCAAGTAGGTGAATGCAATTAGAATCATAGAGTCCCAGCCTGGTTTCTGTTGGAAGGGACCTTAAAGCTCATCCAGCTCCAACCCCTGCCACAGGCAGGGACCCCTTCCACTAGAGCAGCTTGCTCCAAGCCCCTGTGTCCAACCTGGCCTTGAACACTGCCAGGGATGGGGCAGCCACAGCTTCTCTGGGCACCCTGTGCCAGCGCCTCAGCACCCTCACAGGGAAGAACTTCTGCCTAAGAGCTCATCTCAGTCTCCCCTCTGGCAGGTTAAAGCCATTCCCCTTGGCCTGTCCCTACAGGCACTACTAAAAGGGTCTCTCCCCATCTTTCTTCCCAGCACCCTGTGCTGCCAAATCTTGAAAGTTTAAAGAATTCCCATTGCATCCGCAGTTCCCACCAAATTCACATCCAGCCATGCCAGCTCCATCACCACTCCAGGGGTAACTCCCTGTTCTGCAAGCATTTACATACGTGAGTAACTTTATGCACAGGAGTAGATGTGCTCTCTGGCAACGGGTCTCACTGGTCTCACAGCTAACTAATATCAGCATGTTTTAAGTGCCTTAAAGGTTTATTTCATTTGCTCGACTAATGAGATTAATGCAACGTTTGTTTGTTTGTTTGTTTAAGCTAAATCATACAAAGCCAAACGTCTAAATGTTCTTAACTCATAGCATTAGCCCAAGCTGTGTTACCATGTGAGCCTGACTTGCTACGTTGCTTTTCTCTTTTCTATGCAAGTAGGCTTATACGAAATTCAACTTGTAGACCTAAAATAACCCGGTGTAAACTCAGCAGATATATACCTGTGTGAATATATATATATATATATATATATATATATATACACACAGACACACATGCACAAAGACGATTTGAAACAACACCCATGCCATGACAGCTTCTTTATATTCAAGCACAACACGGACCAGAGCCCAGCAATCCCACAAACCTCATCCATGAATGATGGATGAGACCTACAGACCAATCTGCAAACTCACCTAAAAGCAGAGTAAATCTACAAACATCCAGATGTAAGTTCTTGCTTCAAAATAGAAATGCTTTTGCACACAAACACATTGGGTTGTTCCAGCCATGACCTGAGCAACGTGATTTTTCAGCCTGGGTTTGAGCTGTTTTGGTCAGTTTGAGCTCCTGTCTGTATTCTTCTACTGAGAAGTTTTCCATAAGCTGGAGTTTTTCCTGGCGTCCCAAAATCTGGAGTTTAACTAAATTCTGCCCAACTACATAAAGCACACAACTATCAAAAAAAAAAATAATTCCTATTTCCTTCCTGTACCTAAAGTAGTTCACATCTGACCAGGCATTAGCCATAAGATGGGCTAACACCGCCCCTTCTAACTCCTACCTAGTGCCAAGTACCTGGTGTTGGTGCAATTCATCCCTGTGACAGACACACCAAGGGAAATGGTGGGAAATGAAGGATCTATGATCTTCCCTGAGTGCTGAAGGTCACATCTTGCAATCTGCACCTTCAGGTCTCTTTGCAAGTCATCCTCTTGAAGAAAATCATTAACGCTGGTGTGGGGGATCTGCAAGCATCTGGACACTCTCATTCAAATGATGGGCTCCCATGGATTTTGAGGTCAGGAGAGACCACTGTGATTTCCAGCCTGACACACTGCACACTAACTTACCTAAATTCATCTCTGCTTGAGCGATGCTCACTCCAGCGAACAGATATCCCTGAACTCAATGTTTCCAATGTGGAGTAACCACCGGCGCCTTCAGCAGCCTCTTCCAGCATCAACAGTGCTGAAAACATGAACCTCAGCCACAGCCTTTGCTTGGCTCCACCTTCCAACTATTGGGTCTTGTTAAAACTCTCCCTACTAGACCCAAGAGCTCTTTATTATTCAGTTTATGATTCTATGACTTTATTTATTTAACCCACGACAACACTAATTGTCTTAATCAATTTACCTTCAAGGCTCTCCTGTATAAGTCAAGCAGCTGGAGGTCCTGGACCCTTCCCCTGCATCCCTTCCCAATTCCTTCAGCATTCCCGGAGCTCTTCGCAGACCCTCCTCAACAGTCTCTGGGCCCACGTAGGCTACCACATCCCTTTTCCAGCTTGGCAGCCAACTGCAAACTCAGGCAAGAAGCACACAAGACCTTTGACCATAATATCTTATTAGCAGCACCGGCTCGTGACTCCTCGCTCCTCTATACAGACATGATTTCTCCAGACGGCATCCTGGAAGTAGGGCCTGCATTGCTTGCTCTCAGACAGAGAGATTTACAGCCGGCCATCTGAGAAGTATTACCTGCTTGTATCCAGGCAATACAAATTGCTTTCACCAGCGGTCACTCCTTTTCAGTGTTTACCACTCTCCCAATCTTAGTGACATTTCAAGCTTTAGCCATGGTGACTCTGCCTTATCACAGGCTGCTCACAAACACAGTAAGCAGTGTAAGGACCAGAAATGAGCGCTCAGAGAGGCGGCTAGAAATGGATGCGTGGAAATTCTTTCTGATTTTACAACTGCATTTTGATTTTACAACTGTATTTTGAGAGCTGACACCGCTGAGTCTCAGTTTTGCACATCCCCAGCCAAAACAGTGGTGCTGTACCAAGCTGCATCTCTTGCTGAATTTTAAGTTCGTAGAAATCCCTGTAGTTCCCTGTTTCAATCCCATCGATGAGCTCTTTAAATGTAAAAAGAAAAGTTAGTTCTAAAGGGTGTGCTGCCCCTAAACTCACGCTGATGGAGTGCATCACTGTCCTTCCCCCCTTCATTAAACAAGTCCCCTCCCAATGATTCGAACTGTTGTTACTCAGCCTGCCCCTTTTATTGCTTGTCTATAATACTACACCATGAGCACTGCTACAGCTTGCAGGGAATTCTCCAGTATTTCAAGACTTAGTAAAAAAATACACATTAGTGGCTTGTTTCTTCTGTAACCCTCTTCAAAGAGAGACACCGGGGCTGATGTTCAAAGGTCTGACTAAAGCAGCGGCTGTTCGACATTCACTTCTACCACAGTCTCTAAACATACCATCACTTTTCCTGCCAAACAAGCATAATAATTTTGTCTTTGCTATTAACTTCACCTAGTAACCTGCTTGTATTTCTAATATTTTACACAAACTCCTTGTTGTTCTCATCATTACCAGCCGCAGCTTCTCCCCGCATCCCTTTGCCTCTCTCCTCAAGCTCTGATTTCTGTTCTCTGCTCTCGATTCCCCTCTCAAACACTTGGATGTGCAGACATTGACTGTATCGTAAGGGCTGTGCACCTCACCTTGGTGTCCAGCTCCTTAAACAGCCCAGAAGGACAATGGATGAAGGTGACATGTGCAAGCAGAGACCCACTTGCCCAGATTCTCCCTCCTGATACATCATTCCGTTACAGGAACGACCACAACAAAAATCACTGGCCACAACCTCAGTGCCTGGAGCTAAACAAGAGTGAGATTCCATACTCCAAGCAAGGCTGGAACTAGGATTTAGTGAAGTTGGGTCACCTCCAAGAGAGCACAGATTCAAGAAGTACGTCAAACTGATGGCCAGACAAAACTGAAACTGCACTTTCTCTCCCCAAATCTGTCTATGCTGCTTCTTTCTAATACTCGTAACTTTGGTTGTCCAGATAATAGATACGTGCTTTCTGCTCTTCAGACATTGCAGATGGGAAAAATATGTCATCCTGGCTCTTCTCCTAGGAATAACATTACAGAGCATAAAAACCCTGTGTCCTTCTAGGAATGGAAAATAGGTAGAATAGGGATTTCATCTGAGAAACACTGTTGTTACTAGCAGAGGGCAAGAACTGAAGTTAGGGTAGGTATTCTAATACTGAGTGTCTGGATACCCTAATTCTAGGCTCAAATCTTGCACCGCACCATTTTTGTATTAAACATAAAACCTGCAGGAGCTTGTGCTGTGGGCTCATAGAATGCCAGATAACAGCAAGATCATGAAAGCTAATGAAAAGGTGGAGTTTTTCCCCATATATTGAATTAATTTCATGCAGAACTAATCACAGCAAAGCTGAAGTCTTACAACTTTTAAGTGTAACATCTAGAATTTAGCCTAATTACTTTGCTTAAATTGCTGATTTCCTCCACATCCCCTCTCAGGCAGAACCTGGTTTTCAGCATAAAACTAATAAAACCCTCAACACTTTATGGCAGCTCTACAGGTATCACTACTCTTGTATTTGGCCTAGCACATTTTTAAAGGGGGATTTACAGGGTTTTCCCTCCAGCTAACAGGAACAAAGGCCCTTCCCCACACACATGTATCGTCGTAAAACCAAAGGGTTTGCTGATAAAAGCAAGGAGGAAAGCTGAGATGCAGTAATTCAAGGGGCCTGCAGAAGGCCAACCTTTCATTAGAATCTTCATCTGGAACATAAACTATGAGCTCCTCACACCCAAAGTGTTTTAGTGAATCACCTGTACGGGAATAAGGCAGCTACAGAGACCTCACACTCTGGGGAAGCCTCAGCCAGGTACATATGCAGATGTAAGTAAGCGATGTGGGATGCAGTAAGAGAAAAGATGCAGGAAAGCCAGGAAACCTTCTGGACAAACCAGTGGGGCAGAAAGGGAATTGTGTTTTGAGAAGGGAGGGACCATGTTCCCTAAACATAATCCAGAATATCCACCAGGGCAGGCTGAGGACCTGTAGCGCTCATTGCATCCCACGGCACGACACCCACTGTCTGTGCAGGAGTCAGCCCTGGGATGAATTGTTGGGTTTGGTTATTTCCTACCCTAACAATGATGCTGTCAGCTCCATAAGTATGTCAGCTGTGTGGAAACTCGGGGATTTCCATCCCCTTCTACCTCATTTGGGGCTGACCCTGCCCTCCTTGCACACCTACTGCTCTTCCCAAAATCCACCAGCATCTCAAAGTGGTTCAACCACACTCCCAGCCAGGGTCCTTTATACCTTGCAGAGCCGTACATTATAGTTACCACAATAATAACCAAAAGCTAGCCTCATTTTGGACTATCCTACGATTTTTTGCCAACTTCCTCAGCACAGAAGCTCCTCTTTTTCCAAAGTGAACGGGTCACTATGAAAAATGATAGGCAGCATCCATGCCATATCTGTTATATTTAGCAACGGAGAATCCATCTGCATTATTCCTGGTCTCATTAAAGACTTGGCTCCTTGTAAATATTATGTCTCTAATCCACACATTCTCCCTCTGTGCTGTGCTTCAGGGTCTATTTAAGTAATAATTGGTATGCAACGTTGCAAAGAAATAGTGGCTGAGTGTTTGACAACATTACACAAGTTAATGGACATGGGAGCAACCACGGCAGTTCTGGTGTGAAAAATCAACTCAGAGGTTGCTACCAGCATCCCTGCAAATAGCCAGGGTACCTGGGTCCAAAGATGGGTGTGATTTGGTCAACCTTGATTTGGTCACCATGGTGGTAAAGGTTCTTCCTCATCTATCGCTGCTCAGACTGCTGGTGGGGATTAGGAAGAGGACCTAAGGGGGTGAAGCAGAGCCCCACATTCAATGACTGAGCAGGCTGCTTTAACCATATAAACCCTTCTGCTGGCAGGAGGGACAGGCAGAAGCCCAGAAGGAAGCAGGGCAGTTACTTTCACCAGGCCCACTGGTTTTTATTGGCTTGAAGAGCACATGGAACTGCTGCCAGATAAGGCTGGAGGAGCAAGTCATTAATAACTAAAATCTACCACGGATGTATTTGAGTAACTTGGGCTTTGTTTGCATTTTACAGTCAAGTCCCAGAGCAGATGGGACTTTACAGAAACACGTCAAGGTGCCTACCCTGATCCACCTGGAGGACCACCTATTTGAAAAACAAGGCTGGATTATCCCAAATAACCGTGCAATGCAAAGGAACACAGCTCCCATTGCCTGTGGAGCGGGGGGACCCAGGAACGTGATGGCATCCTCGGGGCTGTCCTACCCTGGCACAACCACAGAGCAGAGACCAGCCTCCAGCACCCCCCAGAGCAGGTTCTGCTCCCGGCTGGAATTTCAGGATGGGATTAAAACTCCCTAAACATTCCTGAAGTTGGCAATGCCACAATGCAGCGGTACCGATGACCTCCATGAGGGGTTGATGGCTCCACCAAAGTCAGTGCTAACAATTCCAAGCCTTCCCCGTGGTCGCTGCAGGGCTCTGACAGCGGTTACATGTCCACCCCTAAGGATCTGCATGAATTCTCCATAGACAACATATATGTGAAACACCCAAAACCATGAGTGGCAGTGATGGGAACGGAGCCGATGTGATGACATGTGTACCATTGAGGGCATCCTCTGCAGCACCACAGCTTTAGTGTTTGAAGGAAAATACCACGCTTCCCCTCCTCATGCAGGACATGTAATTACAGACCTCAGCCCAGCCAAAACAAACTCCATCCCACCAGCATTGAACTTCAGGACACACAGGTGCAAACCTCTCCATCAGACCACTCTGGTACCACCCCACGTTTTTCCCCTCCAACTATTCCAGCTGTATTTCTTTTTAATAACCCCATGGATCATATAACCCAGGCACTAATAAATCATTACAGGGCAAGAAAACACCAACAACTCAGCCAGCAGTACCACCAAGAACTTCCCATGCACACCACCGTGTCCCCCCCTCACCAGACCAGCTAAAACAAACCCAACAGACCAAAATGAACCACAAAGCCTGTGACTATCTCACCATCTCAACACGGCACGTTCAGGCAGGGAGTCAAATGTAGAGACTGGAGCAAACTGGACTCAGGCCCCTCTTGCCTTGAAGATAAACATGACAAAATGGGATTCCTGTTTCTCAACAGGTCTAGTACCTCATTCTGAACGAGAAGTCTTCATCTTTGTAATCTCACCATCATGTTCCCCAGTGTGACATCCCTCCAGCATTACCACCTCAGAGAGGAGAAACACAAAGTAGTTTACAAACTGCAGGTGTTTATTCCTGTAAAAACAATTCCGGGTTCCTAAGAAATCACCAGGGATCACGGTGCAAGACAAGAGGAGCGCAGGCTCCTAAAGCATCATCACTTGTTGTAGGACAAACTAAATAACAACTGATTCTTCTGTGCTCTGGTAACAAAACCTGACCTTGACTTCACAGCAAGTGCTACCTGGTCCTGGCACTCTAAACCACCAGAGATTCCGGTCTCCTCACCACAATGGGGCTGAACAGAAGAAGATGCGCACGGCACAGTAAGAAGGCTTGGGCATGGCATTTTTCATCCTTTCACCTAAAACTTGTATTTATTTCCTGTAGCAAAAGGGAAGGAACAAAAAAAAACAAACCACAGGAACGTGGGGGAAGGAATGAGAGTTGGCTCAGGCGTACCTGGGTGTGATGAACTCCGTTTTAGAGCTCTATCTTCCACTGGTGGGGAAAACACCAATTCCTGGCTAAAATGTTTGTGTTGTCCCAGTGCAGAGCAAAACCAGCAGCAACTTCCCAAAACTTCCCTTCTAAAGTTTCAGTGTTCCCTGCAAGAGGGGACCCAGCAACCCCCCTGCGCTCCCTCCTGCATGGTCCATATTCGCCTGTGAGCCCTGATCTCTCCTGTCAGTACCTCTAATCTAAATATCATATCCCAGCCTGGTTTGGGTTGGAAGGGACCTTAAAGCTCATCCAGCTCCAACCCCTGCCACGGGCAGGGACACCTTCCACTAGAGCAGCTTGCTCCAAGCCCCTGTGTCCAACCTGGCCTTGAACACTGCCAGGGATGGGGCAGCCACAGCTTCTCTGGGCACCCTGTGCCAGCGCCTCAGCACCCTCACAGGGAAGAGCTTCTGCCTAAGAGCTTGTCTAAACAGCTGCTGGGGTAAGGGGTCCTACTGCAGATGTAATCACCCCCGTTTGAAGAGCTCCTCACCAGCAGCTCCGCTCTCCCCTTCTTTAACTTACTACAAGTGGAATACAAAGCACAGAAAGCTGTACTTGCTCGATCTGATGTGAGGAGTAAACATGACACCTATCAGATTTTACAAGCAGCATCATCCACCACATTTTAACAAAACACTTGCAGTTTGCCAGTGCTGTGTTTAGAGCAGCTTTTCCTTTTCTTCTACTTAAACACGAAGCCACTTTCAATCCCTGCTGCTACGAACAGCCCCCCCCAAGCCTCCCCAAATTAACCTACCTTTTGCAAAAGGCTGGAGAAACACAGATCTAAGGGGTTTCTTTTTCCTTGCAGTCCATATTCTCACTGGAGTCAGCTGAACTGAAGAAGTTCTATTTGAACTGCAGCCAGCCCGATGAATAAATCAAACTTCCTGGCCAAAGGTTTCAGTGCACGACTTCCAAGTCGTGCCTGGGACCTCATACTTGGAGGCTGATGTTTTTCCTGGTATAAGGAATATTATCATCAGACCCCAGTGATGAGTCTGTACTGGAACGGCAGCATTAAAGACAACCTACAACTTTCCCTATGGACAAATACCTTTGAACATTTTCCATGTAGGAAAAGCACGAGTGGAAAAGGGCAGGACTTCGCCCCGCAAAAGCAGGTGGGGGTAAGAGCTCCACAGGGGTTGCTCTCCTGAGCCGATCCTCAGGGATCCCACACAGGCTGGGCTAGGAGGAAAACTACTTTAGATCCAGGGGAAAGCAGTCACGAGAAAACATCACCTGGGGTGTGGATGCTGTAAAGTCAACAATAAAACTCTGGACCATCTCAGTCTGTGATTCCAGGGGGAAAATGGGAAGCCGACAGCTCCTGCAATCCACGCTTCAAGACACAGGAGGGTTTCACCACTCCGGACTCTTTTCTGTTCAGTTTTAGAACTACTTGGTTAGGACTTTTAAAGGGACAGAACCTTTGGTCGTCCAGGGCTGAAGACTGGGATGGAGCAAGCAGCTGCCCGCAAGCCCCAGATGTGCAGCATTTACTAATGATGAAGGCGAACCCCCGTCCTGCTCCCTGGTAATGACTTACAGGTGGGTTCCCAAACCCCTCCAAAAAGAAAAGCTCCTTTCTATAAACACCTCCCTGCATTGCCAACACCAGGTTTTCCAGACAAGCCCTGATGGGAGCTGACAGCCCCCAAACAAACGCGTTTATCGGCGCTCGGGGCTGCCCTTGCGGCACAAAGTTTTGCGAGGTGAAGGAAACACCAATCTTTGTCTGAGATTTGATTCAGTTTTTCCCTTGGTCGGCTCCGGAGCTGGAGCACAAATCAGCTTTGTGGTAATAACAGATTACAGAACACATCGCCACAAACAATTCCTGTTATTATTTTTGGGACACACACACACACACACACCAAGGGATGTGGAATTGAAATGTCGGCGATTCAGCAGCCACCTCGGAATTCATAAACAGCTCATGGTATTCCGAACACACTCTCCTATAATGAGACCGTCTTCAATTTTCCTTGGAAAAGAGACCTTTAAAGAATGCTAAAGCAGGTCGGCGCCCTTACGCACTGATGGAAACAGGAACAAAAGCATTTTGTCACCAGGCATCTCCTCCAGCATTATTTTCTTCGCTCTGCTTAAACAAACTGAAAAGTACGTGCCTTTTCCTCCCCTTGGTTTTTTCTTTCTCATTCCTCCCTAAATATCTGCCATAGCTGCAATTTCAACCCCGGCGCTGAGCCACCATCTGTATGGAAACAAGGGTCCATTATCCCGAACCGTCCCCGGCTCTCGTTTTTCCTGCTTCGCTAATGTTTTTTAAAACACAGGATTAAAATGTCATCCCATCCCTGGCGTTCTGGGGAGCCCTGCGCCCTCCTCTCCTCCGGTCACGGTATACTTAATCAAGTGTGAATGATTAAAGTACTTCAATTAGAGCTACGTACATTCATTGCTGGCAATTCAAAGGCAGCGGCAGAAGTCGAGCTGAAAGAAGAAATTACTTCTACTACTTTGAGATCTCCATCTCCCGCTTTCCTCCTCCCAACGCAGCCATGGGACCCGGGAAAGGACTAAGAGCTCAGCTCTGGGCAGGATTTACCTTGGGGCACGTCCTTGCTTGGACAAAAGGCTGTTCTTTCCCCTTCAGCAAGTCTAGCAAGTATTAAATTTTCAATTGAGATAGATTTTTGGGGGGGGGGGGGGGGGAAGAACCACAGAACACGCTGAAACCCACACATCAATGCAGCTCCTTTGATTTTGCTTTCTAGGGATATCAAGGGAAGGCTTAAAATAGATGGGGGGGGGGGGAATAATCAATAAAATCAATAAATATTAAGGAAATTCAGTGTTTTCAGCGCTGGAGAGGGGGATAGTGCCCTGCCGACCGGCTAACGCTGGAGAGTTGGGAGGCGATGGATGGGTCGATGCCGCGCAAATGAAGGGAATTTTAAATAATACGTTTAAAAACGGGGAAGAAATTTTAAAAGCATACAAATAATATTTTACGGGAAATTGTTTGTTTTGTTTTTTTTTTTTGAAAGGAAAAAGATATTAATATGGGGGGGGGGGAGGAGAAGTAAAACCCCCTAAAGGAAAACACAAGCCCTGAGGAGCGCGGCCGGATGCTCCGCGGTCCCCCGGGACGCCGCATCCGCGGCGTCCGGGGGACCGCGGAGCATCCGGCCGCGTCTCCCCGCGGGGTTCCCGTTGCCGAAACTTTCCTGCCGCCTCCTCCCCGTTAATCCCCCCGGCAGATGCTGTCGCCGGCGCTCGGCACTAAGTAAACAATGCGGAGCCCGGCACAACAAAAGATTTCCCACTTCACCCCGCCGCTCCGCGCCCGCGCAACTTGCGCGGCCGCCTCCCACCACCACCACCATCACCCCCCCCCCCTCCTTTCCCTTCCTCTTTTCCCCCCCCCCTCCATCTCACCTCCTTCCCCCCCCCCCAACCGCTCTTCTCTTTCTTCCTTCGCTTCTCCTCCTCCATCAGCATGGATTTGGAAAGAAGCAAAGATGTCCTCGCTTCTCTTCCCTTGTCCTCCCGCCGCCGCCGCCCCGTTACCTGCTCCCGGGGCCCGCGCCCCGCTCCTCAGCGCCGCATCCCTGCCCGCATCCGCCGGGATCCACCGCTCGCACACACACAACAGGGGGAAAAAAACCCAACTTAATCCTTCCCCCCCCCCCCCCCCCCCCCCCCCCTCCTCTCTCCCTCCTTCCCCGCTCTCCTGCTCCGCCCGGCCGCGCCGGGAGCGGCCGGGGGGCAGCGGACCCCTCCGCGGCCCCACCAGCAGCAGCGGGGGATGCTCAGCGCAACTTGGGGGGGGGGGGGTGAGGACCGCTGGCTCCGGAGTGGGATTTTTCCCCCCCTTTTTTTTTTCCCTTTCCTTTTTATTTTTCCCCCCTTTTTTTTTCCCCCTCTTTTTTTTTTTTAAGCCCCAAAAAAACGGGGAAAGAAAGTGCCCGGGCGGCGCTGGGCGGAGCGGCCGCTCCCCTCGCCACGCTGGGAAAAGGAGGCAGGGGCTCCCGTTCCCTGCTTTTTTTATTTATTTTTTTTTCCTCCTCAATTTTTTAATTCTTTTTTTTTATTATTTTTTTCCCCTTTTTTTTTTTTTTTTTTTTTTGGCAATAGGCGGGGTCTCTCCTTGCAAACCAATGACACAAACCCACATGGACCAGCCTCGCCCCCTATAGATACTCTTCACTACAAATAGGCTCTCTCGGGGGATTAGTGGATCAGCTAAAGTACAAACAGACGCAGCGAGGGAAGGGGCGGGGGGGGGGGGGGGGGGCGGAGGAGGAGGAGGAAGAGGAGGAGGAGGGACGGGGGGGGACACGACACGGGGCCCGAGCCCTGGCCCGGGCACACCCGCTGGGAAGAGGCTCCGTGGGGTGGGAATGGGGCTCAACGGGGCTGCGCGGAGCCTGTTGCACTCTGTGGTGGCCCGTGGAAGGATGGATGGATGTGGATGAATGGATGGATGGATGGATGGATGGATGGATGGATGGATGGATGGATGGATGGATGGATGGATGGATGGACGGACGGGAGCACACACAGCCTTTATTCCCTCCAATCCCCTTTTCCCCTGCTGCCATCCAAGATGGAGAGTCATAACAGAGGGGGGGACACCCGTGGGATACCCAGTACACCCCTTGGGTCCAGGGTCTCCTTCGCATCGCCATCACCCCCTGGACAGCTTCACCTGATTATATCACCATCATCTTCATCATCCTCGATGCATGTAGGTTTTGGAATGGCAGTGGTGAGGCCATGGAATAAAGACCATTGGGCACACTGAGCATGCTTGTTGATAACACCCCTGCCAAGCCCCTGGCTGGATGTGCCGACTGGATCATGGCACTGGGTGTTGGGCTGAGTGTGAGCTGAAGTAAGCACGCTCCCCCGTGCATTTATTTGTACTTGTATTCCACGTTGCCCCAATAGATTTGGGAATTAATGTTTTGACAGACATTCTTCATCTGCTTATCACAAGAATGTGGGCAGGTGGTGATCCCATCTCTTTGTTGTGTAATCATCAGCCTTCTGCATTATATATATATCCCATGCTCCTCAATCAGCCTGCGAAAAAAGCACATTCCTTTTCTAGTCTAATAAAGCCCTTGAACCACATCAATTGTCCATCAAAGTTGGTAAGCTAGCTTTCGGCTTTGTGGCTGAAATGACACTGTGAAGATCCCAAACATCTTGATTCTTATCAGCACATTCTGGGGCCTCGCTGGATGTTTAAACCACATCCATCATTTCTCCTCTGAGCACCTGCTGCCGAGCCTCACATAGCCTCAGTTCCCTGCTATCCACCATGGTGCAAGTGCCGAGATTACATTTACATTAGATTGAGATGAGCTCTTAGGCAGAAGCTCTTCCCTGTGAGGGTGCTGAGGCGCTGGCACAGGGTGCCCAGAGAAGCTGTGGCTGCCCCATCCCTGGCAGTGTTCAAGGCCAGGTTGGACACAGGGCTTGGAGCAAGCTGCTCTAGTGGAAGGGGTCCCTGCCTGTGGCAGGGGTTGGAGCTGGATGAGCTTTAAGGTCCCTTCCAACCCAAACCATTCCGTGATTCTGTGACTCTATGTTGATTTCATGATATAAACAAAGACACAAATCATTATTTCATTGCCAGGGCAATTCAGTGACAGGCTGTAAAGAAGAAAGCTCTGGAGTGATCATCTTAGTTTAGCAGGACAATCCTGAGGCGTGTGGATTTGCCTGCAAACTCTTTGGGTTGCGATGGAGCATTCATCAAGGGTGAAGCAGCCTTTGTAATTATATGCTAGGAAAGAAGATGCAGGGGAGGTTCGGTGGGGGGTTTGAACTGCAAGCTGCAGGTTTTCAAAGTTCCATTCAGCTGCTGCCCAGCCTTGAGGGAGCTTTAACTCCTCCAGTATCCCACTGGTTGGTGCAAAATGTGCTTGGAGCAGGGTGTTCTGGCTGCCCAGAGCTTGGGAGCAGCCATCCCGGGGCTTGGGAAAGGCAGGAGAGCCAGAGGATGAAGATGGTCCTGCTGCAAGAGCAGGTGGATCCCTCTCCTAGCCTCTTTCCTCTGGGTTAGTTCAGGGCTTTATCCACTTTCAGGCTGTTGCCTAAAGTCAGAGTCCCCACATCTCCTCCTTCTCTGCCTGTATTTTACAAGGCTGAGGCACCCTTCCTTAGGGAATAACTGGGGGTGGCTGTGCAGAAGAATAGTTCTGAAGAATCCTGAAATAGTCCTGAAAATATAGTTTATGAGGGATGCTTGCAAAGCAAAGTGAAACGAAGCTGCTCCTCTCCCTCTCTTCTATTTATTGTATCCTATCAGTAGCAGCACTGAAAAGTGACTGGCACCATTTGGAACCAAGCATCCTTTTATTCTTTTCTTGTGGAATCAAATGAACTTTAACAAATGCACTTGTTATGAGGCCTTCCAATATGGGAACCACGTGTTTGGGGTACAGGGTGTATGTGGAGCCCCTTTCCCCTGCAGCCGGGTTCCTCTGTTCCTTGATCGAATAATGCTCCTCCCTGATGCTGCTAAATCATTTCAGAGCTCACTGGGCTTGGCCAATGTTGCAGCTGGACATGAGTGGTTGGAGCGAGTCCAGGGGAGGCCATGGAGATGCTGCGAGGGCTGGAGCAGCTCTGCTCTGGAGCCAGGCTGAGAGAGCTGGGCTGGGTCAGCCTGGAGAAGAGAAGGCTCCTGAAGGGGAGACCTGAGAGCAGCTCCAGTGCCTGAAGGGGCTGCAGGAAAGCTGGAGAGGGGCTTGGGACAAGGGCCTGTAGGGACAGGCCAAGGGGAATGGCTTTAACCTGCCAGAGGGGAGACTGAGATGAGCTCTTAGGCAGAAGCTCTTCCCTGTGAGGGTGCTGAGGCGCTGGCACAGGGTGCCCAGAGAAGCTGTGGCTGCCCCATCCCTGGCAGTGTTCAAGGCCAGGTTGGACACAGGGGCTTGGAGCAAGCTGCTCTAGTGGAAGGTGTCCCTGCCCGTGGCAGGGGTTGGAGCTGGGTGAGCTTTAAGGTCCCTTCCAACCCAAACCAGGCTGGGATTCTCTAATCAACTACTCAGTAAAATATAACTAAGTCTGTAGTAACACTTATGACTTACTAATATATAACCAAGTCTGTAACCTCTGTGTCTAAAATAGTTGCATTTGATGAATTTGTAATGATTTTTAGTAAGGGATTACATGCTTCTTTTGTGAATAACTTGGTTTCTCTTAAGGGTGGATTTGTGAAAGCAGTGACTTTCAGATCACATCTCCTGACCCACATGTTTGCTGAGGGCAGGTCACACGAGGTGCTCCATCATCCAGGTGCATCATCACAGTTCCCCTCTACACTTCACTGCCACATCAGCCTGGGTGCAGCACCTGCTGCTACACTGGAATGTCCCAAGGCCTCGCAAGGAACTAAAGAAGGAAGAGTAAATCGGATTTACAGTGTGGTTTGATTTGCAGGTGCAAATGTGGGCCCTGGTCCTGCAAAGAGGATGCTCCCGCACAGCTCTTATGCAGCGTGAGGAGTCAGAGTGACTTCAGCTGAATGACTCCCAGAGCATAAATTTAAGCACATGCATCTCTGCAGATTTAGAGCGAGTGTTTGTTGACTAGAATAGACCAGTTATTTTACTGCTCCAAGTGTTTGGTGCGACTCAGTTACTCAGTGCTATGTAGGAACAGGCAGACACGAATCCTGCCTAGATCCTTCTGAGCCAGGGACCACGTCTGAGCATCACCAATTAAATGTGTATGGGTGACACCACGTACCCAGCGCTGAGGTCAATACCCCATTTATTTTCTACCTGTGTTTAAAATGCTTTTAAACAGATATGTCGGCTGGTATATAATGGATCTTCATTAAAATAATCATTATGTTTAACAAGGTGCTCATGCTTTTTTATAGATCAGTAAAAAGTTCCTTTTCTATCAGTTCTATTGATCTAGAAACTTCATTTTAGAGTTTAATTATACTCTCTATGATATGGTTAGAATAAGCAGGAATATGGAAGGACATTAAGGATTCCTTAAAGATTTTTGTGAGTGGAAATTTGGAGCTGGAAGAAATGAAGTGGTGTACTTTACTCCCTTTATAATATTAGTATTCTGACTTTAAAAAGCATTAAGAAAAACACATCCTTCATTTCCCCGCTGTAGTTGACGCAAACCAGAGATGAATTTGTTCCAAAATAGATTTAGTGATCTGCTCTGTAACTAAGTGTTTAGAAGACGGGTTGTTTTCCTTATAGTTTTGAGCTCACACCAGACTGACACGAGTATAACAAGCACCACTGAGCCAGGGGGGAAGTCAAACATCCAACATTTGTTATCAAACCTGCAAAGGGAAGTTCATTGAGAGGGTGATTTAGATCCCGTTTTGTATGACTTATTGTAAGGATGTCATCCACTGTGAAGGATTGCTCTGGTAGAGAAAAGTTGCTCTTAAATGCAGTGTATGATCTCTACTAGATCAGCAGCTCCGCTCTCCACCCCGTTTTAGGATTAGTTTTTAATTGCTGTAACGTTATGTTTTACACTTTTACAAGGTTTAAAAGGTTTGCACTACAAACCTGGACTCTCATACCTAACAGTATTTAATGTAAATGAACAGGGCTCAGGTATGCCACGAATTCTCTATGGGGTGAGAACAGAGAGTGAATGGATTTGTCTTTTTTTTTGACGGGCTTAAAAGCACGGTGAATCTTGTTTGTCAGGGAGAAAAAAAGCCATCAAGGCAGCTTGTAATTGGGAGGCTGCCAGGAATAATACTGCTCAGGGTTTTTGCTTCTCCACTTCCATGGGAGTATTTCAAGTGGGCTTCTTACAGGAGATCGCCCTCATTTGTTACCTTATACTGATGCTGCCCTGGTGTTTGAGGTGCTGGATCACCCAGGCTCTGGTCCCAAATGGATGTGGGTGGTTGTGTGCGCTCTGAGACCCCAAATTGTCTTCCTCCAGCCTGTCCTGCCTGCAGGCAAAGAGGACTTGCACATCCTGGCATGTTCAAGGCCAGGTTGGACACAGGGGCTTGCAGCAAGCTGCTCTAGTGGAAGGTGTCCCTGCCCGTGGCAGGGGTTGGAACTGGGTGAGCCTTAAGGTCCCTTCCAGCCCAAACTATTCCAGGGTTCTATGATTCTATGATCCTGGGTTATGTCCTACCACGGCATCATGGTGTGTTTTGAGCTCCTAGTTGGAAGGTGCAGGTTATTTGCTGGCTGGGCAGAAACCCTCTCAGTTCCTCCTCATTGTGAAAGAGACCCAAGCCTATTTCAAAGCACAGCCTCCCTGCAGCCTTGTGCTCAGCTGCTGCAAGCACCCAAAGAACGAGTTGGCTCCTCTGGGCCCCAGCCATGCGCTCCCAGCCTGCGCTACCTCCTCCTGCTGCCAGCACCAGCATTTGTGCAGCTGCAAGGTGAAGTGGATCAGGGAACGGGTCCAGCTGAACACTAATCCTGCGGGAAGAAGAAGAGGGGAAAAAGAGCTTATTTTCATCTGGATCTGTTCCCCAACCTGGTTCTGCCTTCAGCCCATCAGACATAAGCTTCCACTGGGTGGGAATGAGCAGCCAGGGCTGGGAGTGCTGGGCTGGGTTTATGGCAGCGCTGGCTTAGGCTGTCTTAAAAGCATTTGTCAGGCTATGACCTCGTGTTAATGTATTACTGTTTCGGCGCAGCAGAGGTTACAGCACCAGGTTTTCACTCCTAGAACCGTGACGCTGCATTTTGCAGGGTCTGGGGGCAGAAAAGACTCTGGGGATGTTAAATATCCCCCTTTTAAATACAGGGATGGGGTTGTGTTGGGGAAAGAAGCATGGGGTCATGGAGGGCTTGCTGGCAGGGAATGGGATACACACACACCTGATCAGAATACACCAATCCTTTGCTGGCATCAACTGCAGCTACCAGCGTGCCCTACAACCAGCAAAACGCATGGGATGCTTTAATACAATATATAAACCAATTTAACTCACTAGAACATTGATCATAGTGGTAATAGCAATAGCAATAGTAATGCTAACAGTTGTTTTGTGATGTAACTACAGTCTCGATATCATAATTTCCTCACATTAAATTAAATATAGATTTTGATTTGCACAGAGCCACACAGATTCAGGGCCTGGGTGATATTTTACATAGTATGTTGGTGTTCTCCCTCCTTGGCAAATTTATTCCTGTTGAGAAAGAAAAGAGCTACATGCTGAGACCCCTTGAATTGAATCGATGATTAGAAAGAGGCAATACATACTACTTCTGCCCTGCTACAGATGCTGAATTCAGCATCGGTGGGAAATTCTCAATCCATTTCCCTTTGCAAACATGAGCAAAAGGACGCAAACATACAGTAAAATTCTCTTTTGATAATCCTCTTGGGGTTTTGTTTTCCCTGCGTGTGAAATCATTACGCAGAACTGTTGGGGTATGTTTTCCCCCCCCTGCTTTATTCATTTTATGTTCTTTAACAAGGAATCACAGGAATGGAGAAGAGCCTCACAGAGCGCACACACATTTGTATACCCCTTCCATAAACCATCCTAATGTCATCACCACGTGAGCAGAATTGTTCTGCTGGTATAACACATGGCTGATGTTTAATCTTTCCCGGAAAGTTTAATGAAAGGTTCTTGAATCAATCTGTCCGGTTTAAAGTTTGAAGGGCTTTTGGATGCACCAATTTGATTTATGTGCCAGGTGTTTCTAAACAAATAGTTGATAAAGACACATAGAGCCCTTCCTGCTCCCTCCCCCTTGTCTGCCATGGGTTCAGCCGCCATAAACGCCATCTCACTTCAATTGCCTGTGCTCTCAGTGTACTTTAATACCTTAATGGGGAATATTACAGCACCCAGCTTCTAGTTCTGTGTTAGTTACTGGTTTTTAAACCTCTAATTGTGAGATTTAACATTATAATGTCAGTAGAAAAGAGTTTGGTAACAAAAGGAAAGGGTGAACTGAGCTTTCCAGGCAATTTGCCATTTGCTGGGACACTGGCAATGGCCCTGCAATGGCTTTTAGTGGTGGGCAAAGTGAAACACATGGGCTTGCGTCCCTCTGTGCTGTGTTGTAGCCTGGACTCAAATCTCAGCCGCCTTATTCTAGCTGTCACTCTCTGTTTGAATTACAGTTGTACCTGAGGCATCATCTGAGATCTGGCTGGAAAAGAGCTAGTCAAAGGGGATGTGTACCCTGAAAGGTGCAGAGGAGTGGATATGGAGCAAGTGTTCACTAATTCTTACAACACAAGGATGTATTGAATCACCATTAGATATCAGATTTTCAATCTGAGAGTCCCATAGTGCAAAATTGAAGTGTGCAACATCCTGCCACCAAAATGCTGTGGAACCAACTTATATCGAGGGTTTAATGGGGCTGAAATAAACACGTGGGATACAGGTCCATCAGTGCTTACTGCTCATGGCCATCCAGACACTGCCTCTGGGTTAAGGGAAGGCTCATACTGCTGGTTGCAGGAAGCTAGAAAAGATGTTTTCTGTTTCACGGTTTGCCCTGAGGCATCCATATAACAGTCTTCCAGTACCTAAAGGGGGATTACACAAATCTGGAGAGGGACTTGTGACAGGGGCAAGTAGTGACAGGACAAGGGGAAATGGATTTAGACTAACGGGGCAGGTTTAGGTTAGATCTAAGGCAGAAGTTCTTCCCTATGAGGGTGCTGAGACACTGGCACAGGGTGCCCAGAGAAGCTGTGGCTGCCCCATCCCTGGCAGTGTTCAAGGCCAGGTTGGACACAGGGGTTTGGAGCAAGCTGCTCTAGTGGAAGGTGTCCCTGCCTATGGACTGGGGACACCTATGATGTGTCATAGAACCCTAAGAGACAAGAGATGGGGTGAGGTGGACCAGACCTTGTCCTTCTTACACTGACTGTCCTTGGGAAGAGCCCTCAGGATAAAGAGTCAAAGGGAAAGAGATGAAGTGTTTCACACCAAGTCCCTCGGTAGATCAGGGAGAAGCTGGGTTTCAGCAGTCCTCAGCCAAGATCCTATTCACCAGAGCACCCATCTTTAAGGTTTTTTTGCTAATTAGGAATTTACTGCCATAAAACTGAACCAGGGCAGCCCTGAGCGAGGAACTCCAAGGATTTAAATGCCTGGAAGGCAAAAGTTGCATTTCATTGACAGTACAATTGTGTCTTAAACCTCTCTGGTCATCAGAGATATGGCAAGAGTGCTGTCAGCTCAGGACCAAATGAGGTGAATGCAGATAAGGCAGCACCCGTAGGTTGCCTGACTCTAAATGGTGTTGGAACAGTACAAAGGGGCCTGAGCTGTGTGAGCCTTGTCCCTGCCGCTGTAATCTAAATAACCTGGAGAGATGGAACACACAAGCACAAGTAAGGGTTGCCACCAGCTCTAACTGGGAATTTAGAGAGGGGGCATCATCTTGGAGGTCGATTGGGCGTTTGGAAGGAATTCCACCCAGCCAAGCCACCCGCCCTCACCCTTCCTCTTCTTCATTCGCTTTGGAGGAAGGGTTGCTTATGTGAATATGAAGCCCATGCTGCCACAAAAGCTGCTCATTGCCAGATTGTGTGCGTTGAAGCAAAGGCCAGTCTGCCTGAGTACGGTACTACTGTTGTAACTACTGTCATAGCAGTGACAGCTAGAGATATGACTAGTTTTTATAAACTGGAACAGTTATATACTGGAAGTTGTACTCTGATATAATTATAGTGGTGTAAACACGACCTGTGCCATCTTGCTTGTCTTACTTCCTGAACTGGAACAAGCTGCACTGGTGTGCGCATCTCTTTTAGCGGTGGAATTGTGTCCTCACATGGATTTTTGCTGCTTTAACAGAGATGGTATTAAAGCAACAGAATTTAGTGCTGAAGACTGGTCCTCAGTGTCTAACAAGGCTTTTTTTACTCTCTGTCAGCAATAAACAAGCCATAGGAATCCAGTCCTTTAAAGAGAAAGATGAAAGGCAGAGAAAATCTGGTCTCTTCTGTTCCTGTTTCCTGATTCGACTTCAGAAAAGGGCAGCCAGAGAAATGCCAGCCTTCACAGTTAAATCCCCAGCGCCCAGGATCTGTGGTCAGGAAAAATATCTCCCAAAAGACATAGAGACAGGGTGGATGCTAAAGGATGGATACCTAAAGGAGGTCTACAAGAAACCTGGAGAGGGGATTTTTATAAGAGCAAGTGGTGATAGGCCAAGGGGAATGGCTTGAACCTGCCCGAGGGGAGACTGAGATGAGCTCTTAGGCAGAAGCTCTTCCCTGTGAGGGTGCTGAGGCGCTGGCACAGGGTGCCCAGAGAAGCTGTGGCTGCCCCATCCCTGGCAGTGTTCAAGGCCAGGTTGGACACAGGGGCTTGGAGCAAGCTGCTCCAGTGGAAGGGGTCCCTGCCTGTGGCAGGGGCTGGAGCTGGATGAACTTTAAGGTCCCTTCCGACACAAATCATTCCGTGATTCTATGTTAGGATGTCCCCAGGGATTCAATAGGTAGCACAGTTTGCCTGGAGGAGGGTGTGCAGGGCGACCTAGGGGGGGAACAGTCCTCAGCACTCGAGCTGTGCTGACTCCCAGCAGCAGAGGCAAACAAGAGATTTAAGAAGCACAAATGCAGTGATGTATTTCCATCTAAACTTTCCTCTATGAGTCTGAGAAACACGGTGGATATTGATACTGAGCCAAGCAGAAAGTCAAGTCGCTTGTTACTGCCATTACCTCATCCTCCCTTTATTTCTCTGCATTATCAAGTAAGAAAATAACTCATGTGAATAAATCAGCCTGGGGACTAAACTAAAATCCTGGGAATTTTTGTGGGGAAGAGCCTAGGCTTTGTTTAAACAAATAAACAAAAAGTACAGAAAGGAAAGAACTACTCTGAGCCAGAAGGGTTCCTGTCCTCTAAAACTGGCATTTGCCTTCGTCCTCTGCAGGTTTTGAATTCATTTAGATAAATATCTAGATCAAATTCCATTTGCACAACAAAAAGAGGCTCTTAATCGAGGATATACCAACCTGGAAAACTGTGGAACTTTTTCTTCTCCACGAGGCTCTTTCCTGAAATCATGATGAATTTGCAAATAGTTTCAGCTGTCCCAAAATTACACTTTTCAGCAAACAGCTACTTGTCTGATGAAAATCGCTCAGCTGTTACCAAGGCTTTGGCTAGCTCTGGCTGTTACATTTCCAATGGGATTTTTCCACAACAGTTAAGCAGGAGCAGCCTGGGAGTTTAAATATGGATAATTCCCTCCATCCTGTTGCAACTTGTGCAGCTTCAGCTCTTGCCTGGCTCCTGCATGCCGCTGTGCCGCAAGCTGGGAGTGTGTGTTGGGATGACAGCAGCTGCTGGAGCATCCCTCTGGGAGGGAACAAAGGCAAAATGCAGTGTGTGGGATAATCAGAAAGAGATATAGAGGGTAACTGGAGATGGAGGGGGTCATGGAGGGCCCATGGTGGTTGCTGGGGAGGGTTTGGCTAGGTCAGGACAGGCTGGGGAAGCAGTGAAGCACCTCAATGGGAAGAGCAGCATCCTGGTAGCTCTATCAACTATAAATGTTATCAAGCAAGAGGGCTGGGGGGAAAGAAAAGACTTTAAAATCCACTTTTACACACATTGTGCTTTGAGTCAATATTATTTTAGTTATCTAAAGTATTCAAACTAATCACGGCAGCTTCCTTTAATGTCTGCCATTGCAGACACAAGGTTTATTTACTGTAATGTAATACATCTTGAGGGAATGTCATATGCAGATATTAGCAATTAACTCATTAATCTAAAAATCACAATTCTTGCAATTAATAGAGCACTGCACAGTCACTCTAATTACAAACTCTGCACAAAAGGCCAGTCTCAAAGGGAACATGGAGCCTCCTAATTAGCCGAGATTTCAAAGGCAGACAGAAAATTGAGATGTTGAGGGTCAGGGAGGGAAAAATGGGAATACACTGCATTGTGACCATATCTGACAGTGGGACTGACGAGCAATGCATAAAGAGTTCACTTCGGTGTAGTCTGGGGATAGCACTGATCTACCCAGGGTAGGGATCTGCTGGCAATGAGGTGACTTATTTTGGGGGAAAGCACTCCTTGCATGGAGGCAATGGGGTCCTGTAGCTCCTCTAACCAGGGAATTCCCAAACTTTTTAAGGCACTCACACATACATGCTCGAGGGAGGCACTGCTGTGTGATGCAGCTTGTATCTGGTGATGGAGATTTAGCTGCAGGGGGACCCACGGCCATCTCCGGGCTCAGGAATGGGGAAAAGCCCCTTGGATTTTCTCCCCGAATTCTATGAGATGCCAAGTGTCCTGGCTCTGGTCCACTGAAACACTTATGCATGCATTTAACTTTAAGCACAGGAACAATCCTGCTGATTTCATTAGGGCTACTCACACGCTTAAGGACTCAGCTGATTCGGGAAAAGAGTGCTCAGCATGAAGCAGGACCAAAGCCCTCTATCGCTGGGCATGACCTTGCAGAGTCTTTCAGCATCTCCGGTTTTCCAGCTGTAAGTGGAAGGAATTAAACCCATTTCCCTCTGTGCCTGATGTGCTGATGTGGTGGCAGAACCCCGCATCCAACATAAGGGGAGTTACCCACCTGCCTCCAGAAGGGCTCTTCTCTTTCCTGAGACACAAGGCCTGGATGCTGGTGTGCTCGGTGGTCCGGTTGCAAATCCCAGTAGGAGCATCGTCCTCTGGGCATTGCAGACATCCCTTCCAGGGATGATGTGGGAACTGTTTCCTATCCCAGGCCCCCACCCAGATGCTGTTGCAATCTTTATCTTCAAGCAAGAGACAGGGAGTCTGCCAGCACGTGGCTGGTGTTGGTAGAAACCGTTGTCATAAGCTGAGTTACAGTGGAAAAAGGCTGCGCAAGACAATGCCTGTTTGACTTGCAGAGTACAAATACAAAAGCAGCACTGATTTATCCTCCTTTACATTGTGTCCCTGCGCTACAGCCTCCTGAGGAGCTTAGGAGCTCATGGGTTTATTCCCAAAGAGAGTATTTTTTCATCACAGTTTATTGATCACATCCCAAAGATAAACTCCTGTGTCAGGAGCAATTCTTTCAGGGGGCACTGATTTTTTTAGGGGCACCTCTCATTACCCTTGTTTGCTGAAAGGACCCTTTCAGCTCAGAGCAACTGCTTCCCAGGGATATATTACCTTGTCTGGGATCTCTGGAGGAAATCACCATTAGCACGTGCAGGCTCCTGTAAGGAAGGTGGAAACATCTTCACGGCCGGTGAAGGGGACAGCTTGGAGAAGCAAAACCACTGTGTGTTTAGATGGTGGTAAAGACAGAGCTCATCCCAGCAAGAGCCAGAGGGTCTGCAATTGAAACAGGTCTGATGGCTCTAGTGTTTGGTAGGGCGTCTACTCCTGTGAGGGTACAGGTCTTCTCAGTGATGGGCTTTTTTGTGCAGACCTTGCTTATAGACTAAACCTGCTGGTGCTAATAGGGCTTGGAAAACAAATGCTGGCAGCATCTCCCTGGGAAGAGACCTGCTAATGGCACATTGATCCCACAGCTTGGGCTCATCACAGCTGGGATTGTGGATACGTGGTCCCTGACTCCAATATAACAAGCTGAGTCTTGAAGGACGCCGGAAGGCCCAAAATCCAGAAAGCATGAGACCTTTCAGAGAGTGAGAATACTTAAAACGTGTTTGGGAGAGAATTGAGGTGGGTGAAAACGCTAAAATAAATACCCTAAGGAAAAAAAGTGTTCTTTCTTATATGGATAGGAAGGAACTTCACAGACGTCTTGGAAGGTGAAGCTGGTCCACCATCCAGGAGAGAGAGGAGGGCTTGGAAGTCATGCAAGTGAAATGCCATATCTCCAGAGGTATGTATATGAGCAACCCATGAGATATGGGAGCCTGTTGCGCCAGCATCAGGCAGCCTGAGAAGGGGACACAGAAGCAGGAGGGAAGAACCACGTTGCATGGACCATTTAATGGCTGCTGCCCTTTCAGAGAGGTGTTTGCTCTGATGAGCTGTTATCTCCTCTCTTGTAGGGTGGGGGTAAATTTTAAAACTAATATTGTGCAGTCAATGCTGCTGGAAGACTTGGCAAAGGGTGGGAGAGCTTTAACCTGCCAGAGGGGAGGCTGAGATGAGCTCTTAGGCAGAAGCTCTTCCCTGTGAGGGTGCTGAGGCACTGACACAGGGTGCCCAGAGAAGCTGTGTCTGCCCCATTCCTGGCAGTGTTCAAGGCCAGGTTGGACACAGGGGCTTGGAGCAAGCTGCTCTAGTGGAAGGTGTCCCTGCCCGTGGCAGGGGTTGGAGCTGGATGAGCTTTAAGGTCCCTTCCAACCCAAACCATTCCAGGATTCCATGATTCTGTGAAGAATTACCTAAAAAAAGATGGAGAATACACATTGACAAATAACCACTCCAGTGGGGTCCTGAGCCCTGTAGTGCCAAACCTGTGTTCCCAGCTTTTTGTCATTCATTGGGCCTGTATCACTTGGTGTTGCTGTGGAATTGGGACTTGTCATTCCTGCAGCGGTGACCCCTTGAAAATTAGTGAGAAAAGTGGTCAGTGTGAGAAGAGAAGTTAATTTCTCTGGAAATGTCGAGAAAACCCTTAAAAACCAGTTTTTGTTGCAATTGGTGTCTCTGGATTATTGTTTGCTGGGAAGAGAGTCTGTGATTCTGCTCTATTTTTTAATAACAAAGATCTCTGGATATGGGAATAAACAAGAGTTATTAATACACTTCTTATAAGGGTGACCTGACCGTGGGTCAGGCCTGGGGTGAAGCAGAGCGGATCTCCGTGGTGCTCATCTCCTCTCTGCCCTTTCCCTCCTTATCATAACCTATTTGTGCCCAACCTGCCTCTGCTGCAGCCAGGGCACTGGGACCTGACCTATGGACAGGGCTGCTGGGAAACACTGATTAATTAATGGTTGTAAAACATTCCTGGGGCTTTGCATGAACGGGACAATGGGTGAAGTGCTGAGAAGAAGTCACAGCGATGTGACGTTCATGTGCAGAGAAATTACAAAGCCAAGTTTTCTTTCTTAAAATGTTCTTTTTTCCCTCTTGCACACGTAATTGTTATTGTAGAGAGTCTTGTTGCAACCTAAGGACAGTTATTCAAAGGGCAGGGAAATCAATGTAAATCTCAAACCCTCTCCATCGCTGTCATGTAATTAACTTCATGTTTTAACCAAGATGATCTCCCCAAATGAATCATGAGAATAATATGGTTTCAATACCGATCATTCCATAATTAATCTTTGAAGGGAAGAAACTTCATTTCAAGTGCTAGGGAAGTAGATGTAAAATATTAATCAGAGTGTTCAACTAACAACAAATCACTGGATGCCATCCAGGCCGGATGAAATGCGACCACTTCCCTGCACTTCTGAAAGGCAGGAATTTTATCCAGACGTTTCAAAACTCCTGGGAAAGGCAGTAAGTTAGACATGCTGAGGGAAATCGTGCTCAGGTTTAAGAATGTTGTATAGCAGAGAAAAAATGAAGAAGAATAAAATGCAAAATAGTGCTTGAAGCTCAAATGGAGCACTCTGGTAAGACAAAAAGGATGATAAAAAAAGAATGGGTAAGTCCAAGGCAGCAGTTATTAGAATAGCAAAACCATCGTGTTTCTGTACCTAATGGTTTAACTTAGATTAAAAACCATAACTTACCCAAAAACGCTCCTTTTAGTACTTCGGAGGTTAAATATGGTTCGTAGCAGCTCTCACAGTTGAATTGTTTTTCCCCCGCTTCAATAAAGTATATTAAAAATCGTTTCCTGAAAAGTAACAAAAGCTGATTATTTGGTTTGCAAACCGACCCCGTGATATTCCTTTTAAAGGGAAACGTGCTGCAGCCGCTCTTGCACAGCCAGGGCTGAGCTGCAGAAAGCCAAGATCCCTGCACCTCTCTTGGTAGAGCAAAGGACCTGCAGTGGGGTCTTTTGCACCAAATTAGCCATAGAATCCCAGTCTGGTTTGTGTTGGAAGGAACCTTAAAGCTCATCCAGCTCCAACCCCTGCCACGGGCAGGGACACCTTCCACTAGAGCAGCTTGCTCCAAGCCCCTGTGTCCAACCTGGCCTTGAACACTGCCAGGGATGGGGCAGCCACAGCTTCTCTGGGCACCCTGTGCCAGCGCCTCAGCACCCTCACAGGGAAGAACTTTTGTCTAAGGTCTAATCTAATCACCACAACAGTGGGAGATCTGCCTGTCTCCATTGACTGTTCCATTGAAGTGGCTGCACAACATCTGCCGTGGTGTGTGGTAAGGGAGGTAAAGCCTCAAAGCCCCAGTGTCTGAGCAGGTCTGGATGCTCTGAGGCACTAATCCCCTGGAAGTGTACAGCCCGGAGAGGAGCTTGTTCCAATTCCGTATGTTTTTCCAGGGGACGTTTTCCCAGCGTTGCTTTGCTTATACAGTAAATGTTATTTGTTCATGGCTCACGGGAAGGGCTGAGATTTACAGTCCTTCCTTCTGGCTGCTTTCATTTGGGATGGGATAGCGTTAAAAAAATTTCCTGGGATAAGAGTAACTACAATACACAACCCCCAAAAGGCTAGCAGCCTCATCTGCTCGCCATGAGAACAGCTATACGTGTACAATTAGGTATAAGACTCGTGCTTAAAAGCAGGAAATTGCATGGGCTTTTCTGCCCATGGGCTCCCCAGGCCACTCTGCAATTCCATGCATCTCCCTCCCCCTCTTGGCCACCCACCCTCTCCCCCTTCCCAGGATTTCTGTTATTATTTACCCAGGATTTTCCTCTGCAATAGGTAAGGGAGATGCTCCAGCTTCTGGAGATGCCATAAAATACCTCCGTGGGTTACATCAGTGCAAGCTGCTGTGGACCGTTCAAGTTATTTCCTCCTTAATGGGAGAATGAGATCAATATCACAAGTCAGCAGCATTAAACATGGACCTGCTCAAAGGAGTCCAGAGGAGGTCATGAAGATGCTCTGAGGGCTGTAGCACTTCTGCTATGGAGACAGGCTGGGAGAGTTTGGCTTGGGTTGCAGGGGGTTGGAGCAAGCTGCTCTAGTGGAAGGTGTCCCTGCCCGTGGCAGGGGTTGGAGCTGGGTGAGCTTTAAGGTCCCTTCCAACACAAACCAGGCTGGGATTCTATGATATTAAAAATCTACATTACATGGAAAAGTTCCTTCTGCTTCCATGGGAAGGACCTGCACTGGATCCTAGCTGCAGGTTGTCCCATACCCCCCAGCACCTAGGAGGCTATTAGGGGAGAAGACATCCCTTCGTTCATCAGCAGCCATTCATCTCTCTGTGACACAACCTCTGCTCCACAGAATAAGGGAGCAAAGAGGTGCTGACGATTCCCTTGCCATTCCCCAGTGCTGTAAGCTGGGTGTCTCTGTCATGGAGGTGATGAGGTTAAAACAGATGGGGAGAAATGGGAAAACTCCTCCAGGCTTCCTTGTGGATGTAAACAGCCCTTGAGGGATTAAAATACAAAGATGGAAACTGTCATCTATTTTTGGAACTGTTTTCCTCTCAGGGACTAACTCCAAGGCTATTAATCAGCACAACAAGAAGAGGAAGAGACTCTCAAAGATCAATTGCTCCTCGCTGGAGAAGTAGTTCAAAATAATTGTGTATGTGTTGGGGCTCTTTTTGGTGTAATTGAATGGTACCAAAAGAGTCAAGTACATTTAAGGGATAATCTCTCCTGCACTGTAGTGAACAAAGCAACACGCCTATTGAGATTGATTAATCACAGAGGAGGTGCCAAGGAGTTTAATCCATCCCAGAAGTCTTTTACGACAAAGATCCTGCAAAGTGCTGGGGATTATTATTATGCAAGAAAACTGTTGGAAAATAAGAAATCCCCACTCTTTGATATCCACAAATACAGCTTCTGCCTCCACCTGCAGGGAACTTCCACCCCAGAGGTTTGCATAAGGACTTAGTGATAAAACACTGAAGACAGGAAAGGTTCATCCAGGGTAATTCCTAGAAAGCCGTCTCCTCCCTTGATTGCCTTTTGTTGATGGAGATAGAGATGGGAAAAGCATGGAAAAAATTCTTCTGATTAAAAACAAAGCTTCAACAGACCAGCCTTTCATCCTGTACAAAACAGAGGGTGTCCCTCTGTGGAACCAGGTGAGCTTTAAGGTCACTTCCAACCCAAACCATTCTAGGATCCTATGATTCCTATAGTACGAGAGGTCTGATTCTCGCCCTTCATCCTTAGAATGGGAAAACTGCATTTTTCTGCTAAGAAGCCCTGACCTGTCACTAGCATCATGAATCTGTAGGGAATTAGTGGGATGAGGCTGCTTCAGGCTCCTGTCTTTGCCTGGAAGGCAGTTCTTCACCTGGCAGCGATGCTGTGCACACCTTACATGAGAAAGGATATAAAGAATTGGAATAGAAAACTGGTCCAAATTTGAATAGCAACCACACTGGGAGGGTTAATAAAGGACACATGGTCACCAAGGAGATCTGCATCTTATTCTTATGCAGAAAAAGAGTGCAAGCATGATAGGTCCATAGAAAGCACAGCTCTTGCTGCACAGGTAGGCAAGAAACCTTGGATATCTGTACACCCAGACTCTGTACAGGAGCATCTCGTAGCTGCTTCCACTTCTGTTTCTCTTTTTCCCTCTAAGCAATGCTGAGTACACAGCAGGAAAACGTTTCAAACATCCCAGCTGACAAATCAAATGCAAACATGAGAACATCATTTGTTCCATCTTCCTAACCTGAAGACAGGATTCCTACCATGAAAGTACACCAAACAATAAGCAAGAAAGAGGGTGTACCCTTTCATCTGGTACATCTTGGCCTCTGATGTACAAATCCCTTTCTCTCTGTATGCAGGGAGATTTCCAGGGCAAAACCCATTTTGGCTTGTGATTAAAATCAATGCATCCAAACCGGTGTCAGGAGGGGCTGGATGTGTTTTTGTCGCTGCACATCCATTTGGATTGTTGTTACCAGGCTTTTGGGACCCCACTTACTCGCCTCTGGATCAAGCTGCTGGCTCAGGCTGCTGTGTCAGGGGTGTGCAGGCTGGATGGGCACAGAAAGAAAAGGTCAAAAGGAACCAATTCAACCCATTTTGAGCTCTAAATGAGATGAAAGGCAAACCCTGTGGCCCTGGTTCAGGAAAACATCACTCACTAGAAAAGCCCTTTAGGATGTGTGTGGGTGTCTTTCCTGATTCAGGGTCTAATGTTGCTCTGAAGGGATGATCAGCTGAGTGCTTTCGCACTGTGCATAAGCAGAATCCTTTCTGTACAGGGTATCACACCATATGCCAACTGTTTACAAAGGACTTTCTTCTCACCATTAATGGTATTTCACTATTTCATGCTTTTTCTTTAATTTGGACTTCAAAACAAAGAGTAAGCCCTACTATTTTTTTCATCAGAGTCTTTTGCAAGTCCTTATTGGTCCCATGTTTCAGTGTGTCAGACTTCACACTCAAAGGGACACTTGCTTTCTGCCACTTGCTCACGCTGATATTTGTCAAACCATGGGAGCAGTTGTATTAAGTCTGCCAAAGTTACTCCTAACAAAATTGTGATTTCTGATGCAAATTTAAGACCTTAAGTCATCTTCCCCTTGCTTCCACGTGTACAAGCATCACAAGAACACAGGCTGTGGCTGGTGGGTTTTTCATTTCAATCATTTGCTTGGATATAAAGTTATTAATGTGATTACCTGCACACTGCAGGAAATGCATTCAGCCCCTGGATCGTGTGTATCTGAGCAATGGTGACCACACTCAAAAGTATGAATATGTGGCCTACCACCAAGTTCATTACCAGATATAAACTGTAAATGTCTTAACTCTAGAGCTTCAGTGCAGTGAATGCAGACTGTACATCCATTGAGAGCCAGAAGAGTTTCACCAGGATCTCTTTGGCTTCAACTCAATCACATACCACCCAGTGGCACAGATAGGAACTGTATTTCCCATCTATTTGGGAATATTTTGTGGATGCAGTAATATATCCCTAAACTGTATATTAGGAAGGATCTTCTTTTTCCTTCCAGATTCAGCTGAAGACTCCACTAACTTCTAAAGGGCTTTATGATAAGTGGGAGCTCAGAAGAAGCCTTTATGAAGTGCTATAAAAATCTTGATGTGAAAGCATATGCTTCTCCTCACTAAGTCTAAAGGTGCACTAATAAGGGAAAACTATAAACACAGCCTAAATATGGCCATCACAAGGCTCAAACCCACAAAGGGCTGTGTGCTGGGAATGCATTTGCACAGACATAGAATCACAGAAACTTGGAATGGTTTGGGTTGGAAGGGACCTTAAAGCTCATCCAGCTCCACCCCCTGCCATGGGCAGGGACATCTTCCACTAGAGCAGCTTGCTCCAAGCCCCTGTGTCCAACCTGGCCTTGAACACTGCCAGGGATGGGGCAGCCACAGCTTCTCTGGGCACCCTGTGCCAGTGCCTCAGCACCCTCCCAGGGGAGAGCTTCTGCCTAAGAGCTCATCTCAGTCTCCCCTCTCTTACAAGAACACCTCCATCCCTATTAGTCTAATACAAACAATAAATATTAATATGAGAAAAGTCTGAAAATTGCTCTTTGTCATTACTTGTAGGTAATAGACAGGTTTAAATAAAATCCATATTCCCTTCGCCTTCTCCTGAACAGCAGCTGGTATTTGATATCAAGAGATTTTTCCTATTAAATTAATCAGAAGTCATCAAGTTCTAGGTGAAGTCTGGAGGGTTTTTTGGGGGCTCACTTCAGAATTAATCCCAGTGAGTTTGAAAAGGGTATACATTTTTCATTATGTCAGATGAAAAGAACATCCTTCCTATTTGTATGATAGCGCAATAAAAGTCTTCACCAGTGACTTCAGCTCCAGGGTAATTTTTTACTTGTCTATATCTGCTTCACTCTTCTTTGATCAAACAAAGACTAAAAATACTGTGGCATTTCGCTACTTTAAAACTCAGACACACATCGACTTCATCTTGCTGAGGGAATATTGGAAACTCCTGCATGTTTGAGTTGCCTGAACTCTGATTTCTGGGTAAGGACCAGTATCACCAAGCGTTACATAGCTGCAGCATCGTCTCTTTCAGCATCTACTGCAATCCCACAGCAATGCTGCCACCAGCCAATGCACAGCTGGGGTTGAATGAAGCAGAGGCAGCCTGGGGGTAGTTGCAGTGCCCCACTTTTGTTACCCAGCTATTTGAATATAATCTTAATTTCTTTCTTCCCATCAAAGGAGGAAAACTGCAATGCTAGAAGCAGCTCAGGCTCCTTGATTGCTTTGCTATCCCCTGCACATGCCCAGCCCTAATTAATTCTTCCCCCCATTGCTGCCTGCCTTTGTCTTTTTCTTTCTGCCTTCTTTCCTTGCTTATCTTCAGGCACTTCCCCTAATCCCACTCACTCCTCTGTCATTCTTATTTATTTTCCTTCTCTGTCTCAAAAAATCCATGGCAAAGTTCTTAACTTGTGCTGCCTGAACTTCCCTTCCTTTATCTCGCTTCCCCTTCTTTCTGCAGCTTCGTGTTCCTACTTCTCCTCTCTCCACCACAAATTCATTCAGCATTTTCTGCAATGACTCCTTGTCTTTTCTGCCCTTCTCACTGCATTTCCACCTTTCCCTTAGCTCCCCTGTTTCCCCTGGGAAAGGTCCAGCACCTTCCCAGCTTGCAGGGCTCTCCACCCCTTTGCTCATTCCCTCTGCTAAGGCTGAGGCTCAACAGCAACCTGTGTCCTGAAGGTTTTCTGCTCCACAACATCCTCTTCTTCCTCTGCCCCTTGTGAGCTCCTCCACAGCTTTCTCATTCATCACTCCAGCAGCATTGCCGCTGGAACCTCTGCTCCCAGATGTGCACCCACATCTGTACCTGCCCTTCCAAACACGTTCAGCTTTTCCATCCTCACCTTACAACCATCTCGATTTCCATGATGAAGCTTTCCCTTCTTACAAAGCCTCCCTTGCAGCCCATCCTTTTTCTTCTCACCATTAGTAATCCCCACGCTCTCCCTCATCTAAACTGCTCTCTATCTCTTGCCTTTTTTAGGCTGTAAGTGCTTCGGGACAGGGAACATGCATCATCCATGTTTATAAAGCGACTGGTAAATTTTGTGACACTGTATAAATATTTCCTTTATTAATTACAGTCTCCAGCATGAGGCTTTACTTCAAAAAAGCTTTGTAGAAAGGAAATACATATTTTGGCAGCATCTCATCGAGTATGTTGACCTCACTTTATAATTTCCCTCCCAGCACAGGAAAGCACATACCGCAGTGATTGCTATCGCTGGCAGCAGACGGACAGACCTTCTTCCACATGCAGAAGATAAAGACCTATCTGTTAACCTCCTGTTTGTCTCCATATCATTGCAGACCGATTATGTGACAACCTTTTAAGTGGGGGTGACATTTCCTACACCTCAGCTCGTACAGTTAGATCTGGGTGTCAGAGAACATCATGTTGGTGCAGGTAAGAAGGAGGGAGGCATTAATCTTACCCAGCAGCACCGGTGCCAACCGTTTGTCAGGGCTGGTGCTACATTTCACTTCATCCATCCGCTTGACACGAGGCTTTCTGCAGTGCTCAAGCCTTCTCTGTCAGTGGGTACCAGCTGAAGAGCTCATATTGTGGGTTTATCTTCATCTGGCCAACAACTTGCACACTATTAACACATGGTGCATTACAGGGGTGCCGAGTTGGAGAAAAATCTCTTTATTTTTGGTGAAAAGGTGTCTCTGGACTCTCACATAAGCAGAAAACATTTTCTCCTTTGAATCTCCAGGAGAAGAGTCCAACCACCAGCATAGACAGGCAGTGTCCCTTCAACAGACACTGCCTTCCAAGGGGAGCTCTGCCACAGGCAGGGACACCTTCCACCAGAGCAGCTTGCTCCAAGCCCCTGTGTCCAACCTGACCTTGAACACTGCCAGGGATGGGGCAGCCACAGCTTCTCTGGGCACCCTGTGCCAGCGCCTCAGCACCCTCCCAGGGAAGAGCTTCTGCCTAAGAGCTCATCCCAGTCTCCCCTCTGGCAGGTTAAAGCCATTCCCCTTGGCCTGTCCCTACAGGCCCTTGTCCAAAGCCCCTCCCCAGGTTTCCTGGAGGCCATAAAAAACACTTTTTATCATTATCTCTGTTCCTACATTAGGAATTGTACCAGTTCTAACTATGCCAGCTATCTAAATATATTTATAAAATGAAGCTGCCTCGCCCAAATAGATGCATATGAAAAGTGGAGAGACCTCATTATAGTACTTTGTCTGCTCTCTCCTAAAGGAGTCTTAATGAAATATTGACTTAGTTCTGGCATTGTTTCAGGAGCTTGCTTGCACCTTACCCTAACCAGTGTAATATCAAAAGCCTAATCAAAGCATAAATCATCACAAATATGTTTAATTGCTTTGCAATCTGAGAGTTTAACAAGGCTTTCCCAACTGGGATCCTAGAAGTGAGGGAAGCCCAAATTGACAGTTGGAAACCGTAATGATCAGGACCTAGCATGAAGAAAGTGCTCCTGAACTGTGGTTTTAAACAGCCAGTGATGCCTCAATGAAAACTTTTGTGTTGGGGTGATTGTTCATTCTGAATAGCTGTTGAGCCCATCAACACCTGCACTTCAGTGAAGAAGAAACTCGTATACTAGTTTGACCCTCGTGTTTTATTCACCTTTGTTTACAGATTTCCTCCAGAAAACAGATGAATAATGAAATGGTGACACAAAACGATGCCAAAAGCAAGGGCAAAACCACCTGAGAGCTGTGGAGGGTCCCACGACACCGAATGACTCTGTGCCAAAACAGGTTGAATTCAATTCTGAGGAGCTCAAAGGGAAAACCCTCCAGCCTTCACTCTGTGTCCTCATTGACGAGCTCTTCTTCAGCTATTACCACGTAGAAAAGAGCTCTGAGAGCCACTGCTGATAGTTTGAAGAAACATCATTCAAAGCTCAGGAAGGCAACTGGAATATTACAGTCATGTGCACCTGAAAGCTCATTTAATTTTCCCAGCTCTGCAAGTTAGTGTGATAGAAGGTGTTATGTCTGTCTATGAACTCTGCTCCATCTGTATCCTTAGACCATCACAACTGCAGCAAAATACCCCTAAACCAGACAATTTCATTATGCCACTGTATAAATTCATGTGTGCAGTTCTCCTGCATCCCCCTCGGCTTAGAAAAAGAGATGATTGAAGGGGGAGTGTGATAAAGATCTGCAATAGCCTGGGTGGCGTGGAGGAGGAGTAATGGGAGCAAATGTGAGTTACTCAATCTGAGAATAAGTGAAACCCAAATGAAACTTTTGAGCAGTTAAAAAAAATACCAGAACCCCCCCACACCCCTTTTCTTATTTCATAGAAAATCTACTGAAACTGTGGAACAAATTGGCTTTGGTGAACCAAAAACTAGGAAAAAAATGATGGGTTTTAAAGGGAGTAGACACATTTACATAGGAAAGGTCCAGAGGATGAATTAAGCCACTTTCTCCCTCTTTTTACTCATGTAGTTATAGTGCAGTGAACTGCAATGACTGCCTCCTCCAGTGGGCTTTCACCTCCTTCAGTACCCACATACACTGGTTACACTTTAATTACTGGGCAGCTTCTACTTTATGTAGCTTTCTGCTGGTCACTAGAAGAATATGGTCAAATATGGAGAATAACTCATTATAAAGCACTAGCATGCCTCTGGCTTCTTACAGGGTGTCAGGAGGGCCATGAGGATGATCAGGGCCTGGAGCAGCTCCCATACGAAGGCAGACTGAGGGCATTGGGGCTGTTCAGCATGGAGAAGAGAAGCTGTGGGGAGACCTCAGAGCAGCTTCCAGTGTCTGAAGAGGGCTACAAGGATGCTGGGGAGGGACTCTTCATTAGGGACTGCGGAGCTAGGACAAGGAGTGATGGGTTCAAACTGAAACAGGGGAAGTTCAGGTTTGATATAAAGCAGAAACTCTTCCCTGTGAGGGTGCTGAGGCGCTGGCACAGGGTGCCCAGAGAAGCTGTGGCTGCCCCATCCCTGGCAGTGTTCAAGGCCAGGTTGGACACAGGGGCTTGGAGCAAGCTGCTCTAGTGGAAGGTGTCCCTGCCCATGGCAGGGGTTGGAGCTGGATGAGCTTTAAGGTCCCTTCCAACATAAACCATTCTATGAATAGAAGATATAGATGATGACACACTGCGTCTCACCGTACTGCATTTAAACCACCTTCTCCTGCCAGGTTGTCTTGGTCTCTCGGGATCACTATTTTACTTCCTCACTGTTTACATCTTCCTTACAAACACCTAGTTTTCCCATAATTACAAACACTAAGCTACCATCTGGAACCATCACTACCAGCAAAACTGTATTTATCTATTTGCATTTATTAACTACTCCCCAGCAAAACTTTGCCCTATTTCTCAGCCTCATTTGTCTGTCAATTTCTGACCAATTGGAAGCTGTCTGTAGCTGGAAGTCCTGGAGATGGGGACCTCACCATGCTGATGCTCCACGGTTTTCAGGGGTGTTCATTAAAGCAAACCTCTGCCTGTGTAGCTGCTGTAATTCCAGATGAGAAGGAGGGACCGCAGAACATAGGGAGCACATTGCTTGTGTCACCTCTCCACGGCTGCTGCCTCTAGCAGGACAATTACGGTTAAGGTTTGGCCCGGTGTGGGATAAACAGCTTTAATTCATCTGCATGCAACCATGAACAGGGAGTGTTAAGATCAGGATTAGGACTGAGGTCTTTCTGGCTTCACTCGTGCACTTGCTTAGTCCGTGGTTCATTAGCGTAAAGGAGCAGAAATGCTGGTTTTAACCTAGGATTTAGTCCAGTGTCCTGGAGCACGAGACCAGACATCCTTCCCAAAGTAATCCCTCCTTAGCCTTCAAAGTCATCCTGATTATTTCCATATCCTCAGGTCCCTGTTGAGGCTCAATCGGGAGGGCACACACACACTGACCAGCCTTGCTTCCCTCCCCAGGCAAGATTCTCTTCCTTTGGGGCTACCCTGCACAACTCCTGTTCCTGCCAGTGGGAGTTGTGTGTGCGTCTAAGAAGAGAATTTGGCTGCGGAACAGTATTTTAACTACTATATTTAACATATTGTATTATGACATTTACAATATTTCCCCCAAAGCTCTTCTCAGATTGAAGAGAAGCGACTCTCTGCATTATGCTGGCCCTTTTTCCTTGTTGATTGACAGTGAAATTAAATCAGTTCATTGCTTGTATGTGGTATGCAACTAATTCTGCTCAGCATGCTTGAGCAATAGCTTATCCTGCTAGACACCCCATCGACTTCCCCAGAGCCTCTGACTGTGAGGGAGGGCTCCTCCTGAATAAGGCTGAGGATCTGGCTCTGCATTTGAATGAAGATCTTTGTCACCAGATGAAGTTATGGGGCTGGGGGGTTATTTGGGTTTGGGTTCGTTCGACTGGGTTCCTCTGGGTGTGCTCATTTGTTTGAATGTAGTTCCTTAATGCTGGATGGGAAGAACATTTACAGCAAAATCTGTTTCATTTGATGCTAATTATTTCATACAAATTCAGTTATTATGCCATGCCCCAGTAGCACACAAACTGTTCAGCCATAAACAGATGAAAGACTACTTCAGGGGAGAGCCACTAATGTCTGGAGACATGAGTCAGATAACAGAGTCTTGGAGAGGAGGGGAAGGAGAAATCTATATAGAATCATAGAACCACAGAAGGGTTTGGGTTGGAAAGGACCTTAAGATCATCCAGTTCCAACCCCCCTGCCACGGGCAGGGACACCTCACACTAAACCGTGTAAAGACTCCATCCAGCCTGGCCTTGAACACCACCAGGGATGGAGCATTCACAACATCCCTGGGCAACCCATTCCAGGGCCTCACCGCCCCCACGGTGAAGAGCTTTTTCCTTTTATCTAACCTAAACTTCCCTTGTTTCCAAGACTAACTGAAAGCATCCCTTTTAATCTAGGAATAGGACTAAAAATTTCAGGAGATCAATTACCCTTCTGAAATTTTCAGTTCCGTGGGCCTCAGAAGACTAAAGCAGCATGCGCAATTTCGTAGGGAAGAAATAGTTCATTGAGAACAAAAGAAACCCCATTTAACTTCAAACCAAAAGCATAAGAGTGTGTTAATTTCCCTGGAGTCCTTTGGAACAGTTTGGATTGTTCTAATGTTATTCACACAGCTTCTTAGAGCAAACTATGACAACAGGAAACATCCCTAAACCCAAAGCCCAAGCTATGACTGAAGTGTACAGCTAGAGGCAGATCCAGATTATGTAAATGGCTCTCCAGTGTCTTCAAGCAGACAGAAATGGTCAGAAATATGGTGTTCGAATGCTTGAAAGCTTCTTCTGCTGGAAATACGGATTCTAGATCTACTCCATTCTTCCTGATCTAATCAGTTTGGGGCTGGGTTTGGGGATTCACAAGGGGAATGGCTTTAACCTGCCGGAGGGGAGACTGAGATGAGCTCTTAGGCAGAAGCTCTTCCCTGTGAGGGTGCTGAGGCGCTGGCACAGGGTGCCCAGAGAAGCTGTGGCTGCCCCATCCCTGGCAGTGTTCAAGGCCAGGTTGGACACAGGGGCTTGGAGCAAGCTGCTCTAGTGGAAGGTGTCCCTGCCATGGCAGGGGTTGGAGTTGGATGAGCTTTAAGGTCCCTTCCAACCTAAACCAGTCTGGGATTCTGTGATTCCTGCTGCATGCGTGCAACTTCCCATGCACCTACTGCAATGGCCTCTAGCTCTGCAGAAAGTTCAGGTTCACTGCAGTGTGATGCCTTGATATGGTCAGATGTAATGATACGGTCTCTAGGGTCCAAAAGGTACTTTGGGATCTACTTCTGAGGATCCTGAGCATCCCCTGCTGAGCCTGAGCATGGACCTTATGTTAGGAACATCTGCGCTGCACCAGGCTTTGAGCGCTACTGCCGCGTAGCGCAGTGTCAGTACGTGCTCAAAGTCCATGTTCCAAAAGTAGCTAGGTGATTTAGAAACCTAAGTGCTATTCTAGAAGGTAATTTAAGCATTTCAGAGTGTAAACCTGATTGAAAGTCAGTGACATTGAAGGTGCAATTCATCTTACCTCCCTTAGCTGTCCAAAACTAGGACAAGGTTCCTGGAATTGCTCCACAGGCAGTGGAGAGCAATGCTTTCAAGACTGGTGATAGACACAGGTGGCATGGTCTGCCCTGGTTAGGCTTTGGTCTTTCTCCATCAGCACAGAGAGACCCTAGCATAAAGCTTGTCATGGTGTAAGCACCGGATAGGTACATTTTAGATCATTAGACATACATAAAGTAGGCGTTCAGTATTCTAAAATGCAGTGTAAAAAATAATGAGGTGGTGCTGAACTCCCTGCTGATGTGACCTTATTATTTCCAGGGTCCAAGAAGAACTCTTTTATTGGTCACTACTATGCCTAAAGCTCAGGTTTCCATGTCCTTTATATGCCACTGTCATGCTCACAACACAGGGGTAAGCATAGTCTGGTACATCCATTGCAGAATTAGGAATCCAAGGACTAACTCTAAGGATTTAGCTCCCAAGTCACACTTGAAATGACACAGGATTGGGTTTTTTAATAGTTTTTGCTCTGTGCCTTGAATTCCCACCTGCAGAACATCTCATCCTCCAGAGGTTTAAAGATAATATATCATGTCTGAAGGACAACAGACTGCTTGGCAGCACTGGGACATGTACCCCCTGGTGATGGAGATGAGAGAGGTCATAGAATCATAGAACCCTGGAATGGTTTGGGTTGGAAGGGACCTTAAAGCTCATCCAGCTCCAACCCCTGCCACGGGCAGGGACACCTTCCACTAGAGCAGCTTGCTCCAAGCCCCTGTGTCCAACCTGGCCTTGAACACTGCCAGGGATGGGGCAGCCACAGCTTCTCTGGGCACCCTGTGCCAGCGCCTCAGCACCCTCACAGGGAAAAGCTTCTGCCTTAGATCTAACTTGAACTTCCCCTGTTTCAGTTTAACCCATCAGCCCTTGCCCTATCGCTACAGTCCCTGATGAAGTTCTTCAAGGTAGATCCAGCCTTTAACCAAGCTCCCTCGGGAACTGCCAACCCTGAAGCCTAGCAGACCCCTCAGGCACCCAAGAAGCTGTAGGAACTCTTTTAATGTCTGTCCCTGTAGTTGCAACATCTGTCACTGCAGTTCAGGAGAGACAACTAATCAATAACTATGGAACCAAATAGGCAAATAAAACTGAAATCCATTAAATGGCAGAGGTATTTACTTGGTGTATTTACACCACGGAGAGCTGCACTGTCAGTCAGTGCTTCCCCTTTGCAAGATAGAAGCAATTTGTGCAGACTGATCCCAGTTTTCTCATTAATATGGAAATGAGGCATGCCAGTTGTTAGGTTAGAAGAAAGCTGTCATGTTTATTGTGACAGATTTAATGGATGTGTTTGGATTGTGCATTCAATGTGTTTTCAAGAGCATGTCTTATCTTTGTTTAGGCAGTAAATCAAACATGTAAACAACAATTCATTAGCATCTGTCAGAAGCTCAAAGCTACATTGTTATAGTTGAAAATCTCCCCAGAGGTGAAAAAAAGTGTATCTGACTTATTCCAGATTAGCTTCAATATTGTCTTTCTGTTTACCAACTTGTAAGCAATAATTGAGCCGCAGAATAGGTGCACTGGGATAGCACTAGGGGTCAGACAGAAACCAACCAAGCGCCAGGAATCCAGAGCTGGGCCACAAACCAGTGCCCACACACCTCTGCCATCACTGGGGCTCAGCCCGTGCCGTGCCCAGGTTTGGAGTGGGGGCTGCAGAACCTACTTAATGCCTTCAAAGGAGAAGTCTCCACTTGGGCTACTGCAGCTGCATCTCGTGGCTCACCACCCTTAACATAGCCAAGTGGGAAATTTGGGTGAGGAATGGATGGTGGAAATAATTTGGATTTAGGGAGCTGGTTACAAGTGGTCTCCTGGAGGGTCAAGACTGGATTTGATGGAGCAGAGGACACTGGAACTCCAACCACAGAGACCTTATAACTCTCTTGGTGCACATCCATCCCTCCTTCCGAATCAAATTGTCCCACTTCTACCCAAAGTACCTGGGCACAAATCCCAACCTTACTCAAAGTCTAAAGCTTCCCATGACTGCAATACAATCAGATTTTCAAGGTCTTCTGGTTGAGCAGTGAGTGCCTAAACAGTGAGTGCTGAACAGTGAGTGCCTGACTCACGAAGCATTCCATACTGCTCTTGAAGATGTCCCTGCTCATTGCAGGGACACTGGAATAAGTGACCTTGAAAGGTCCCTTCCAGCTCAGACCTTTCTGTGATTCTATGACTCTGTGATGCTGCTCAACTGCCATGGCCAAATGGGACTCATTGTATTTAAAGGACATCAGTTGTTTCAGGTGCCTGAGTAGTTAACACCCTATTGTGGATGGAGCTGGACCACCTCAAGGAGCCTGCTAATACGTGAAACCCATTGCCAATCTAAGAAAGGTACTTTGTGTCTTCACTATAAGAAATCACGCTTTGCTGTGTAGATAAGGGAGACTTATCTAGGCAGCAAAGTAGATTTTCAGGTTGATTGCAAATCATAAATATTTGATGCACTGTAATTACTGGTTCTTAAGTATCATTTTCTAAATTATTATTATTTCTATTAAACACATAGAAACTTGGGATGGAAGAGTGAGCTAATGCAGTAACACTTCAACACTGAAGAGCTGGGTTTGTGGAAGGTCATAAGTGAACTTGTCTTTTGTTTCTTCCCACCTACCTGTCTTCCAAACCACCACAAACGTGGAACTGGTGCTCAGGTGATCCTGGGCATAGCAGGGCAGAAGTCGTGGGCTACGTGACACAACACAGTTTCTCTCTGTGTAATGCCCAGCTCTGGATGGTATTTGTACCCTCTGGAGAACCAAACTCATCTGGGAACAAAGAGCTTGTAAAAATAGAATTAGTCGTCAACGAGTAGAACCTAAAATCAGTAATTCGGGGCTATGAGAATAAGGGCTGGAGTCTTGCTGTGGTTGAATGCTTTCCTTTACTCCTCCTGGCTGCAACAAAAGGAGGTAACAAAGGTGCTGCGAGGGCTGGAGCAGCTCTGCTCTGGAACCAGGCTGAGAGAGCTGGGCTGGGTCAGCCTGGAGAAGAGAAGGCTCCTGAAGGGGAGACCTGAGAGCAGCTCCAGTGCCTAAAGGGGCTGCAGGAAACCTGGAGAGGGGCTTGGGACAAGGGCCTGTAGGGACAGGCCAAGGGGAACGGCTTTAAGCTGCCAGAGGGGAGACTGAGATGAGCTCTTGGGCAGAAGCTCTTCCCTGTGAGGGTGCTGAGGTGCTGGCACAGGGTGCCCAGAGAAGCTGTGGCTGCCCCATCCCTGGCAGTGTTCAAGGCCAGGTTGGACACAGGGGCTTGGAGCAAGCTGCTCCAGTGGAAGGTGTCCATGCCCGTGGCAGGGGTTGGAGCTGGGTGAGCTTTAAGGTCCCTTCCAACCCAAACCAGTCTGGGATTCTATGGTTCTGTGCTCACCAGCCATACAGGCAATGCAGCACCTCTTTAAAACCATTGTTTTAAACCCAATTGGGCTATTGAGCACAAACATCTTCCTGACCTTCTGCCCTCTCCTGTCAGGTTGGTGATGGATCAGAGGCCGTGGTTCAAGGAGGCAGGGTTAACCCATGAGCTGCAGTTGAACGCCCTGCTCCACCAACCTATCAAAGCCCACTGAGCCAGCACCAGCCTTTCATTTATTCAACTTCCTTCCTCCAAAGGAACTTACAATTTAATCAGAACTTCTTAATAGTACATGAATTCTAAATTGCAGTCATTTGTTGTAGCTAGCCGCAGGCTTTTCTGTCTGTTAGAAATATCTATGTTATTTCTTCCTTTTAGAGTTTACGTAAATAAAATAAAATAAACTTTTACAAATAATGTTTGCCACTTAATGTTCTCAGCCCAAGTATCTATCTGAGGAAATAGAAATCCCTCCTTACAATTCGTCTTAAGGATGTAGTTTCGGTTTTCTTATGAAGTAATAATGAATGTACCACAGATAATGTTCCAATAGTGCAAATGAGAGGAGCATATAATCAAAATGATAATAGCGGGTATTGTATGGCTGCTATAATAAAATCCATCCCACTATGAAAATCATATCTCAAGGCAACATTCTGTCTGATTTTTGTAATAATTGTGCAAGTGAGAGCAGCGCAGCCACAGAAACAAAGGTGCCGCAGTGGTTCATTAACCAGGCGCTGCCCCAGCAGCCCATCCTGCCTGGTCAAGGGGCTCTGCTGAGGTTAAAGAGAGGAATCAGCCACTGGATATGGAATAAAACCCCACCCTAGTGCCAGTCATGGTCAGGCATGGTCAGGATGAAGATTGAGCCAGACAAAGGGTGTGCATTCGTGTGTCTGAGAGCTCCCTGCTGTACAAGTAGTGCGCCCATGGAGGACATGGGCTTTCTCCAGCAGAGAGAAACCACTAGCCTTGTGGTTGGGTTTGTTCTTTCACTGTGGTCACGTTTCCTCATGACAGGGCAATGGCTGTTCCCCATTCTGTGATTTCTCTTCTAGACATTTCTTTCCACCCAGGTGAACCCCACGTTCCTCACTCCTTTATTTAACTTCAATCCCTTCCATGCTTGCTATGCAGCGCCTGCGGATGGTAGCCCATGTTGCTGTTTGGTGCCCATTAGAAACGCTTGTGTACATACATAATTCCTGAATTTGAAAGCATAAATGACTTTCTTTGGGGCCAACAGGCTCAGCAGATACAATCTGTCATGTCAGCTCTCATTCACTTCACGCTTATTTTTTTCTTAAAGGAAATTACCATGCCAAAACTATGCTCAGAGTACTAACAGCAGCAAAGCTGCCTCTCAGGCAATGCTCTGGGTTAAATATCTTGAGCCAGACTTTTTTTAGCTCTGGTCTGGTTAGCTTTTCATTATCTATCATCTCTGGTACGTTATGCTTGGGTCCTGCTTGGCACCCCTGTGTTCTGCTTCATCACTGCTGTGATCCCGGTAGAAACAAGGCACAGGGCAGGCAGAGCTGATCCCCAGCATGCTGTGGAAGTCACCACATGGAGGACATCACGTGGCTGTAGGATTTCAGCAGCCTGGAGTTATTTGCAAGATTAGGATCTTAATCTGGAAAGTGGATCCAGTCTAGGATGCTGCATTACTTCCATCCACGGCTGCCGTGCCCCAGCAATAGGGTTTGGGTTTAAGTGTCACAGATTAGTTAAGTGACACGTACGTGTATTTACATGTGTGTGCCCTTAAGTGAAGAATCCTTTCCAGTCTGCTCTCTCTATGCTTTTCTACTCTGGTAAACACGTATTCCTGTTTTCATTACACTCCAGTCTTTGATTGCAGATCTGTGTTAAAGCATCATTACAATACTTCACAGTCCTCAGATGGGAAGTATCATTAGCATCTGCTTAACAGCCCTGAATGGTGCTCCGCACATGCAAGTCCACCTTTCCCAAGCCCTCGGGATTGGCATGGAAGGAGTTCCCATCCAAGGGAGATCTGGGCCTGCACACCACATGTAGGTCCAGCCCCATCAACCCTTTGGGGCCAGCACTACAGGGAACCACTTTTGGGTCAGGGCAGAAGCAGCAGAAATGGGACTCTGGTTGCACTGGGGCTTTGTGCACCGGAAGGCACTGTAAGATTTTATTTATAAGACATGAACTGGGAACAAAATGCCATATTCTAAGACTAGATGCCACTTAACTGAAAATGAAGTGCCACTTGATAGGAAGGGCAGGTATAGAAGTAACATCTTGACACTAAAGCAAGTATGGAAATGTGGTATTACAGCTCCAGCTCGATGCAAACCTGGTTGCATTAGCTATACATATAGGGAAGGGCAACCCAAGCACATACAGAGACAGTAATGGGGAAAATAAAAGCACACATTTCATAGAATCATAGAATGATTAGGGTTGGAAAGGACCTTAAGATCATCCAGTTCCAACTCCCTGCCATAGGAGAAAGTGGCTTTCTTTTTTGGTCTCATACAAAGACAGAAAAGTGTAGAAAAAGCCATTAGAGCTTTCGAAAAGTTCTCACATGGCAAAGCGGCTTATGCTAACCATTTCAACGTGGTATTGATACATTAGGCCCATTAGAAAGACTGGTGTCACAGACCAGAATTATGCGGATTGTCCTGGATGCTGAAAACCCCTAATCCCACAATAGCAGAAGACCTTGCTGACTTAAGGAGATGAAACAGCTTGATTTGAAAGAAAAAAAAGAAGGCTTTTCTGAAGCTAAGAGAGCATCTATGAACATCACAGAAGTCGAGTGTAGCAAATATAAATCAGAGGGTGCAGCTGTGGCTTCCCCATCCCTGACAGTGCTCAAGCCCAGGTTGGACACAGGGGCTTGGAGCAAGCTGCTCTAGTGGAAGGGGTCCCTGCCCGTGGCAGGGGTTGGAACTGGATGAGCTTTAAGGTCCTTTCCAACACAAACGAGGCTGGGATTCGATGATTCCCACCTCCTCCCTAACACTGCACATCAGCAGTGATAGCACACCTGTACTCACACACCTTACCACTTGCCTGGCTTCTTAACTTCAGACTAATTCAGAAACAAAAGCTGAATTAGACTCGGTGAAAAGACGACAAGCAAAAGCTTGCAGTGAAAGCCACAAAATCAGAAATATAAAAGGGGAATTAAGTTGTTAATCAGATTGAATCATTTCAAAAAGAGTGTAGAATTTTCCAATGAAAAAGATGACTCCAGCATATAAATTAATCTTTTGTATAGGAAGAAATGTAAGTCATTAAATGTCATTGTCTTATTTTAAAAGCAGCAATATCCTGTCTGATTGCAAGCACTTAAAGTGAGATGATTAAACAGAAACCTTATCTTCAGTGTTCCAAGGAGAAAATTGGAGAGAAGTTATCCAATTATGGATAATAAGGAACAGGGGAAAATCTGAGTGGAGAAGAACTTGGTTAGGTGAGTTATGGAGGAACACTTGGAGATCAATCACACCCAACACCAGGCACAAACAAAAGGCATCTACCCCATATTACACATTTCATAGCTTAGAGAAGCCTTTGAACTGCACACTGGTGATTTTACATTTCTGTAAGCCCTCTTCAGCCCTTTATAAAACGATAGCCCAAGGCACTTGTAAATACTAATATTCTGTTAAACATCTGGTTACTGTAAAATGGGATTGTTTTTATTTTCAAACAGGAGTTTACAAGCAGATTATCAGCTGCTGGCTGGCTGTTCTTTCATACTCTCCAGCAATCCACTACTCATAGGCATGTTGCTCTGCCTGAATGGCATTTCTCTGTATTGTCAGTGAAACCATAAGTAGAAACAGTAGCTCACATGGCAAAGGGCCTTTCTCTTTCTGCTCCAGATGTCTATAAGCACTGAGAGCCTCATGGTTTTAATGCAGTTATGCCTGCAGTGCCTGGGTGAGTTGGCACAGGTTGTCCCCATTCCCTGCACAGAGAGACTGAATGGGGACAACAGAAAACAACCTCTCACAGTATGTCACAAGCAGTCAATGTTTAGATCTTTGGCCAAGAATGAAGCTTTGCATACCTAATTTGGGAGAAAGGTTTCCTTTACTTCACCAAAGGAGAAAGCTTTTTTGGACAGGACCTTCTGTCAGGAGAAGCAGGAAAGAAGGAAGGCAGAAGTCTTATGGCTCTGGCCTCAGCACTAACAGGTTTGCAAGAGCTGTGTGGAAAACTATCACTAGCTAAAACTCAAGTTTCTGCATTTTCAGGTGGTCCTGATGCTCTTGGGAGCACGACCTGAGTGGAAGGACGTACTGGTGCCTACAAAGGTGGTGGCAGAGCCTGCTCAATGCTGAGGCGCTGGCACAGGGTGCCCAGAGAAGCTGTGGCTGCCCCATCCCTGGCAGTGTTCAAGGCCAGGTTGGACACAGGGGATTGGTGGTGTCCCTGCCTGTGGCAGGGGTTGGAACTGGGTGAGATTTAAGGACCCTTTTAACCCAAACCACTCCAGAATTCATTCTATGAATGGGTATGTCTCATTACAGGCAGCAAGCACAAAACCTTTGACCTTCACACTTTTCTTCATTGAACTCCTAAATGATGTAATTTCAGCTCTTGCTTTTTGCTTCCCTTTCTCTGTGTGGGCAGCACGTTCTAAATGTAGCCTCCAGCTCCAGGGGAGCCCTGTGGGAGAGAGGCCAGCCCTTGATGGCACATCCCCTTTTCCATTGACTCCCCACGGCTGCACAGCCCATGCACGAGCACTGGCTGTGAACAAGAGGAAGGTCAGGTCATGTATTTTTATACCCGTGCAGCTCTTCTCAGGTTCTATCTTGGTGCATTTGGCAAGTAAATAACTAGACCTGAAAGTGGAACAATGTGCCTGTCAGGGGTGTTAGCTTCTATGGGAAACGTACTTTTGAGTTTATAAAGGGAAAATTACTCCTAATGAATTCAAAGATGCTTCAAAACAAGCCCCTAAAAAAAGAAATCAGTCTTTAAAGTGCACTTAGTTACGTATAATTGATGTCATTAAAGGGATCTTTTGCAGAATTGTTATTTATGTAAGGAAATTACAAGGTGTGGGACTCCGTGTTCGTATCTTTTGAGCCAGCGAGAGGGTAAAATGTACCTTCAGAGTTTAAACTTGCAGCCAGAAGCAACCTGGAGCTTAGCTCTGGAATCCCAACTGTCCGGAGATATTCTGGCTGAGTAGAGAGGATAACACTTCATAATCTGGTGTGACTCAAATCTCCTCCGCGGCAGATAAGAGAGAGAAGGGAGAAAATCAAATCAGGTTTCAGGGAGAGTTATCACACTTCTTTGTACAAATTTATATCTAAATCTGCAAACTGAGGAGCGTGTTCAAAACCTCTTAAGAAGGACACAGGGGAGGAAAGCTGCTGCTCCATGCCCCACATCAGCCCAACTGCCTGAAGGCCATGATACTACATCACACCCCGAGTCACCTCCCCTGGCTCGCTGCCCACAACCTCTGGTTTTACATGCCATTCCCTAGCACATTCATATGATCCGTTTGGTGGGATGCAGGCTGCCAGAGACACAGCAAGGGATAAGAGCTTCTCCTTCCGTTCTTTTTCCAACAGCCGCTTTCATCCTCAGAATCCCCTTTTTGCTTTCTAGACTAAAACATCCATAATGGATGCGATACGCTCACAGATCTTAGGACATCTGTTCCCTAGCCTGCCTTTTCGACTAGTAGGATATGATTTGATGTTGGAAACGTTTCCAGTTTCACTTGCTGGCTGTCATGCTGCAGTGGTGCCGGGCTATTTGCTGCAATAGCCTCTGCCTTGATATTTGGTGATTGAGCGGAAACATCCTACAGGAGCATGGCTGTATTCCTTCCCCCAACAACCAAAGTGCAAGCTTTCATCTTGAGCCGTCCTTCTGCTCTTCCGGACCCTCATCCAAGACAGGCGCTGCTCAGCTCAAGAACAAACAGATGTTTCTCTTGCTACACAGTATGTTGTTTAATTCCACGTCAGGGAGCAGTCTGGTGCACTCCCATGCAACTGTCAGCTTTGGAAGGTATTTTGCCCTGTGTGTGTAAGGAAATGCAGCTGATGATAATACAATCAGCAGCTCTAACCTAATGGTCTTCAGGGTTGGATTCTCAAATGTCCTATAGGAAAAGAACTGCAAAATCTATTGCCTAGATTTTAGACATAGAGCTGGAAATACTATGTTTTGCTGTCAGATTATTTCAAATGCATTGATCACCCCATCTACTCCTTACAGTGACCATTACATGGAACAACTGTGATTTGGACAATGAAACATTCAGGATCAGCTCACAGACTTCAATGTCCACATGACCTTAATGAAATCTGGGGATAACCAAGGGTACAGAAGTAAATTTCTGGTCCAGACTGGGCTGAAAGTTGCTGTCTTCACATCCTGCACAGTGTGTGGTTATCAGAAGAGGCAAGCTGTCATACAGACATATCAGTGCTCTGTCTGAAGATGTTACGTATACACAGGACACAGCTGCACAGAGACAGGAGAGTCTCTGCTTCATGTAAGGATGGACCTGCTGCTCCTGTGTTGTCTCAGGAGAAAGTGCTGCCCAGGGCTGTCCTCAGGCATGTTCAGCCTCAGTGACCACTATGGCCCTTATCAGGTCAGGGCTTTGCAATCACCTCTCAGCATGGGGAAGGACTGTCACTTGCTCCACACTCAGACCCAGAGGAGATATTGCAGCTTTTTGCCTAACCAACAGCAGCACAATAACTCACTTTTCCATGAATTTGCCAAAGCGAACTAATACATGCAACAAATTCAGAGCCGTGTATTGGTAGGAAATGAAACCCAGCTCCTTTCTGGAAACAGACCATACAGTGTGAGGCAGGATGACGATCTTCCCAGGGGGTTTGCTATCCTCCTGCAGCAAGACAAATGATGAGTTGCCTGAAAGAACCAGAGGGTCCCTGCGAAGCTCCCATGGGATGACTGAGGACCTGGCCATGGGCTGGTGAGGCACCGCATAGCCTCAGCCCACCGGACACTAAATTCCCTGCATGGTTCTCACTACCTCAGCAATGCTTTCTCTAGCCAAAATTCCTTACCTGTGGTCCCTCCCAGTCTGCTTACCATGACCTGGTAACCGGGTCATTTAAAACACCTGATCTTCTCCCTGCTGATGGTTGCCTGTTTGGGACAGCAGATAGGATTTAGCAACACAAAGGTGCTTCTCCCTTCTTCCCATTCCTGGATGTTGCTTTGGAAATACCCTTGATCCCTGCCAACCCGTAGCCCATAACCCAGAGTCCGACTCCTCTCTCCTAGCAGCAGGACCATTAGTACCACACAAACTATTATCCATAGCCGTCCACACTGGTCCCACTAAAATCAATTTATTGCCTGAAGTATTTGGCTCATAAAAGGATAGTTTCCTTTTTTTTCTTTTTCTCTTACCTTCATAACCAAGGTTATCTGCTCAAGAATGTACAGAGTAAATGAGGTTGTTCAGCTTATGGATACAAATAGACCTCGCTTTTTTGACTTGCAAAATGAATTCCACTGTGACTTCGATAAAACTTAAGTATGCTAATGTTCAGTCAACCAGTTGTCTATTTATTTCTGTTTATGCCAGCATACCCATTAGCAACTTTTTCTTGTTTTCTTTTAGAATATTAAATGGTTCAAACATATTCTAAAAATTAGTTGATTAGCTTGTTAGGGCACATTTCCACTGCCTGTTCCTTCTGTAGCAAAAGAGAAAATGAAGGTAATTTTGTTTGCAAGGAACGTATGATTGGAAGCTGACTGTTGAAAGATGTGCCATGTCAATGTAATGAGGGAGTGTAATATCTTAGTTTGCATCAATATGGAAATAACTGTGCAGTTTGACAGACCTGATGCTAAAGGCAGCACCAGAGCACTCATTATGCATTCAGGCTCTGATTATGAAAAATAGTGTGTTTTCTTTTAAAGAGGAATACACATTATCAATCAAACCCGCGCCAATTATTTCCGAACGGGATCACAGCTAAACAGGCGTGGGGTCTCTTCAAATATAACTGCACCTGAGAAAACAGGCAGATATCAAAGTACACGAGAGTTTAATTTCATGACAGTTGAATTAATTAGGCAATATAAACCCTGTCTCTCTATTGGCCTGAGGTTTGCTAGGCTGGTGCTGCCGGTTGCAATGACTTCTCTTCACTAAGCAGCATCGTGAGTTGGGAGTTTGGTGTCACTTGGGCTGCTGCTGCTCCAACCCCAGCAGGGAGGTCCTGCTAACGTGGGAATTGAAATGCAAAAGTCCTCCCGTGGCTGAAAGGCTGGAAATCATGGTGGGTGCCCATGTGTGAGGCACCCGTGGCTTCCTGCCAGGGAGCTGCCAAGGAGGAGCTTTATCCTCTCTGATGGCAGAGAGAGGGTCACGAGGTCCCTTCACAAGGTCCCTAAGCACAGGCTTACAGGGAACTGCTCATCTATATTCTGATGAATCAGAACCGTAGAATCACAGACTGGTTTAGGGTGGAGGGTACCTTAAAGCCCATCCAGCTCCAACCCCTGCCATGGGCAGGGACGCCTTCCACTAGAGCAGCTTGCTCCAAGCCCCCTCTAACCTGGCCTTGAAAACCGTTGCTCCAGTCCTTTTGCCATTCACCCCATACCTTATCTCCATACACATGCAATGCCCTGCATCTGTGCTCTTCAATCTGCCTGTAGAGCTCAAAGCATCTTTTTGACCCACAGCCTGCAGCAGCTCCTAACAGAGCTCTGATTTCTCTTACTTTCAACAGATGACTTCTTTAAAAAGCAGAACCAAGCTGTATTCAACCATCACCGGGTTGTACCATGTGAATCAAAAACTTCCTTGGCTTTTCTCCTTATTCTGTTTCCATTCCATCAGTTTGTCCCTGAAGAGATGTCTAAATGAAAGCTGTGTTTTTGTAAATAGGGGAAGTCAGTTGATCATGTAGGATTTCAGCCTGCTTTTGCATTTGAAGGTCTCTAATGTCAAGTTGTCTGTAATTTGTACTGAACCAGAAGCAAAATGCTGCTGTGCTGTCACTGGAGTGTCAATGACTTCTCTCCAAAACTGAATCTCTGTGACATTTACACATCCTAAGGACCTGCCTGAGCCTTGCATTCCACTGAGATGTTGCAGTAATAACAGTTTCTTCAGGCTTCAAATTGAAGCTCTTCTGGCATTTTGCAGCTATAGCGAGGGGGAAAAAAAGCTGGTAACTTGTAACTGACCTTCTGTTCTGCTTCTTGGGAACAGTACATGCCTCAGACAGATGTATGGGACTTAAAGGACTGCAGCCTTCTTAGAGGTGTAGTTGATGTAGAATTAAAACCTAACTGGTTTTGGTGGATGTATTTTCCTTAGTGGTTTGAAGAGAATAAGGGAGTATAAATGTTAACCTCAAGGCTGGTTTTCTCAGCCCCAGAAAACCAAGCAGATGTATTATCTCTTTGTTAGCAAGGTACAAATAAACACAAACATAAGAAATGAGGAACGTAAACCCCACCTCTCCATAGGAAATTACACCACAAATCCCCAGTTAACAGAACTGGACTACACAGATTTGGTTAAAGAAAACAAAGAGCATCCTGGTTTATATGTCTCATAGGAAAAAATAACACACAAAGTAAGCAACAGGTTCAGTAAAGGCTGTTCTGTGATTTTGTTAGCCTTCAAATGCATGTTGTACACATTGCTTTGTTGAGAGACTGAGTACTTCTCTCCATCAATGGTTCTCGATAGATATACCTGTGTAAAGTGTCCCCCCATCACAGTCCATCTTGATCCCTTGCCATCCAACGAAGTTGCAGTCTTTTAGAGTGCTTATGTATTGCAATAGTTTCTATGACAACAGATGATGATGTTAAGAGTAAAGAATTTTAAGTTGAGTCTATGAATAGGGAGATAAAGGCACTGAATTGCAGAGGGAAGGCTTTTCTTCCAAACATTTAGCTTAAATAACTCTGCTATTAATGTTTACCAGCAAATAATGACAGTTGTATGAAAAGCAAATACACCCAGGCTTTACGTTTTTGAGAAGCAAATGTTTTCCTAAAAATCATTACTCCGTGGATTTGATCAGTTACTGTGTTCCCTGCCTGAGCTGAGCAGGTTCTGCTGGGGCAAACCTAAAGCTGGATTTACACTGTAACTCGCCCTTTCCATTTCCTTGAGAGGAAGGCATGGATGCAAAAAGCCTATACCAGCTCACACTGCATGGGATTGATCAACTGAATATTGCTTCCAAGCCCTTTCAAACATAGAAATACTACACTGCTTAGTGATGACACCTCCAAAACCTGGGCTTATAGAAAAACTTCCTACCATTATCTGGGAATCATAGAATCCTGGAAGGGTTTGGGTTGAAGAGACCTTAAAGCTCATCCAGTTCCAACCCCCTGCCATGAGCAGGGACACCTTCCACTAGAGCAGCTTGCTCCAAGCCCCATCCAATCTGGCACTGAACACTTCCAATTCTTCCCAGTTCCCCTTGCGCAAAGCCCACTTGTTCTGTGGTTTCAATACTCGCACTCCTGCCATTAATTCAGTTTGAGTCTTGCCTGCTTTATCTCCACACAAAGATACCCTGAAGCTTGCCTGGGGTTGGGACAGTCTTTGTCTTCAGGCAGTGCTGAACAGAAAGGAGCCTTGCCCTTTGGCTGGGGGCCAATCCCTGACCCTACGATGCAAATAACGCACACCAGGAAAAGTCTTCCCCAGCGGTTAGTAAATGTCATGACTGCAATTGGATATCTGCCGCACAAGGTTCGGCTGCATAATTAATTTAGTGTTATTTGGACATGGATAATAAATACCTACACTGGTCCAAAAAGGCCATTAGCAAGCCACAGTTAAGAAAGCTTTAAGTTCCTGCCAATCCCAATGGCAGCTGCATGGGGAGTGTGAGAAGAGGATCATGGTTTCATGGCCAAATCTGCTGTAATCAGTGACCGGTAACACCCCATCCTGCCAGCCCTAATGGACAGCCTGGGACAGACTCAGCTCCCACAGTCCAAAGCCTGCTGGTTATTCAGAGATCATAGCATCAACGAGGGTGGAAAAGACCTTTAAGATCATCAAATTCAACCGTTCCCCAACACTACCAAGGCCACCTCTAACCCACTCTACTCAGGGCCTTATCTACATAGTCTGTGAATACTTCAGGGATGGTGATCCCACTGCTGCCCTGGGCAGCCTGTTCCAATGCCTGACTCACACTGCTCTGGGCTAGGCAGCAGTGGAGCATCTCAGACGTGGGGTGATGGCAATGGAGGACAACAGGGATAACACTGGGGATGATGTTTTGTCCTGGAGAGGGACGTGTGCTTGGCTCCTTGCCTCAGGTCACACAGCAAACATAGAATCATAAAATCCTTTAATGGTTTGTGCTGGAAGGGACCTTAAAGCTCATCCAGCTCCAGCCCCCTGCCATGGGCAGGGACACCTTCCACTAGAGCAGCTTGCTCCAAGCCCTGTCCAACCTACTCCCCTTGGTGCAAGAACATAAAGCCACTATAGATTTAGCCACTGACCTGACAACAATAACCAATCCCAACCCATTTAATCAGTTCTGGAGTGCATATAACGGAATAAATCCCAATCCCTTATTCCCTAGCAGCTGCCAAGAACCGTAGCTGCTCTGGCCTCCTACTCTGCTCACAGGCAGGCCAAAATTTACTGACAGAAGGATATTTTTGAAAGTAAAACTAGATGAGTCCAGTTCTGTTATGGGCTAATCTGGGCAGAAGCCTGTGCCAGCTCTCGTAACCTTCTCATGCCTGCACTTTGTTTTCCACTAAATGTCAGCTCTGATAGACTAGCCTGCTCGTCTGAAAGGGCAGGTTTTTGCTTCAATAAAAACAAACCCAGTTAAAAAGACAGACAGTACCTCAATAAAAAAATACCACGGATGCATGAAATGGTCTTAATTGGTAGGGCTGCAGTGCACCATTTCCTTGCTGGTATATTCTAATGGAGATTATTTTTCTCTCAGGGGATTTTCATTATAAAGCTGTTATAAAGCATCTTAAAGGTGTTAGGGAGTGTGTAGATTAAGCTGCTACAGGTAGGTAATGTTCCCATGTCAGGGTTAAATCTGCTGCTGCCTCCAGGTAAGAATTTACCATGGTACAGAGCACACGCTGGGAGCCTGATCCCCAGTTAATGTAAATCCCGTTGGCTCCATTGGCTTTAAAACATCCTTTTGCACTTGCTGCATTTTGGATTCAGAGACCCAGCCTTGAAATTTAATGTCCAGAACACTCTAAAGCAGAGGGAAGTTGAAAATTAAACCTCCATAACCTCAGTAGCTGCTACTTTCAGCCAAATGCTCCCCCCTGGGGGGATGCAGTGCCTCACTGGGGACCACCTCATTGCCCCATCCAACCTGGCCTTGAACACTGACAGGGATGGGGCAGCCACAGTTTCTCTGGGCACCCTGTGCCAGCGCCTCAGCACCCTCACAGGGAAGAGCTTCTGCCTAAGGGCTCATCTCAGTCTCCCCTCTGGCAGCTTAAAGCCATTCCCCTTGGCCTGTCCCTACATCCCTTGTCCCAAGCCCCTCTCCAGGTTTCCTGCAGCCCCTTCAGGCACTGGAGCTGCTCTCAGGTCTCCCCTTCAGGAGCCTTCTCTTCTCCAGGCTGCCCCAGCCCAGCTCTCTCAGCCTGGTTCCAGAGCAGAGGTGCTCCAGCCCTCGCAGCATCTCCATGGCCTCCTCTGGACTCACTCAATCAGCTCCATGACCTTCTTGTGTTGCCAAATTGTCATCAAGGGCTGTGCTATTTAAGTGGGACATTGCAGTCCCAGTGCACTGGGTAATAAGGAACCCGGAGGAAAGAAGAGCTTTATTCACTCATTTTGTAAAGAGTGAATGAAATGGCAGGAGCCATCAGGTTTTTCACTGGGCTGAAGCACAAGACCCACAGCCCCATGCCCACAGAGGTATCTGACACGGCTGGACCAGCAACAGCATCTCTGGGAAGGACACAGTCAGGGACGGCCCAGCCCCAGTTCGTGTATTCCCTCTGGACTCTCTCCCATAAGAAGAGCTTCCGGAAAAGTATTTAGGGAAATCTTGAAAGCATTAGCAGTATGATGGAGCTCCGCAGCCTTCGTGTAAATGGTATTCTGGGTTAAAAGCTTTGGATGAGTATGTTATAAACATAAGTACGTTTGTGGGGATTGTTAACTCTTCCTTTGTCAAAGTAACGTCTGTTACTTTTGAGCAAGGGGAACTTGTAAAATGAAGTACAGTGATGATAGTGTATTGGTACTTGCTCTACCCTGGATGCTAATATAAACCATGGGTGAATACAGGAGAGAGGACTTGGTAATGTATGTGCTCCTTCCCTGACTAGTTGGTGTTAGCATGATGCTAACTAAAGAGGAGGCCCTAATGGATCCTGTGGGGATTCACCCATGGGACCTTGCTGGTGTAGGTGTCACAGATGCATCCAGACCATCCCAGACAGCCCCTCCAAACTCTTATGCTGCCTGGTGTAGCATGTATCATATCATGCTTGCCATCAGTAGCCAGCAAGCCTCTATTGCAGGGGTGGGGAGGCTCTGCCTGGACCAGGGATCGATTCTTGGTCCCTAAGAGGAGCCAAGGGCCACGTACCCCAGGGCTCTGGGCCAGGGCCAAAGAGCCAAACCAAGGCTTGGCTTTAAGAAGCACCAGATCTCACCAAAACAGGGCAGACAGTCACTGCAGAGCCAGGCTGGGAGCGGTCCTCCCAATACACACGTGATTACCTGAAAATAACCAGCACAGGGAGGACATCCTTTAGGGAATACAAATACCAAAGAAGAAGAAATGCATCCAAACCCTTCCAGCTTGTGCACGGCTGCTGTTCATGCCCATCAGGACTTTTCCTATGGGAAAATTGCCTTTAGAAGCAGTCCAGAGCAGATCTTCAGCATATACCAATGGCAGAGGCAACGCAAGCAGTGCTGTCTTCCCCAGTTGTGGGGACTGCGCATTTGACTTTGGGTAGAAGGGGTGCAGCCACCTGGATTTCCTTGGGGATGGGTGATCATGTAAGACTGAATCACTTGCTCCTTTTAGGAGGTTTGGAAGGTACTGAGAAGCATGGATGTAAGCTGCCCATGCAGCACTGAGGAGCTCGGGGTGGAAGGGAAGGTAACCAGCACATGCCATGAGAGCATCCCATGGCCACAACGCTGAGGGCAGCAGGGGATCAGCCTCGGGGGGATGCAACAGCTCATGTGCCATCACCACATCTTCTTCCTGCTCGAGGGAACAAATTACCCTCATGCTTCTAACATTAGCAGCCATTTCCATATCCAATTAACCTCTGCGTTATGCTATCAAGCATCTGAAAAAGGTGTTGTGACACAGTTATTAAAGGATGGAAGGGACTCACTGCCTGGCATGCATAATAAAGGGTGGCCTAGCTTTCTGGCTTGCATTTCTGAACGGGAGCACATGAAACAAAAACCTTACAGAAGCATTTCGCACTGGTTTGGGCAGGATTTGTACCAGGTTTACAAAGCTTTTGCAATTAATATGTTTTGTTTTCTTCATTTCCTTTTAAAGAAAGATTTATTTTCTAGCAAAGCAAATGACTACAGAAATTGTTTTCCACGTTTGTCATATTCTTTCAAGAAACAACCTGCTCTTTTGGCTTTTGTTTTCCCCCGATCAAGCCTATGTGTCCTGATTCAGGACCAAACAGCCCTAAACATCAGTCGGGATTTGCTGCTGGGGGCTGCCCTTCTCCATTCCCTCCCAGGAGCTGAGCAGATGGTGAATTCATTCTGCCAATGGTCCCATGGAGCTCCTGTGGTTCCTTGCATGAGCCAGGCGCAGGGAGGGTGCTTCAGCCCCACTGCTTGGTCAGGGGTGTCCTCCCCATCAGGAACGTATGAACCTCACTTTCTTATCTCTACCAGTCCCTCTCTAAGCAATAAACACAAGATGAGATTGTTCAGCCAGGAGACAGAAGACAAAAAAGGCTATTTGTTTGTGAAGAACCTTTCCTTTATATGCCTCCTCTCATTCTCAGCCAAGATGCTTCATCCCTGGGGAAAGCCAATGAAATCCCCAACCTGTAACCATTTGTTGTAATATGCAAGAAGTGTCCATATAAGTCTATTTTCCCAAACACTTAAACCTGTGACTGATTCCACAGCCGTTCGTCTGCCTGCTCTGCAGTCGTTTGGGGGATGTATTTTTTTAGGCGCAATATGCTCTCTTAAAACTCCTTTGCTTTACCCACACGTACCTGCATGTGCACACAGGCATGCATAAAGTCTTCTCTTCAAATCCCTCTCAACTAGAAAGCATCATAGAATCAACCAGGTTGGAAAAGAGCTTTAAGCTCATCAAATCCAACTGCTCCCCAGCACTACCAAGGCCACCACTAACCCATGGCACTGAGGCCTCATCTCCATGGTGTATGAACACTTGCAGGGACAGTGACTCCAGCCCTGCCCTGGGCAGCCTGTTCCAATGCCTGAGCACCCTTTGGGGAAGGAATTGTTCCTCATCTCCATCTAAACCTGCCCTGGTGCAGCTTGAGGCCGTTTAATTTGTCCTATCAAGGCTGCCACCATCGAGGCTGCCAAGGAGCATAGACTCATGATGTGCTTGCAACCCCACTGAGACAGGCTACATGTGGATCAAAATATTTCATCAATATCTGGTTTTATGGCCAAAAAAATTGGAGATATTCAGCGGCAGTGAATGGTAGAAAAGGGAGCATTTACCAAATAGCTCTACAGGGTTTCATTTAATTCCTAATTTCCCCTTTTCTAACACAGATTGCAGAGTTTGTATGGTTTTATATCCCATTTTTTTGCAGTGAAGGAGACTTGGGAAAGAAGGGTTAGGCCAACATCAGCCATAATTCTATTCTTTATTTAGGAAACTACACTGACACTTTAATTTAATGATCAAAGCGATGCAAACACCATAACTCCAAGCCTCCTCTTCATTCCTTTTCCATTAAAAAATGCTATGGAGTTTACTGGTGGTGCTCCTAATGAGGAAACTTCAGCACCAATTCCACATTATTAGCACTCTATCTAGTAGAAGCTGATGGTCTTTGGCCACTGCAAAACATGATTCCCAGGCCAGGTGTTGGGCTCTCAGCCAAAATGTTGTGTTTTTCCCAACACTGCACTACAAAGGGCCTCAAAGATGATAGGAAAGATATACTTCCTTTAGGGATCAGAGATAATTAACTCTTTATAGTTGCTCTTTTATTATTATTGAACCCATGCCAAACTTTTGTACTGCTTTACCTAATAAAAGTACCTCCTGCACTGCTGGTACTATCCAAATTACTTTTTTCATTCGTTAACAGTCAGGCCTTTAAGTGCATTTTGAAGTTCTTTGTTGTAAAAAAACTCCTTAAATTAGTCATTTCTGAGCATTTACACTACACATTTCTCCTTAGTTTCCAAACTGTATAACATAATTGTTCTTACCAAAAGGGAGGAATTTAGAAAGCATACGAAGAAGCCAAAATCACAACAGCATATGTTTATACAGCCATCTAAGAACTATATTTAAGGTACTGTGTGCTATTACATTGTTGCAGCATAGAGCTGATAGATTTACAGATTCATTAATAATAATAATATCAGTGTTCACTTGCAAATCATAGAATAATGGACTGGTTTGGGTTGAAGGGACCTTAAAGCTCACCCAGCTTCATCCCCTGCCATGGGCAGGGACACCTTCCACTAGAGCAGCTTGCTCCAAGACCCTGTGTCCAACCTGGCCTTGAACACTGCCAGGGATGGGGCAGCCACAGCTTCTCTGGGCACCCTGTGCCAGCGCCTCAGCACCCTCCCAGGGAAGAGCTTCTGCCTAAGAGCTCATCTCAGTCTCCCCTCTGGCAGGTTAAAGTCATTCCCCTTGTCCTATCCTAAGGACAGGGACACTTGGGAAACGTAAGGAGAAGCATATATAAAATGTCAATTAGTCTATTATGGTTCATGGGGTTCCTAATGCTGACATGTGCTGTAATAATCCTCACGAGCACAACCCCATGGCAAGGGGGCTGGAAGGTCAGCTTTCCTCCCAGGCTTGCAAGGCAGCAAGCATCCGTCACCCACTGCTACTGTCTGTGCTGGAGCTCCAGCCACAGGGCAGCATTCCTGCTGCTGGAAGGACCTGGTCTTCTCAGGAAAAGGCAGTAATGTGTTCTGAGAAGCACTGCGTGTTGGATCAATATCCATTCTGCTCCTCATCTTGGTGTTTCCAGGGGTCTATTTATCTAGAGCCTCGGAGTTTCCAACTAAAGAGCAGATTGCTCAGTTTATACCATGCAGGCAGGTAGAATAAAGATTTGCACACATCCAACACACAAGGAAATGAAGAGAGAGGGGGAAAAAAGAGATAAATAACGTCCACTGCATTTGGGATCTGCTTTTCTTTTGGAGCTGCATCTGAACACAGACTAAAAACATAATCTTCCCAGATCCAGGCTCCAGGATTTTAATCTGGATTTCTGGCTGATAGCAATTAAAAGCTGACAACGCAGAAGTATTTTACTTAAAAGAACAATTGGCCTAATGATATTCCACTGGAGCATGGCCTCCAGATTGGAGCTGGTCACATGTATGAAGTGCAGGGAATAGCTTAGTTACCCAAGATCACAAAGGGAATTAATAGAACCAGGATCCACATTCAATGTCTTTTTCATTATCGGCTCTTTGTTCTACCCATTAGTATACACTGACTCCCTTTGGTAAGATCCTTTGTATTTCCAACTTATCAGGGTCTCATAAATGAAAGGCATGTGCTTTTATCTACTCATTCCCTTTAATAAGTGTCACAAACATTCTGTGTGATTGATTAACTGGTAACAAGAAAGAGACAAAGTAGGAATATGCATATTTGCGTATTTTCTTTGCTCAAAGAAATGCATTTTATATTTGTGATATATTAAGCTGCCAAAAGTGTTAAACAAAGAAGGAACTGAATTACAGTACAAAACACAGGGAAAAGGCTTAATTCATCCTTGGTATAACTCCCTGATGTCATCAGAGTTAAAACAGAGATGAAACAGGCTCACTACATGTACATGCAACACCCCAGTAAGCACAGACGGATGTTCATAGGTTTTGCAGCCAGAAGGGACAGTTAGGATCGTATCGTCTGACTTTCTGCAAAACACAGGCAGAAGATATTACCCATTTCCCCATTATGCACACACATGATGGAAGGGTTTTACTCCTTTCATGTTGGCAGGGGAATTGCTCTGGTACTGGTATAGGAAGATGCTGTATCCCACTTGGAGGAGCTCAGCATCCTGCCTGCAGCCCCAGTGGTGGTGGGAGGTTTTGTTCAATCAGTTTATGCTGCATTTTTTAAGGTAGGGTCTGCAGGTAGAGGATCCAGATTGGGCAGGGCTTGGAGCAAACTGGTCTAGCAGAAAGTGTCCTTCTACTAGATGGACCTTCCACTGGATGACCTTAAAGCTCATCCAGCTCTGACATCCTGCCACGGGCAGGGACACCTTCCACTAGAGCAGCTTGCTCCAAGCCCCTGTGTCCAACCTGCCCTTGAACACTGCCAGGGATGGGGCAGCCACAGCTTCTCTGGGCACCCTGTGCCAGCGCCTCAGAACCCTCCCAGGGAAGAGCTTCTGCCTAAGAGCTCATCTCAGTCTCCCCTCTGGCAGCTTAAAGCCATTCCCCTTGGCCTGTCCCTACAGGCTCTTGTCGACAGAATCTTTGTTTCCAATGTGGTGAGTCAGGACTGATCTTTACATTGACTCAGTATTGCTTTCTTCTTTGTCTTTTTTTCTTTTTAGAGAAAATGCAGTCCATATGCAGTCCATTGCTTTATAGGAGATCAAATGATTGGATTTTTCCATAGCTTGTGCAAACTGATGTGAAAAATCATGTGTAATATATAATGTACTCTGAATGTTGACAACTGATATACCAGCAACAACTGGAGCCCAGTAATCCCACAGCACATAGGAAACACTCCAGTGGAAATGAGTCTATAAAAATTAGGTAAACTTAATTAAATTTCTAGAAAATCACTTATTTTTAATTAAAGGTAAAGTAGGTATACACTCTACACATTCAGAAGGCACACATCATTATGTTTTTAGATATTCACTGGTGCTTTGAAAGCTCCATTGTACTTGATCACATTATGGATATCCACAGTGGACATCAGAGTTCAGGAGTTAAGAGTATTGAAAATTCACTATTTTACACTATTTTACACTATTCATTATTTTATAAGCCTGTTGAAGCATTGAAGGTCCTACAGTCTAGACAACTACCTTCAGAAGATATCATCCCCACAAAGGATGAAGAGACTTTATTGTGGTCAGACGGTGGTCATGTGGCTGAGCTAGAAATAGATGCAAGATCTACCTCCCCACTTCAGATTGCATGTGCTGGACAACACAAGGTAGACAGCTACCTTTTTTTTGCCTTTTTAATCTCTACATTAGCTCTATATACATTAGGTTTCCTGCAAAAAGGAAAGAAGCAACTATTCTTTGAGGAAGGCTTTTCCAATAGCAGGAAAAGCCATGGAACTCTTCTTTCATTTGAACGTTACTGTTGATAAATGCATTCTGATGGACTACTTGGTTTCTCATTCATGGAGATATTTTGTACATTCCTTTAATGGTTGCTGATGCACAAATCGGTTTTAATATCAATAATGAACAATTTGGATGGCATTCAGATTCAAGAGATGCCAGAAAAATTTGCTACATGTCAGGATTTATTGAGTACAATACAAAGAGGTTGCCAAAGAGGCTGGAGTTCCTTCAGCAGAGAAGTAAACAGATGGTCCCAGGAAAGTGAGCACATTCTTAAACACTGAATTGCATTTGGACAGAATGGAGTCACATCTGCCAAAGCTTGCTGGCCAGAGGTATGGCGGAAGGGAGCCATCAGAAACTAATGTAACATTCTTCAAGCTCTTTCACTTAATATTGATATTAGTAATCTAATAGGAATGTTCCAGAATTGCCAGGTGTCCTTTTGGTTGGCCAATTTATGGGAAGGAGGCATGATTAACAGTTAGTAACTGAATACACATATGCACTGTGGTCTGAAGTGTTCCTTGCTAAATATATCCTTTGAGGTCATCCATGTCCACCTGGCCTGGAGCTAAAATGGTAGAAGTGCCTCGTTTCACATAATCTGTTTCTGATTTCTGCTACCGGAAACCAAAAGATAATCTTGCAAATGTATGTGTCCCTCTGAAAGACTGGCTTTGAGAGGAGATACCAGACCTGCGAGTGCCTGAAATCTTCTCAGGCTTGACACAGGGGCTCGGGATCAGGGTTCAGCAAATATAAGGTACATGTCAGGAAACATATAGATTCGGGGGATGCTAGTGCATTTGTGCTTGGCAGTACTTTGTAAATATAAACTGCAGTGTAAGGGAAAAGACTGGCTTGCTCTTCAGCTGTGTGGAAAGTCATCCAGGGGAGCACTGTATGTGAGAAAGACACATCCTCTGGTTCAGGCAAAGTCTTCAGAGATGCAAAACAAAGCTCTAGCTTTGCAAAGATTAAATATGCCACTAAGTCTGCTCCATGACTCAACTTCCTATTATAATACAGCGATTGTGTAGTGACAGGCCAAGGGGAATGGCTTGAACCTGCCCGAGGGGAGACTGAGATGAGCTCTTAGGCAGAAGCTCTTCCCTGTGAGGGTGCTGAGGCGCTGGCACAGGGTGCCCAGAGAAGCTGTGGCTGCCCCATCCCTGGCAGTGTTCAAGGCCAGGTTGGACACAGGGGCTTGGAGCAAGCTGCTCTAGTGGAAGGTGTCCCTGCCCGTGGCAGGGGTTGGAGCTGGGTGAACTTTAAGGTTGCTTTCAACACAAACCAGCCTGGGATTCTATAATTCTGATGGAATTTCCTCATCTTTCCTTATTCCTTTATGCTCTAATAAGTATTATAAATTCTGACCTCAAGTATTTGCCCTTTGCTGTATGTTGGACGATGACAAAAAGTAGAAATCAGGCAACTGTTGCAATAGCACCTATAGTGTACAGCCCCATGTAAGTAGTTGGATCCAAACCCAAGAATTAGCTTCAGAATGAGTTTCACCCTTTTCCTTCTTTCTCTTTTTATCTTTGCAACAGGTGGCTCAGGAAGGTGTTGTTTCTAAAGAAGCTATTCTCCTCTCGCTATGTGGAGTGAACAAGCAGCCTCGACAGCATGCTCAACTCTTGAGCTGCTCCTATATATTCTCCAGACACTCACACATCCCTTCCCAGTTAATTTAATGCTGGTGAAAGGCTGCAGATTAATAGCTCAGGATACTGAAGCCTGTTGTTACACACAGGTAATTGTTCAGTGGGATAAATGCTTCCTCTCACTGCCCCATTGTGGTGACTCCAGCACCAATAGCAGCATCCGAAGACTAGGACAGGTCTGCTTCCTCCACAGCAGCTCCAAAATCATTCCTCAACCAGTTCAATGCCAGCCAGAGAACTAGCATGGATTTTAGGATGTAGCTATCTCTCCAATAGAAAACGGAGCAAGGCTGCCAACACTCATAGATCTCTCTATTAACAAACTGGCTGTGTTACAAAAGGCACACTGCAGTTTCACCAAGGAGTCTTCTAGTCTCAAGCCAGAGCAAAGGGTTTTAAGAAACGTGTTAACAGTATGAGCATGTGTGACAAGGGAGCTACATTTTTAGTCGTCTCTGCTCCTTCAGGTGATTGCTTCTCCCTCTCCCGCTTTGCTCTTCCTATCACAGGGCAGGCTGTGCAGCAGAGGGAAGGAAAGCACTTAGCTGACTTTGAGCACCTTGTATTTCCTTATCAAGACTGGTGGTTTTTATCACCGCTGCTCTTCTGGTTTGTCTCACTTTCATCAAACTGCTGGGCCTGTGAAATGAACTGAGGATCACTCCAAATATTTCAGTTGGGATGAACAAAAATATCTCTTATATCCTGCTTTTTGCTGTTAAAACCTCTTCCCCTCTTTGCTCAGCTGTGTCACCTGGTAGAGGAGGACACTTGGTCAACTGTTGCCTCTTTCCTCTGCACCTCAGTGCAAATTCATCTTTTGTGTCTTGTATACCCATTGCAAGTGTGAATCCATACAAATCAGTGCAGTGGGAGCAGAATCTGAACTGATCAGTCAATGACTAAAGAGATAAATGTCCATTCTTGAAGTGAGGTTCTGCTCCTGGTCATTCCTTACTGAGTTCAGTCTCTTTGCTGCACTGAGGCAGGCACCGCAGAGGCTGGTACACAAAAAGCTTGGTTTCCTCCATATAGTCATGAGAACCTTCTACTATATGAACTGGTATTCTGTTATCCATCCTGTTCTGTCTCCATTAAATGCTTTTATCATCTAGGGCTGTATAATTGGCTAAGAGAACAACGTTGTGGGTGTCAAGAAATATCTGTTTCCCATACGATGCTGGATAACAGGTTCTGCACAGCTTTGGATTTCATATATATAAATATGGGATACTAATTCCTAACCTGTTGCTGGAATTTATGAAGATAACCGATGGGAAGTTATACCTAATTAAGCAGAAATGTTTTGTATAGAAGGAGATAAGAGGCTGGCTCTGATTTCCACTCTGATATTTAGCAGCGATCTTTTCCCCAACTATTTCTGCTAAAAGGCGTAAGGTTCCACCACGGCTGGTAACATCCACAACCAGATGTATATAATATCTTTGCAAGTCACTGCATAGTAATGTGGCAGATAATTCTGACAGCCAGCTCCCACAGGAAATAACAGCAATCACAGACCCAAGCACTTTCTACTACCAGTACAAGATGCACTCCTGAACTTGTCTTCTCAGTTAGAACAGCTCATCAGCATGTACATTAGAGACAGAAACAAAACCCTTCAAATAAAACACCACACTGCTTACACAGGGCAGGACAGGAGAAAGAAAGCATCTGAAAGATGCTAGTCATCTCTTGGTACACTGCTTTGAAGTACATCAATACATGGTGGAGTGGGTGGCATGAGGAATGCCACAACCTCACAAGTGCAAGCAGGGCTTGGGGCAGATGCTAATGCCCACCTGTGCTCCATTGCTTTGTAGAAATTGAGTCAATAAACACTTGCTCCTCTGCAAAGACTGCAACTCCCATTTCTTGGGAGCAAAGCTGTAACTGGAGCATGCACCAGACGGGATGGAAAGCACTGAAGTTCAATAGCACCTTCTATCTGCGAGTACTGTTACTGAGTTGTTCTACACTCTCTAGTGAAACATAAGATGAAATAGAAAAGAGATGGGGGTTTCTGTCCGTAGTACATGAAAATAATTGATTTTGGACTATGATTTCTAATGATAAGACTCTGGAAGTCCCTAAACTCTGTAGAAGCTGGGAATGTATTCTGGTGGAAAGAAGGTTCAGTGTTGCTGGCTTTTATTTTACTTATTCTTTCTCACCAAACATCTTCTGCTGGCCTCTGTTACAGAGAAGATATGAAGATACTGGGCTATAGGAATCTTTGGTCTGAAGTGACATGACAAGTCTTATATCTTTAGTATGTAGCTCACATTGGCTTCGCTGGGAAAGAAGTAGAATGAGCAGTGGCCTTGTAGTGTAAATCATAGACTGATATCATAGCCTCCTCCAGCTTCACCTGATTTATAAATGTTTGTAGTGGTTCACATATTGAAGTGGAATAAGATAATCTTACTTTATAAGTGTTTCATATATTTCCTCACAGAACTGTTGTCTCTCTATGACACCTTTTGATGGCTGCAATAACAACCTGGGCTGTATGAAAGGTAGGGCTTGTACATATTCACTGAAAACTTTGGCTGAAGATACACTCCTTTACCTTAACAGCTGTTTTAGGTGAACAAGTCTTATAAGCTTGGATATTGACATTAAAGAGCCATAAAGTATTTTCACTGAAGACCCATGGCAGCTAGAAGATTATTTGATCAAACCTAAAATGGGTTTGAATTAATTCAGCAAATATTGAATCCACTAACAACTGTTGCTTAGAAAGTAAATTCCATAGGGCAGGGAGAGATATTATCTGTGTGTTAGGTATTACACAAAACATATTGACTACATCAATAGCAAACATGGATCTGGACTCTCAGATATCGAACACAGATGGAATTTAGTATTTTTTTTTATCTGAGCAGCTGATGCAAATACATATTGTGAATGTATTGGTAAATATAATTAAGCTTCTATTTTATTGTTATAAAACAACAAAATATGTTAAAAGACATCTAGCACTGCCAGGTCCCTGATTTTATTATTCATCCGTGATGTTGTGCTACACATGTTACGCAAACCACTGGCCTTTTAAAGGGCTTAGTGTGATGTGGCACAGCAGCCGTCATTGCCAAGGTAGAATCCTCGAATCCTGGAATGGTTTGGGCTGGAAAGGACCTCAAACCTCATCCAGTTCTAACCCCCTGTCACAGGCAGGAGCACCTTCCACTAGCGTAGGTTGCTCCAAGCCCCATTCAACCTGCCCTTGAACGCTGCCAGCTGAGGTAGGATATGGATATATCCAAAGCACTACATATGTATATGGATATATCCACAGGGAATATGGATACATCCAAAGCACTCTGTAAATCAAAGAGATTAATAATATGGCTACGTGTTAATTTTGTCCCAGGAATAGCTGCAAACCAGATATAAACTTAAATGTAAAAGGGAGTAACTCCTTATGCATGCTTAAAATATGGAGCTATTCTCCCCTTGGTTTCTTCTTTTTACTTTTATTAATCCTGAAAACTAATTATTGCAAATTATATGATTAGGCAAAATACAGGAATCATATTATAAACAGATTTTCTTCTTTAAACGAGTTACATGAATTCATGCTACAAAAGTTCACACTAATTAGCCCCCTACTAACAGTTAAACAGAAATTAGAGTAAGCATCTTTGGTTCTTTTTTCCTTTATCAACAAAAAATGACACAATTCCCAGATTTGTATCGTGCCGGATTGGTGAGCCAGCTATCAAGAAATAAAACATCACAAAATATTGACACATTGGGAGCAAAGATGGAAAAGGGATTGCAGCATTTCAACATGAATCACATTCTTCACTTTCAAGAAGAAAGTCTAATGCCTACTAATAATTGAGAGACGTGTAGGAACGCTCTCCCACTGCAAGCTCCCCGGCAAGGAATGCTGTGCAGATGCAGCTGCACCAGGAAGCATCTTCCTGCTCTGTTGCAGGAATTCCACCTCCTGCAAGCCAACAGTGCTGTAATGCGCGTGAGCACAATCACTATCACAGAATCCCAGACTGTCCCTTGTCCCAAGCCCCTCTCCAGGTTTCCTGCAGCCCCTTTAGGCACTGGAGCTGCTCTAAGTTCTCCCCAAAGCCTTCTCTGTAAACTAAAACACAAGGTGCCAAACTCCTAGCATCAACATGTTTTTAGCAGCACTCCAGTTGGCCGGTTAGAGAGGGAATGGCATCGTCCAGGAGCTCTGCTTCATGGTGAACAGCCACTTTATCCTGGAGAAGAGCTCCTGAGAAGTTGCAGTGCTATCGCTCCACGCAGGAAATAGCCTAATCCTATCATAATCTCCCTGCAATTTTCCTCTGTATTCTGAAGGATATCGGTCCAATGATACAATTTTATTTGAAATGGAGTTTATTTCAGACTCTGATGTGCCAAATTTAATTTGAAGTGTTTTTATTGTAGAGAAAAAAAAACTTTTCTTTGGCAAGAGATTAGAAATGTAGCAAATAAGTGGCACTGAGGTTCTACTCTGCAATTTATCCGTTTCCAAGGCAGATCCAGATCAAGAACTGACATTTATTCCCTCAGCATTACCTACACTTTAGACTTTTTAGATGTTTTTATTCACCATCAGCTCTGGACAAGACACATCAAAACACGATGCTCAGAAAGATCATTCCTGTGGGGACCCTGCGCTGCGGGAGCGCAGCTTTCAGTCTGCCTGTGTCGCGTTCGGATGGAAATCTCTGCACTGTCACTTCAGAGAACTCATTCCAGCAGGTGGTTTATGATGCCGAGAAAGCTGTGCTGGAACTAAAGTGAAGGATTTTGTTAGTAGAAACAAAGTCAAGTGTGGATCTGTGCCAAGGAAGATGAGGTTTATGAGTACAATACTCCTAGTGCACACGAGACATTATATCAGTGGTGAGAAATTTATTGCAATCATCTTCCTATTTCCATTTCTGCCTTCTTTTTAGTGACATAATAGTGTGAAGAGGAAAGGTCACACCTTGATGCCAAGATGATTCATAACTTTAATACCAGAAGGAACAACTGACCTAAACAATCTTTGGCTAATGTGTATTTCCAGCAGTGCTTTCTGCCTTGGTCTGAAGCCAAACACAGAGAAATCATAAAATCATAGAACAGTTAGGGTTGGAAAGGACCTTAAGATTATCCAGTTCCAACCCCCCTGCCATGGGCAGGGACACCTCACACTAAACCATGGCACCCAAGGCTCTGTCCAACCTGGCCTTGAACACCACCAGGGATGGAGCATTCACAGCTTCCCTGGGCAACCCATTCCAGTGCCTCACCACCCTTACAGTAAAGAGCTCATCTCAGTCTCCCCTCTGGCAGGTTAAAGCCATTCCCCTTGGCCTGTCCCTACATCCCTTGTCCCAAGCCCCTCTCCAGGTTTCCTGCAGCCCCTTCAGGCACTGGAGCTGCTCTCAGGTCTCCCCTTCAGGAGCCTTCTCTCCTCCAGGCTGCCCCAGCCCAGCTCTCTCAGCCTGGCTCCAGAGCAGAGCTGCTCCAGCCCTCGCAGCATCTCCATGGCCTCCTCTGGCCTCGCTCCAACAGCTCCAGGTCCCTCTTGTGCTGCTGCCCCAGAGCTGGACCAGGACTGCAGGGGGGGTCTCCCCAGAGCACAGCAGAGGGGCAGGATCCCCTCCCTGAGCTGCTGCTCAGGCTCTGGGGGTGCAGCCCAGCACACGGGGGGTTATGATATTTTTCCTGAAGTACAATATTGACAAAACCTCAGATATCCAAAAGGGATGAATCAGGATCAAAGACAACACAATGGCATTTGCTGCTTCAGAAAACCTGCTGCTCTGCAGCCTTCTTGATGAGCAAGGTGAGCCTCATTCACCCACGGCTTCACCTGCTCTGCCTCTGTTTCTGTTGTCCACAAAGGCAGCCTTACAAGACGGAAATAAGAGAGCAAAGACAATGTGGGGATTGAGAAATCCCGGCCTCTGATTTTGTGCCTGAACTGCAGATCTGGCTCCAGGATGGGAGCTGAGAGCAGGAGTGTCGTACAGACACAGACCCACCAATGGTTAGCAGGATCAGTGCTGGTTCTGGTGGGCTGGAAGCATTTGCGGTGCTGTTGGAAGGTCTACCTACAGCAAAGTAATATCATCCAGAGGCCACTGAGCCAGGTTGTCAAAGAAACTACTGCCTAAAAAACCAAGGACTGTGTCACAGCGTGATAAACATATGCACAGATTGATTTTGGCTACAAACCAATAAATTCATACACCCAGCGAGCCCAGCTTTCGGTTGCAACGAACAGGACAGAGTTATGGTACAATACACTCAGGCTAGCCAAGAAAAGCTAATGACTCTTGAAATACTTTTGCTTGAAGAAAATTTTGGTACCAGATATTGAAAAGAAACATATAAAAGGAGATACAATAGAAGCAAATGGGGATGTGAGCTGTGCTGGTAAAACAGGCATGGATGGGAATAAATCAGTGAGAAACCCAAAAGAAAGACAGGAATGATTATCAAAAGGGTAGACCAAGGTTCAGAAGTTCTTACTGTGTCCAGAAGATCGCATTTTAGGAGGCTGGTTGTGTCCTACTCCTGTGTCACCGCTTACATCCAACTACATCTGGTAGCAATAAAAGCTGACAGACACAGCAGGTGTTATCAATGCAACTTTTGGTAAGCAGCCATCCATACATAGGCCATCAACAGAACCCAAATGGGCACTTTTGGCAATCACAGCAAAGAACCTGAACAGTGCCTGGATATTGCATTGGAAAGTGTTTTTCAAGCCTAGAATGGAGAGGTTTGCTGAAGCCTACAGAGCGTGGAGGGAGGTACTACTCAGCTGCTGCTCACTGCTCTCTGAGTGACCAGCCACCTCACCTCATACCATTTTACATCTTATAGATTCATAGAATCCCAGACTTATCTGGGTTGAAGAGACCTTAAAGCTCATCCAGTTCCAACCCCTGCCACGGGCAGGGACCCCTTCCACTAGAGCAGGTTGGTCCAAACCCCTGTGTCCAACCTGGCCTTGAACACTGCCAGGGATGGGGCAGCCACAGCTTCTCTGGGCAGCTTTCTCCCTACGTGATCCCTCAGTTTGTTTTTACTCCCCACAGACTGGGGCCATTTTCCTTCTTCCTCTCATTTCCTTCTCATACAGGAGCTAAACAAAAATCCTCTGCAGGTTTGGAGGAGATGCACTAAAGATAGCATCCTGTGTTTAAATTAGACTGGGAGAAGAATGGAGGGGATGCAAGTTCAAACTTCAGGGCATCAACTGCCAAAACAGCGTTGGACTCAGGATGAAAACTTAGTTTGAAGAGTTTGCTGTCAATTGACACTTAAGGAGGTTCTTGTAACATTCCTTGGAAACATCTGGTCGTAAACTCTACTCCAAGTGGAATACTGTGCTTAGGTACACTGGGGCAGTATCTCTGCATTGTCTGTGTGCAACCTTTTCTGTTCTGCACTGCAAACACAAACATATTGCAATCTGCAGTGACACATCACCATGTCACCAGTCTCAAACTTTGTTGTGGTTTTCCTCTTTCACTTAAACATCTTTTTGATTCACAGCCCAGATGGGGTCTCTTAACTTCATGCAGACAATAGGTGAGCTAATATAGAATCATAGAATCATAGAATAGTTAGGGTTAGAAAGGACCTTAAGATCATCCAGTTCCAACCCCCCTGCCATGGGCAGGGACACCTCACACTAAACCATGGCACCCAAGGCTTCATCCAACCTGGTCTTGAACACTGCCAGGGATGGAGCATTCACAACTTCCCTGGGCAACCCATTCCAGTGCCTCAGCACCCTAACAGGAAAGAATTTCCTCCTTATATCCAATCTAAACTTCCCCTGTTTAAGTTTTTACCCATTACCCCTTGTCCTATCACTACAGTCCCTAATGAAGAGTCCCTCCCCAGCATCCCTATAGCCCCCCTTCAGATACTGGAAGGCACAAAAGCTCCCAAGCTCTATGTTCATGACCCCCCAGAAATGGTTGTCAGTTTACAAGCAAAAAAGATCTCCAACTATTTCATGACCCCAGCACCAGCCCCAGTATGGTTTACCTCAATACCCACCTGCAGTCTCCTAACTGTGTCTAGTCTTTTATAACATCTCCCTTTGTTTCCCTGCTACATTGACTCCAGAGCACCCATCACACACAGTGTCTAGCTTGTGAACAGAGAAATGATGCACATAGAAATCAACAACCTAGCCCCGGTCCCATGGGAAGCCTATAGCAGAGAAGGAAGTGAAGCATCTAAACCCAACCCTTAACTACAAAATTGGACTCTTTCCCCTCAGTAAGTTATTAAGCCCCTGCGAAGTCTTGAACCTCTATCACAATGGCATTTGCGAAAGAGGATTTTAATGTTTAAACAGTGCTTGAGTTAAAAATATGTTGAACGTTCCATTTACATTTTGGACAAAGTATATTGAATTTGCCATGAAAATATTCCTATGGAGGCAAGATAAAATAAATTAAAAGGCAGCTCTTCCTGTATTTCATATTTCTTTCTGTAGAACTAATATAGGATTAAAGAGGAAAACCTGGTAGCTGCAGGAACAAGTTTGAGCAATCACTTGTCACTTGCAGTTAGCACAAAAATGTATTATAACAAGATATTACTTGAAGAACTTCCACTATAAATCTTTTATTCATTCCAAGGAATCCCAGTCCAGGCATTTGCCATACTGCATTGTCAAAAATAATGCCCAGCATAAATGGTGTGCGAGAGACCATGAACGTCAGCGATAACAAGAGCACTAACACCTTATGGGCCTTAAAAACCCGGTAGTGGTATTTCTGGTCTCCCATTAAAAGTGAAATAAAAATATTGTTTAAGATGACTTTTATGCTTAACCATTAAGTGCAGGCACTGATTCCTTGCGTATGGGTTTTCCCACTTCTTAAAAATTGCTGAGTGGATATAAACAAGAAAGTAAATTTTTACAGCCCCATTATCTTGCTGGGCAGGGGAATAACCAAAAGCTGAAACAACCTCAAGCAAATACCTGTAACATACCAACCGGCACTAAGAAAAAGAAGAAGAAAAGGAGTTGAGAGCGAGCCATGGTGTAAACCAGGGTGTTTCCATGGCAGCCTGGAGACTTTTGGCGATTTTGGGGAAGGAGATGCAGGCTCTAACCTGGATTCCTGATTAATTACATTTATGGAGACGAGAAGGCTCAGCGGGGACGTTGTTGCTCTCTACAATTACCTGGAAGGAGGTTGTAGGGAGGTGGGGGTCGGTCTCTGCTCCCAAGGAACAAGGGATGGGGCAAGAGAAAACAGCCTCAAGCTGCACCAGGGCAGGTTTAGATGGAGCTGAGGAACAGTTCCTTCCCCAGAGGGTGCTCAGGCATTGGAACAGGCTGCCCAGGGCAGGGCTGGAGTCACCGTCCCTGCAAGTGTTCACACACCGTGTAGACGAGGCCTCAGTACCATGGGTTAGTGGTGGCCTTGGCAGTGTTGGGGAACGGTTGGACTTGATGATCTTAAAGGTCTTTGCCACCCTGGTTGTTTCTGTGATTCTGCAACTGCATTCAGCAAAATTGCTAGCAGCAAGGGCTGAGCTTCGTCACTGTACTGGGCCAGTCAAGAGCTGTGATTTCCCCTCACCACCAGTTCCTGAAGCTGGTTTGCAGCTCAGACTTTCCTGTGTGAGAGACTTCATCCTCAGGGCTGCTTCCCTCCGCATCAGGGCACTGGTCTCAGTGGCAGGACTCAACCCCTGTCTCAGCAAGGTATGTTCTCTGCACTGGGCCTGAGGAGTGTTGAGTTGTGCTTTGTTCACTTTCAGAAGGACGGTGTGGATGAGAGGAGATCCTGGGTTCTGCAGCCACTGCAGCTTTAAGCATTCGTGCTGGTTGGATGCTGACACCTTCACTAATGCATTGCATCCCTTTGTCTTTTTCTGAAGATCATTGAGAAAACAACTTGACAGCTACTACTTGGTACTGAGGACACTTTGCTGAGTCTTCCCTTTTTCAGATTTCCATATTCAAATCCTCATACTTTATGTCTGTATCTGGGTTTCCTTTGCTTTAGTTCTCTCTTTTCATTGTCTTTCTAAGGGTCTGTCCTTCTGCTGAACTCTTCTCCTTCACTTTTTTCCATTGGTCTCTCTTAGATTCATTTTCTTCCAGATTCAGCTGATTTGGGAGTGGGAAGGGCATAAAATGTGGGATGTCAGTTGGAAACGTGAGGCAGTGTGGCTGTGTCATATGGTGATGTGCCCATACTGCAATGAGGTCAAGGAAACTCCTAACCAAGGCAAGTTTATAAAGCAACTCCTGCCCAAACTCCTGGCACATTTCTATTAAACAGGTAAGCAAGCCATGAGCTCATCTCTTTCTTGGAGGGGTTTCTCCTTTCTTTCCACTTTGCTTTAATTTTCCCAGCAATTCTTTCTTTTCTCCTAATTCAGCCCTTTTTCTTCCTTCCATTTCTCTCTCTCCTTGACCTCCAGAGGCCATGAGGGTACAAAAGAGCTTTTCTCCAGCCCACTTGCCACAAGTAGATGGAAAAAAATAGATTTTCTCAAGAAAACAAGGTAAGTTTCTAGTTTCATTAACGCATCCTTGCTTTCACAGCAGAAGAACAGGGCAAGTTCCCTTCAGCTGTAGAAAATGGAGAGCAAATTAATGGAGAGACAGACAAAATGGAAGATGACCTCCTTGCTTTGGTCTCTGCGGGCACTAAGACACATAGACTGAACCAGACTCTTTCTGCTAGCATCAAGCCTCATGGAGACCTAAGGTGGGATAGCCAAGAACAGTGACATACCTTTGATTTTCGGCAGACCTGGAAGGTGGCATCAGCATTTTCTCAGCATGGATTTTGGAACTGCTGCAATAACTTATGCAAGATCAAATGCCTGTGAGCCGCTTAACATCACCATATGTCCTGTGTGCAACCAGAAAATAAATGAAATTTAAAAAATTAAGTTGCAAATGTTTGAAAGAATATTTTTAAATGAGGAATATTTTTCATACACCACACACGCACTTAGAAAGGGTGCTGCCATTTTTACAAGAGTTATCCTATTAGCTATAGAGCTCATCTGAAAGGGAAAATTATAACCATAAAGGGAAAGTTATAACTGATCAAATTTTAAAGAAACCTCTAAAAATAGCTTGTCTAAAGCCCATAATGTCACGATGATAAAGTCTAAGATCTCAGGTCCTCCAAGAGCTTAGAGCAAGAGACGTCCCTTTAGGAAGTTTGGGCTTTTCCATTAATTTCCTTGCAGGATACAGACATTGCTTTGGACTGCAAAGGCTTAAAAGCTAATAGAGCTGAAGCCTCTCTCCAGTCCTAACTGAAATATTCCTTAACTCCCATGCACCAGTGTCTGGGAAACAAGCTTTAGCACTAAGCAGGTATTTGTCTGCCATAAGATGTGGGTGAGTGCTTGCTTCCAGTTATAGAAAACCAGGAATTTGGAGCTGTTGGCAACAGCGGGTGGGCTGGAGATAGCCCTGGCAATGATGGATTTGCAGACAACACAGGGATTTGGTTAAAAGTGCAAGATAATTACTGTTTGTGATACCGCACTTCAGTTTATCACTGCAGCAGCACTGTACCATGCATTCAGGAGTCTATTCTGAATGGAAGATGACCTCTAATGTTAAGCAGACATTACTAATAACCACTTTCTTTGCCGTTAGTATCATAAACCAGTGGTGATACACAGTGACCTCATCTTTTGGAGTTGAGTCCCACAGTGTTCACTAAAACAACAGGAACAAAACACCTCCTGATAGCCAGAGCAAGTTCTGCTTGAGCACAGTTTCTTCCAGCTACAAGATATTTATCATCAGCAGGAACACAATTTATATTACGTGGCCTGTGCTCCCTGTTAAAATTTATACCAATCAGCAGAGTCATTAAGTTCTACATTTGCCTTCCCCTAATCCACTGTTAGATTAAATGGTTCAATTAATAATAAATATTAGCGGTTTATTAGATGAATAGTTACACCACTACATTAGTGTATGTGGTTGCAGAGAGACAGAAACGAAGCGATAGTTTCCCACTAAATCATTTTTAGCCAAGCAGTGTACCATATGTTGTTCTGCTGTGCTCCTCTCTTCCTCGCAAAGAGCAAAGCCAAAACCTCCGGCTTCACCTGCCACTTCCAGTTATTCAGCCACAGTACAAGGATCTAGATGGAAAAGAGGAACCAGCCTGTGCTCTGAGCAAAGCCATTGAACTCAGCAGGGCTGCAGGAGGGGAGCCAGCACGGGCTTTGACCCATTTATCTGAGAAACTTACCCTGGACAACGAGATAATCCTCCCCAATAAGCCTGGCTGTGGGCAGGAGGAAGCACCAGATTAGTGATGGGTTCTGCTGAAGGGACTGATGCTTAGCAGCTGGAAAGGCTCTGCTATCCCATGCTGAAGACGCCCGTGTGATACCATGCCAAGTTGTTGCATCTGTACATGATCTGCTTCCATCTACAAAATGGATTGCAAAATGGTCTAATTTTATAAAGCAGGGGAAGAATCAGCTCAAGGGAAAGTTGGTTACATTGTCCAGGAAACTACTGTTCATGTTGACCTGCTGTTTGTCAAACATCCATATGTGTTAGAAAGACGTGTACTGTTTTGCAAGCATATGTTAGGAGAGAGGGGAGATGACAGTCAGGAGACCAGACTCTGCTTCCAGCCTCATCCATAGCTGGATGCCTTTTGATTTCTCCCAGCTCTCTCAGCCATGTCTAGTGTCTTCTCACTGTTGAATAATTCATTCTTTCCAGACCTCACCCTTCTTCATTCTTCTTTTGCCTGATCCCATCCTTCTTTGTGCCTCAGTTTCCCTCATCTGTAAGAGATAAGGTCTTTCATGAGGTGTCTTTGAATGCAAGGCACTGTCAATGTTGTTAAAGGTATTTCCAGGAGGTGACAACTGCATTGTACAATATTGATCTCAGGGACATATTCCTCTCAAGTTCAGGTTGGATGGGGCTTGGAGCAACCTGCTTTAGTGGAAGGTGTCCCTGCCCATGGCAGGGGTTGGAACTGGATGAGCTTTAAGGTCCCTTCCAACATAAACCATTCAGGGATTCTATGATTCTATGACATCTGTTGAGGGGCTGCTAATGTGTTTTCGTTGCTTTCTCTGCTCATAGTTGATGGGAAACAGCAAATACGTAAGAAAAAAGAAGAGCTCTTCAGAACTGCATGAAACCTCAGTTCAAGTCAAGCAACTCTACTTACATGGTGTTTCCCATGGGGAGAAGTTTCCACCCCTTCCTGAAGTTTGAAACATATTAGATTTCCAAAAGGGAGGAGGGCAGAAGGCCTCATCATCTTGGTTGAAAAGATCACGATTTCTCTGCTCTTCTCAGTTCAAAGAGACAGTAAAAACGATTTAACTTGGGAAATGTAGACTGATGGGTATATTCTTATCTCCCATGGATGTGAATAGCTGGGGATGCATGACTACAGTCCCACGCACTGAGATGAGATAATTACAGTTGTACAGCAGTGGAGGCATTGCCAATATCCCATAATTAATTTACAGACAGAGTATTTCCTCCTCCTTTCCCTCCATTAAGTGCAGAGAAAATAAATGTTCTTAGGAGCTGGCAGTTTCTCTTTAGTTTGCATATTCCTCCTAAATATGAACATTATGTTGTTTACTCATCTGTTAATGACAGCTGATTATCAAACCATAAATATACATGTATCTAATGGCTTGTGAACATTAAACATCAGAACGTGCTATGAGTGGGTGTCCGCAGGAGCCCAGTATGAACAACTGCCATTTAGCACCTCAGCCCCTGTAGCCGTGTCTCAATTTGGGTCCTGCCACTTCCCATGTGTAAGAAGAAGAGAACTGCTTTTTCCAGCTACTGGTAAAGTTTTTGTGTGCTGCTACATGCAGATAGGTTGGGGTTTATTGCTCTTGAGCTGCCTTTCCTGAACAATCCAGTGGTGTTACTGCTTTTTGCTGGCTTCTGGGTGTTCGAGAAGGGGACTTGACAAGACAAACACCTTAAACCTTACTTCATAGAATCCCAGACTGGTTTGTGTTGGAAGGGACCTTAAAGCTCACCCAGTTCCAACCCCCCTGCCATGGGCAGGGACACCTTCCAGTAGAGCAGGTTGCTCAAGCTCTTGGTCACTAAGAAAAACAGAAGGATGCAGTCACTACTTCATTGTGAGCGTGCCCAAGAAGTCAGGGTTTAATGCTACCGAGCCCAAGGCCTTTTCATGTGTTGCCCAATTTATTCCTTCTCTTGTCTATCATCTCCAGCTCCCTCCCTCAGCTCTCTTTTTCTCCCAGATGTCTTGCTGTTATCTCAGATTTGGTTTCTCTGGAACAAAGCTGTGTTCTTCCCTCCTAACACTTTGGCAGAGGTGGTAACTTTACTAAATTCACAGACTTGTAACTTCAGTGTTGCCTTAGTCCTGACACTTCACCTCCCCTGCACTTAGGCTATCTCACTTGTTTTTTATTTCATCTTTGTGCTAAATCCACCCTTTTCCCTTGCCCTTTGAAGCCAAAGCCCAGGAACTGACTTCTTTTCTTTTCTTTTCTTTTCTTTTCTTTTCTTTTCTTTTCTTTTCTTTTCTTTTCTTTTCTTTTCTTTTCTTTTCTTTTCTTTTCTTTTCTTTTCTTTTCTTTTCTTTTCTTTTCTCTTTTCTCTTTTCTTTTCTTTTCTTTTTTTCTTTTCTCTTTTCTTTTCTTTTCTTTTCTTTTCTTTTCTTTCTCTTTTCTTTTCTCTTTTCTTTTCTTTTCTTTTCTTTTCTTTTCTTTTCTTTTCTTTTCTTTTCTTTTCTTTTCTTTTCTTTTCTTTTCTTTTCTTTTCTTTTCTTTTCTTTTCTTTTCTTTTCTTTTCTTTCCTTTCCTTTCCTTTCCTTTCTTTTCTTTTCTTTTCTTTTCTTTTCTTTTCTTTTCTTTTCTTTTCTTTTCTTTTCTTTTCTTTTCTTTTCTTTTCTCTTTTCTTTTCTTTTCCTTTCTTTTCTTTTCTCTCTTCCATCCACCCAGCTAGCCAGCCAGCCAGCCAGCCCTATACAGAAAGCTTGCTTAAATTCTCCTGCTGAATTTGACTTTTGTTATTCTAATCATGTGAACTTGCACTTCCTTGAAGTCCTTCCTGATTAGTCTCTTGTTGCAAAAATAACTTTGTCTTCTGTCGCCTCTCTTCCAGCTCCATATTTACTCTTGTTTCCTAATTGTCCTCTTATTTCTCCTTCTCATCTAACTCTCTACTCTCTACTTGCAATGCTCTCTTAAAAACTAGAGCTGGGCCAGATACAAGGGTTTGGATCTTAGTTCTTGGCAAAGTGTAAAAGGAACTTATATGGGGCTCCAATGGCTTTGAGATTGGAGAAAACCCCAAGAAACAGGCAACTTATCCCTTGGAGCCAAGCTGCACAACGCTGGACGCTCCCCATCAGTACCCACTACCATCAGCTTGGCAGACTTCTGGTAGAAGTAGGACTGATGGATAGCCTCTTTCCATGGCTAAGCCCCTGGGAACAGCGGTATTTATCATACTATGGGTCTAAAGAGACATGGATAAAACTGATAGTTCCATGCTCAGTCTTGTTAATGTATTCAAGCAGTCTCTTTGAGTAAGTGTTTGTATCTGGAAGTCCCAGCTATGGAAAATTTTGCATTGCAGCACCATGTTCCAAACAGCCCTGCACATTTTGTCATCACTTTTGATGGAATTGGAATAGGTTGGTCGACCATTTTTGGACAACTTGCAAGGAATACTGTGAGTATGACTTGTCTCACAAGTAGCTGTTGGAATTCCTCAAGTTAGGATGAGGCATATGTGTAGTTTTCAGACTGGAGTGTTTACGCTGCTCCAAGTTACAGACAACATTTAGCAATTTTGACCAAACAACAGCACTGCTGTGATATAATTCCAGAATCAATGTATGAAAAATTTCCCTTGTCTGTTTAGCAATTACTGATGAAGGGAATAAAGCTGCAGGTGAACACAAAGGGCTGTTTGCATTCCTGCACTGCCAGCACGCCAGATTGGATAGCAAGCAAGTCATTTTGCCTGGAACTAAACCAGGTGGATGCTGACAGGTTGGTGTTAGTGCAGTGCAGGCTTGGCTATGAGAATGACCCGCTACTGCTAACACTGACCTGTGCTACTGGATTATGTGACACCTTTCTTCTTAGAATGAATCAAAAGTGGCTTATTCAGGGGATGCTGGTTCAATGCTCAGTGATGCTGAGCACCACAGGAGCTCACAAACCCTGTGAGATGCATATTTGTGGGGCTGACTCCTGGGGTGCAGTTTTACATCCTCTCCCATCTCGTTTTTATTGTACAAGGCAAGAGAATTGAATAACTGTAGCTGGATGTTTTAAAAGGGCTGTATAGTTTTATGAACAGTTAATAACACGGGTATATGTAAATGTTAAGAACAGCCATATCTTGTGATTCACCCCAATTGCTGCCAGCATTGGGATGGAGACCTCCTGCTCCTTGAGCCACTGCAGGAGGGGCTTTGCACAGTAGACTGATAGCAAAGACCAGATCTGGTTATTTTTTGAGGAGTTCACATTAACCATCAAAAGCTGCATCTGGATATGATACTGTGGAGATTGTCACTACCTCAGGACAGTGGAATTATTATAGAACCACAGAATCCCAGACTGTTTTGTGTCAAAAGGGACCTTAAAGCTCATCCAGTTCCAACCCCTGCCACGGGCAGGGACCCCTTCCACTAGAGCAGCTTGCTCCAAGCCCCTGTGTCCAACCTGGCCTTGAACACTGCCAGGGATGGGGCAGCCACAGCTTCTCTGGGCACCCTGTGCCAGCACCTCAGCACCCTCACAGGGAAGAGCTTCTGCCTAAGAGCTCATCTCAGTCTCCCCTCTGGCAGGTTAAAGCCATTCCCCTTGTCCTGTCCCTACAGGCCCTTGTCTAAAGCCCTTCTCCAGGTTTCTTGTAGGCTAATTCTTGTAGATTAGCTGTAGATTTGTTGTACTACTACAAGTTACTACTGTTTTACTGTGAAAATGGCATCCTTCTGACTGGTTTATTAACATAAAACAAAAGCCCAAGTTTTGACAAATCCAAACCATTTTGTTTTCAGCATTATCTCCCAGATATAAACCTGGATTTTTTCTGACTTTATCGAGAAATGAGCAAAGAAAAACAAATGTCGAAATCTCTCAGACATGGAATTTCTACCTTTCACGCAGGTTGACAGGAGATTACATTTCATTTGGCTTCAGGTAGAGGCCAATCTGTTAATTAAATGGCAGATCTGCTTTACTAGAGATAAAAAATTAAGCAAGCGCTAGTGAGAAAAAAGGAATGGGGACCAAACAAAAGGGAAGGATAGGAAAGGGATGAAGTCAATAACAGATAAATCCCAGTCCCAACATAAGAACTAGAAAGACAATACTCTGTTGTGCACTGAGACGCTGAGGTTTATTAGCTGTTGATTAAGTTTTGTGAGGAGCAGAAAGATAGTTGAGGAGAATGAAGCAAAATACAAGCAGTCTCTTCTATTTTCTTGGCAAATTTGATCTTCTCTATTAGGATTATCAGAGCTTATTCCCTGGATGTGGGCAGCGAGGCAGGTTTCCAATGCCTTTCAATTGCTTTTCTGGCTAAGGCTGGCTATTCTAATGCAACCTGACGGGTAGCCACAAACATAATCCATAGGAGCCAGTGGTGCTCAAATGCAGATGCTACTCACAGAGTCAAAAGAGAAACTCTCCAAGTTTTCCTCAAACCAGGAGTCTCTCAGCACTGGGTTTTGTGAGACACAGCAGCTCAAATCTCAGTGCTGCTGCATTCTCAACTTTGGTTACAGGCAGGATATTCAGGCATTTCAAAACCAATCTGTTTCCAAACTGCAAGAGATTACATATTCGTTTTTCCTCAGTTGATTTGCCTTTCTAGGGTGGGGATTTAGGAATGCCCGTATCGGATCAGACTCTCGGTTAATCTAATCTGGTGCATCTATTCCGGCTGCAGCTAATAGATGATGCTTCAGAGGAAGCAAACAGAAAGAAAACAAACCCACCACAATCTATCTACTTAATTGAACAGTGCTGTACATGGGGAGAAAAATTCCTTCCTGATGTCCACAGGTGATGAGCGTATGCCTTGAAGCATGAGATACGATTACTCTTATCATTATCTTAGCTTGCATAGCAACAAATGTAATTAGCAGTCGTAAAATTATCCTGCTGTTTGGGATTATCTGGGGTTTGTTTTAAAGCAACAGAGCCAAGTGTGTCTCTGAGGTAACTTCACTTGAATAGGATGAATTTGGCCTGTGAAGTCTAAAATGTATCCCTAAGTGCAAACAATAGAAAAGGCAAAAATTGAAAGTACTTGGCTGTGGCCTCCTACAGCTGCTATTTATCACATCCTCGGGCTTTATTCAAACTTCATGTTAGCAAGATAAGAGGTGAAACAAACTGCTGGGAGTAGTGACAATAAGCAAGGGAAGAATAAGTTTTCAAACCAAAATGAAGTAAATACCATTAAGCAACATGTTGTGGCAATTGAAAGGCAAGCTCCTTCCCACCTCTCGCCACATCTCAGGAGCTCTGCAGTGGAGGATCACTCACAGGAAGGGCATTAGCAACATGGATGCGTGGCAGGAGAAGCATGAGGGCTGCTGTGTCAAGCCAAAATGCAAACAATTAGACAAAACCCAAGCTAGCAATGTAAGTCACCCACTGTGTCCATTCGATACACGGAGATCCCCCTGCAGAAGCCACAGAGAGGACCTGAGAGGAAGGATGGGTTTGTTCAGGACTGGAAGAACTAACATTAACCAGGTTGGCTACCTGCAACCTGCAGGCTTCTTAGCAGGTATTTCCCCTTACCCTGCAAGAGGCCAGCCTGGAGAAGAGAAGTTACGTGGAGACCTCAGAGAAGCTTCCAGTCTCTGAAGGGGACTACAAGGATGCTGGAGCAGGACTCTTCATAAGGGACTGTAGTGATAGGACAAGGGGTGATGGGTTCAAAATGAAACAGGGGAAGTTCAGGTTAGATATAAGGAAGAAGCTGTTCCCTATGAGGATGCTGAGGCGCTGGCACAGGGTGCCCAGAGAAGCTGTGGCTGCCCCATCCCTGGCAGTGTTCAAGGCCAGGTTGGACAGAGCCTTGGGTGCCATGGTTTGTTTAGAGCGTGGTGTCCCTGATAATATTCGTCATTGAGCCTCTATGTCCTGCTGTGTATTTCCATTTGCCCCTATGGGTGGGATAAAGAATTCAGCATTATTAAACTGTGGGTAGATACCCAGCTGGTGTTCCCCAATGGGGAATAAGCAGAGGAGGTGCCTGGAAACAGCCACTAAACCCTGTTTCAGAGTAATGGGGCTTCTGCAGGCAGTGGCTGCTGCCAAGTTCACTGTGGTCCCTATGCCTGCCCTGCACAAACCACAGTGCACGAGCAGCCACTGGGACCTCATCTCCTGCTGTAACAGAGATGCCATGGTTGTAATTCCATCAGCATGTAAAACTTTATAAACCACTTGGCCTCGCCACTAGAAATAGCATAAGAATTGATAGAGCATGCACCAGCACCAGCATCCGAACGCCTGACCGACAGACGTAAAATAAGTGAGCAGTTTCATTGCTCCTTAGAGGATTCACACTTATTTGTCAAGGTTAACAGCATCTTTGAGGCAAGACATTTTTTGTTGTCATTAAGTATCATTCACTGCTGTGTCCTTCTGCTTAATGAAGAAGCCCTCAAAAGCTCACAGGTTATTTATGCTGCAGTGTGCTGCTCTTGTCATTTTACTGTGAGCCCCATGGTATGCTCATGGCTTTGCCCCATCCCTGGCAGTGTTCAAGGCCAGGTTGGATGGGGCTTGGAGCAACCTGGTCTAGTGGAAGGTGTCCCTGCCTATGGCAGGGGGGTGGAACTGGATAAGCTTTAAGGTCCCTTCCAACACAAACCACTCTAGGATTCTAGGATTCTATGATTATACCAGGTTTGGAAGCCATGACTTAAGATTTGGGAATATGTGTGATATGCAAGTCCCACTGCTGTTTGGACATAAACTACTTGGTGCCTGCACTGGACTAAATTTGCTGGTCTGAAGAAGCACTTTGCACCAAAGGACCACTCCAACACATCTGGGTGCCAAAACCACGACCATTCATACCAGCTTTTCTGACTGGTGTGGGTTAGAGCTGGTCATTCACCCTGCCTGCCCCTTCTGTGCCTTCCTCATGGGGAGGAAAGTCATTCTGGTCTGCATCTTCCCCAGGGATCATGTGCAGTGACTTGGACTTCTATGTGCTCCTGCCCTCCTGCACCCAAGCAGGTGTCATCACTGTTGGCCATCACTAGGGAACAAATATGCATTTAAATGCCACCTACTTCATAGTGTAATAGAAGCAAAGACTGGTTTGGGTTGGAAAGGACCTTAAAGCTCATCCAGTCCCTTTCCCTCTGTTTAAGTCTAAACCCATTGCCCCCTGCCCTATCGCTACAGTCCTTGATGACAAGGGCCCTATGTACCTCCATGCAGAATGTGGCTTTTCAAAGTCAGAGCCTTCTGCCTGAGCAACAAGCCTTTGTTGCACAAACTACACCGACAATTTCTGATGGATAGAAAATACAATATTTAGTCAGAGTGCTGTAAGTTAAAACACAGCAGACAGTAAAAGGATGAAATTATACCCCAACAGACTTTTAAATGAGAAAATAGTCTGTGTTAGGGAACATTATTCATTTAAATAGCAGAAAGCTTATAATTTCAACGAGGCCACAATTTCCATAAAAAGCCTGCTTTTGGGATTTTTTTCTTTCCCTTTCCCTTCTCGCAGATTGCAGTTAAAATGAATGAACCTTCCTGCTTCCCAAGTAATTCATTTTTATTTTACTTTGCCTTTTTCATGTCAATTATAGAACACTTTGGTAAAATGATTACATAATTTTTGCAGGAGCTCGGTTACTGCAGGCTGGAGGAGATAAACCCACTTAAATGTGACCAATGGACCCTCAAATTCCTGCCCAGAGCACTTTCTTATCCACACATCACTCACATCATCTCCCAGAAAACCCCTCACACAGAACCAGTGCAAATGTCAGAGACCAGAAAGCATCTTTGCTGAGGCTGGTACCGCATGAACTCTGGTTTTAGGCAGCGAGTCGGAGGTCGCTCGCTGCTAAAAACCTCTGCATCCTCAAGTGCTCGTCTCCTCGCTTGGTTCCCGTCTCGTGATGAGGTTATGCTGAATGGTGCTGGCATCCTTCAAGGTTACTGTTCCAGAAAATATTTGCAAATAATCTGACGTGCTGTCAGCTTGCAGGCAGCACTGAACTCCTAGGATTCAACATTCTAATGTGGGTTTTCACGCCTAAAGCTATAAATAAGCTTGATATTTGAAAGTTTCTGAAATGTTTATTTAATAGCAATATTTTATAAATAAATCTTCATTATTCCATTGCACTCCAGTTGAGATCTTCTTCCAATATAACAGTTGTTTCTAACCCCAGGCTGCTTTTCCTGACCCCTTCGTGCCGCCCACATCTCCATTAAAGATACAAAACACTTCCTTCGCAAATCCTTTTGCAGAGACAAGGGAATTATGGCCATGGCAGCTCCTCCTTTACTCTTCCTCTTCCCTTCCCCTTTACTTTGCCCAAATTGCTGTTCAATCCCCTGGATATCTTGCCTGACTTATGGTTGCACAAGGATACCTGTGGGAACTCTTGGAAGTGCAGCTAGAGAAAAGCCTGTCGGTTGGGCAGATCCCATTTAAAATCACAGATTGGGGGTGCATGAAGTCTAAAGGAGATGTTGTCTCTGCTCCACTTGGAGCATGAGCTTTGGGTCCTACCAGCCAGCCCTCAGGAGTGCTTCACACTCCATAGCCGACTTTTGGGATGCTCTCCCCATTCCCGTGTCAAGAAGCACCACAAAGCAGAGGATGCTGGAGCTCAGCTGCTTTTCACAAGCTCTGTTCCCACATGGCTCTTATCACCTCACTGCCTTCCACCTCAGTGCCTAAGAAGCAATGCAAAGCCCACTGAAACCCATCTGAAAGGTGTGGAGAACTTAGAGCAGCTCCAGTGCCTAAAGGGGCTGCAGGAAACCTGGAGAGGGGCTTTGGATAAGGGCCTGTAGGGACAGGACAAGGGGAATGGCTTTAACCTGCCAGAGGGGAGACTGAGATGAGCTCTTAGGCAGAAGCTCTTGCCTGTGAGCATGGTGAAGCACTGGCACAGGGTGCCTGTAGGGAGAGGACAAGGGGATATAGCATTAAACTGAAAGAGGGTCCATCTTTTAAGAACTTGGACAAGCTGACCCTTTTCTGTAGAGCAGCTGCTGGCATTTCTTTCCTCTTCTTTTTATCAAAAAGCAATTCATCAGAAGCTTTCTAATTCAAATGTAGCCATTCATTGAAAAAGGGCTCTCATGGAGCTGCATACAGTTTGAACCATTGCATTAAAGTGACATTTTGTTTGTTAAAAGACTGATTTTCAGCACACTGTCTACAACTCAGTAAAATAATCCTTCACTTTGGAAAGCCAGCAATGCCTGATAACAAATCATTATAATCAAGTTGGACAGGGCTTGGAGCAACCTGGTCTAGTGGAAGGTGTCCCTGCCCATGGCAGGTGGTTGGAACTGGATGTGCTTTAAGGTCCCTTCCAACACAAACCATTCCAGAATTCTATGTTTCTATGATTATCAAGCAGGACCCAACATATAGATGCATTGTATGCTCTCTACGTATATATATTTGATTGGCTACAGCTTCTCCAGCAGCTGGATCTTTATATATTGTCGTGGTGAGTGATGCAGGAAGAATTTCTCTGCTTCATGTAGCTAAATGGAAACTTAAGCCCAAAAACTGCAGTATCTAATATACAAAGAACTAAGCACTTCTCCACATCTGGGCTTGGCAGGAAAAGCATTAGTATCTGTAGCGAAGGGCTGTTTGATGGCCCTGCACAGGATCATGGACTCAGTCACAAGGTCCTGCTTGCCAGACCAGAGTTTAGAGAGAAGTTGACTGTAATTCCAGTACCCAGGAAATCAATGACCAAAAAAACCTGTCTGACATCAGCATTTAATAGCAATAACCCCCACTGGTATTCAAAGACTTCTGCCCATGAGGGACTGAACCCCAAAGGAGCAAACCCCACTGCCTTCCAACAGGGGAAAGGGAAGTGAGAACTCTCATCAATGAAACAACTTCTTTGTGCTGCACTCTGAGAAAATATTTGGATTACTAAAACAAATTTATGAAGCAATTACTTTTAATGCTATATGAGGAAATTAAGTACTCATTGATGCGTGATTTATAATCTAAAGCTAAAAGATCATGAAAAAGCAAATATAACTTAATTAAATGTCCTTTGGCTTCGCTACTATTGCAGCCCTAACTCATAAAGTAAGTAAGTAAAACAAACCATTTTTAGAGCACAAATGAGTATTGGTTCTTCTAGTTCAGAAGACAAATAATTTACTGGTTAAATATATTCAGCAAAGTTTAGCCATGTGAAAGATTTTTCCAGTGGCCTCTGGGTCTTGGAGGAAGGATAAAAACTGAGTGGTGCAGATTGAAGGAATTCATTGTGCTGCCAACGACAGGAGCATGTGCTATGAAGAGAGGAAAACAAAAGGCTATTTCCGTTCTTTTCAGAGTGGGAAAAATGTATTAATATATTCAAGGAGTAGAATATATTGCGAAAGGAACGTGCTTTTATGGTCTCTCCATTGGCAACACACTTGTGATTATTCACTCCTGACAATGAGCCCATTAACCTGGGGAAATTTAATCTAATGCTGTAGTAATGTTGCTATTTTTCCACTCTGAAGTGTAAATATATGAAAAAAAACCACAAACCAGCAAACAAAACCACCCAAGTTTTTAGAATGAAGCATCCCGAGTGATATATTCAGTCACTCAAGCAGTTAGTTTGACTCTTCCTTTGTATTGCAGAAGCAAGAGGGTTGAGTTTAAAAATAGAGTGAAAAACAAAACACTAGTAAATGAATCACAGGAAACCATCCATTGTAACTTCATATTTCAGCAAGATAAACTGTTTCTAATTATACTGGGCTGTATGTCTCTCACTTTCTATCTGTGGACGGTGTTGCATGCGCATACTGAAGGAGGACATTTAAGACAAGTTTGATGCCCCTCAAACTTCGTGTGTTTCCAGTGAAAGATGAAGATGGGGAATGAAGATGACGATGCTGCGAGGGCTGGAGCAGCTCTGCTCTGAAGCCAGGCTGAGAGAGCTGGGCTGGTTCAGCTTGGAGAAGAGAAGGCTCCTTAAGGGGAGGCCTTAGAGCAGCTCCTAGTGTTCAAAGGGGCTACAGGAAACCTGGAGAGGGGCTTAGTGATACACCTTTTGTCACCTAAACGTGCAAACCCCAGCATATGTAAAAGCATTATAAAGATCAGATTCCTAAGGCATGGATTTATCCTTTCAAATGCATCAGGGAAGGCATTCATAAATAAAAGGGTGACTGACTGCTACACACACCACACACAGCCAAGTGGATCTGAGAACAGGACAATACCTCATTGGAAAACGTCAGCTCCACTGTCAAAAGAGGCATCAGAAATCCATAGCATTTCCAAGAGACCTTGGAGCTGAGGAAGCATCTGTCTTTTGAAAACCTCATTACTGCAGACTACAAGGGCTTCGGCACACAAACCACAAATTACATCAGGTGAGTGAGTTACCATACATCAGCTGGGCCGTGGGCATGCTTGGAGTGCACAGAACACACGCCATGATTTGAATTAACTCAGCCCTCTCCCAGTTTACACTGACCTATGGCAACATGCTGCCTTGCAAAGGACAGAGATGGAGAGTGCCTCCATTGATGGTGACCCCAGGTTGATGTGCAGTAAGGTGTGAGGGAAAAGTCACTTCTCCGCTATTCTGAGCCATCCTTAGGCTGGGGACTACACATTATCAAAGGTACCTTAGCTAAAGAGCCTACAGGACCACAGGTTCTCTCTGTCTTTGACAAAGAAATACTGGAGCCTCCAAAGATTTCCCAATTTTGGCAGCTCCAGAAGAATTATTAAAGGTTTTCCACTGTGTTAAAAAAATATGGCAATTAGTCTCTTCTCCTCATTTAGAGGAACATGAAAAGCTAAATTTTTCGAGCAATGCCCTTTTTAAGCATCTATGGTTTTGAAAAAGTAAATTAGGTTCCAACTTAAAAAGCAAAATTACAGTCTGGAAAGCATTTTGCATCTTTGCTTAATATATAAAACATCTAACACAGGAAAATAATCTAGCTGCAGCAATAGCTGTAACGTGAATGGGAAGTGGCTACACTACCAATGACTGCATTTTCCTAGCAGATAACAGAAGTCTAAACAGCTTTCTTGCTTCTTTTCACTATCCATCACAAGAAATGAGCTCACACCTCATTCTAAGGGCATAGACCCTCAAAGTGGAGGACATTAGAGCAGCTTCCAGTGCAAGGGGCTACAAGAAACATGGAGAGGGGCTTTGGACAAGGGCCTGTAGGGACAGGCCAAGGGGAATGGCTTGAACCTGCCAGAGGGGAGACTGAGATGAGCTCTTAGGCAGAAGCTCTTCCCTGTGAGGGTGCTGAGGCGCTGGCACAGGGTGCCCAGAGAAGCTGTGGCTGCCCCATCCCTGGCAGTGTTCAAGGCCAGGTTGGACACAGGGGCTTGGAGCAAGCTGCTCTAGTGGAAGGTGTCCCTGCCTGTGGCAGGGGTTGGGATTTGACCAAACATTTGATGAATCTGAACACTTTGCTTCTGTTTGTTGTCATTTTGGCAAAAGTCTAATATTGAATTATTTGGTGATTTCTTAAATAATAGTGTTTTCTGTACCTTGGTCACTAAACCAGGAAAATCCAGTATTCAAAGGCCCTGTTCACAGCTTGTTTTCCACACTGCCATTCAACATCAGTCATTCTTCTACTGCACACCCCAATACCTAACAAATCCTGGAAGCCTCTCCTTTTCTATTGTCTCTACCTCAAATCTTCTTACTGCAACATTTCCATTATAGCAACTACTTAACTTTGTAAGAGTGGTGTGGTGATGATGTTGCACCACATTCATTTGCATTATGTTGGATGAAAAGTGGTTGCTATGAAAATTATCATGTTATAGATGGGGAGAGCATGGCTCAAGGTGAACACTATCCAGCAGAAGTGCATGTGTTCTTGAAATCTCTCTTTATTACTGTTGAAAGGTCACACACAAAAGCACGGAATGTGCAGAAGAGAAAGGTGAAGTGTACTGTATCTTAAAATGACTCTAAACAACACGAACATAATGTTATATGTATAATAAAACACTAATCTTAAAGGCCTCCAGAGATAAATGTTAGCTGTTTTCTGTTATCTGGCAGTTACACATAAAAAAGGAATATCAAAGATGTATGATAAAATAGACTGATAACCCATTGTGATGTGCATTGAGAGATAACCACAAGTGGAATAGAACGTGGGGATCTAAGACAAAGAAACAAATTACCCCTAAATTAGAAGATAGGCAAAGGGGGAAAGAGTCATAATAGGGGAACATCCCAACATGCCGTTGATCTTGGACATGAAAGCACCAGTCCAGAACTTGCTCACTCCATGAGTTAGCTCTGCCTCAGCAGACCTGCTGCCTATGATGCTACATGGAAAAGACCACATAAAAAGCCCAACTTAAGTAGTTTAATTAAAATAATGGAATTCTAGAATGGTTTGGGTTGCAATGCCATTTTGATATGTCAAACACAGCATAAGTTTTGCGTAGAAAATGATTTACAAGGGCCTGCAGGCTTCAAGTCCTCTCATTGACCCAACAGGGATGTACTCTTGCTCTGAACACAAGCTGCTGGTATAGGGAGGACCTCTCCTCCACGTCACTGCTGATGGCACAGGGCAGCAGCTTGCGTATTGTTCCTCAGTGAAGCCCCCAAGGTTGATGTCATTAGCAACCAGGATTCCCCATTGCAGGCAAACTGAGACCAAGGGTAGGTACGCAGCAAAGTGAAACACAGAGGATTCATCACTGCCTGCAGTGGTAAAAGGGATCAAAGGGATGACTCAGCAGATGAAATGTTTACTTGTATGTTGTATTGATAACATTTAACCACCGAATTTGTGTGTTTGCTCTTACAGGATTGAGATAGGTGCCTGACTTCAAAAGTTTCTGATGATAAAACCCACTCCCTGTAGGGAAGAACCAGGGCTCCAGAGAAACCTGCGCTTAAGTCTTTTATATGTGATGGTTTGTTCCGGACAATGTCTTTCAGCAGTGCTAAAGCTGAGCTGGATTTAATTCCACAGCACAATCAGGTTGCAAGTGAATTTGTGACAGAGTATGCAGCCATCCTAAGGAAGCTATTAGGACCTGTGACCTTGAGCTTGGTCTAGAGGGCTCTTTGTGGGACCACTTTGCCTGCGGGCAGCACAATAGAAGTGTTCAGCAAGCTTGCCTACAGAGGGAATCTGACATACCAATCAGTGCTGGAGAGATTGATTTCAAGTGAAATAGCAGTGAAGGACACTTGAGCTAATAAAGCAAGGCTGGAAGGGTAGGAGGATATCATGTACAGCAAAGGGTGGTCTGTTTCCCTGTGAAACTTTCAGAGACTTTTCAGGTCTTTGATCTATGTCTAAAACATGAAACTGGGCATAGCTATGGATACAGCTATATATAAACCCAACTTCATTACTAGAATCAAGGGAGGGAAACCAGTGGAGGTGTTGCTTGGAATACCGGGGAGATGCACTTTGCTGCGAGCAAGTTGTCCATGAGAAGGAAATGTGAGAGCATCACCTGAGTCACCATGCAGTTGGGAAGTGTTCTCTGAAGCCAGGAATTTCACTGGAGCAGGGGAGGAGGGCTGGAGGACACCGACTGCTAAATCTACCATGCTCTAGGGGAAGGAGATCAGACAAACTGGGGAACTGCCACGGAACTGGACTGCTGCTGAGCAGCGTGAGCAGGTCAGGTAGTAAATCCATGGAGGGATTAATTGTAGATGGTAGAAATTAATAAGGAAGTTCAAAGTGAGAAGGGCTGATTAACAAAATAGTTTAACTCGCAGCCCATCTGATACCACCTGCATCCCAGGGGCCTATACAAGAGTGGCTGCTCCATGAGTAAGTTGTCTCTGACATTGGGTATGGCACCACAAATACCTCCACCCCTCCTTTCCCTATGACAGAGCAGGCTTGTTTTCAGGCAGAGGTTCTTGTCCTGGGCTTCCCAGAGCACAGGAGTGGGAACACGATCATGTTTCTGCAAAAAGAGCCAAAACAGATGAGATGAAGTTCATGCGGGTTTTATGCCAACGTTACTGCAGCAGTGGGAGGACAGACAACACCTGATTCAGCAGAAAACCTTATGGTGTAATCTATAAACTTCTTTTTTTCACATAAATCTGAACTAAGAGAGTCAGTTTGTATGGAATCAGCACTTTGCATCACTTGCCTGTAGCATTTTGGATCCAATAGCAAGAGTCTTAGTGCCAGATTTACTGTATCAATGAACCACAACCTCAGCTTCTGTCAAACAGGGCAAAAGCAGAAGGGAAAGGCTTTATTTCAAGCATCTATGCAATGTTTAGAGACACCCCCCCCACATTTGGATGGGAGAGAAGAATAAAAAGCAACAAGGAGGGTGATGGCATCTTCTAAAACATCCGAGTATCACCCAAGATGTGATTTCTGAATTATTCAGTGTCGCAGTAAATCAGCACAGCACTACAGCTCTGAAGCCAAAGCAACAAGATTTCATTAAACCCTATTAACATGTAGTCTTTAGGCTGCAGTAGTCCTCAGATCAATGCCTCTATTTCTATCAGGACATTGCACATTTGTTTTGCTACCCCTCTACGATCTCCAAAGAGTCTATTGCTTTGCACAAACAGAGTCAGCCAGGTTACTCTGTTATTCTAATGAATTTTTCTGAAACAGAGACATAAAGCACCCCAGAAAATGGCAAACTACACTTTGAGCCAGCAGTTTTAATAAATGTCTTAAAAACCCATACCACCCCAACAGCAAACAATTGTGTTTATCCCCTGCTGCAAGGATCCGCCTGCTCTTCAGATAACCAATTTCTTTGACTTACTAATACCAATTTTAAGAGCAAGCAAGGCTCCCAGTACCTGCAATCCAACAACTGGAAATAAGCTATAATTTGCATTAAAAATAAAGCCAATTCATGCCCTATAGCTTGGACATTGCAAGCTGCAAAAATAAGATACACTAACTACCCAGGCTTGTGACACAGGGCTCCTGCGGCATCCAGCCTCCAATTAAAAGTGTGTCAGCACTTCTTTCATAAAACTCTATTTCTGAGGACTTTATAGCAGCTGCTTAACTTCATGTAGCATAAATGGTCACAGTCCAGCAAAGATATTATGTGCAAATTGCCCCTGCTGTGTACAAAATAAGCCTGGAGAACCAAAGCTGCAAAATACAGTAAATATTAAATACTTCTGTTATTTATACACCCCCAATCTCATCTATACAGCCTGCAGAAAGTTTTCTATGATTAAAAAACATACAGAGACTCCCAAAATTACTGTGGATCCCATGCAAAAGCTAAATGTGGACTGAGCTGATGCTGGATGGAGTAGAAATGCCTCTGCACCCTTCAGCAATAGGACACCAGCAGCTGCCAGGACCCTCAAACCCTCAAAGAGGTTTTAGGGAGGGATGAAATTCCTGTTCGTTCTCTTCCTGCAGTACCAGGCAGAGGAAAACTCGGTGCCAGGAGCCAGGGAAACTCTTCAGACCAAGATAGCTCCTACAGGTTTGGTTTATGGCCCATTGGTCTATTTAGGAGGCAGCTGAAGACCGTTTTTGTCTTTGTGCTCTGCTGTCGAATCAGAAACAAATGACCCTGCACAGAAAATCAGTATAAACAGTTTCCAACATTGCAAAGGAAAAAAAAGAATTGCATTTTATAACAAATCAGACTCAAACAAATAATTTAGGTCCAGAATGTAACCCACTGTGTAAGTCTTTCTATTTAATATGATGGTCAGTGCGCTCATTATTCAAATAGCTTTCCTTTTTCATTTAGCTATTCTCTTTGTGTCTGATGAAATTGTATCAAAAGCAAAACATTCCCTACTGCTTCCAACAGAAGAGATGATTTAAACACTTTTCCTTTGCTCTGTCACAGCAGTGATTCGACCCGCAAAACACTGGTGGGATCGCATATGGTGCAGATGCTCTGCAAAGTTAAAACACTATCAAGATCATTAATCTGAGCAGCTCCAATAATCTGAGTTACATTTCATTTGGTAATCAACACCAAGATGTTAAAACTGTTCTCCCTCTCATGCCACATGCTGTTGGCCGCCCATCAGCTGCTGCAGAACTTGACTGAGCCGAGCCAAAGCAAAAGCACATCCTTATGTGCCAGCTGAACACATGCAAGAGAGATGTATGATAGGCACTGAGATGAGTGTGTGGACAGCACTATCCCTTCTAAGAGCTGAAGGTGAAGGTGAAGATACCCAGAATGGTTTGTGTTGGAAGAGACCTTAAAGCTCATTCAGTTCCAACCCCCTGCCACAGGCAGGGACACCTTCCACTAGAGCAGCTTGCTCCAAGCCCTGTGTCCAACCTGGCCTTGAACACTGCCAGGGATGGGGCAAGATAATTCTTACCAGGAACGGGAGAGAATTTATCTCTTCCCGCAAAGGCAATGCAACATAATCTCCAAGGCCAGCTCTAGGTTATTGGAGAACATACGGCAGTAGCCTCTATTCCTCCTGCTGCCTAAATCTAACCCTAGGATGATAGCATGGTTTGGGTGGAAGGGACCTCAAAGATCTTAAGACCTTAAGAATTAAACTTAGCTAGAGGTATTAAAGATAACAGGAAGGGATTCTAGAGGTACATAGCAAATAAAAAACAGACTAGGGAGAATGTAGGCCCCCTCAGGAAGCTCTCGGGAGAACTGGCTACACTGGATTTGGAGAAGGCTGAGGTTCTGAATGACTTCTTTGCCTCACTCTTCACTGGCAAAGGCTCTGACCAAACCACCCAAGTCTTGGAAGGCAGATGCAGGGACTGTGAGAATGAAGACCTTGGGCCCACTGTAGGAGAGGATCAGGTTCGAGACCATCTTAAAAATCTGAACGTGCACAAGTCCGTGGGTCCTGATGAGATCCATCCGCGGGTCCTGAAGGAGCTGGTGAATGAAGTTGTGAAGCCGCTGGCCATCATATTTGAGAAATCATGGCAGTCAGGTGAAGATCCTGATGACTGGAAAAAAGGAAATATAACCCCATTTTCAAGAAGGGGAAAATGGATGACCCGGGGAATTACAGAGCAGTCAGTCTCACCTCTGTGCCTGGCAAAATCTTGGAGCAGATTCTCCTGGAAGACATGCTAAGGCATATGAAAATCAACAAGGTGCTTGGTGACAGCCAGCAGGGCTTCACTGAGGGGAAATCCTGCCTGATCAATTTGGTGGCCTTCTATGATGGGGCTACAGAACTGATGGACAGGGGTAGAGCATTTGATATCTCCCTGGACTTGGGCAAAGTGTTCGACACTGTCCCACACGACATCCTTGTGGATGAGACATGAGACATTGGAGAGACATCAATTTGATGGATGGACCACTCGGTGGATAAAGAACTGGCTGGATGGCTGCACACAAAGAGTTGTGGTCAATGCCTCAGTGTCCGGCTGGAGACCAGTAACGAGTGGTGCCCCTCAGGGATTGGGGTTGGGACCGGTCTTGTTCAGCATCTTCATCGCTGACATGGACAGTGGGATTGAGTGCGCCCTCAGCAAGTTTGCCGATGACACCAAGCTGTGTGGTTCAGTTGATACCCTGGAGGGAAGGAATGCCATCCAGAGGGACCTCGACACGCTTGTGAGGTGGGCTGATGCCAACCTCATGGAGTTTAACCATGCCAAATACAAGGTCCTACAGCTGGGTCGGAGCAATCCCAGGCGCAGCTACAGGTTGGGCAGAGAAGAGATTCAGAGCAGCACAAGGAGAAGGACTTGGGGGTGTTGGCTGATGAGAAAATGAACATGGGCTGGCAGTGTGCACTTGCAGCCCAGAAAGCAACCGTATCCTGGGCTGCATCAAAAGGAGCGTGACCAGCAGGTCAAAGGAGGTGATCCTGCCCCTCTACTCTGCTCTTGTGAGACCTCACCTGGAGCATTGTGTGCAGTTCTGGTGTCCTCAACATAAAAAGGACATGGAACTGTTGGAACAAGTCCAGAGGAGGCCACGAGGATGATCAGGGACTGGAGCACCTCCTGTATGAAGACAGGCTGAGAAAGTTGGGGCTGTTCAGCCTGGAGAAGAGAAGGGCCTATAGGGATGCTGGGGAGGGACTCTTCATTAGGGACTGTAGTGACAGGACAAGGGGTAATGGGTTCAAACTGAAACAGGGGAAGTTTAGACTGGATCTAAGGAGAAAATTCTTTCCTGTGAGGGTGGTGAGGCACTGGAATGGGTTGACCAGGGAGGTTGTGAATGCTCCATCCCTGGCGGTGTTCAAGACCAGATTGAACAAAGCCTTGGGTGATATGGCTTAGTGTGAGATGTCCCTGCCCACGGCAGGGGGGTTGGAACCTGATGATCTTAAGGTCCTTTCCAACCCTAACGATTCTATGATTCTATGACCATCCAGTTCCAAGCCCCTGCCACAGGCAGGGTCACCTGCCAGCTTCAGATACGATGAGCAATAACACTCTAATCCTTTCCTACAAAATTACTATTCACGCAAGGCAATAACTGCGGTCCATGGCTGTCCCTCAGAATACTGGAAGTATCAAATTATTCATAAAGACAGATTTAATATGGTTATCACTGCACTATGGCAGGCTAGCTCATGGGAGAAAGCACTAGCTGCTATTTGCATGACCCATCTGATGTTCTTTACAGTCTCATTGTGTCAAGCTGTTATGGTTGGTTACTGCCATGTCTTATTTTCCCCCAAAACTTAACAAGTTCTACTAAAATAAGAGTTAGCAGGAGATCCTGGCACAAGCTGGGAATGGGAAGACAGTTTCTAGGGCTGGACGTGTCCCTTCCATGCATGTCCTGGGATGGTCTCTTCCCTCCACCCCTTATCTCACTAGCTGGAAGATTTGGGAGGCAGCATTCCTCCTGCAAAGGATGGAAGAAGATGAACACACAGGCTGCTTTAGGGATGTCATTAATGTTATTCTGCCAATCAACTGCAATTAGGAATGATTAGTGCTGCCTAGTGTAAACGACTCTGAACAGGGGAGTACTGATGTAAAGCAAACACCCCATTTCAGCACCTTTATTGGCGACAAGAACTTTGTCACAGACATCAAAGCCCTTGGGACATGCCCGATGACATTCGGATTCCTCGTCATTGTGCAGATGTACATATTTCAGTATTTAAAACTAGGAACAGTTAAATGTTTATTTAAGGCACAAAGGAGACCTCATTATCACTCTATTTTATAACACACTATCCATAATGCTTCTCTTTATGGCTCATTCCCTAGAATGAACTGGTTTTCAAATGCGAAACAGGCAGTCGGGGTTTTGTGAATGACAATCCTGACTCATTTACCCCTAATGAGGCTCAAGCCTTTTCCATGGGTTTTGTAGAGCTGTGAAGAGTTGGGCTAAAACCTTTTTGCTGAAACAAGTGCTGCTGACCAACGTTCTGACTTCGGCTGTCAAAGGGTTGCCATGGCATTTGGGCATTTACAGATATCACTAGTCCTGGATGGGGCTTGCAGCAACCTGTTCTAGTGGAAGCTGTCCCTGCCTGTGGCAGGGGCTTGGAACTGGATGAGCTTTAAGGTCCCTTCTAACCCAAACCATTCTTTATTTCTGTGATATAAACACAAATCCTTCCCGTAGGTGCAGCACAGCACTAAAATGCAGCCCTTGTCATACAGTTAGAGGACAGTGCTCCCAGTTCTTATTATTGCATTTGAAATTACAAACCCTGGTGCAAAAATAAGGCTTCAAGCACCTTTAGCTTTTTTGCTAAGCTGTTGACATTGTTGTTTATTAAATCTGATGCTTTCATGCTATGAAAACCTATTGCTTTCTGTTTAAGTAAAAAAAATTCCTCGATTTTCCATATGCTAATTTATTTATATGAGATGTGGATGCATTAGACCCGTGATGAGACTATTAGTAACCCCCACACTAGGCTGCATCTATCTCGAACGCTGAAATATTCAACCCCAAATGATGCTCAGAGATTGAAAACTCAAAACACATTCAGTCCTTTTCATCATCCAACTCTTTTGCACTGATGATTTTACTGAGCTTTGCTTGTCTGCAGGCACTTAGGGGAAGACCAATTGCGTAACCTTTTTCCCCTTACAAGCATTCCTGAGGCTAAATAAGACTTTACCAGCAACAACAACACCCATCAGTTATCTGTGCTGTAGTGTAAACAATGAAATTCTTATTATGTACTCAGAATTCACAGAGCCATTTCCATGGTAACTCTGTTTTCATGTCATATCTTTAATGAATAGGTAATGAAAGAAATGCTGCATTTACAACTTCATTACTAGTACAAAAAAAAAAAGCCCAGCAGTAAATTTGAATTATGGTAGCTGTCATTTCCAGAACATGCTGGAGATCGTGCAGGAATTCAAGCCTGTCATTTTGAAGTGACAAAGTAAACACCAGCAGGAAAAATGTCCCAGGTGCTCTTGGCTTTAATTCCGCTCTTCAGTTTGTTCTGCTGTTCATAATTGTCTGATCCCAGAGCAGAAGCTTAAGTAATAAAACAAGGTCATCTCGGGATGGTGGAGCAGGCGTAGTTGGAGGCAAGTTGTGTACTTGTGAACACATATACCAGTGCTAGTGAATTTTAATGACTTGATCCATCATATTTTAATTACATAAATCACTGAAGTGATGACTTCTATAGGTATTACTTTCTGGAGAGATACAAAATGCATCATGGGCTCGGATAATGTTTACCTGTGGGAAAGGACTGGAAAGTGATTTTGACTGGTACAATAGACAGGGAAGGAGATAGTCAGAGCCAGGCAGGTGACGTAGGCAGAAGAAGACTGCAGTGTAACGCTCCCAGATATTGTAACCACCTCATTGAGTTACAACACCAAGTAAATCAATAGGCAAATCCAACAGCAGCTGCCAGCTCGATGGGCTGGTGATGCAGGATCCTGCTCATGGGGCTGTGTGACTATCTGAATGTAAGATATGGAGCAAAGTATCTTTACTTAACATTTCTGCAGGCTTATAGGCTAAATCTATTGCCCCTCCTCACCAAGAGCCGAACTGCAGCGTGTTTGAGGAAGGTGCTGAAATTCTCCTTCCTCGGAGCATGTAAATGATGCTGTGGGGCAGAAGCAAGTACCGTGCTATGTCACAAGTTGCACACTTGCCTCTGTGGATGCTGAACCTCCTCCTTCCCCTTTACAGGCTTCAGGAGAGTCACAACTCTACCACAAATCACTAATATGCCATTTATTAAATATCCTGTCTTATTTCACGTGTAGACACATGGGAAACTGTGTCCATTAAAAGGCTCTGAGACCGCGGACTAAACAAGACCTCCATAAAGTGCTTGAATTTGGTACCAAGCTCAATGGCCTTGGGTTGACTCATGGACACTGGTGTTGGCCTGGCCACAATATTCTTTACCTGTGTCTTTGACATAGATGGGTAAGCTCAGGAAGATGCATGGGAAGCTTTGGGGAGTGGGAAGAGGATTTGCCATCCATAAAGGGTGCCTGGAAGCCACAGTGCCCACACACACAAAATAGGATTGTGGAACAACAATCCTAAGAGCATCCCAAAAGCATGGGTAGGGAGCAACGTACGCCTGTGCTCAGCCACCGCAAGTTTTCATTTAGTCAAATTCCAATAATTTGAAATGAAATCATTGCAGAAGGGACAAAATAACAAGGTATTAAACAGAGTTGCTGTTTGGGAGCTGCTGGGAAGGAGGGGTGTGTGTGTTTGGGATGTGTGTTTGTCTGTAAAGAAGATTTGTTAGTTCTTGAAAGCAGTGATTTGGGAGAAACTAGCAACGGTGCAAAGTCATTACAGATGGAGGCTGGAGATGTTGTAGAGATTGATATTGTTACAGGAGTATTTTATAGCCCACCTGACCAGAACTGAGCAACTGGACTGTGAAATGATTGAGCAAATAAAAAAAAAGCAGTAAAAATGCTGGAGTGATTGTAATGGAAAATTTTTAACTACCAGAGAATAAGCTGGAGTCCATTAAGTGCATGAAATAAGGCTGGAGGTATGTGTGGCTCAGAGTGGATCTTGTTTTTTTCTTAAAGAACTCATTAAATGCCCCAGCAGCAGTTACCTGGGTATTAAATAACACAGAGAATAAATATATCTGCCCCAGCACTACCAAACTGGTGTTATTAGGAGCTGGACATAAAGGACCGTACACATTAACTGCTTGAAAACAAACCTCATCCTGAGCACACAGAGCCCAGGAACATTTTTGTGCACCATGTTCAGGTCCCCTCTCCATATCTACTGGCACACATGGACCAGAATCTCTTCTTCCAGCACCTTCCTGCAAGGGCTGTTGTTGAACCAGTGACCTGGGATATGTTGTAACATGGGGGTAGACATGGAGATAAGGGAATCATAGAATGGTTTGGGTTGGAAGGGACCTTAAAGCTCACCCAGTTCCAACCCCTGCCATGGGCAGGGACAATTTCCACTAGAGCAGCTTGCTCCAAGCTCCGTCCAGCCTGGCCTTGAACACTGCCAGGGATGGGGCAGCCCTTGCAGACGTTCTGATTTGACATCTGAGGATTTAACACGAAAAAGAGAGCAAGAACTATACTGAGATGCCGGTGTTGTTCTGAGGTAACAGAGCAGTGGACAGTGACCGAGGGACTCTGGATCTACCCATGCAAGGCTGATGTTTATCAGCCGTTCTCAGTGTATGTCCAATCTTCCACCTCATCACCTCTAATATCTGGAAAACCTTTCCCATCTAATTTTTCAGTTCTGCCAAACAAACAACTGCTTTTAGATGCTTGAATTCCCAGTGACTCACCACTGAATAGTTCGTGGAACTTGGGAACGCTGATGATGCCTCACCTTTAGAAAATGATTCTGCTTTTTTGGAGCAGCCCATTTGTAAACGAAGATTTACTTGATAGAAAATGTCAATCGCATTTAAGGCTCTAATCCCTATTGAGACCTAGGTTATAGAGCTATTCTCACCTGGAAGGTAGCAAAACATTTTGAGTTATTAGAGGTGGAATTATTTTAAGCATCTGTGAGATATCCAAGGCTCTCAGCATGTGTTACTGCTTCCATGCGACGTCTGGCAAATGTTACAAGCACTTCTCCTCCTAACTTCTGCTTTCATTGAGAAAAGAAAGCTGGAGGTTTTGAGGGCATCCTACATGCTGTGATAGCGGAGGACCAGAACCTGCCCTGCCTTGGGATGCTGCACTTCCAGCAGCACAGCCCTGTGAATGGTCTGCATGCAGGAGAGATTTTGTGGGGCTGAGGAAAAGCACTGGTGTATATCCCTTATGCCACCCTCATGTAATTAGTCTTGCTGTCTCTTCTCTGTTTTATGATTTAGTCCTGTAATCAGCCACCTCTCAATAGTCACCTCAGACCAATGTCCCAGAGGGACATTGCTTGTGGAATGTTCCCATTCATTCCCTACATACTCCCTCAACATTTCTTTATCATGAGAAGGGGCAGAAATCCACCACTGAAAGAGTAAAAAGAACACTGGGATGGAATGAGGCTGTTAGATTTCTGCTTAACACCAAATAATCTGATAAAGCAACATCTTATAAATGGTTATATTTCTCCCTCCTGCTTCTCCTGCTGAAAGGCACATCGGGTCTCTGAAGGCTGGGAATCCAATTGTGATCAGAAAATTTATTAATGGTCACTTTATATCCATTTGGGTTTGCATCAACATTGTCCATTAACTCTTTTTCTCTCATTTGTGTTCACTCCCTTGGCATTTACCAGTGAATGAACCTATCTTAGCATTTATTTTGCTGGCCTAAATGATCCAGGCTCTTGTATTCTCTCCTCAAATGTCACTCCTAGCCGTGGGGCCAGCATCGTGGCACCACGTCATGGCTCAGAAGCCTTTGGGATTGTTGAGTATGGCCAGCTTATTCTTTCACCTAAATGCCCTTAAGCCACGAGCCTCATCTCATGACAAAAATCATCACCATTTGTCCCTAAGGGGACTCAGTCTCATCCTGTGCTACTATTCCAGTCCCAAATTCCATGTATATGACACAGCAAGTTCTCGAACTGGTGATGTTTTTACTTTTGTGCTATCAGCAAACTCAGTTAACATGGTTCTCCTCCCTAAGGTCATTACTGGGAATGATTAAACAAGATAGTGTCAAGACTATCTTGTGTGAAGACCAGTCCCTGGGGAATGCTCCCTGGGCAACCTCCTCCTAGCATGGTGCCTTCCTTGTTAATGCAATCTGTTTTCATTTCTACCTGTTGCTGGCTCCTTATCAGCCTTTCAGGTTTTCTACTGATCTCCACTACCTCCATTTTAACTGTAGTTTCCCAAGTGGTGCTACATCAAATGCTTTGCTGAAGTCCAGAAAGATCACATCCATTGCATTTGCTTTGTTATGAAAATCAGTTATCCGATCAAAGAAAGATATCACGTTAGTGTGGCATGTGATACCATTGGACAAAAATGTGGTATCTGATTCTGGTTTTCACTTATATCTTCTTTTGCAAATTACTTCATTAATTTAATCAAAGCTTTTAATTACTATATTTCTCCAAAGAGCATCTGAAGTCTTGTATGCTGTTGAGATCAGACCATAAGGCTTTGGCTGCTGAGAACATTGTTCACCCTGTTTCCCCCCCAATCTCACATGCAGGTGCTGTGGGTGCTGTACTCCAAACACACAGCCCCATCTCCAATTAGACAAATGTACTGACCCTTCCTAATCAGAACAGACTGAGCAACCTGAATATTGCATCTGCTTGAGACCAGGGAAATCCTTACAGCTTGGTCCCATAGCCATTCTGCCTCTGTCCCATATGTCGCTGTTCTTGAAAACCAAGACACTGATTTTTGGGGTCACAGAATCCCAGACTGGTTTGGGTTGGAAGGGACCTGAAAGCTCAACCTGTTCCAAACCCTGCCATGGGCACAGACACCTTCCACTAGAGCAGGTTGTTCCAAGCCCTGTCCAGCCTGGCCTTGAACACTTCCATACTCTGATTATTTCTACCCAACCCCTGTACAGTTTTCATGTCTTCTCCTGTCTTCTTACCCCTAAAAAGCCTCGGTATCCCTTTTATTCTTTCTTACAAAGTCTATTTTGGCTGAGGTTATTTTCAGCTTACTTTATTCTTACATTATCTGAATTCCTTCCAGCACCGAACTCCATGTTTAGGACTTAGGAGTTCATAAAAACAAGTTCTGCATCCTCTGTCTGTGTATCTGTTCTTATCTATAAAGCAGTTCATTCTTTTCTAAAACCATCAGCCTCATTTGATAAGCTCTTGCCACGTGCAAGTATAGAATAGACTTGCATTGGCCTCTGTGCCTACTATCACACAGCTAAAACAGGAGTAAGGGGTGTATTAACAGGAGCACAGCCCTAACACAGGAGTAAATATGTAAAGGAGTAAAATTCTGTTGCTTGCCCAAGGTACTGGATACATTCCCTACCATTTCAAGACAGTTTTAGTGCTATTTTCAAGGTGGACCCACAAAACCAAGCAATGCTTGGGTTTTATGCAAGTTCCTAATGGGCCCTGCTGAAATCCATCGTATTGATGAAACTCACAGCGCTGCTCAGTCAAAAAGCAGTATTTGCACTTCAAGTTTCAATAATGGGATGAAGTCGCGTTAGGAAAAGAAAAGGAGGACAAAAAAACCCAGCTCATCCACCCAAAGCACGGCAATGCTATAACAGACAGTGATCTTTCACCGTGGAGAACAGAATAATGAAGAGTAGCCAGGCCTGCACAACTACAAAAGATTTCATTCTCTAATTGTCAAAAAGCATTAAAGATCAACTATTTATTGTGTGGGAGAGGAAGGGGGAACAGACTTCAGTGCATCCCTTCGCCAGAGGTTGTCCCTACTTGTCATGCATAGATTGCAACCAGAGGTTACCGAGCGAGATTTGTTTGCATTTATTAATCAAAAGGAGTCAAAGGCACACAAAGATATCATCAAGGCTCCCTTGTGCTCGGGGAGGCTGACAACTGAAATTCTTGATGAAGTGTTTGCAGACTGTTTGCAATCTGTTCACAGCCTTTTTCCTTTGCAGGTGCAAACCTTTCTATCTGTTACATCAAAGAAACAATTGAAAATTAAACATCGTAAACATTGCCGTACAGGTTTTAATCTCCCATTTCTACAGGACAAAGAGAGTGTTTTAATTCATTTCAAAGCAATGTTTGAGTTCTTTCAATATTCATTTGGGCGCATTAGCATGTCATTAGGTACGTTTTAAACACCGATCCTTATTTCCCTCTCCCCCACACCTTTCTTTTTTAGCCCTTTTGTTGAAAAAATACTAATAAATAAATGGGAAAGTTGTACTTCCTGGGAGATGCCTTTCATGCTAAAGCATCCATGCATAGATAATTCCCTTGCTCAATGAAATAGACTGGGGGAATAATGTATGGGTTTTGAGGTAAAGCACAGGCAGCAGAAAATAGATGAAGAGAGATAATTCTTTTCAGTGATGTTAAGAACGTGCAGGGGCAAAGCCACTCTCACTGAGTTTTGCTATCATGCCTCGTGAATAATGTATTTTATTATATCCATTGTGGTTATCTTTTAATATGTTAATAACACTTCCAACATTCCTTCCCCCCCCCCCCCCCTTGTTCTTTTATGTAGTTTTAAAACTCCTTTTCTTTTATTAAGATGTAACAACGGAGATGCAATCAATAGATCCTTCTTCTGTAGGGGACTAACCAGTAAAAGGATTTTCTTGTAAGTTTAATTTTAAACACGGCTCTGTTTGAACAATGTCTACAGGGTAATTTCAGCCATCTATCTACAGCATTTCCTGTAGCATTTCCGAGCTAACTCCTAATAACATCCTCCCCCTTAGGTATATTAATTTTATACATCCTGAGCAGGAGATTGAACAGTCCTCAAACAGCCACGCAAGGTCACTGACACGAACCAAAATAGAACCTTTCATTGTGCTTTTATCCAGCCAGGCGGGCGTTTCTATTAGCCTGCGTGGGCCCGAGCAGCATGTCTGTTTGCTGGAGTTTAATACACAATTGTTTTCAAGAACCATTCAGCTCAATTTGGATAGAAAATATTACTTAGGAAACAATGAGCCTTTCAGATGTTTTGGCTGTCTTTCAGCTAAAGCATATAATTTTGGTGTTTGTAGGGAGGTATGAAAAGTGCCGTAAATGTATGCAGGCTGTCAGTCACAGGGGAAGGGCAGCAAAATCCAAGCTGTCCAGTCCTACAAGGATCATTAATGTGCTTCTGATGCCACTCTTGGCTATGGGCAATGCCACCCTGAAGGAATTGTCCTTCCCCTAAGCAGGAATTGGACCAACCTGTACAAAGCCTGGTCATCAGTCATGCTCCAGCATGACATGGGACACCTCTCCTCCTGCTTAATGTAGTGGCTGCCCCCATGATGGCTGTAGCCACGCACCAAGCTGGGCTGGCATCAGTTGCACGGTCCAACACCTCTCCTCACCAGCTTCCTCTCGCTGAGAACCAGGCAAGGATTTGAATCCTCACTTCATCTGTGATCCTTCATCAGGCTGAGAAAGTTGGGGATGCTCAACGTGGAGAAGAGAAACTATGTGGAGACTTCAGAGCAGCTTCCAGTGTTTGAAGGGGGCTTATAATGATGCTGGAGAGGGACTTTTCATCAGGGACTGTAGTGATAGGACAAGGGGTGATGGGTTCAAACTGAAACAGGGGAAGTTCAGGTTAGATATAAGGAAGAAGCTCTGCCCTGTGAGGGTGCTGAGGCGCTGGCACAGGGTGCCCAGAGAAGCTGTGGCTGCCCCATCCCTGGCAGCGTTCAAGGCCAGGTCGGACACAGGGGCTTGGAGCAAGCTGCTCTAGTGGAAGGGGTCCCTGCCCGTGGCAGGGGTTGGAATTGGATGAGCTTTAAGGTCCCTTCCAACACAAACTAGTCCAGGATTCTGTGATCTATGATTCTATGATTCTATGACTACAAATGGGCATGGTGCTCCGTAAGAGCCCTGAGCACAGGGGCACCTCACATGGCCTCCAGAAAGACAGCTCCGCTTTCTGCTCCTGCTCGTGTTGAGCTTTTCCATCTTCTCCAGGGGTTACCAAGAGATGGTGACGAGGAATGGTCCTAGCACAGCACAAGGGACTACTCCTTAGATCGTTATTTGTGGAAGATTCCTTGCATTTACAGGAAGATACGGCACATGCACCATCAGAGAGCTTCTCAGTAGCATGTGTGTTGATGGTTGTCAAAGCAACACCATGTCCCGTGGACCCCACAGCTCACGGGGCAGGTGACAACACTGGTGACAGCAGCAGGACAGGTTAGTGAATTGGCAAATTTCCCTGGGGCAGTCAAAGAGAGAGGTGGGCATTTCATAATTACTTCGTTACCTGAACACCTTCACTCTCATCTTTTCAACAAGGAGCAAGTAAATGCACGAGAAAATGCTAATCAAGCCTGGATGGAACAAAAGCAGGGATTCAATTGTCACATGAACCATGAGAATTGAACTCTGAGTCCTCCTGTGCTGTTCCCAGTGAGGAAGGAGGTGATACGCAGATAGACTAATATATATATAAGTGTTGAACAAGTCAAAAGAAACTCACAAAGTATCTCTGAGTTTTGTTAAATACTCCAAGTATTCCCATCCTCGGTGACACACAGGGAGGATAATTAAATGAGTGATGGTCCCCTAACAGTCATCTTCCTATGTCACGAATTTTCCTTCAAATATACCTATTCATAAGCATGATGAAGAGCAGCTGACTAAATATCAGGGACATCCCCACACGTAGGCTGAGGCGAAGTTTTGCTACAGTGATTTTTTACTCTTCCTGCTTCTGCCTATAACCTTGCTGAGTGTGCTCATCTTCAGGAACAAAACCAAGCACAACAGATTATGGCAGGCAAAGCTTTGCATTGGTTCTTATCTCTGTCTGAACTGTGCTGCCCAGCACTCTACATGGGATCACACTGCTGATCAGAGCACCATCAGGAGCCCACCAAGCTGGGATGTCCAGTGCAGTTGCATACAAATGAGAAGCATAAAATGCCCCAAGCTTCCTTTTCTCCTTCCAGAAGTCTATGTTTCTCCAGGTAACCCTTACCATGATTCCACACAATCAAACAGAAGTTTGCTCCAGACGTGGTTCGGGTTGACAACATGGGGATGACCATCCAAGTGCTGCAGTCTCAATGCAAATATCATCTCCAAAACCAGGTCTGTGTGGGGCTTCTTGGGAAAGGCAAGCCTGTGAAGAGCAATTTTCAGGAGAAAACACATGGAAGCTTACAAGTTTGTGTGTATATAAAGATACACAAATAAATACCTGCATTTGTGTTCTTCCACTCAGGGTAAAGCAGCTCCCAGTGCCTAAAGGGGCTACAGGAAACCTGGAGAGGGCCTGTAGGGACAGGCCAAGGGGAGTGGCTTTAACCTGCCAGAGGGGAGACTGAGATGAGCTCTTAGGCAGAAGCTCTTCCCTGTGAGGGTGCTGAGGCGCTGGCACAGGGTGCCCAGAGAAGCTGTGGCTGCCCCATCCCTGGCAGTGTTCAAGGCCAGGTTGGACACAGGGGCTTGGAGCAAGCTGCTCTAGTGGAAGGGGTCCCTGCCCGTGGCAGGGGTTGGAGCTGGATGAGCTTTAAGGTCCCTTCCAACACAAACCATTGTAGGATTGTATACAGATGTATTTCTCCATACAGACCTATTTGTTCCTCCTGATGTTACAGAACTTAATTACAAACCCTCAATTTTCACACTTTCAATTCATTTTCATACAGAGCAGAAGCAAATGAAATTGTCTTTTTTCTTTTTCTCTTTTTTTTACACTCAATGGGGTGTCTTTGTGATGAAATGAAATTAAATATGACAGACTTCTGAGAGAAAAGCTGAGTTCCTTTGGAACTGAAAGACTGCTTTAGGTCAGTGTTGTAATTGTGTGAGGACGTTCAAAGCCACCTCAATAAGTGTTTCACGTGGCCACAACGTCCCATAATTCAACTATAAAGTTGTGATAAGAATCTTCCTTTTTAATTTCCTAAAAGAGATGAAGAAACAAAACAAAAGCCACATCTTTGACTGCAAAGCAAATCACTGAAGCACAAACCACTTCTGGATGCCCCTCATGCAATCCCCCTCCCTGTTGCCCAACTCCCCTGCCCTTCAATGGGGCAGCATCCACCGCTGCAGCTCACTCACCCACATCATTCTGGTCTCAGCTCTTCTTCCTGATCCCTTGGTACAGGTCCCACATGCTGATAAGGATCTCTCTACTGACAGTTCACCCATCCGTGTGCATTCCTCTTCTGTACTCAGCTGGATCATGGCAGAAAACGGGAGCGAGGAACTGTGCTGTCCTGGGCTGGGATTAAGATTGCAGCTTGGACGGGGCTTGGAGCAAGCTGCTCTAGTGGGAGGTGTCCCTGCCCATGGCAGGGGTTGGAACTGGATGAGCTTTAAGGTCCCTTCCAACACAAACAAGTCTGTGATTCTATGATTTATTGCCACTTTTGGCATTGGTAGGAATGGAGCTACTGATAAATCAGTTTAGTCTTGCCCCATTACATGTTATTACATTACATGTTCAGTGAGCAGCAAGGGCTAATGCTTGTGTAGTTCCTCCTGCCCGCTCCTCACAGCTTGACATCCCCCCATCAGTAAGTGCTGCAAGGCGATGGTACACAAGATGCTGAGCTGACCCAGCAACCAGCACCACCGCTGCACAATAGGGGACATCCTGGACTTGCTCCACCTTCTTCCTAATAATCTAGCACATTATCAAGGCTCAAGACAAGAGCCCAGGAGCGGCAGAAGCAGCACCAGATAAGCAAGACTGTGGCCAAGAGCAGAGAGGGGAAATGAGGTCACCTCTGATGGCAGTGAGCCATTCTCCTGGTTTACTAACTACCACAACCCAGCACCCCCCTGTAGCCCATTTTCTCATCCCATCCTTGGTGTCCTCTCAACATAGCAGGTTTCTGCCTTTGCTGCCATCACTGCTGATATGGCTGCTCTACCAGGCATGGCTGCACACTCACGGATGAATCCAGTCCCCTGAACAGCACAGCCACGTCCCCCTATTCCCATTTGTCTTCTGGATATCAGTCCAGTGATCTGTTTCTACTACTCCCCAGACAGCCTTTGCAGCACATCCCTGAACTGAGCTCCCTCATTTCTGAAGTTTCCAAACTCTTCCCAACCCTCTTCTCCTTCCTTTCTTTACTTGGCTTCCCACTAAACCCACCATGAACCAGACAGTCCCTGTTCTGGTTCACACCATCCCCATCTCTGGTATCATCTACTCTCCCAGTATCCCTGTACCTGGAAGCTCCTCCTGCCACACAGGTAAATTAGGATGCCACAGCCAATTCCCAGCTGCTTTGTTCTCTCCAACAAGGCTCAGTTTCATCGTGTTATTTCATTCTGTTTCACACAGCGATCTCAGATGACTTTGATTACTCATCTGAAGAATAATAAACCAGCTTCTTATCAAGGCTTTAAAAAGTAATATACCTTGACACAGTTATTTAAGATTGAGAAGTCGGGGGGGCAGAAATAATTATTTCAAAAGGGGGAAGTCTCTTACTACACAGATGCCAGAGAAACACAAGATACTGCTGAAATGAAATAGCATTGAGGCTGAGTTTACAGGAGCTACAAATTCGTAACTAAAATTAAAATGCAAAGAAGAACATTTGATAATAAATAAACTCAGAGACACTGCACAGCAATTAAAAGCAGCCTACTGAGAGGTGAATCTATGGAAGTGCAATAAGATGTTACAAAAGTTTGTAAAATGGGACATGAATCTAATTAACCTGAGCAGTGGCGACAACCCAGTCTGAATGCAAAGCATTCCCACTTGCTAGGTCCTCGGTCCCAGAAATGCTACCAGAGCCCAAGAACGCCAGAGAAGAAACTACTCGGGTGCTGTGGCACATCTACAGCAGTAGCAAGGGGAAGGATGGAGAACTTGAAGCTGATTTGCTTCTGATGTCAACACGAATTAGGATTAAAACAGACATTAGGCAGAAGCTCTTCCCTGTGAGGGTGCTGAGGCGCTGGCACAGGGTGCCCAGAGAAGCTGTGGCTGCCCCATCCCTGGCAGTGCTCAAGGCCAGGTTGGACACAGGGGCTTGGAGCAAGCTGCTCTAGTGGAAGGTGTCCCTGCCCATGGCAGGGGTTGGACCTGGATGAGCTTTAAGTTCCTTTCCCACCCAAACCTTCTCACAGTGAAGAATTTTTTCCTAATATCTAATCTAAACCAACCCTCTTTCAGCTTCTAGAAGGCTGGAAGCTTATTAAGAAGAGTGACATTACAATACCTCTATAACTGTAAAGTTTAGATTAGATCACAGACAAGCTCCTGTTTGAATCAGGGGCTGAATTGATGATGGCTGAGAAGACAGTTGAGGAGAATCTGGGGAATAAGCTGAAACCAGCCCAGGTTTGGAAACAATGCCTACTTATGCTTTTAGAAGACAAAAAAATCCTCGAATCCAATATTTATAAGGACAGAATTAAACTTTTGGAGCTTGCAGAGATAACTCACGCAGCCTCCCGCTTTGAGGAGGAGGTGGTTACTCACTCCAAAGCATATCCATCACCGTTCCTCTGAAGAGCTGCTAGGCCAGGGGGCTGGTTATGATGAGCTGTTCTTTACCACAGAGCAATAGCTGCATAAACCCCATGGTGGGACTACGTTGTTTGTTGCTTCGTTAAGTGCTCTGACATCCAGCATGAGGAAGGATGTATATAAATGACAATACAATGCATATGGACAAGGAGCACAATGGAAGTAGTTTTCTATTTATTTCTGGAAGTCAATAACTATTCTTTTCGTTGTAATTTTTAGTCTTTATTATTGCAAGACGCAGTTATTCCTAAGCAGGCGCATGAGGAAGGGCTTCATGTGCTGTAATGTAATGATCCTGCCACATTGTTAGAGTATTAATCAGAGGATCTAATTTTATACATAGTCCAAACATCAACAAATCTCTTTTAAAGGTATTGATTTTATTGACTTTAAGACATATTGTAGCTCTCAGGACAAAGACAGAGAAAAGTTCTACGCAGATGATGCGCAGCGAACAAATAGATGTAGTTACCACCACCTTGTGTTTGTAATGCACGTTGGCTGTGCTGGTGTTCTAGATGAAGTAAGCCAGGAGTTTGCTACCTGATTTCCACAGACGCAGATTCAAGCTGGCTAAAGGGAGTGTTAGAGAATGATTGATTTTTCTACCTGTTAGAGAAATGAACAAGTGTGGAACACTGAAACGTGGACTGGAGCTTGAAGTAATGGTTTCGATTATTGAGATTACCAGAAATTCTAGGAGCCACCCAGGGTCAATCATAGAATCCTGGACTGGTTTGTGTTGGAAGGGTCCTTAAAGCTCATCCAGCTCCAACCCCTGCCATGGGCAGGGACACCTTCCACTAGAGCAGCTTGCTCCAAGCCCCTGTGTCCAACCTGGCCTTGAGCACTGCCAGGGATGGGGCAGCCACAGCTTCTCTGGGCACCCTGTGCCAGCGCCTCAGCACCCTCACAGGGAAGAACCACTCAATGTGGTTCTGAATTCCCAGTGAAAACATCTGGAATACTCAACTTTCTTTTTTTCCCTTTTCACTTTTGGACCATTAGCTTCTTCAGGCAAGAACTTGGCCTTATTCCCTGACTGTGTTATGCTTCACACCACGACTTCAGCCTATTTGTGTGCCTAGGAATTATTGCAAATGTCAGCTAAAACATAGCCAATTGATATTCCCTTAAAGCTTGATCTAAAAAGCTTCTTTTAAATATACACAAAACTCATCTGGGTCTAAATGGATAGGTCAGGATAAAGGGTATGTCCCTACTTGTCTACAGAAGGTAGGCAGGTGAAGCCAAAGAAGAGAACTCTTTCATAAAGTAAGAGCCACAGTAAAAAAGTCCCTCTGTGTCTGTAGATTCAGATTCTTCTAGCGGAGCTCAAGCACCCCACATGTTGTGTGCATATTGGGAATACAATACAGTAACTGAAGAAAAATAAGACTGAGAAAGGATTTTTGGCCTTAGTGGGAGGGCTGACAGTAGAAGGGATGACGTTAAAGGTTGCCACAGACTTTCTGAGGCATCTTCTCAATCTCTTCTGATGCTTAATTAATTTTTATGTACTTGGACAGGTGGTACTTTAGGGTTCTCCTAGCAAATGTGCTACCATCACACCATAAAGCCACCTGCACTTCTTCCAAGTGTGTTCTACAATGTGAAATCCCACAGGATGGACTGAATGCTCCAGAGGTTTCTCTTGAGGACACAGACCTAAGTGTGGTTGGTTTAAATTCAGTTTATCCTGCTACTTAAGCTAGTATCTCTGATTTCTAAAGATTCCTAACTTGGAAGCCTCTGGATGATCCAGTTCCTGCCATGGGGTAATTTCCCTTCCAAAACTGCTAGGAAAAAGCTACCTTTACCTTGAAACCCTCTCTCTCTGATTTTGGCAGCTGCCCCACATCTAATTCAGTCCTTCGCTCCTCCCTGAAGTGCTGTCCTGTGTATCTGAGGCCAAAACTCACTTATCTCATAAATATTAGGAAGGATTCATGGAAATACTAGTGAGGATGATAACAGAATGAACTGCAGGAGGAACATGATGAGTATTACAGAGAGAAATCTCCTTAACTTTATTAAAGGAAATCACTTGCAATAGCTTTTTAAGAATAATCCTTCTTGCTGTTCTTTAATACTAGTAGGAACCACTGAACGCATCTTTTAGCTTCCCAAGAAGGCTCCTGTGAGACTTTCTTTGGCTACAGCATCCTGCAGAAGTTCCTGCTGTGGGTTCCCTCTGTGGTCTCTGCAAAGAGACTGCTGTGCTGCTGCAAGGCGCAGTGGGATGGTGAATCATCACATGAGCAGTTGTGTTGTTACTTACAAGTGCTGAGTTTTGTAAGTTAAAATCTAAACAGCTGTAAATGCAATCAACAATGTCAAAGCTTCTCAGGATTCACTAGAAAAGACCATGTATTTCTGAGATACTCAAAGGACTGCTCCAAGTTGATATCATTTACTTTACCATGAGGGTGCTGAGGCGCTGGCACAGGGTGCCCAGAGAAGCTGTGGCTGCCCCATCCCTGGCAGTGTTCAAGGCCACGTTGGACACAGGGGCTTGGAGCAAGCTGCTCTAGTGGAAGGTGTCCCTGCCCGTGGCAGGGGTTGGAACTGGATGAGCTTTGAGCTCCTTTCCAACCCAAACCGTTCCAGAATTCTATGATTCTATCATCATGGCAGCTTTTCCATCTCCTTCACTTTCTCACAGACTGCAAGGCTTTCAAGTCTCATTCTGGTTTTACCCTGCTTACACAGACCTCATTTCCCTAACACGTCATGGTCTTCTCCGTGTTCCCTCTTTCCCTTACACCAAAGACACGAAACAAGTGCAGGAGGAGGATGGAGTTTACTGCCACCTCTCTTGGAAAGCACTGCTACAATAAAGACTCCTTCTACACTTTCCCAGTTACTTGGGTCTCCAGTCAGCACACTCCACACAGGTTTTTCCTGAGGTTGATAGTGTATGTGCCTGCACAGCCATTGACCATTTCCCACTTCTTTCTTGGCAGAGGAGTTTCCACAACAGCATCTATATGTTGTTTCAGAGAAACTCATGCAAAGGGCTCTCTTGGGGCTGTACACTGAGCGGGACGAAAGGCAGGCACACAATGAGAGAGGCAGGCATTGCGTGTAACCTGGCTGGTAGGGAAACAGAACAACTGGGCCCTAATAAGATTATTACAGTGCAAAGTTATTCTGTTGAGATAAGGAAGAATTTTAATGACTTTGGTAGAAGGTATCAAGCCATCATTAGCTGATCAGCCCGACTTCCCGAGACGCCTGGTTTTGCATACGTGGGATTGCTTTGCTTAGAGGCTCCCAGCCAGCTCCATGATACCGTGGTGACTGAAAGGGGAGATAAATCTCTCAATCTCTATTTTAATTTCAATACAATTGCCTTATTACAGTGTTATGTGAAGAATATGCATGGTACTTCCCACGGGTTTTGCTTTTCCCAGCAGCAAATGTCTCACTCGCTGTTTGGGCAGAACAGTTCTCTTGCTAAATTGCCCACAAAGCAAACTATTATAGACTAGAGGTACCCTGTGGGTATGATTGAAATTTATATGCAAGGAACAATCAGGAATGCCAAGTGCACTGGATAAACTGTAGGTAGGTGGCAGAAGGCAGATAAGCAGCCTAGGAGGTTTAAGTTACAGGATCTTAAGCCACAGAAAGATTCATTCTGTAATTTACATTACAACCAGTTTCATTTGTCAAATGAATAATGGAAAGCTCATACAGATAAGTATTTGAGGGTCAATCCTTTGAGGTGCTGAGCACTCAGCTCCCACTGAAGTCAATGTGGGAGCCAAGGCTTTTTAAATGCGTGTCTCTGCAGCGGAGGGGATCAAACTTGTTAGTTACTAGGCACTGCAGATCAGCAAGCTGCTCCTGCTCTCCCAGTTGAACACATTTGATGGCTTTAAGAGAACACTGCGTTTTAAAGACACAAATCACTTCATGAAAAGGTACAGAGCAAATGATTTATTTACTTTTAAAACACCCTTAAAAATATTGAAGTGTTACCTGAGGAAACTATTCATTTTCCTTTTGCTGAGTAGTCAGGCAAAGATTCATTCATATTCGCATTCATATAATGTAAGATTCTGAGGAGACCTTAGAGCAGCTTCCAGTGCCTACAGGGACAACAAGAAAACTGGAGAGGGGCTTTGGACAAGGGCCTGTAGGGACAGGACAAGGGGAATGGCTTTAACCTGCTAGAGAGGAGGTTGTGACAAGACCTTAGGAAGAAGTTCTAGCAGCAGGGGTTAGAGCTGGATGAGCTTTAAGGTCCCTTCCAACTCAAAACAGTGGGATTCTATGATTTAATTACGCCATTTGACAGAAAAATTGCCATTTCCTTCAAATATGCATTAACATCATAAAAGCTTGAGAGGCATCAGAAGTCCTGAAGCATAGTGTGTTATACGTTTCATAGTTAACATCTTCTCTGTAGAACAGACAGTGATAGTGCGGAAAAAAACCATTCCATTTAAATCACAAAGACCTTCAGGAGCTGAAATGCCTCTCTGTCATCTGTGAGCTCCAGCAGCCCCTGTACAAGCGGGTACCCAAGGCTCTCCTGAAGGGCAGGAGGGAGAAGGGACGATATAGAACCTGTGGCAGAACAAAAGCAGTGGCAGCCGCGGCATCGGGTGAGCACGAGTGGCGAGCACAGTCCATAAAGCCACAATGAATGGTAATGATAGGCAATAAAATACCCTGTTAAAAACCCAGTAAAGGAGAAAGGCTGTAGACTGCAGCATTGCCTGGCAAGGCTGGAGCTGCAAAACATCAGCAGATTAGCATAAAGCATGGCAAGAAAGTACAACTAAAAATTATTCAGTCATACCAAATGCTTGCGGAGGATCTAGGCCAAGCAAGCAATCAAAATCAAATAGAAACAAGGTATATATGTAATCCCACAGTCAAAAGATTGAGCAACGCTACACTGCCAAGACATTTTAATATTCCTTTAGCCCACAGTTTTTGAACGGCATTAGTAGAGCTATAAAAAGTGAGGGAAGCTGCACAATGCAATTCAGAGCAACACGGGGGTGTAGTTCTACACCGACATAGCACCAGTGCTAATATAATTTCTCTCCTGTTACACAAGAAGCCCAGCAAGAGCATCATAAAATGCAATATGTGTTTTCTCTACCAGCTTAAGTGTCTTTTAGCATAATTATTCCTGATGCTTCAGTTATGGGGAGAAACGCTACCAATCTAAGCAGCGAGAAGGTATTTATTTGCCCTTAAGGTGCAGTTACATTCTGGGAAATGGCTCTTTTTTAAACCAAAGATCCACTTCTTTTGTGTGTTTGGGGTCATAAGCTGCTAAAACCACAGTCCTTGTGATTAGGGGCTTACTCTTTGGAAAGAGCAAGTTCTGTGCACTGAGGTGTTGGTTGGTTGGTTAACCCTCCTGCTTTTTCTCTGTGTGGTTTTTCCTTTGCAGCTCATGCAGCCCTTGGAGAGGGAGCAATAACTATTTTGGCACATGGCAAATCATCAAGTCATCATTTAAAATGCCAGACGCTAAACCTCTGTGCTGAGAATGCTCGAGGCCACCAAGTGGAGGGGTGTTGGAACTGGATGAGCTTTAAGGTCCTTTCTAACACAAACCAGTCTGGGATTCTGTGACTTACCCAATGAAGGAGTCCAGGGAGACCTCGCTTTCCAGGATTTCAGCTCTGCATGGCACAAATGGAATAACTTCTACTAACACAACAAAAAGAATCATAGAAATCAGCACATTTTGACTTGAGGGGAAAAATGTAACTGTACAAACGGCGTTACTGTGGTGTTACAAATCCAAGTTCACTTCATCCACTAATCACTTCCAATTATAAAGTGTAAAGGAGATCACTGAAGCTATGCCTGAAGAAAACATCGTTTTATGCAATAGATTACATATCAAATGGTAGAAGTCATGAGTGGAAATTTAAATCTATGTGCACCTCTCCCTGTGGATGCATACACAAAACAGAGGTGTTTGGTGCAAACATAAAGTTATTGAGTGAAGAAAGACCCTTCCAGAAAAAAAAAAACACAGTTTTGGTAGTTATTTAACATTTCTGACTTTTGTCTTACTTTTAGTTGCTACTATAAATCCCATTCTCCAGTCAAACATGGTTTCTATCGCAAGAAAATGATGGGGTTGGAATTCCCTGGAATCAAGGTCATCTCCTCATCTGGAGATCCCCAAGCCTCACAAATGAAGAAGGTGAAGACTTTTAAGGAGCAAAGGTGTTTCGGTGTAGCTGGAAGAGGTAGGACTTTTCCCATCTGGATCATATTCTTTGTGTACCACAAAGATCCTCTGGCGCGTAAAATCCACGAGGATAACAAATACATGGCAAGAGCTGCTTTTATTAAATGATTTAATGTTTCAGCTTCTTCCCTTAAACTGTGTGTTTCAGTGAGAGGATTTTGAAGGAGCATATGCAAATGAAAATAACATTAAGATAATTCCTCAGTCTCCTGCAACCACGTGTGGTTATTTAATGCTATTAAACAGCAAAGCCTTTTTTAATTTCAGTATCATCTATCTTCAGTTTTTCTCAAGGCAAAAATTAAAAGGTGCCTGTACATGATTGTCTGATTACATACAACTGGGTAAATACACTGTGCACTAAGCAAAGAAACTTTTACCTCCCAGCTAAAGGCAGAATCTCTGCAGAAAAGATGGATTTGGTCCAAGGAGCTGTGGGCAGGGAAAGATGGAGGCTGAGTCCTCTTGGTGGGTCTCCAACTGCCCCATGGCTTGGACATGTGGAAAAGACACATGGAGATTGCCTGATCTTAGGGAAGCTGCCCCCGCAGTGCTGCATTCAGCTCGGGGGCAACAACAGAAGAGGGACATGGAGCTGCTGGAGGAAGCCCAGAGGAGGCCACGGAGATGCTGCGAGGGCTGGAGCAGCTCTGCTCTGGAGCCAGGCTGAGAGAGCTGGGCTGGGTCAGCCTGGAGAAGAGAAGGCTCCTGAAGGGGAGACCTGAGAGCAGCTCCAGTGCCTGAAGGGGCTGCAGGAAAGCTGGAGAGGGGCTTGGGACAAGGGATGTAGGGACAGGACAAGGGGAACGGTTTTAACCTGCCAGAGGGGAGACTGAGATGAGATTTCAATGATTCTATGATAAACAGCACTTTACTAGAGTGCTGTGGGTTTGGAAAGGACCTTAAAGCTCATCCAGTTCCAACCCCTGTCACAGGCAGGGACACCTTCCACTAGAGCAGCTTGCTCCAAGCCCCATCCAACCTGGCCTTGACAATAAATATACGTGGACACACCAAAAACATATGCGCTCCTAATGCAGCTGCAAACAGCAACTCAGCATCACCTTCAACAGCCTCCACTTGGCAGCCACCCCTCTTCCCAATCTTTGGTTAATGGGCAGGAATAAGGAGGTTTTCCCAGCAAAGTGAGGAGTAAAAGTGGTCAAAAGAAGGCGACCAGGCAGTTAGCTGTGAATGGCACATGGATAATAGGGAGGAAGGCAAACAGAGAGCTGTGCCTCCACCCCTGAAACCGACTGTTCACACTTGTGCAGCACTTCAGCCATGCACTTAGTTCATGCTTCACCTTAAAGTGTTATATTTTAACTGGAGAGAAAACATGCATCAGCTTTCATGTTCTTGCTGTGTAACTGTGGGCAAGTGCAGTCTTTAAAACAGCAATCACTGCAAGCAAGGAATGTTGGTTTTGTATGGAAAGGCTTTCTGGCACAGCACTGACAATGAGAAAGGGAATAAGTGAGAATTAAAAGAGGGAACTAAGTTTCTCTTATCAGACATCTTCCTACTATTACCTCTTGCAATATGGACATGTAACTGTGCCTAGAAGTGAAATCTGGATGAGGGATGTTGGTCTCAGAATGAAGTTTTAATAATACAAACCCTGGGCATGAGTTAAAATCTTGTCTCTCGGACAGTTTTTGCATGCACATGGAGTTGTCCCATGGTTATGAACACATTTACACAATTTCCAAGAAAACAAAGAAGTTGGGAACTGAAAAAAGAGCCCACTCCTTTTTACCATTCACGGTCTCTGAATGAAGTTGGGAATTTGCACTCTACCTTATTCATTAAAATAGAAACTGCCATCACTTTAATGAGCAGCCTGAGGGTGGACAGAGTGCCTTGAATAGCTACGTACCATAGAGAACTTGGCATCCTCGCTGAAACATAATGTGGGATTGCAATTGTGGGATTTTTCCAGTGAATACGAAGTGATCAAAGATAACACTGCCCCGAAAAGGAATTAAAACAGTGCAACATTGCATCAAGTTACAGCCAATGTCAATCATTACATGCCTGAGCGCACAGGATCTTTTAAATAATGTTATAGGCATGCTGTGGCATTCAAAATATTCACTGAATTCCAAATTAAAATGCAAAAGCATGTTCCCTGCTCATCTGACCAGAATAGTGAACTCTAGGCACATCTTTCCAAACATTGCTCTAATGCCACATCATTTGCTGTCAGCTGGAGGACAGGATAATTTTCTGCAGAGCTACATGATGGGAGGACTGTCAACATTAAATGGAATCCAAAAACTTACCTTTGCCTTTGGTCCTGGGAGACGAGAAACCAGCAAAGCTGGAGTCACAAAAGCTTGGGGAAGGAGAGGACTAATTGCAGACTGATCACCTTGCCTACCGGGAAAGAAAGACCCCATTGCACAATGCAGAACTTGAACTCATCATTGTGTAGAGGAGAGGTTCTGGTGTATAATGCCAGCCTGAGCTACTTGCTGGAAAAAGTGTTGCTTTATTTACATGCTAAAGGGAACCACCTCCTGATAAGCAGCCGTGGTGTGGAAGAAAAAGAAAGGGAACAGTACCCCATTCTGGAAAAGGAGAAGGTGGGAGGGAATGGAGTAAAGGCTCACATCAAAGGCAATATTCACACTATGCCACTACAGTGGGGTGAAATGCAGAAGTCTTTTGCAAACATAACACGGAGCCCATAGTTGTTCCAATTGACCTTTTAGGTCAATGAGGAAACAGCAGAGAAATCTTTACTCCGAGCCCAGAAATAGCAATAGGAATATTGGAGCATTTAACCTCAAAATCTCTATGAAACCAGCATGCAATTTAGTCTTCAGGTGGAAAGGAAAAAATACCTTTAGCGAAGTCTATAGAAACCAACCGAGAGCAAGGTAATACATATGGTGTACAATTACAGTTAAGTGGAAGATGGAGCAAGTTTAGATCCAATGAAAACATGATCAACAGAAGTGAACAAGTACACGCCACCCACTACCATGTTAGTTCTGCACAAACAGATCCCATCTTGCTGTAATTCCCAACTCTGTGAGCTCATGGATTTGCACAAAGTACAGATTAGCCCAGGATCTGGCTCAGAAGCTGACATGTATGGTCTAAATCGTGCATAACCTCACAAAGCTGAAGCCAGGTTCTCACGTTGGAGCCCTCAGTCAAGCTCTGATGACCAGAAGCTGTTAGAGGATCCCACTGCCTGACTCCAAGAACCTTCTGCCATCTCCCGAGCAGGGGGATCATCCCCTTTCCTCTTCAAACGCCCAAAGCACTTTCACATCTGTGAGTCACACGCAGCCTAATTTTCCTAAATTAATTGTAATTACAGTCATTCACGCCTAGAGCTCATGCCCCTTTGTGGGAGGTTGTTGCTGTGAGAGGCATTGTATCATCTTCTCCCTAGGTCTATGGTTTGAAGAAGTGATCTCATGGAGCTTTTATATATCAGCTTTTGTGTGATGGCCCTGTTTGGGTATGGTTTTGAATTATCTCATTTCATCATTTAGTTTTCCACGAGCACGATCGCATTCTGTTGCAAAGGTTGACTGCTCTGTGTCCAGAATAGGTCTGCATTTGCTCTTTGCTTTAATTGTTTATATAACAAGGTTTCTTCCATAATATTTGCTGAAATGGAAAGTTCATCACAGACTTGCAAGATTTAATTCAAGGCAAAACCTTAATTTAACATTCTTATAAATAAGAAATGGAGCAATAGGAACAAAAGGGTTTTAAATGAGCAAACTGTAGAACTGCCTGTTTGAAGTGGCGAGGAAGGATGGTCTAATGAGCTGAGCACTGGACAAGCAGACAGAAACCTTCAAGACCTATTCCAGCTTAGATATCAAACTCATCCAAGGTTGTCCAGTTCTTTGCCTGCCAATATTTAAAGGACTGAAATTCTCTGTGTGTTTTTATCATTTATGCAACGTTTCACATCAACACTACTTTCAGCCTGAGAAGAACAGAAAATACAAAACCATCAGCTACCACTTTCACTCAAGAACAGCCTATTCTTTACTCAGTCCTCCTGTTCTTATATCTGGGACCATCCCGCTTGTACATTCATTAAGGAAAACCAAGCCTCACGGACAGAAGATCTGCCTCACCCAGCATCCACATAAGGCAATCGCATGCTGGGTTTAAAGCTAAGTTCTGCCAGGTCTATACTCTGTGCTAAGGCTTGAAACGCCCCAGTCACTGAGGGCAGGATGCCCAAAAAGGCTAAGTGCTTTTCATGAGTGCACATTACCATCTTCCCAGTCACCACTGTAAATCTCACCTGGGCAGTGACTGATACACATTAAGAACCATGAAGAAACAACAAAATACAGGGGAGGAATGCAGCAAGCATTGCTGAAATCATGGCATGGCAGGGGGGTTGGAACTAGATGATCTTAAGGTCCTTTCCAACCCAACCCATTCTATGAGTCTATGATTCTATGGCAGCACCAGCAGGAAGAAAATAAACCCAAGGATTAGATCATTCATGCACAGACCAGCAAGCGTTTAGGAGCAGTGTGCCAGACTGCATCCCTCTTCTTTCAATTAGAGGTTACGTGCACTGGCATTTGAAGGGAGTTAGAAGAAGGAGCCTCTCAAAGAAACAAGATGCTGCTAATCAGCTTCTTGGCAGTGCCCTGCTGCTCTGGAGACAAGGGCTGCCCATCCCACTTCAGTCTCTAATGCAGGGAGAAATGGGGGCTGTGATCCACAAACTCCAGATGTTGCAGGTCCCAAACCCCAGCCTGGATAGACCTGGTGTCTACCCCAGCCATCCATCCTTAGTGCCAGAAGGTTGCTAACCCTCCTGTTAATGGACCAAACCCTGTGTTGGATGTTCAAGTCACCAAAGCAATCATCAAAACAAGGAAAAAAACCCTCTAACCCTGAAGTCAAAGAAAAGAGATATTCCCTTATACACGCAGAAAGAAATTCTGTTGCTAGGATCCACAGAACCCAAGGTGCCCAGATGATTTCTTAAGGAGGTTCTCTTATCATTACCTGGGATGGAAAAGGGTGCTGCAGAAGCAGATGAAGGGTGATGGGAAAGCTCTGTGGACCCAAAAGCTTTTCCTTTTGCTCCACCTTTGCCAGAATAAACACAGCCAGGAGTTATTTTTAAATTTCCTTGATCTATATGAAGAAGAAGAAATTGAATTATACAAAGAAAGCAATGTCAAGTTCTTTCATTCCCCATAAACAACAGGATTTATATTTAAGTGCTCATATGACTTTACTACACCTCGGGTCACAATTTAATCTCTCTTTAAATTTAATTTAATGCCCAATTTAATCTCAATACGATGGCTAACAATTAAGAGAATGCATGTGGAGACACTTAATGTTTGCTTGCACTGGTCACGTATTGACATCGGATGCAGCACTGTTTTCCTGTAGATCATAAAACCTGAGAGCAAAAGATGGCACAGTTCAGAGAAACATCTGCCGTTCTCAGCAGCTTTGAACATTAGGATTTCCCTGTGAGGGTGCTGAGGTGCTGGCACAGGGTGCCCAGAGAAGCTGTGGCTGCCCCATCCCTGGCAGTGTTCAAGGCCAGGTTGGACACAGGGGCTTGGAGCAAGCTGCTCTAGTGGAAGGTGTCCCTGCCCGTGGCAGGGGTTGGAGCTGGATGAGCTTTAAGCTCCCTTCCAACCCAAACCACTCTGGGATTCTATGATTCAATAAGCCATGGCTGGGGACATGAATGTATGTGTTGGAAAACCCCTAAAGTTTAATAACTTAATTAGCAACATATTCTATAGTGGACACTTTCAATGCATTCCTTCAGGTATGACACTCTTTTTTCTATATATAAATCTCTATTCAAAAAGTTGTCTGTCATAAAACCTATATACATCCTGATCTTTCCCAAACTTCGTATTTTTAGGACATACTTTAAACATGCAACAACCAAGGGCCAGAGGTCCCAAACATCAGTGTGCACTGTGCAATGCCATAGCAGAACATGGGAAGAGACACTTGGGCTTATACCTTGAGTCCATCATGTTCTTGGTCTGCTTCCTCCTCTTTGGTAGAGCAAACCAAACAGTATAAATGAGGGATAACATCTCACCCACGTTATCTATAGCAAAGGTGGGAAAGCCACTCTCTGTACAGAAGCATGCACGGGCTCTGCTCCATGTTAACCGGGTTACTACCAGTTTAAGTGTTTCATAGATTCAAATCCGTGCCTGTGCCTTACACACACCCAGCAGCAGCAGGATTCCTTCTAACACATGAGTTTGCCCAGACTTTACTTGTCATGTCCCAGCCTTTCTCAGTCCTAAACTAAACTAAAACTACACTGCCTTTTCAAACTCACACCCTGAATGATTCTATACAGTAAACTATTTATTTGAAAACCAGATTAAATATTGCACCTCGCTGAAATATCTCCTCCTAGCAGAGAGCACTCGGATGGAAAATTTCATACATTTCAGCTGATTTCTTGCCTGAATGGTTCTCACATATTTTTCTAAACCCTAGTTGTGTCAAATGATTTATTCTCCTCTAACAATGAGGTACAAGTAGCCAGGAAGATGCAAGTGCTGAAGTGCTTGGCGGCAGTTGGCCAATTAAGTGCTCTACAGTGTTCTGATTTTTTTTGAGCTTGCACATACTAATCCTTTTTTTTAATGTATTGAGGTTCTATCCAGCAGAAAGAATGAGCTAACTGCAAGGCACGCCGCATGAGGAGCTTGAAAATGTACAGCGACACGCTCGTATCCAGGGGAGGGTTAGCCAAGTGTGAAGCATAAAATCTAGCGGCTTCCAGTACCTAAAGGGGCAGACAAGAAAGCTGGAGAGGGGCTTTTTATAAGGACATGGAGTGATAGGACAAGGGGAATGGCTTCAACCTGCCAGAGGGGAGACTGAGATGAGCTCTTAGGCAGAAGCTCTTCCCTGTGAGGGTGCTGAGGCGCTGGCACAGGGTGCCCAGAGAAGCTGTGGCTGCCCCATCCCTGGCAGTGTTCAAGGCCAGGTTGGACACAGGGGCTTGGAGCAAGCTGCTCTAGTGGAAGGTGTCCCTGCCAGTGGCAGGGGTTGGAACTGGATGAGCTTTAATGTCCCTTCCAACACAAACCAGGCTGGGATTCTGTGTTTTCTAACAAGCAAATCAGGGAGTGTGGCTGGAGCCACCGCGTGTCCCAGGAAGCAGGAGCAGGCACTGCTGTATTCCCAAGCTATAGGAGGGCACCAGGGACAGAGGAGCCTGGCTAGGAAAGGTGCATTGCTTGGACACCATCTCATCAGGTATCAAGGGGTGCCCATAGGAGATGTCCACACTGACCTGCAGCACATCACTAGAGGTGGACATCTCCCCACAGCACCCTCCCCTGGCACAGCTGGGCTGGTTCCAGACTCCTCTGGTGGTGCTTTTGCTGCTTCCTCCAGCTCCTGAGCTAACTCTTGAGTAGCAGGAGTAGGCAAACCACTTCTTCAGAACCAGTGCTCAAGCACAATTTCTTGTCCCAAGATAAAAAAAAGGCAATATAAAATATGGTGAATTATTCTTGTCTGTATCAGAGGGGTCTCTTATTAGAAAGAAGCGGTAGGGAAGGTGATGATTTGTTTCTAATATTGTACAGAAGCAGTAAGAAGTAACAGATACAACACAAGAGTAGTGGCACCAGCAGACTTTTATAAGCACTGTTTGTTCAAAGCAAAAAAGTTCTAAATCAAAACTTTAAACCCTGTTTTGTTAAAATCAGTATCCAAAGCTTTCCTTTGAATCCCACTCTGCTTCCTCTGCAACCTTCACTCCAGCCTTACCGCTTATCTAATAACCTCAGAACATGTGCTAGGCTTCTCAGAAGGGAAAAATAAACCCCTAAAACTCCCATTTTAAGAACCTAACCTCAGATTTCAGAGCCTTCCCACCTGCTGTTCTCCTCAAGCTGCTCAACAGGGAAGAGACACAGACACTTGTCAAGAACACAGAGGAAACCAAACCTCTAAAGGCCAGTGAGGAAGCCAAAACGCTGTGAAGAATGCAGAAGTGATTTACAACCCAGATTTATTTATTCCACATCAGTCTATCTAATTCCTGTCCTGGTGAAGTTATCACTGCCCTCAGCAGTGGGTGTTGATGACAGAAGTTATTACCACTAGAGCTACATATCAAAACATGGCTGCAATTTCTCATGCAGATCTATACGTGTTACAACAGGTTGCTGTGATTTTGCAGACCAAAATCTGCAAGAAAACTGCTTTTTTCTCGTTACTCAGCTGGAGTAAAACCAAGTGACAGCCAGAATGAACAGACACCCCTTGCTTTTTCCATGAGCCACAAGAGTGGGGGCTATCTCCTCTGAGGCCAGGACATTTCAATGCCTCCCCCTGCGTTATACCATGTCAAAAGAATGTGTTTGTCTATTTAAGATTTGAAAAATAAATGAGGAGAGTCAAGAGAGTCCCCAGAGTTTTTAAGGTATCAAGTCTTGCAAGTTGTAACTGCAGCTCTGACTTTAGAAACAGTCTGAATTGTAGCCTGTATGTGTAAAAGGGGAGAGATATTTATTAGCATGCAGGGACTAGGCTGTGCGGAGACCTCATAGCAGCCTTCCAGTATCTGAAGGGGGCTATAAGGATGCTGGAGAGGGACTCTTCATTAGGGACTGTAGTGACAGGACAAGGGGTAATGGGTTCAAACTGAAACAGGGGAAGTTTAGATTGGATATAATGAAGAAGTTCTTTACTGTGAGGGTGGTGAGGCACTGGAATGGGTTGCCCAGGGAAGCTGTGAATGCTCCATTCCTGTCAGTGTTCAAGGCCAGGTTGGACAAAGCCTTGGGTGCCATGGTTTAGTGGGAGATATCCCTGCCCATGGCAGGGAGGTTGTAACTGGATGTTCTTAAGGTCCTTTCCAAACCAGACCATTCTATGATTCTGTGACTACATCTGGAAGAGCTATACATAAAATAATGCCACTTCATCACTCTGGTGTTGACATGAGTGCTGATGCTCCTAAAGGGAAATGTCTTTCTGGCTTTGGCCAGGTCCAGCTGACTCCCTTAGAATTATAGAATCATAGAATCAGCCAGGTTGGAAAAGGCCCTTAAGCTCATCAAGTCCAACCATTCCCCAGCACTGGCAAGGCCACCACTAACCCATGGCACTGAGGGCCTTGTCTACACAGTGTGTGAACGCTTATAGGGACAGTGACTCCAGCCCTGCCCTGGGCAGCCTGTTCCAATGCCTGAGCACCCTCTGGGGAAGGAACTGTTCCTCAGCTCCATCTAAACCTCCCCTGGTGCAGCTTGAGGATATTTCCTCTTGTCCTATCTTCTTCCCTGCTGAGAGCTGCAGGGTTGGCCAAATGAAAGCCCTGCTTGTCATGGGGGGAGCTGCACGATGATGATCTATGACTTCCATCTAACTCAGGCACAAGCTGACAGACAAGATAAAGTCAGATGAGGGAGATGGACAATACGACACTCCCTTCAGGCTGTCCACACATCCCACTTTGTGCCCAGCAAAGCTGTGGCATGGCTCTGGTCAGGATTCTCTCCTTCTGCAACCCCACCACATTCCCAGAGAGAAGCAACGTTCCCAGCATTGCTGATGGACTTGGAGCTCTGGCACTTCATAGAATCATAGAGCCCCAGTGTGCTTTGTGTTGGAAGGGCCCTTAAAGCTCATCCAGTTCCAACCCCTGCCATGGGCAGGGACACCTTCCACTAGAACAGGTTACTCCAAGCCCCATCCAACCTGGCCTTCATCAGTTTTTAGTCTGCTCCTTCTCTAAGGAGGTCTAACTGTTAAAATGGCAGGAAAATGAGATCAGGCACTGGATGTTGGACTGAAGCCCGAGTGAGGGTAGTAGTGGGAGAACACCAGAGAATCTTGTGAGGGAATGCTCCTAAAAGCAAGGAGAACAAGCTTTGTTCTCAGGGGTCAGAATCAGGGCTGGGTGAAAAGATCAGGAAAACACATTTTCAACTCATTTCACTCATTTTCTCCTGCTTGTGATTTGTCCACAGTCACATCAAGCGTGTTCCTTACTTGAACCATAACTCCCTTTCTAGACCAAGACTTAGTTCTCTACTTCTGGGTAAGATTTATCAGGATTACAACTTCATCCGAGCAGCACGACATCTGCTACTAAATAAAGGAGAGATTAGAAACACAGGCTTTGTATATCAAGCATAATACAAAAATATTTTCAGTCAGTACAATAGGACTGCCCCCCTTTTTGAGCAGAATTCATCCAAAATTACATATATGGAAAAAAACAGAGTTGCTAAGGATGATTTATTAATTGTACGTAACATGTCTGAATGTAGATTGGGAATGGAATTCAGATGGATGGACACAAAGGAGGATTAAGCCGATAACGGCAAGTCTTTCTTAGCCACAGACACTCTCATGACATGAACTTCTTTTCACAGATGATATTTATACAAGAGCAGGAGCTGTCCTATAGTTTACCTCCTGAGCATTACAGAAAATAAAACGCTGGTGACATGAAACTTTCATGCTTTTCTTTTCTGCAAAGCTCAGATCAAAATCTGACGACCAAGCCATCTATTCCTAAATCTGGTCAAACAGATGCTCAAGCACTTTCACTGGGAAACCTGCTCTTTAAGTTGTGGAACATCATGGTTAGATCAGTCCCTTTCCACGTTAAAAAGGAGAACAAACAAGGAGTTAAGGGAAGTGTGGAAAACTCCACTAGTGATCATTCTTTTGTTACCTGAAAATAAATGTTGGGTTTGTTTTTTTTCCTAAGAGATGTAAAACCTTCTGTTATGGGGCTTAATTTAGCTCATGATTGATGAGTACTGAGAAGAAGTGTTGTGAATTGGTCTGGTGTATCCATTAACTGGCTGTGTGGATATTCTTGTGTTTTTCCTGCATTGGCCACTGCCAGAGACAGGATGCTGGAACAAATAGGCCATGCTCTGGTCCATCAAGGTAACACTTGGGTTCGCTCAAGCACAAGAAAATCCTCTTGCTCGAAGTGGAAGGACAGAGCGCGTTGTCAAATGCACACAGCGATTTCAGGGATCAGATCTATTTGTTAAATAATAGAATCCAGCCAGGAGCAGGTGGAATTCGTGTACACTCAGTGTGATCCTAGAATCATAGAATCTTGGACTGTGCCAGCGCCTCAGCACCCTCACAGGGAAGAGCTTCTGCCTAAGAGCCCATCTCAGTCTCCCCTCTGGCAGGTTAAAGCCATTCCCCTTGGCCTGTCCCTACAGGCCCTTGTCCAAAGCCCCTCTCCAGGTTTCTTGTAGCCCTTTAGGCACTAGAAGCTGCTAGATTTACTTGCCCTGCGGTGTATGGAGGTACTCATCCAGGACTCACACAAATGCTTTCGCAGGTGGCTCTGCTACAGCATCTCAAGAGGAATATGGACTGTTATGAGGGACATGAATGGCTTGCAAAGCATTTTTAATTGGTAAATAGCAGAAAACCCCAATCACGTTGCTGTATAAATGCACAAGCAACCCTGGAAGTCCTACATTAAAGCACCTTGCCTCCTTCAGCTGGGGTACACACCAACCATGAGCCTTGGAAGAGCCATTTCAGCACAGCAGAGACCTCAGTTCTCACCAACTTGATTTATAAACTTTCTTCCAACAGGAACAAGGAAAGACCAAAGAGGAGCTTCCCATTAGCAATTAAATCTGAAAGGAAATTCACATTCTTTGAGCTTTCCAGGTACATCCACTGGACTGTTTCCTTGCAATTAACCTATTTTGCTGAGGCAGATGTGGAAGAAAGGCTACAGATGCTATTAGACAAAGAGCTGGTCCCCGTTGCTGTTGCAGATGGTGGAAGCAGAATCCTCTTTCCTTTTACGCTATCAATTAAGCAATGTTGCCAAACCCACATCAGCTTCTCAGTCAAACATTTCATTTCTCAGCAGCCTGTGTGAAGTTTGAAAGCTACAGTATGTTCTGCCAGCGTCCTCCAGAAAGCTGCTTTGCCGAAATGGCTACAAAAGTGCTGTCACAGAGACACTGTCAACTGCAGCTTTTGTGTTTATCTCTTTTTACGTTCAAAAATAAGAAGGAAACAAAACCTTGTGGAGCTGAAAGAACTGATTTCTTCTTGTTTTATCAGTCCTTTTTTACATTCTTCTTGGCAGACGTTGGATTTTCCTCTCTGCTATTCACAGTGCAAGCGTATTCAATATTGAATAGACCTTTTCGACAGTTTTGAACCTCTTCCAAAAGATTCCAAGAGCATTGATTCATGGGGACTTGCAAAGTTCCTACAACTTTAAAAGCAAAGTCTACCCTGCCGTAAGAATTATTTTGCCTCAGGATAATTTAAAACTTCTGCTCCTTCATCTCTATGGTTTCTCAGAGCCAGCAAGAAACGCTTTCATACATGGTTTGTCTGGCTTACAGAGAGGGATGCAACAATGAACACTCACTGTCTAGAGATCAAGAAAATCTGATTGTGTGCAATATCACAGAATCCCAGCCTGGTTTGGGTTGGAAGGGACCTTAAGGCTCATCCAGTTCCAACCCCTGCCACGGGCAGGGACCCCTTCCACTAGAGTAGCTTGCTCCAAGCCCCTGTGTCCAACCTGGCCTTGAACACTGCCAGGGATGGGGCAGCCACAGCTTCTCTGGGCACCCTGTGCCAGCGCCTCAGCACCCTCACAGGGAAGAGCTTCTGCCTAAGAGCTCATCTCAGTCTCACCTCTGGCAGGTTAAAGCCATTCCCCTTGGCCTGTCTCTACAGGCCCTTGTCCCAAGCCCCTCTCCAGGTTTCCTGCAGCCCCTTCAGGCACTGGAGCTGCTCTCAGGTCTCCTCTTCAGGAGCCTTCTCTCCTCCAGGCTGCCCCAGCCCAGCTCTCTCAGCCTGGCTCCAGAGCAGAGCTGCTCCAGCCCTCGCAGCATCTCCATGGCCTCCTCTGGCCTCGCTCCAACAGCTCCATGTCCCTCTTGTGCTGCTGCCCCAGAGCTGAATCAGGGCTGCAGGGGGGGGCTCTCCAGAGCACAGCAGATTGGGAGAATCCCCTCGCTCTACTGCTGCTCATGCCCATGCAGCCCAGCACACGGTTTCTTCTTCATTACACAAGTTATTCTTCTGCATTTCAACACCAAAACAGGGTCAAAATGTTGGTCTCTGAAAAAATAAATCCACTGATTCTCACATTTCAATGAGCACCGGTGAGAACCCGACACTGAACACACACTCTGAACACACACACTGCATGTCAGTGCTATGGCTGAGATATTTTTATTAGCTGCTCACTCTGGGGATATTTTCTTCCTTGAGCATCCCCTGCACTCCCCTAACGCTGCTTCTCTGAAAAGTCACACCACAGCAATATCACATTTGGTTTAAAACTGCTCCTGTTTTCCTACTTCAGGGGATAATTCCAGCCTGCCCTTCACATTGGAAAAGCAGAATTGAACATGTGTGTAAATTAATAAATGGCAATGGTGATGATTATAGCTGTGTGTCACAAGTCCATACATGGAGGCAGCTATTCGCAGTCACTTGCAAACACAGGGAGTGATGGTTACGTTCTCTGTTCCACAGCCAGCATAGACAGAAAGGACAGAAATCAAGCAGTGATTCCCAATGTTTTGCCCACAGATCCACTGGAATTTGCCAGCTTTGGATTCCCACACAGATCCATGAAGTCTACGGTCACAGAGCTTAAATTCAATGCAGAAAAACTATGAGATCCAGTGAAAATTCTTTTTGGAGCCCACAGACAAGAAAAGGATGAAAACTAGGGAATAATAAAACAGATACAAGTAGAGCATTAGGTCTCTCCTGTATGTTCACCCAGAAAACAAGCCTCATAGAAATCACTAGGAATTAAACCTATAGATATGTAATACATATGGAATATAGAATTGCCTTTGAAGGGCTATAGAATTTAGTAAAGCAGGGAGTCCTTTTCAGACAACCTGCAGAAGGATATAATTCTAATGAATTGGGGGGTGGGTTCTAAAGTCATAGAATGACGATAATCTTCTATTAAATTATCTTCCATGCAAGTATTGACAGCAATAGCTATTAACATTATTTTATAAAACTGGAGAGAGATATTGATCAGTGGATCCATTCTGCCCTTTTAACACAGAGAGCTCAGAAAATTCAGGTTGCTGCTCAATGTCAGGTAGAGGGTTTTGTTCTTGCTTTTCTTTACAAACACCTGAAGACCCATGAATAATTACAGTAACTGAAATAAGAGACTATTATTTTATATGCCCTCCTTGGCAAGAACTTTGCCTGTGTGTTATCTGGCAAATCCACTGTTGCTGCTGTATAAATACAGCAAGGATTGCTGGGGCTGTTCAGCCTGGAGAAGAGAAGCTGTGTGGAGATCTTTTAGCAGCTTCCAGTGTCTGAAGGGGGCTGCAATGATGCTGGAGAGAGAGTCTTCATCAGGAACTCTAGTGATAAGACAAGGGGTGATGGGTTCAAACTGGAACAGGGGAAGTTCAGGTTGGACGCAAAGAAGTTCTCCCCTGTGAGGGTGCTGAGGTGCTGGCACAGGGTGCCCAGGGAAGCTGTGGCTGCCCCATCCCTGGCAGTGCTTAAGGCCAGGTTGGACACAGGGGCTTGGAGCAAGCTGCTCTAGTGGAAGGTGTCCCTGCCCGTGGCAGGGGTTGGAGCTGGGTGAGCTTTAAGGGCCCTTGCAACCCAAACCAGGCTGGGATTCTACTCCTTGTAGCATCATGGAGTTTTGTGAACTAATTGAAGAATCCTGAAGAAGATACTGACTCTACCTGGTTTCAACTATTTGCTCTAGATCATTATCAGCTTTACCATTATCATTGTCTCTAAGACTTTATCATACTGAGGTGGCAGAGTCAGTCTACCAGAGAAAAGAAAAAACCTGAGGAAGGAAAAGGTGTTTCTGCCTTTGTGATGCAAATATATCTGGAAAGATTCTGGTTTTCTTTTATTTCTTGTTGTCTCCTCAGGTGTCCTTCACTGCCTCCTTTGCCCTTACCTGAACACTGGCTTAATGCAGGGAATAAAAGTGTTAAATTCCACCATTTGGGGAGTTGATGACCATGAGCTCACAGGAGCCTGATTTATTTCTTTTCCTTGCAAGAAAAACATCTGTGCTCTTCATACTAAATCCCAGCCCCATGGAAGTCAGCATCAGAATTCCTACTGCCTCACTTCCCTGGGAGCAGGATTCGGCCTGGCAGGAATGGACAGCAGCTAAGCCGGTCACCTCCCATCCCTGGAGATCTTCCTGGGGCAGCAGTAATCAAAATAATTCATTTGCAGTTCTAAGCCTTCGATGCACGACTGCTGAGAGAGAAGATTTGCAAAAGCTGGGACAAACTTTGCACCTCGGCTTTCAGAGGAGGGGAAGAAAAAGATGTTACTGGAAAATTGGCCAGTTTTTCCCCTCTAGCCCCTAACGCGCAGCGATCCATTTGACCATCCAATTATTGCTTAAAGGAAAGGGGTTGGTAGGAGGAGTGTGACTTATAGGGATGAACAAGGAAACAGATGAGAAATACGGGAGATATATGGGAAGAAAACTAGGAAAATAAGGGAGAAACATTGCTGTGTGCTGCTGTCACACCTAAATCAAAGTCATAAGGGAAAAACGAGATGCTCGTGTACAGATTATGCCATCACCAGTTTTTGTTGGAGCAGGAAGAATCTTGGCAATCAACAGTATCTGATAATTACCTTTCTTAATGCATTAAATTCACTCAGCTTCACCTTCAGGCGTTTAGCTGTAGAAAATAATGACACACATCCTCATGTTTAATGGTTAAACTCAGTTTCCAGGAAATCTATTACAAGCGGTGTCAACTAGGAACCCACACAATAAAGCATCTTGAAAAGATGCACAGAGAGAAGAGAATGGTGTTTGGAAACACAAATAGCAGTTGTTTGCACCAAAACATTTTCACTTGCAGGTTTTATTAAGCCTAATGGAAACTTGAGTGTCTTTGTTAATTACCTGCCCACCCTCCTTTGTCAGGATCAGCTGCAGAACAAACCTTCTCCTGCCAGCATCTCAGGGTGCATTAGACCTCATTAAACATCATTTTTAAATGAACATTTCATTGCAAAGAGATTAATATTTAAAGTACATTAGTGCTTGAAAATGGCTCTGTGAAATGACACAGTTGATGAGGAATACTTGCACCTCCTAATTCACCAGTGTTTGTACCCAGATAAGCCCAAGTGATGCTGCTAACAAGGGTTCAAAAGTCTATTTGAGTCTGTTGGCTCACAAAGGGGCACTGCCGAGTGGCTGACCCCTTACCCCCAAGATGTGCCCACCTGAAAGCCAACAAATATACATCATCTTCCCAGTCATACAAGTTCTGGAAAGAATAAGTTCAACCTGAATCTGCTTTTAATCCCTTTCTACAGATGAGGACACATCCCTCGAAGGCAACATCTCCAAGACAAAGTCCTGGCAGCATGACCTGGTAACATAGAATCATAAAATCCAAGACTGGTTTGTGTTGGAAGGGACCTTAAAGCTCATCCAGTTCCAACCCCTGCCACGGGCAGGGACACCTTCCACTAGAGCAGCTTGCTCCAAGCCCCTGTGTCCAACCTGGCCTTGAACACTGCCAGGGATGGGGCAGCCACAGCTTCTCTGGGCACCCTGTGCCAGTGAAACCTGGATTAGCAGGAGAGGTTATTTTCTCCTGTAATGTAACTCCGGTGACTCCCATGGGATTACTGCCTGTCACAGGCTGTAATCTAAATCAACTCTTCCACAAAGTCTGAGATTATATATGGAAATCTTAAAACTGTTGAAGTTGGTGGGATCCAGACATTATGTTTGGGCACCACGAATACTGAAATGTCCACTGAGTTGGGTTTCACTTGCTATCAGTTCAAAGTGTTCTTGTTTGGTTTTTCCAGGGCCTGACCAGGAATACAGGTGATCCCACTGTGCTATATTTTGCTTCTCAATTTAAAAAGCCAATTTAAAACTACTGAGACTAAATGAAATAATTGCTCGCTGTTTAATTGGTTTTACTAAGAGTCGTTTGAAATCAATACATGGTTTTGGGGGGAATCCATTAATTCCTTTTAATTGCACAATGCAAATATTTATATGTTAAGCAAGCACCCATAAAATGAATGTAGGAAAGGAATAAAGGCATTATCAGCTATCAAACATCGCTACAAAATCCTTGTGAAATGGATTGCCTCTGACACTACCATAATTGTGTCAGTAACTAATGATTGTTCATTATAAATAAGATTTCCCTTCTCTTATATATTATTTTGGATATTCATTGTACAGATTAACAGCTAAAATACTTTATCTTTGACACAGAGCATAATTCTACCCACCAAAGCCAAGACTCCAATGTATTTTCCCATGGTCAACACCCACACAGTTACAAATTACCCATGAAGAGTAGGTGAGCAATCCTGACAAGCATGTGTCAGGAATATTTTGCACTACATTTGGAAAAGCCACACTTGGCCCATGAGAGGCTGTTCACCAGCAATGCCGTGCAGTACTTTGGCCATAGAAATGTCCCAGTTGCTTTCCTTCAGCTTGTATGGGCTGTGCTGGTGAGCAATAGCTCTTTTTATCACAGTTACTTGCAGTTTCTGTTCACATAACATCTGCATATGAAGTGGCATTATCTCTCTCTTGTGCTAAATGCCATCAAGTTGGTCCTCCAGCTCTCTCAGGTAAACCAGCCACATCTAAAGGCTGGTTCTGTGCACGTTAGTTACTTAATGTACACAGATTCCCTTGAGTTTACTGCGGGAGAAAGACAACCTAGATCTGGTCATTAAATTTAGATTCTTTTTGGTCGCCTTATTCACACAGTCGAAAAAAAAGGCGTTTGTATCATTTTTCTTTACAATGGATGGAATAAAATTAGCTGCATATTTGTCCTGGGTTCAGCAGTAGCAGTCATTTTTTCTCCTTCAGAGTAGCTGGTGCAGCGCTGTGTTATTAAGTGCCCTGGATCAGGGACTATATAAAACAGTGCATTTATTTTGAATTCAAAGTACACAAAAGAACTAAGAGAGGGGATGAGGAAATAAACCTGCCAAAAAAAGAAAGGGTCCAATTCTCCATGCCTAACACAGATCACATTCCTAAAATAGTCTGAAAATATTATTCTAAGGGGGATATCCTGATGGTCCCTTTGATGTACCTGTCTCAATTGTTGACTGAGATTGTAGGCACCGGCACTGGGAGCAGGGGCAGGTGGGTTCATCTCGTACAATTACTTGATCTTCGATGCAGCTAAAGGAAAAACCTGAAGAATCCCAGAGAGCAATCCACTCTAATGCATTTCCTTCTTCCCAACAGCTACCTACAAAATTTAACTGTCTCTAGACAGCAATCCAGTCCACTAAAGTTAACCATAAGAATGGACATACTTGAGATGAGACCACAGGTCCACTCCAAGCAGTGTTCTGAAGTGGCCAGATGAGTGCTTCCATCACTGTTTGCAGAGGAGGGACTTTTTGAGCAGGAGGTGGGTTTTATTGATATACAAACTCCTTGGTGGGTTTCGTTTACAGGAGATGAACGCCTGCCTCTTGGAGGCTAGAGGGAAGCAATAGAAAACATTCAGTGCCATTCCCTACCATGGATCCAGGTCTTCAAGTTCTCTTCACCTCTGAGTGTGCTCATCAATCATTTTAGCAGCAGTGGGGCTCTATGTTTGCATTCTAGTCCAGGGACAAAAGAAGGTGGCCCTGTGTCCTGGGCACTGAGGGCAATTGAATCGACCTCACAAGAATATGCTCTCTCCAGGAGATAATGAGATTGAGAGGACAATGCATTTCATCCCAGCACTGCAGGTGGACACACACAGAGCCCATGAGGCAGCCGGAGAGGAGCTCAGACAACATCTCCCTCCCACAAAAAACCCTTCCATTTAGTCCATGTGTCCTACAATATGCGTCTGGTTTATATGAGACCATCAATGGTTACAAACACACCACATTCAAAATGAAGGGCCCAGTCCTGCCTATTGGGTAAGTGGCTCGGAGCAATTTCAAATGATGTAGGGGATTATCCACGGAATTCAGGTGTCTACCAGGTCAGACAGTCCTGGGCAGCCAAGTGGACCGGACTGTAGGCTAACACCCTGGGCAGAATGGATCCAAGCCAGTATTAATAATTGCTTTACTAGTGGTTAATTGAGGTTCTTTGTTTAGTATCTACCAATTATGGTTTAGGGTCTGAGGCATCTGTCATTTCTTTTCAGGGAATATTAAAGCACCTGGATGACAGTATTGCTATTTTTTAGCTCTTGTTGAGAGATGCTGGTTTTGAGATATCAGGATTTGTAACACGCTCATTCTACACAGTTTGCTGTTTTCCTTCCTTTCTTTGGTCTTTTGGAAATGACAAGAACCATGAATATCCTTTGGGTGACCACCTTTCACTAGGGGGTATCATTCCTCAGTAACACAACCAATTTTATTTGCATTAAAAAGGAGAATGAGAACTCTATGCCACCACTTTTCCACATTATTTGTACAGTAAAGCCCAAATCAACTCAAAATTCTGCAGTATACTAGGACATGAAACATCTAATTACATTCTGATTCTATTGCTTCCCAACACCCCAAGTCAAAATATGTAAACTATGGAGAACATGAAATAATTGCACTCGCTATCGTGTAAAAACACTCTATGTGCTTTTAAACTGGGTTTGGGATAAATCAACATTCAGCTTAGCCCCATGGTATAACGTCCCATTCACACTAGTAATCATAGAATCACAGAATCCTGGACTGGTTTGTGTTGGAAGGGACCTTAGAGCTCAGCCAGTTCCAACCCCCTGCCATGGGCATGGACACCTTCCACCCTTCTCCAGGTTTCCTGCAGCCCCTTCAGGCACTGGAGCTGCTCTCAGGTCTCCCCTTCAGGAGCCTTCTCTTCTCCAGGCTGCCCCAGCCCAGCTCTCTCAGCCTGGCTCCAGAGCAGAGCTGCTCCAGCCCTCGCAGCATCTCCGTGGCCTCCTCTGGCCTCGCTCCAACAGCTCCAAGTCCCTCTTGTGCTGCTGCCCCAGAGCTGAATCAGGACTGCAGGGGGATCTCCCCAGAACAGAATAGATGGGGAGAATCATCAGGCCCCAGCTGAGGAGAACCCAACACAGAGCCAGTCGTGAGCCAGACTTGGGGGTGGCTGGATTATTTCATTCCTATGGTGCATGAGAAGAACCTCTGCCTGTAGAAATAGCAGGTATTACTCTGTTGACTTTCCCTCTCAGGGAAGGCAGTGGTAAGAATTCCTGATATGGGCCCTGCTTTGGTGAATTTCCATGATTATATATCAAAATCAGGGAACTTTAATTACTTGTACCTGTGCAACATTTTATGAGCTCTACCGTAAGCCTTGAGTTCAACCTATTTGCTCTTAAAATCAGCTTCTAAACAATATTTTTACCCCCCCCTCCCCGCTCATCTTTACTCTTTTATCCTTTATTTATGCTTTGTTCTAAATCACTGGAGTTGATAAAACTTTACATGGCTGCTTTGCACCTTGCAGAAGATGTGCTCACATCAACTGCATTGGCAATGTCTATTTGTGCTGCCATCTGTCCCTCTCACCCCACATTTTCAACAGTTTGGCCTAAGGAAGGCCAAAAATCACCTGAGCATCATAAAACCAGTCCCCGGCTGTCAGCAGAACACATTGAGACCACAGCTGCTGTCCTGCTGCCTGCTTTAATGAGGTTCCTAAAGTACGTGGACAAGTATCCGGGCTCTTGGTTGCCATGGGGATGGGAGCGGGTGTCAGCAGCATCCCGATCGATGTGGATCAGCTCACGGCCCATCAGCCGCCGCGATGTGATGCAGTGGCTGTGGTGATGCAGACGTGCTGGAGACCAGCCTCTCCACCTGCACAGAGCTCTGAACTGAGATACAGGTGTTAGCTTTTGCTCTGAGTGTCTCCTTATTGGAATCATGGAATCCCAGCCTGATTTGTGTTGGAAGGGACCTTAAAGCTCATCCAGCTCCAGCCCCTGCCATGGGCAGGGACACCTTCCACTAGAGCAGCTTGCTCCAAGCCCCTGTGTCCAACCTGGCCTTGAACACTTTCCATTCATTCCAATTATTCTTAGATTATAATGTCTGTGCCAGTGCCTCACCACCCTCACGAGGAAGAACTTCTTTACATCTCTTTTCACAGCATGTTATTACCCTCGAGTAGTACCATTTAGCATTCACATTTCTGAGGCCAAATGCTTTTTTCCTGAGTCAATTCACCTGCTCCCACAACACTTAACATTCATGTGCAATCTGTGATTCATGGGGATGTTTCCTCACCCGGAAAGAACTAAAAACCAGAGTAGCAACCCAGTGACAGGGAGCAAACATGTCACGTTGGATGATTCTGGTAGGATTCCCACACATTTCCACCACAGCAGGCAGGGACAGATATTTTCCCCGTATTTTAAAAACTGAAATGTTTAAGTGTCTTTTTCTCTTCCTTGCAAAAGAGATGAAAGGGGTAATTTAGCTATTTAAGCATATCCAGAACCCTCAAACCTGAAGGTTGACTCACAATCACCCCCCAGAAGTTAAACATACTTTAATGCCTGGGTCAAATCTCAGTTTACCACCTGATAGCCTTTCAAGATCATTCCTCAGATCCAAAGGAAGCCGCTTCTTGTCCCTTCCCCACCCCATCTGACAGCATTCAGACATTATCTTTCAGCCCAGAATATTAAACACCAGCCGGCACCATATCAGACAGATTAGTCACACATGTTTACACTGCATTGGCCATTCAACTTAGCTTGTCCTCTGATGGATCTGAACAATAAAGCAAACAGCTACACTGTGTAACAACCAGAGAGGGTAATCAAGACCCCTGAACAAAGACAGAGAGGAAACTAAGGGGTTTGGAGTTTAAGGAGGACAGAAAGGAGCCTAAGATGTCATCAAAGTTGGTACCAACTGACATGTAAGAAAGTATCATATTAAGTCTCAAAATTCAGTATAAATAAACTGTAAGGGTAGGTGCAAAATCACAGCACCGTAATGGCAATAATTTAATCCCTCTGGAATCACCTTAGAAAATACGAGCCACATTTCAAGCCAAGAAATTCCCCAAACAATCCACTCCTCTCCGTATGAAAAAGCGTCAATAATCAGACCTGTTCTTGACGTGGTATTTTGTCACTCATTAAACCCTCTGCATCCAGAGAGGGAAAACAAATTCCAAAGGAATTCACATGGGGAGTAGGAATTTCCAATAACATCATTTTTGCTACACTTCTGAGCAGATGTTACAGGTTAAGATGCTCACCAAAATGAAGCTTTCAGTGCTTAGGAAGCATGCTGCACAAGCGATGCTACACGTCACTTGGTGGTATCTCACTCACTAAGCTGGAGAACAGCGTGTATTGATAGTATAATCCTACTTGGTTATTTCCTCAGTGGTAATTTCCACACAAAGCATTTCTCTAAAGCTGAAAGGTCCAGAGAACTCCGGTTTGGGATTATTTTGTTCTTTCCATTTCAAGGAACACACAGAAACTTTTAAAACAAGTTTTTAAATGTTTCATATTGAGGTTGTTCTTACAATATATAGGCTCCAGATTTGTTATAATAAATGAGAGCTCTGCTGCATCTTCTGCACAAAGACACAATTGTGACTTTTCTCCCAGCTTGGATATTAAAAGTTAACTTCAAATCCCTCCATGAAATGGATGTTTATTCTGGGGGGTTTTATTTGCAGTTCTTGGCATAGTGTGATTTGGTTTGTATTTACTTTTCCCCACCATAGCTATAATCTCCTCTTTCAGGATTGTGAAGAGTTCTCTAATTTGCTTTTATTTTGCTTCTTACACCCATTGCAGCTCACAGCAGAGCTTCCAAGAGCTCTCATTCTGCTGAGAAAGTTCCTACAGAGGATGTGCTTGCTATAAAATATGATGAAATTAGTTAAGCGATGCGATTCCCCAAACACACATCTCTGACATCAGTCTCCATGACTCTCTATTACAGGGAAGCATCAGTCCATAATAAGACCATATACAACAGGGAGTAATGTGATCAGAGCATGTCCTACCAAAATACTTGTTCTTATGAAGTCCATGAATATTGCTTTTAAGTGTAAAGAAAGTAATCTATTCTAGAAAGAGACTTATGAACAGAAAGGGGGAAAGAATACTCTCTGATCTCATGAGCCGAGCTCTCAAGACATCAATGACTATGCTCTCATTTACAATCTCCACTAATTTACTGGCTGCCCTAGAGACACACTTTGATCTTTGGGAAGATCTACTGTACCTATCTGCTTTGCAACAAGCAATAAAAATTGTAACCCCTTTATAGTGGTCTAAACAATGTAGGCATGGCATCTAGCCCCACATTCATCATAGAAGATGACACCTTCCACTCTACATTCAGGGCATAAATATTCATCCCCTTCATGGGAAGGACTGGCTACGTATAAGTTTTGCAATAGATGCCCTGTTCTTGCAAGAACATATGCTGTGTGGAAGTCTATATATTTAATGTCCAGGATTACTGCCATACTTTGAGCTCTTGGTGAGAAGTAAATGCAGTTTGCTTCCCAAAGCTGGCTGTAGGGTTACTCAAGTTCCTGTCATTACAGGAGACTTCCATTACTCAGATTTATTCATCTATAGGACTGAGTGCACATGGCAGCATCTCACAGCTGCAGCTGCACAGTGTATTGCAAGAGCTGCTTTGCAGGGGAAGAAAAGCACGTTGCAACCTCTTTGTACAGCCTGGAGAAGAGAAGGTTCCTTAAGGAGAGACCTTAGAGCAGCTCCAGTGCCTAAAGGGGCTCCAGGAAACCTGGAGAGGAGCTTGGGACAAGGGCCTGTAGGGACAGGCCAAGGGGAATGGCTTTAACCTGCCAGAGGGGAGACTGAGATGAGCTCTTAGGCAGAAGCTCTTCCCTGGGAGGGTGCTGAGGCGCTGGCACAGGGTGCCCAGAGAAGCTGTGGCTGCCCCATCCCTGGCAGTGTTCAAGGCCAGGTTGGACACAGGGGCTTGGAGCAAGCTGCTCTAGTGGAAGGGGTCCCTGCCCGTGGCAGGGGCTGGAACTGGATGAGCTGGAAGATCCCTTCCAACACAAACCAGTCTGGGATTCTGTGACAATTCTATGATTTATTTTTTATTTCTCATTAAAGTGTGCCCCCGTGTCCTGCAATCACAAGAGGTCACTTCACATCTCCTACGTTAAAGAGCCATTGTGCCCATGGCACTCAGAGCGGTGCAGAGGCACCTTCTGCTTTCCAGGACAGGATCACTCCTCTGAAGTCTCTGCTCTTGGCAGTGGAGGTGGGATGCTCTGCACCGCTAGAAAAAACAAGTGTGGAAAACCCAAATGAAACTCACAAAAAAACAAGCCCCCAGAACTGACAGACTATTTTTAATATTTGGCCTAAATAATGAATAAGGCTCCCAAACAAACACTCTAAGGATTAGCCAAGATTATGAATGTTACAAGACTGTAAAACAATAAAAATCAAAGCCAAATTTAACAGCATTATTTAGCATATGGTACAGATACAGGAACGATAACAAAGTAACTCAAAGAGCTACAAGTCCCCCTTTACAGCTTCTCAATTTGTAGAGCCTTTGTACAATTTCAGCAGCAGAAAGGAAATCCAGCTATTGGGGCTGCAGGAAACCCCCTGGGAGGCATTTTTCTTAATTGTGTATCTAAATTTCGTTTAGCTGGAATAAAATGGATTAAATGTTTTCTGCAGTTTTAAGGATGAGGCATAAAACACCACCAAGAACCACAGATCTGTAATGCAGGGTCACTCTGGAACCCAACACAGAGCAGGATTAACCATAGAATCATAAAATCCCAGAATGGTTTGGGTTGGAAGGGACCTGAAAACACATACAGCTCCAAGCCCCTGTGTCCAACCTGGCCCTGAGCCCTGCCAGGGATGGGGCAGCCACAGCTTCTCTGGGCACCCTGTTTGTCATATCAAGATGAACTTCCTATCCTGGTGTACCTGTGTGGGAATCACCACTGTGCTTAACAAAGAGCACAGTGCATGCACACAGCCTCTCTGTGGGATGCTTCCAGACGGATCTGCGGCTGAAATGAAAGGCAAGTTGCCCACTTTCAAGCCAGGTGATACTGGAGCAAAGAACAGGCTTTGGTCTCCTTCACAACAACACAGGTGGAGGTGAGTTGTATTTTTCTTATGATAAAGCTCCTCTTCAGTGTCAGCAATGAAATAACACCCCCAGATGCCTCTCTACCTGTCCACACTTGTTGATGCATGGGTGCGAGAGACAGCCCATGCACAGCATGGGGAACCAGAGGATACACATCTGGATGACAAAAAGCTTTTATTGCAGCTGTTGCTCTGGGAACTGTCTTTCCCACTGAGTAGCCAGATACACAAGGCTGGAAATATTACCATAGGGCAGGCAGCTCCAACAGCAGATAAAAAGTTAAAGGAAAGAACAGAAACACAGTGGAATGTGAGTAGAGAGAACCAGAAGCACAAATACACCTCCTGTCTTAAAACAGAAATGGCTCTGAAGGAGTGAAATGTAAAGAACTGAGCTGAACATCTCCTGAAAGTCTGAGCCACTGGACCTGGAGAAAAGGCTGAGGCAGGATCCAGTTTCTGGATGTTCCATATGAAGTGCCAGAGAAGGACTATGGATTCCAGACTGGATGGACCCAACACTACCCCTGCAGACTCCTTTCAGGTGTTGTCTCCTATGAGCTCCCACAGTTTGCAGATCCTGTGAGACAGGCAATTCCTCCCTTCTGCAACAGCATCTCCCTTGCTTGGAGAGGTTTTATGGGAAACAGCTTGACCGGGTTGCAGTGTTTATAGGGGAAGGAGCTTCTCCCAAGAAGCAGAAGATATGGACACCTGCAGTCCCACGGGCTCCTCATTCCCCATCCATGTCAGTACTGAGTTATGTGGCAGCAGCAGAGGAAGCCACTGAAGTCTACACATGCTTTATACACAGAAATAACAAATCACATAAATAGAATCTACCCATATGGAAACTCATCCTAGGTATGGAGTACCTCCCGTAGTCACAAAGGAGAGGAAGCAAGAATGTCTTTTCTGATGGAAAGGGCATATGCAAAGGCATGGCGTGATTTCCCTGCAGGCTTTCTGTTTTCTTGTAAGTGCCTCTGACCAAAATTAATGACCAAGCAGCCAAAGCTGATCACTCACACTGTTTTCAATAAGTGAGCTATTCATACCCACTACAGATTACACCTCACATTCATTCTGAACCTGTCATCCTAAGAATATAAGTGTTCTTTACAAAACTGCAACACAGAAATGGGACTCAAACCACTGACTTCATTAAAATTAATGATTATTATTACCCAGAAGCCAGCCCTGGACCAAACACCAATGTGTACAGTCATTTTCTGTAGAGATGCTCTGGAATGTCTCTTCACAGCAATAGACCGGAGGGAAGGAGAAACCCAGTGTGATCAGCTAACAAGGAGGGAATATTAAGGTAGGCAACATTAGCTACAGGAGGTATGTATATAATCTCCGGGAGAGGAACTGGAGATATTATTCTTGCAGGTCAGTTTATTGGGATATTACTGTCACAAAATGACATCATGAAGGCATCACAGCCGTCACAGGCAATACGGAATGTCCATATCCTGGAGACAGGAGCACAGGTTTGGCAGAGCTGGGCCATGCCTATGAGGAGCAAGAGAGAAGGAAAAAGAGCAAAAGCATATTTGAAACAGAACTGGGGTACAGGGAAGGGGAGCAGAGGCCCTGGGGAATGTGCTGGCTCCATCATGGGATGGAAAAGAAAGAGATTTACTTCTGCTGTTAGGAGGCCACCTTACACCCTATTCCCATGGGCTGTCCATGCTGTTCTTTCCCTCCAGGATCAAGGTTTGCTCAGCAGCAGAAGCTGCTCTGGCTACCCAGGGGTTTTGCTGCAACAGAGCAGGCAGTGGATAAGGGCCATGGCCATCTATGCTCTCCTGCTCCAGGCAATGGCCTCAATTGCCTGAGCCGGGAGGGGAACCTGCCTTGGTGTTATTTATAATAGCACAGAAACAGATTTTATTCAACATCAAAACCCTCCTCAGCCCCATCAGTCTGACAGTCACTAGAGCTGGGGGTACTCCACTGCTTAAGCTGCCCTGGTAGAAAGCCAGAGAAATGATGCTCAAATAACTGAAGCACTACGGGTCGCACTAATGAAACAGTGCAACTTGATCCTGTAATTTGCCATGGATAAACGAGCTGTTTTGTCCATTCATAGCATGTCTTTGTCAACTATCCACTTTGAGAAGGCTGAATATCCATGACTGTGGGCAGAAGAGCTGAATTTAACTCACTGTATATAACACTTATAAAAGAATTTGTATTACAATGTGGTTATTCAGCAAGATGCTCAAACATGGAGTGATACATTGATTTTTCTAAATTATCCCTTATTTAGGGGGAAAAACAGAAACGTAGAGAAAAGGTAACTTTGTGTCCTGGAGCAAGCACACACATGGGGAGCACAGCTCAATCCTCTTTTCTGGGGCTCCAGGGCCACCCTGTCCCCACTTTCCTGCCCCAGGCCCTTTCCCCCCCCCAAAGTATTGCAAAGCTGTTGTAATCTCTCTCTCAGCTTTGTAGCAACTACCTAAAAACTAAAGCTAGGACTCCTTCCATCCATAAGAAACCTTTTCTTTGCCTCACCCCTACCCGACACCAGAGTATTTGCAGTGAGCAGGATGGAGAGGAAATTCTTGGCGTAGCCTCTCCATCACTGAGACTGGGGTTACTGTCTCTAAAGCTTCCAGAGAGCCTCAAATCACCCCAAAGATGTTCAGTGGGGAAAGCAAACACTGCTCAGAGTGGGTTTTGGTCCTCATTGTATTATGTTAAATGTTTTCTATTTCTGCCTCACCACTCTACACCCCTATTTTGGAACTTCAGACACCTCTGGTGTGAAAATTAAACCTCCTCTTTAAAGCTGGGAGAGAGGAATTAGATGGCATTTGCTGGAACAGGTTTCACACCAAAATGGGAGCATGGAACACGCTTCTTCCTCATAATTACCAGAGAATTTGTGCAGAAGGAATCTGACACAATCAACAAAAATATGAACAAGAAGAAATGTGTGTTAATGAAATATCATGTACTTGGAATCGGTACAAAGATCACAGAGACTCATAGGAAGAACACACGTTTCTGGGAGCAGGAAACTCCAGCTGCAACCATGCTGTAAGTTTAGCAGAAATGGCCCTATCACTAAGGAAAATGTCATGATATAAAGTTATAATATGCTGAACTAAGGAAACTTTAGGAAAATTATATTAAGGGGTTCTTATCCTTAATGGATAGTCATGTTTAATTAGGTTTAAGAGAAAATATGGCAAGGGATCCTAACACAACAGAGCAGAGTGCTGTTGACTTTGGCTGCTTCCTGAATTTCCAATGAGATTTCTACTATAAAAACCTTTTTGCCATTGAAAACATTGAGGGGAAATTGCCTTGTGATCAAAGAATGCCACCTTTTGGAATATCCCAATCGCATGGACCACTGGTACTGCACTGAGGCAGCTCTGAACACCACATCCATAGAGTCATAGAGACTGGTTTGTGTTGGAAGAGACCTTAAATCTCCAGCTCCAGCCCCTGCCACGGGCAGGGACACCTTCCACTAGAGCAGCTTGCTCCAAGCCCCTGTGTCCAACCTGGCCTTGAACACTGCCAGGGATGGGGCAGCCACAGCTTCTCTGGGCACCCTGTGCCAGCGCCTCAGCACCCTCCCAGGGAAGAGCTTCTGCCTAAGAGCTCATCTCAGTCTCCCCTCTGGCAGGTTAAAGCCATTCCCCCTGGCCTGTCCCTACAGGCCCTTGTCCCAAGCCCTTCTCCAGCTTTCCTGTAGCCCATTTAGGTATTGGAAGAATAAATTAATGGATTAAGTCTTTTTTCCTCCTTGGAAGATCACACTAGGTGGATTAAAAATGGAGTTCACTTTATGCCCCTAAGCTATGAATGCATTAAACACAGACTAATGTTAACTAGTACTATTTAGCATCTGTCAGCCTGTCAGTGCACCAAGCCTGTTTGTGTCATTTGCTTTTTCTCACTAATTTTCTAATTCATTTCTAACTATATTGACTTTTCAGCATGGCATTGAGCTTCATTTTGAAAGCAGCAGCTAGTAAAAGTTAATGACCCAAAAATGTTACTATTTTAAGCTCATGGTGGACCCACCAATCATTTCTAACCACGGAGTTAAGGGTTTTGCTTCACAGCCCTGTAAGAGCACAAAGCCTAAAGGCTGCAGCAGCCACATGTCCCCAGCCTCACTGGTCCCTTCCATGGCCCACTGGAGCAGCCTAGAAACACTCAGCATATGACAGACCCTCACACATGCAATACAAACTCATTTCCATCCCAGCACAGTAATACCTGCCCTTCTTTAAGGGCATCGCAAGGAATTTACTGATCACAATAACAATCAAAAGACCAAGTACAAGGAACTGCACATGGCTTGGGGCAATCCCCAGCACAAACACAAGATGAGTGAAGAACGGATGGAGCAGCCCCGAGGAGAAGGTCTTGGAGTGCTGGTTGATGAGAAGCTCCCCATGACCCGGCTTCAGTGTGCTTTGTAAATGGGTGAAAACCACAGCAGCTCCCTGGCACCTCCACAGCCCCATCCCCTCTCAGCAGCTCTGTGGCTATGCTCCAACCTCCCTGACAACCTTGCGTTCCACCAGTACAACCACTGCTGAGGAGCCGAGCAGAGGGAGCAGTTCTGCCCCATTCATGGTGTTTGCAAAGTAAGTGTCAGTGCCAGGTTTTCCTCCTCTATCTCCAGTTCCCATTACACTGGCCTGTGCATTAATGTTACAGATGGGAGCTTTTCCCCTCCAGTCCAGGACAAGATATTTGTCAAGGGCTGAACTGTGCAAGAAGAAGGGAGTGCAGCGAGTGCGGAGCACTGGCAGTTGTCTCTGGCCTTTACAATGGTAAGAACGACTGACATGAGCCAAGGCTAAATCTCTGAAGATAAATCTTGGAGCTTTGACCTTTAAACAAGATAAAATCCCTCAATAAAAACCCTGAAGTTCAGGGCTTAAACATCTGAGTTGCTCCTTAGACCATTGCACATCCAGCGGTCCAATTTATAGCGATTCTTTTCTGCTGGGAAAAGAAGCCCAGATACTACTTTTAGACAGGGAGTTAAGGAGAGGAAGCAACATGGGCACATTCCAGCTGGAAAATCGATGCTTAGAATTAAATAATATAAGCAGAGAACATCAAGCAGGGCTGTTCCTCTTCATTTGCCTTTTTTTCTTCTTTTTGTTTGAAATACAACAGATAGAGCCTTCATTACAGCACCACATTCCACCTCCAGCCACGGATGTCCAAATGCATCTTGGAAGAAAGATTGCAGAACCACATTAACACTGGAATTAAGTAACTGGCACTATTTGTTGCCTTTGATAGCTGAATCCTCATTGGCTTTCCATATTTTCTCTCCCTCCCTTCAACAGAACAAGATAATTAGACAGAAGCAAATAAGATGTACAGAGCTAGAAAACAGAAGAGCCTGACATGTGTAGTACATGCTGTCAGCCATATGGCATTCTATATATATTGTTACAGATGAAAATCCTACCACACACTGCGCTGTACATTAACGCTGGAATGGTATCCAGTCATTCCTGGGCATACACCGACACTCTCCGCTGTGTCGGCTAATAGAGTTCTGAAGTTTTCTCCCCAGCATTTGATTTGAAATGACAGTGTTTTCTCTTAATGGGTGGGCACTGTCAGCTTGTTGACCCCAGCCGGGAAGGATGCCTTTTTGTTCCAATGGAAGCCATCATTTCTGTGAAGTGATGCGTGTAAAGAAGCCAGTAAATGCAATTCACCTCACATGCGGCTGTCACTCAATTTGACATCTACATGTTGGAGGATTTTCACAAAGTTTTCTCCATGTGACCTGCAAGTTAAAGATCAGGGAGGTTGCCTTCATCCAGCCCATCCATGTGTCAATCACCCCCTCCTAAAAATGAGAGTTACAAATAAACTGTAGCTACTATCTATACTCTGCTGCCTGTCCCATCTTTTTCATGTCAATGCCACTGTTTCTCATTATAGCCACTCCATGCTCCTCCCCACTTCTTTGTGTATCCCAGATTAAGCTTCTTTGTTTTTCCGCTGCTGTCCCGAGAGTGTAAAGTCCTTAATGCTTGGCTCTCTTTTTTCCCCTATGATAAAAGAAAGGAAACTTAGGAAGATGCTATTGGAGAGATGCAGAGGGGCTTTGGACAAAGGCCTGTAGGGACAGGCCAAGGGGAATGGCTTTAACCTGCCAGAGGGGAGACTGAGATGAGCTCTTAGGCAGAAGCTCTTCCCTGGGAGGGTGCTGAGGCGCTGGCACAGGGTGCCCAGAGAAGCTGTGGCTGCCCCATCCCTGGCAGTGTTCAAGGCCAGGTTGGACACAGGGGCTTGGAGCAAGCTGCTCTAGTGGAAGGTGTCCCTGCCTGTGGCAGGGGTTGGAACTGGGTGAGCTTTAAGGTCCCTTCCAACCCAAACCAGGCTGGGATTCTCTACTCCACTTGATGACCCTGTAGAAGCTTAGCAGGACTTCATCACATCATTGGCGTAGTATGGCTACCTCACTAGTTTATGCACACTTCTCCAGCCATGCTAGACGAGAAGAGAACTCTTCATAGATCACATTCATGTAGCCACACTATGCAGCAATAAACTGAGTAGATCAAGTCATCATTCACCCTTTGGTCATCCGCACCTAGTTCGGTGGCCTACGGCTTGCAAGACAACCTCAAGAACCAGCTGTTCTGAAGAGCTTCCAGCTATTAAGAGACATCTTTCTGGAATAAGTGCCTACAAGAAACACCAAATGTCCACTGAACTGTCTCACTGAGGCTCAGCTCCTCACCAGTTCAGTCCACTCCAATAAGTTCAGAGGGGAGGTAAAATGTCCACCCTGCTCCAGTTTGTCTCTCTTGAGTACAAATCTTCTTGGCTAGGCTACAGTCTGTAAGAAATTCCTTCTGTTTTCTGACACAGCCAGCCAGTGAGGATGGTATTTTCATAAGACAGTCTGCAGGAGCCATGGCTGTATTAAATGACATATTTTACAGCTATTTTGACTGCATTCCTGTTCACATTTCAGACGTCCAAACTTCCATGAATCAGGCTCAGTTTACCATTTAATAAAGAATGGCCCCTGGAAATTGTGATTTAGGAGACCCAGGATTTGAGCTCACATTTGCATCCCGCTGACCATCAGGTCTCTGCTCCTCTTGGTTCACAGGAGGGCTCAGGCTCAAAGCTCCCTGACATGATGATGACCCCCATCATTTCCTTGTGCCTCAGCTGGAGCACAGGGAGGAAGAGACTTGAGAAACGGGAGGAGTAAAATATTGCAGTGAACTTTTAAACTAAAATAGCAATAGAGAGTTAGATAATTAAATGGGAAACCAGACCCAAATGTCAAATAAGGAGGGAGACATCAAAGAGAAACAGCAATCTCTGATAAAGATCAAGAGAGAAAGCTAAAATTTTTATGGCATATGCTGACAAATGGCTGAAGTAAAATATAACCAAGTAACTTGGTTTAGCAATATTTCTACAGATTGTCTGAACTACACTGCTGCAGAGATCAAAAGATAGAGCTGGAAACAAAATACCAAAAGAAATGACACACTCCCCTTCTACATCCTTCCCCCCACTTTTAAATTCATATTTCAAACCTAAGACTCTGAGGCTGGAAATTTGTAGGAGTTTCTGGAAAGTTCACTCTGTCAACTTTTCATTTGGCATTTCTTTCTAGTATCCTCTTTTTTTCCCCTTTATCAAGGTGTTGAGAAGGAAGGTCCAGCCTGTTTCCAGCTCAGATCTTCCCTCAGCTGAGGACCAGATTGCTCCGGGATGCCCGGTTCTCTGCATCGCTGTGTATGACTCAGGGACATGTCTTCAGCAGATGGGTCTTCCTCAGTTTTCCCAACAATGTTCCCATTGTTGTCATTGAAACTTTTCCTCAGGCGTCGAGCCTTGTCCTCGTTATGTGCAGATGAATCTGCTGGTTCTGATGACTCTGCTCCTCTACCAATGGTTGCCATTTGTGTGCGTCCTCTACATGGAGAATAATCTCTTCTTTTTGCTTTGCTTTGTGGACTTTCTCATCACTTTACCATACACTTTAGATAAATATATTTGTCAACTGGGCCTTTTTGAATATTTAGCTAATAAAAAAGCCATCTGTGATTTATTTCAGGTTTATTTGCACTGATCACAAAACACAACCTCCTCAGATTGTTTTTGTTCATAATTCACAAGGACTTAAAAACTTACAATGAAATTTGATTAGGAAAAAACCCTGATTTTTCCCACCCTACTTGAAAGCCAGCTCTCAAGATAGCTGCTTCCCTGTGATATCAAATGACTGGGAGATAAAGATTATCTCTGGTTACACTCTCTTTCCACATGAGAACCAAACTGGTTTAGTAAATGGAACTCACGTTCTTCTCCTCAAAGAAAAACAATTGCGCTCAAACCCAAGCCAGGTGAAAACCTGGAGTAGGTGTTGCATGCAAGACTAAACAAGAGCTAATGACCCTTTCTGGCTTGAATGAAGCACTGGGTTTGCAGGAAGTAGCATATGGGCCATTGACTTTCCTCAAACACGTGCTGGTTAAAAAGAAATTTCAAGTGCACTGGAGGGCAAGGCTTAGCCGGTTGACAGGAGCCTCCAGTGTTGACAGATAAAGTGGTTTGGCCAGTTGAAAATGTCTACTTAGTTTAAATACAAAATTACTCTTCAGTCAGTTCTTGAAAGCCTGAAGAGAGTAAAACACCACTGTGCACCAGAAAGTCTTTGTAAATGCTGCAAAGTCTCTGGTGGAGCTTTTGCCATGCTCTGCTGGATCTCAGTGTTTCACCTTGTCTGCAGCGTTAGTAAATACCAGTTCCTCTCACTCACTACCCGAGAGTAAGACAGTTACAAGTTGAAGACAGATCACAAGGCCAAAGTCTCGATGGCAGGAAGAGGATGTTATTGCTATCCAAAACACCTCCGTTTGCAAAAGAGATCTATGATGTGCAACTCAGTTTAATATTTCAAAATAAATACATCTATTCACATTAAGGGGCTTGCTCAGAATCCCAATTTGGTGATCAAATGTATGTGAAAGAAAAGGCAGTGAACAGTGGAATCTCACCGCAATATTCACCGATTCAATCTTCATTATCAGATGCTAACAGAGATGAAATGCATTCCAACTCTTTTTGATCCTTTACATGTTTGCAGTGAACAAACTTCAGCAAAATAAACTATTGATACTAAAAAGAGACTCATCTCCTATGTATAATATACACTGACATTTCCTCCCTGTTGAATCATCTTCTGCCATTCATTAGACTCATCCACTGCCTCTCTTCTCTGATGCCTTTGTAGTTATAGTTCTGTGTCTTCTATATTTTTCATTAGCACTGTGGAGTCAAAAAGCACATGTGGTTCCAGAAGACAAAACTGCCATTGGATTTTTCCAGGGTTCCCTGATTTGATTCTGAAACATCCTGGTATAAATCCTTATCTGACTGGAGTGGCATGAGCTTGGGTTTATACTAGATACATATAAGAGCAAACTTTGGCAAGTTACTGCTTAATCACAAAATTAACTGATTTTTGAGGGCTTTCTGAGGTTATTTGGTTCATCCCAAACAGGATCATGATCCCTAATGACTTCTAAGTCCAACCAGCTTCCACAGCCAGAGACACACAACCTCACTAGATCTATTCCAACATTTGCGTTCCTCTCATCCTGTAGATGAGAGGTAACGCAAATCCCCTAGATTAAACTGCAGCTTCAAGTGCAATCCTGCATTTCAAAACAGACAAAACTCTTACTAAATAGAGACAAAAAAAGGGAAACCCAAAAAGAATTTGCTCTGTGAAAAACTCTTCATTCATAGTTGTGTCCTGGCAGAGATTTTCAAACTCTAAAAGCAAGGGAAAAAAAACTATTGTTGCTGATGACAAGCAATAAGCATTCTTTGTTAGACAATAAAGCTTTTCATTTTAATTCCCTGTGACTTCAAGACATGGGGTATCAAGCGTTTCTGGTTTCACACTTCACTACCAGAGTCGATTTGGAAACAGAAGAGGCAGTGTGTAACAATACGCAGCATTACAGGGCACTTGTAATGAACAGACAAACCCAAACCACCTCTCTGAAACCCCATGGAAAGTTTTCCACTTCATTTCTACCTTGAGCATGGAGATTAGCACATCTATTGTGTTAGGGAAGAAGAAGCCATGGGAAATTGTTGCTCAGTGGTGGTAATTAATAGTAGCAATCAAGTTACCAGATTATAAGGCAAGTGATAATGAAGTGTTCCTTGTTATAGGTTGAAGAATGATTATGACACCGCATCAGAGGATGGGACCTGAAGCTCTAAGACGAGCTCAAAACTTCCTAAATAAATGTTTTTCTGTTCTTCTTTTTCATCTAAAACAACTGGAAGAAGAACAGATACTGACCTCAGCTCCACCAGAATATACTTTAATACAAAAGTAATTCAGTCCAACACAAAGCTTCTCTGGGCACCCTGTGCCAGCGCCTCAGCACCCTCACAGGGAAGAGCTTCTGCCTAAGAGCTCATCTCAGTCTCCCCTCTGGCAGGTTAAAGCCGTTCCCCTTGTCCTGTCCCTACAGGCCCTTGTCCAAAGCCCCTCTCCAGGTTTCCTGCAGCCCCTTTAGGCACAAAAAAGCTGTGGCTGCCCCATCCCTGGCAGTGTTCAAGGCCAGGTTGGACACAGGGGCTTGGAGCAAGCTGCTCTAGTGGAAGGTGTCCCTGCCCGTGGCAGGGGGTTGGGACTGGATGAGCTTTAAGGTCCCTTCCAACACAAGCCATGCTGTGACTCTTTCCCTCAGAACAAGTTATACCAAGCCCAAACAATGATAACAGCAAAGCCAGTGCAAAGGCAGGAACTGTGACCCCTACACAAAGGTTCCTGTTCAGGGATCCACTTCCCAGCTTAAAGCAGCACTGGGCTCAGAGCAGGGCACAACGGAGCAGAGCCTCAGCTTTGGGGCATAACCTCTGAGAGCTGCCTCCAGGGGCAGGGGAGCAGGGATCTGATGCCTGGGTTGTATCATATACACAGACACACAACAGCAACCTGCTGCTTTGGCTGCTACGTGACCCTTCTGCTGGTCAGTGCTGCCACTTCAGGACTGGATTACTCATATTGCCTGGATCAGTCAATCAGAGAGGCACAGAGAGAGAAAGGAATAAGCAAAAAATTGCACACACGATGTTCCATTTTATTTTAGGCAACACTTTTTCTGGCTCATTCTCCTTTTTAGCACCACCACCTATGGCAGAGCAGTCGTCCGCTCACAGCAGAGTGCAATGAGACCCGCTTGGGCTGCCTTGCTGTGCTGTTCTTCACTGTTCCCTGGCATTTATTACCCAAAGGGGCAGACTGCCCTCAGAGAGCCCTCATCCATAGGTCAGACACACAGGCAAGAGAGGGTGGGGGACTCCTCCACCTTTTATAGAGCCGGGTCCATTCAGACCAAGACAATGACAAGTATTCACTCTCATGCTCCACGTCGTAAGATGATCACCAGCAGGTCTCAGGGAGGAATTTTCCCACACATCCATGCACAGAGCTGGTGAATAAGCAGTCTGTGAGTGCTGTGGTTTGCCTGCAATCTGTGTTCTCCAGTTTTAGGTATTAGGGACTGGTTAGCAAACAGAATGGATCTACACTTGTTCCGATACAGGCACCAAAGCCATACGTTAAAGTTGGGGATCACAATGATATAAGTTACTCCGAAGAAATAACTGTGCAAGAAGCCACAGAACAGCTCTTAGTCATTAATTACTGATTTAATAAACTCAGTACATCAGGAAATCAGCACTAAAGACTTGTAATTAATCTCCAGCAACTGGTATCAGAACCACTCACCAACGAGCACTTCAGCGCAGAGGAGTTCAATGCACTTGTTCAGTGATGGCAAAAGAGGGAAAGCCTCTGCAAACACCTCCGGGTGCACGTGCAAGTGTCCCTTTTAGCCACCATAAACCAAATGTTACGATATTAAGCTGGAACTGTTTGAAACTCCTCAATCAGGTCTGCAAAAACACTGCACTAAATTTGAAGGTCTTCTGTTTTCCTCTCTTTCATAGGCCTTTATGGTTAGACCTTTCTCTACAGCCACAAAGACTTTATTTCCTCTTGCTCTATTAAATCAAAGCTGAGACGCTCAGGAATAAAAAAGGAATTTAAGAATCTGGAATGTCTGCAGTGCAGCAAATAGGGCCAGGCTTGCAGTGACATGGGTAGGCACTGCCAATACTGTGATCGTCTTTGGAGCTATAAAGGCAGTGTTATGCAGTGAGGAGGGCACTCACTATGCATATGCAGTGAGCATGATGCAGTGAGGAGGCAAACTCAAAGAACATGATAAAAATACCCCAAAATCAAAAGAATACTAATTTTAGGTCTAGAATTTAATCTAAAACTACAGAAAATAGTTCACAAGGAACAAACAGTAAAAGATATTAAGAGGAAACCTACAGAGGAATGTAGCATACAGGATTATAGGCTTTCTAACCAGGAGTAAGGATTAGCTTTGATTACACAACAGCTTTGTTACTATTAGTGACTTGCTCACTTGCCAGTTGCAATAAAAGCAATGTAAAATACATTTAGCTAATTTTGACCCCAGAAATGCAGCCACGGGGCAGTTATTTAACTACAATTACAGGAAAAGAGTCCCATTCATTGTTATCCCCCAGAAGCAGATGCAGAGTTCAGTTTGCACTGTAATCAACATAGAATCATAGAATCGTTAGGGTTGGAAAGGACCTTAAGATCATCCACTTCCAACCCCCCTGCCATGGGCAGGGACTCCTCACACTAAGCCATATCACCCAAGGCCTCCTCCAACCTGGTCTTGAACACCACCAGGGATGGAGCATTCACAACCTCCCTGGGCAACCCATTCCAGTGCCTCACCACCCTAACAGGAAAGAATTTCCTTATGCACATACTGCCATCCCTCCTAAAATCTCTCCTCTCTTTACATCACATAAATGAAACCAAGCAACCCTCCAACTTCAACCTCTCCAGAATGCTTCCAAAGCACATTTGGTTTTAAAGAAGTCAGACTGAACCAAGTTATCGTTCAGCAGAATGAACCAAAACCATTTGTGTGCTCTTCTCAGGTGGGATTGCCTCGAACTCCAGATTTCCAGCTGTCTACTGTCCTGGTGAGTGGCTAATTCAGTTCCAGTGCAGACCCACTCACACACAATAGCAGAAAGTTAAATGACAGCTTGCATTTTGTCCAAGGGCTTGCTGTATTCTTAGTCAGATGAGACCACTACAGATCATCATAAGAAGACAAAGCTGAAACAGCTGGGCTGGTTCAGCCTGGAGAAGAGAAGGTTTCTTAAGGGGAGGCCTCAGAGCAGCTCCAGTGCCTAAGGGGGCTGCAGGAAACCTGGAGAGGGGCTTTGGACAAGGGCCTGTAGGGACAGGACAAGGGGAATGGCTTTAACCTGCCCGAGGGGAGATTGAGATGAGACATCGTGAGGAAGTTCTTCCCTGTAAGGCTTCAGGCCTTTCCCACTGCAAACTGAGTGCTCTGTGGACTGGGTCGTGGACTCCTCTTCCTCCTATTGTGCACTGGACTAATGAATCTTGATCAGGAAAAATTAGCAGTGCTCCTGCCCCATCCATCTATAACTCAATTCACTTGAGAGATGAGACTTTAATTTCACTATTCAAAGGAAGCAATTGAACATCCATCTCTATGCAACACATTACATTTACTTCTAAGTGCTCTGATCACTTCCCTCCTTCTGCTGCCCCTTCATCCTTCCCCAGCTACAGCTCTGAATCTTTCTAGGGATCATCAGGCTTGAGTGATGCTTGCAGCTCTTTACCTGGTCTTGTGAAAGCTGATGCTCAGCTCGAGGAGCATTCTCAGGCGGTCAGCAAGCGTGTGTAAGGGACAGAAGGATTTAAAGACTTGGGCATCTTCAGGTCTACACAGCCTGGAAGTTAATGCTTCTGGGAACTTCATTTTGGAGATAGCCAGTCAATTTTACTTAATGTTTAGGTGTCTGTGCGGAAAGTGTGCAGCCTGCTTGTGTTTCAGCTTTAGCTGTCCATGCAGGAAACTGAACTTCCCTTTTCCTGTGTGCTCCCAGCAGCATCAGCTTCTTGATCTGAGTGGCTGCATAATTACTCGAGCTCTGCTGTCAGTGTTAGACAGACCAGGACCACGAGCATGAGAACCAGGAGAAAGCCCAGGCCCTCCTTTTGGCAGCATCATGGACTTAAACCATTCCAATTCAGTTGCAAAATTCATCATTAGCTACTTTACAAAACTGCACTGATCCCATCAAAGATAACCAGGAAGACAAACACACACTCACAAAGCTCTCTTTGGAGCACTGGCTCTGCCTGTCTGTGTTATTCCATGTGAGCAGGTCTCTGCTCTCAGGTCTTGAAGCCATTCCATATAAACTCATACATTCCCAAAGGAACCAAAGCAGGACTCTAAATCAGGAATAGAGAGGTGAAAACAGTGCTGTGGCTTTGCTTTTTACTTAATTGCCCTCACTGCAATGAGCATTGCAGCAGAGGTGGAAGTCCAGCTCAGGTACTGACCGGAGGTTTGTTCACAGTGAGGGATGATGAGACCTGAAGCTGTACCCATTTCAAAGCAGCATCACGCTCACTTTATCTTCAATAACTGCAGAAGTCTGGTGCAGGTGACACATTAATCTACTATTCGTCTTCTAACTGATAAATACTTCCCTGTTTCAAACCCAAATTCTCTGGGGCCTCCAGAAGGAACAGGATCCCACTGACTAAAGACAGTGTTAACACTTACATTGACTGACTGCGTTTTAAGAGACTGGTTCATAGAATCATGGAATCATAGAATTATATAATAGTTAGGGTTGGAAAGGACCTTAAGATCATCCAGTTCCACCCCCCTGCCATGGGCAGGGACACCTCACACTGAATCATGTCAGCCAAGGCTCTGTCCACCCTGGCTTTGAACACCACCAGGGATGGAGCATTCACAACTTCCCTGGGCAACCCATTCCAGTGCCTCACCACCCTCACAGGAAAGAATTTCCTCCTTATATCCAATCTAAACTTCCCCTCTTTAAGTTTGAACCCATTGCCCCTTGTCCTATCACTACAGTCCCTAATGAAGAGTCCCTCCCCAGCATCCTTATAGGCCCCCTTCAGACACTGGAAGGCTGCAGGATTAAGAATTTAACTCTTAACTCTTTTCCTCCTCATCACTTATGTGGCCAAGATGGAAATTTATTGTTAAAATTTACAGAGAAAAGGCATTTGGGAAGAGAGCCTGAATTATTGCTATTAACTGACCCACTTGTCTTAGCCAGGAATCACAGAGCTGTAAATAATTACCTTTACAGAAATCAGACAAAAGGATTACCAGTGCACTTCAAGCCCTCTACTACTTTATTTTGTACACCACAGAGTATAGATTTTCAACACCAAAACCAAGTGAAAGGGCACATGAATAGTCCCTTCTTTTTGCTGAGACACTATTACAGATTTATTCATAGTTTATATTGATTATTTTCCTTTTCTTGTTCAGTAAATGAAGTGTGTCCTTGAAGGCACCAAGACCGATGACTTTCTCACCTTAAATGATGGTGCTGCATATTGCTGAGTAACTTTTTGCCTTGCTTTATTTAGCAATCTGTATACATAGCTGTAATTATGGTGCTCGAAATACATCATGCCACGTTAACCAAAGGCAGATATATTTTAGGGAGTCTTTTCAGCTGGAAAAGCCTGTTTGGGAAATTTGTGGTACACATCCACGTATCAAACAGCGTGTGCCCTCTTTGCATCTCCCGAGGGATGAGCTGCGATGCGTTACGGAAAAGTTTACAGCAGCACCATCTACCGGAGAGCCCTTTGAGTTCTGCGCTGTGTATTCCTCCTTCCACCTACTCGAAAAGCAAAGAAAGGAAAAGTTATGACGACAGTTTCAAGCAGTAGACATTGTCCACTACCGTATTTGGTGCTGAGAGGGGTCCTCATGAAATCAGTGCTACACAAAGATCTCTCCTCTAGGCTGCTGCCCATCACTGGACCCACTCTTGGTCCTTCAAGTCACTGGGAAGGAAGAGAGAGGGGACACAGCGTCCCCTCCCTGCATGCAGGGTGGAGAGACAAGCTTTGCTTTAAGGACAGGCTGCTGTGGTGCAGGTAGAGGTGGTATGGGTATGTCCATAGAGGAAAGGAGAAGGCATGGCTGCACCAGGTACGTGGGAACACTCAGACTGGCTTTAGTACTCTGCAGGTTTGGATCTTTAACAGTTCTTGGGCTGCTGCTTCCTTTTTGTTAAATGCAGTGTCCACTTTTCTCCAAAGTAATACTTGTAGAGCATTGTGAGGTCTGTGGAGAGACCCTGGCAATGAGGGACAGCCTTGGGTTCTGCTCTGGCTCCTCAAGCAGGGTTTTCCTCTTTAAATCACAGAACAGCCCCTGAAGTTCTGCACCTAAAAAACTGCCTTATGTAATGGAGCAAAGGCAATAGGATACAGATCCCCAGACACTGATTCTTACAGCTTTGCTAGGTAAACCAGGTTACTAAATCTCTCATTCTAAAGGATCAGTCTAAGGATTAAGACTGATGGCCTAAGGAACGTGGGTTGGAGGTGCATAAAATTTCTTATGATGTGTACCTATAAATGAATCTCTATCACCTCATTTAAGGGCTCAAATCTTGCTGAAATCAAACCTGCATTGTTCCAGGACAAGCTGTCCTCCACCTGAAGCTCAACCATTCAGTTTAGAGGCAGGAGGGCTGCTCTTGAATGACATTCATCCCTTTACATCTTGGTTCTTAAATAACCATAGAAAACTCTTTCCTGGGTGAACAGGAGCAGACCACAGACTATTTGTGTATGTGTGCAAAGCAACGCATGCTTTCTAGAAGTGCCATCCTCTCAGGTGGAATTATCAGGATTAATTTAAGGACCATTAAAGGACAAAACCCTTCTTAAGAATGGAACCAGACCAATTTATCTCGCGGTTGCCAAGAAATGCATTTAGGAAAAAATCAGCTGCTTTGCATTTAGAGCAGGAGATAATTTACTAATGTCAACATGCAGCAAAATGGGCTGAAGTGCTAAAGCGACTATAGCCACGGTGTCATTAAGACTCGTGTCTTAAAGGTTAGCAAGCAGATATACCTGGCTTCCACCGGGCTTGACTCCACTACACAGTCTAATGAATCTTTAAGAACAACAGCAAACCATGTCAGCCATCTCACTGCTGATTTAATAACAATCTTTAGGAGACAACCTCTATCTTTCAGTCAAATCTGAAAGAGCAAACAGGGCTTTTAATGAAAGGAAACAATCCACCTTTCCTCACACAAATACCTCCAAGCACATAACAGCATCTACAAAACAGCACAGAATTCAGTTGAAGAAGTTTAAACACACATCCAGGCAGGAAAATATCATGAAAAACACATGGCTCTTTTACTAAATTTACCAGTTTTTAATCTGAATTATTTTCAAGGCTTTTTGTTTGAGTTTATTAATAATCATTATTATTTATTATTGGTTTATTAGTATTATTTATTATTGTATTATTGTTGTTTATTAATCATTATGGGGCTTGGAGCAAGCTGCTCTAGTGGATGGTGTCCCTGCCTATGGCAGGGGTTGGAACTGGATGAGCTTTAAGATCCCTCCAAACACAACCCAGGCTGGGATTCTATGATTTAACTGCTGAAAGTTACACATCTGAAAGGTTTTCCATTAATCTTCTTACAGGGACTTCTGGATCTTTCTCCTGAGGTTCTGGACTGAATTTACAAACCGTGGTTCATCATAATGATTCTATTAAATATGCTTTGTTTAAATACAACTAGTTGCATTAGTACCTTGCAGGTTTGATGTTAAAGTTGCAAGCAATGCAACTTTAACACCTAGCTTCATCTCTTTTCTGATGCCCAAACACCAGTGTGTTATTTCCCTCAAGTTCCATCACTTCTCTAGTCTCCTGTAAGCAACTCATTTGTTTCATCTGCAAATTATAGCATCTTTTTGTTCACACCATATCCTGAATGTGAAGAGATGGAATGAGATGCAATCCGAATCCTTGGGATGCAGCTCTGCTAATTTTTGTCACTCTAGAATTTGATGGTTGTTCTGCTTTTTTTTTCCCCCAGATTAAAAGCAGTTACAAAACTCAAGAAAAATTAGCACCCTCCTGACAATTTCAGTTCCTCCACCAGCTTAGCATTGACATCTGAAAGTCCAAATTTGTTATCTTAACTAGCTCACCATAAGAAAGTAATTCTACTAGAACAGAAAGACCAGGTTTTCAAAGTAGCTGTGTTTTCCCAAATGCCTTACAGCGCTGTTATGATTAGATCTGGTTGGAAACGGGAATTTTCCTCAAGAATTTCTTTAGCTTTATAAAGGCAGAAATATGAACTCTGCATCCAAACCCCAAGCATCCAATTTTCAGAGGAGAGGACCCTGGTGGTGCTATTGGGAAAGCTGGCAAGAGCTATTTTCCAATGGAAACCAAACTGCTTCTGTGCACGCACAGATAAGATTTTGTCAAAGCAGGACAATTCTTCATTAACAGCAAACTTTACATCATTCCTACTCATCATTTCAAGGGATACCCTTGTACCAAAGGCTTTTTGAATCACTTGGGTGCATACTTAAAGGTACAAAGAATTCCTATTACTCGCTTTTTATAAGGAGTCACAAGGAAAAGGCAAGGGGTGATGGGTACAAGTTATTCCTGGAGAGATTCCAGCTGGACACAAGAGGAAACTTTTCACCATGAGAACCACCAGCCACTGGAATAATCTCCCAGGGAAGTGGTGGTTTTCCCAATGCCGGACACTGTTAAAATCTGGCTGGATAGGATGCTGGGACATCCAGCCTAGGTCCTGCTTTGCCTGGACAGGCTGGATCAGATGATCCTTGAGATCCCTTCCACCATGGGGTTCCGTGATCCTGAACACCTGCAATACAGCACTGAACCCAACAGGTAGGAAAGGCTGCATATTTCATTTAATAGTTCAGACATTCAAATGCTGAAGCCCATCTGGTTTAGCTCGTCCCTTGCTTTTCAGTTTTTGGCCTATTTCAGCTGTGCTTTTCTGACACATCAATATCAAGAGCTTCCTTTGCCCCTTACAACACTGTTGTTTTTGGTGGATTTGGAATAATTTCTTGTTTATCTTCCCATCTTCAGTTGTTTGCTCTTCAATTTCCTTCTTCGTCTTGCTTGACTTCTTCCAATAGTCTGTTCTTTCTATTGGATCCATTTGGGCAGCATTTCCATTTTCTCTGTTTGGCTTGAATAACCTCTTAAACTCCACCAGCAAAGGAAATATCTGCTATTTTCATTGAGCAATTAAGGTTCTTATGCATGTTAATAAAAGGACACAGACAAGTGCCTGAACTATATATAATCACAGCCTTTTAGAAGGTGTCACCAGAAACCCAGTAAAATAAATTCATTAATACTTGGTCTTTTAAACCCCATTAGAGAGCAAAGTCTGTGAGATAGCCTGAACATCTCCTCAGGTCGTCCAGGTTCTTTGCTGCTTCTCATTGCCATACATGAACTTTCCAGATGAGATTCACTCATCTGATTATTTCCCTAGGGGATGGGAAGAGCACAGTCCTAATTAGCAATCTTCTTTGATATGAAATAAATATTAATTGCCTTTTTTAATCCGAAGATGTCTACAACCCTTCCCTCACACTATTAATGACAGCCACATTCTCTTCCGCTTTAGTTTTATTTTAATGTTTGTTTTCCTTTTACTTAAACTTGCCAAGGCAACTCCTCATAAATAAAGGTTTGCATTGTGCTATTATTGAGAAAGCACTGGGCTTTTTAGTGCCTTTGTTTCTATTTCTATCCCTTGATAGGACAAAGGGGGATGGCTTTAACCTGCCAGAGGGGAGACTGAGATGAGCTCTTAGGCAGAAGCTCTTCCCTGTGAGGGTGCTGAGGCGCTGGCACAGGGTGCCCAGAGAAGCTGTGGCTGCCCCATCCCTGGCAGTGTTCAAGGCCAGGTTGGACACAGGGGCTTGGAGCAAGCTGCTCTAGTGGAAGGTGTCCCTGCCTGTGGCAGGGGTTGGAGCTGGGTGAGCTTTAAGGTCCCTTCCAACACAAACCATTCCAAGATTCTTTCAAGGCAGTTTCAATGTGGCAGTGCAATTCTAGGTCTCAACATATACAATCATGCATTATATTGCATTTTTACACCTTCCTTAGCCATTATGCTTATACCATGTTTCTATTAAAGATAGAGCTCATCCAGCAATTGAAATGCTCTGGTAAAAACAAGATGGAAAGCTAAGAACTGTTGAAACTTGAAGAATCACTCAACTTACTGTGATCAGCAATTCAAGATCCAAAATTTCATCACCCACTTCACAGACAGCTTTCAGTACATGGAACGTGGTTCATTTGCTTGGCGAGTACATTTGGAGGAGGGAGAAGTACCTAATCAAGACTGTACCTATCCAAAGGATGAAGTGCATAAACAAATCTCCATCAGAAGAGACATGAAAACTGTGACAGATGTCACTTAAAGGGCAACTCAAAGACACTGTGGTGAAGAGGATGATGTAAAATTCACCAATGAGCAGAAAATCAAACTGTATCCTCTACCTTATACAATAAATATTTCAAGCTAACACTTTGTGTTGAATACATGTTACTGTTGAAAAGTAAAAGAAATCCAGCTTCTCTTCAGTAGACTAAGCTTTCTTTACTTCTTCTTTCTGCTTTGAAACAACCATGGCAATTTATAATTATAAAAATATAATTATAATACAATTAGATAATGGAATTATATTTATCCCATATTTTTCTGTTTTCTAGCAATATCTGGAGGATTATAGTTCTAAAACAACCAAATGTAAAATGGTTCAAATTCCTTTAAAGTAGGCCAAGAGTAGATATTAGATACAGTATCTATTTTTTACAGTATTTTAAATACTTATGGAAATATTTAAGGAATATGGACTCACCCTTATAAAATACATATCTGGAATTAATCTAACAAGTGGCTGTTACAACTGCCCAATGTTCAAGGGCTAAAGCATCACTGATCAGGAAGTCAGAGATGGCTTTCTAAGAAAGCAATCAGAAGTTATCAGCACAGGGGAATGGTTAATACTGAGGACAGGAAACAGGGCATGGGACTTGTTGGCATGAAGAGCAGGGCTGGAAGAAGAAAAACATACTGCAGGGGGAAAATGGAAGCGCTCATTTCCATCCAGGGCTGGTTTTCCCCAAGTGAACCCTTTTTTCTGCGCCATGTTTCCCTTTTAAAACAGTAAAGACATTTCCTTACACAACGTCCACGGAAATCGTCTTCCCGCAAGACACCTCAGGAGTACATCAGCTTTCCAACTCCTCTTCAGTAAGGGAGGAATGGCACAAAGAAGAGGCAGGCACGAAAGCCTTGGGAGCACTTTTCTTCTTATTATCACACCATCGCATCTGAAATAATTCCAGGATTCAAGCCAAGCTCTTTGACACGCGTATTTGTAATGTTGAGCTGAAATACCGAACCAAGAGCCAGTGAAGCGGTTTGCTAAGTCAGACACCTCCTGTGGGGTTTCTAGATGCATCCGTCTTCTGAAGATGAAAGGAAAAAAGATATCCAGAAGCTTTTCTGAACTGAGAGAGCTTCAGGATGCAGGGTGATGCGTAGACAGAACGTTTTGTGAGGCTTTTACTCCCTGACACAGCAGCCATTTCACTTGAGTGTTCCATTCCTGCAGCCACGGGGGATTCTGTAGCTTGCTAAAGCAACTGAACACATTCCTCAAAACAATGCAGTGGGTCTTTCTTGTGAAAGCAGAGCTAATCAAATACAGCATCCTGGGTTGCACTGATGGCAGCCAGCAAGTCACTCATGGCACTACGAGAACCTCTGCTTTTAGGCCAACAGGGATATTATGGACTGTTTTCTCCATCTGTTCTCAAAACAAATGCCAAGATGGTCAAGGTGTCGGAACATCCCACTGAAAATTGGATCAAAGAAGTGGCCTGAGCTGCGGTGCCAGGACTGGAGCCTCTGCAGAGACAAAATCTGTAGAAATAGAGTAAGATAACGAATCTAGAAAACATTTATACAGTAATTCAATAGGAACAATCCTGGTTGGATTTTGAGGCTTTCATATAGAGTTTGTAACCCAAAGGAATTGATGCAAGTGAAAACAAACAGTGGAAAGAACTGATCCTTTCACCAGGCAAAGTTAACAGCAGAGATTGTCAGCACTGATAATGAAGCCTGAGTCTTTAAAATACATCCTTAGAGCTGGTGTTGGTCTGGTGCAGAGGTATCCCATTGCCCCAGTGAAGACAGAAGCTGAATACTGTATTAAAACCAGCACCAGGCAACTACCTGTGTGTGTGACACAACCCCCTCTACATACTGAAACAGCCCCAAAGCCCTATCCCAACATACCAAAAGCTGTGGCTAATGTTATTACTGGTTATTTCTTTGAAAAGCCTGTTATCCTCCCACATGCCTCCAGTTGCCTCTTCCTAACCTGACATTAAGGATTGTCTCATTACAGAAAGACAGACAAGGAAAGGTATAAACAGGATGGGTAAATGAGGTGACTCAGACCTGCAAGACAAGAAAAGCAGAGGGATGGTAAAGGAGGGGGTGACTGACATGGGCACAGTGCAAGAAAGAAAGGAGGTTGTGGGCAAAACCACTCTTCGATGGAAGCAGAAAACACTCTGCACAAAAAGCAACCATTGGGAGCAGCATAATTTCTTAAAGGGTGGAGAAAATGATACGAGACTAAGAACAAGTACCTCGAAAATGGCAGGCAGGAAAGAACAATGAGATGGACACCTATGGGGATGTGCATGTGTATCTGCACTCTCTATTTATGCTCATGTTGCAGAGGTTCCTTCTCGGCTTTGGGATGTGCCACCCCATTCCCCTTGCCTGGAGAACACCATGGATAGAGAGGGAACTGGAGATAGAGCACAGCTCAGTATTGAGTGCCTACACTTCCATCTGATGAAATCAGGAATTGAGCATGTCCTGGCTGAGTTCTGCCCTCCTGAGGAGCCCAGCCAGCCCAGCTGAAGCTATTGGAACATACCACATCTTCCTTTAAACCCAGGTGTCCTGAGCAGCTGCCTGTTAAATATCCATGGCTAAGCCAGACTTACTGACCGCAATGACACTGCCATGGAAAGAGGCACATGGACAGGAGAGGTGGAAGCTGTGAGAGGAGAGGAGGACCTGCCTTTTGGCAAAGGCAGACACCACCACATCACTCCCACTCAACCGAAGACAGCAAATCCAAGCTTACAGGGCTGTCCATCTCTCCCTTCTGCCCTCCTTTCAGTCCCGTAATGTACAGCAGCAGGCACCAGTTTTTGGCACCTCATCAGGGGCAGCAAAACTCAATTTTACCAAGACCTGGAGGAGTTTCTGTGCCCAGAAAAAATGCTTAAACCGGTTGCAAAGTCCAAATCATCCAGACAAGCTCTGAAGTTTCCAGTGAGTTTTCTTCTCCAGTGATAGTCAGAAGATGCCTGTGGCTTCAAAGCTTCCATGTAACTGTAAAGCACCACGTTCCCCTGACTGACCAGAACAGGTTATTATGATTTGTGTATTAAAACCCAGTGTTTTCCACCTATCGAGTGCATAAACAACAGTTTAACCTTTATCCCAAGGCATGTACCCCCTTCTCCTCCTAGAAAAATGAATTCATGCTTAGCAGTCAAATCACTACCAACCTGACCTTTAAACACATCAGTGTTTCTTGGAAAAATATTATGGCTGAGATGCCTACTGTGGTAAACAATATTAGCTGCTCCAAGGCATTGTCGAGCCATGCTGTGTGGAGCCTTATCAAAATAAGGGGGTGGAAATCAGCAGGGACCGCAGATCTTCTGACAAACTCCACAGGATATGAAGAACAATGTAAATGTAACAGTCCTGGCAGATATATTTCTGTATTACTGTTCCAGAGATAACAGCTAAGGTGAATCATTTCCCACCACCTACAGCACTGAATTATTGCAAATTCTGAAGGGACCGTATTTATTTCATTGGTAGGTAGCAATTTACTTAGCTGAAGATCATTATATTTATGTGTCGGTGAAATCCTCACAATAATTATATATTTGAGCTGTCTCAGAAGTGCTATATATATTCTCATTAGTCATGTACTTCCAAGGATATGATCATTCTTTTTTCCCCTCCAACAACCTTTGCGATGCGAGTGCGAAGCACTGCACTGCACATGAACCTCCAGTCTTGGAGTTTGCCTAAACTCCAGTTTAATCACACAGCAGGGTGGCCTATCTTCAAATGGAAATGCTAAAGCATGCTATGAAATATCTTCATTTCCTTAAATGACTGCACTGGAGAGCTTATTTAAAACAGACCACACTGTGCAACAAAACAGAGGAGGAGATGGGGAAAAAAGTCCTCTGTTTGATATTACTTTTGAACAACTTGCCCAAAAAAGGTCATGATGATGTTTCAAGCAGGAGATAAAGGCAAAGGGAGTTTTCTTCACTTCCACTCCTTTCTTTGCCATGTAGTCAATTCTACCTCTCCAGGTGGAGAGAGGACCAGTAGTCAATTCTACCTCTTCAGGTAGAGAGAGGACCATTTAATTCTCTTTGATGCACTTCAGAAGGCTCAATTGAAAAGTGTTTTTGAAACACAAAACGTTGTAGGAGTCTAAATGTAAGTGGTTGGTAGGCCCTGCAGGTCGAGGGGAGCAAACCCAGTGAGCATCAGTGTTCTGAGTTGAAGCACACCTGATGTTAAAGCTTGCAGCCCTCACACTTGGAGAAGATCACGCTTTCCTCTACCCCAGCCTTTTACTCTCTGCAATGTTCCTGCAATTTGTTTCATTCCTTCCCTCCTAAGAAGGGAACAATGGGAAGAGGAGCCACGCTGACAGTTCTGCGGGCTGAAGGTCCTTGCTTGTGATTAATGTTCATATTCCATCCTCCTGCAGAAAGTTTCAGCCAAAGAAACAAGAGCTTTAAACCCATTAATCACTTGCATCACTACTCTCATTCTGTCTAGCTTCTTATTTATTTGAGTATCTTCCACAAGCAATAAGGAAATGCCCTCCGTTGTATTTTCCTCTACCATCCTTGCCAAAACCAGACAGCTTTGTAGTTTGTTTCTCCTGGTTTGGCTGATGCATTTTTCTTCTTCCTTTCTGGAAATACTAAGCACAAAAAGATGCAAAAATAGAACTTGTGTGCAAGGTCCATCAGGTCATAAATGTCACTCATTAGCCTCAGACCTACCAAAATGATGAATTACAGTTAAAATGCATAGAAGACTCAATCTTACATCCATATATGCAATGTAGTGACTGAAAGTGGACAAAGCAGACAGAGGCACCATAAGCTTGATAGAGTCCATCAGCAATGCAGAACAATTACCAAAATCAGGAAGCAAAAGGTTAGAGGTTAAGTTCCACCTTGGTCTGTATAAGCAAAGGTTGAAACAAAGACAAACAGTTCTCACTCCTTTTGCTGGTTAGAGAAATTGAATTACAGAATCCCAGCCTGGTTTGGGTTGAAGGGACCTTAAAGCTCATTCAGTTCCAACCCCTGCCACGGGCAGGGACACCTTCCACTAGAGCAGCTTGCTCCAAGCCCCTGTGTCCAACCTGGCCTTGAACACTGCCAGGGATGGGGCAGCCACAGCTTCTCTGGGCACCCTGTGCCAGCGCCTCAGCACCCTCACAGGGAAGAGCTTCTGCCTAAGAGCTCATCTCAGTCTCCCCTCTGGCAGCTTAAAGCCATTCCCCTTGGCCTGTCCCTACATCCCTTGTCCCAAGCCCCTCTCCAGCTTCCCTGCAGCCCCTTTAGGCACTGGAGCTGCTCTCAGGTCTCCCCTTGAGGAGCCTTCTCTTCTCCAGGCTGCCCCAGCCCAGCTCTCTCAGCTTGGCTCCAGAGCAGAGCTGCTCCAGCCCTCGCAGCATCTCCATGGCCTCCTCTGGCCTCTCTCCAGTGCTCCACATTCCTCCTGTGCACGCCTCTACTCCTTAAGGAGTTCAACTACAGCTAGGACCCACATTTCTCAGGTGAGCACCCAGTCCCACCAAAAGCAGAGGAATTTTTCAACACCCCATGGCTGTAAAAATGAGCATCAAGCAAATGTGAAGCAGCATGACTTGGCAAATAGACCTACCCATTGCGAAACCCATCCACAGCAAATTAATAAGCCTAAAAGACTCTCACGGTTTGAAACCGTGCTTCCTAATCTATGATGGCTGCCACATTTATTTTATTACGATATAAAATAAAGATCACACCTTTAAACTTTCTGCATGGCTAATGAATCAGCTGAGAGGGGATGGCTCTCACGAGAGGTTCATGCCTGTGGTTAGCAGAGTCCCACAGATACACAAGAGATGCAATTAAGCTGGAATATCCAATTCTACAGCTCTGACACAGCTTATTATTTGACTAGCAAACAAGGAACTTCTTCAACTTAATTGCAACCTGGCTTTTCTACCACTGATCTTTTCCATCCTTCTTTTCCTTTAACTTTAGCCTTCATAGAGTTTTGTTTTATTTTAATCCCTTGGTGGTTGTTGTGCCTGGTTTGTGGGTCTGTGTTTTGTACTATGGAGATGCACAGCTTCCGAATGAGGGAAGCAATAGCTGCTGGTAACATTTACCCCATCACAGCTCACTCGTTAAAAATTGGGATTCAGATTAAAGCAATTTGAAGCATGAATTTGATCTGTGCCTTGATGGAGGGTCTTAAGAGCGGCAGTGTTCAAGGCCAGGTTGGACAGGGTTTGGAGCAAGCCGCTCTAGTGGAAGGTGTCCCTGCCTGTGGCAGTGGGTTGGAACTGGATGAGCTTTAAGCTCCCTTCCAACACAAACCGTTCTATGTATTTAAAACTACAGAGGGCAGCACTAAAAACACATCAGCAATGATCTGCATGACCTGCTGGTGTGTGAACAGAGCTGAGGTTTGACCACTGTTAGAAGCTGAGCTCGTACCCCCAGACAGTGCCCTTGCTCTGTGGAGCTGCAGGTACTGGTCACTGTCTTAGCCATGGACACAAACTTCTCCTGGCTGAATATCATCTCTGTCCCCCTCTAATGCAATGCTTTGATTGCCCTCTACAGAAGGAACAAGTGATTGTCACTCATTAACAAACATCCCTGGCACAGGGCACAGGGACCGTCTGCCCATGCTCCGGTACTGGCTGGGAAGGGCATGGCAGAGCCACTGCTTTGCAGGACAGAGCCTCTAAGGGTCAGGTAATTACTGGCCTCTCAGAGGCATAAACTGCCTTTAAAGCCAACAAAGTAAACAGGAACTATGAGGAGATTCATCCAGCATTTATCTTTTCACTTGTTATCTCCGATACACAAACTCATTCTTACACTGTTTGTATTGCAATGCATAAAATATTAAAATTAAAAGGCTCAGGGAGTTCTGAGAGGGGGAAAAAAAAGAGCAAAAACTATTTGAGATTCAGAAACATTTCATCAATATGTGGTGCATTTGCATACTGGAATGGGAGGCTCCTGATTATGCATGTTTATTGATTTTGAGTTTGTTTTGATTAATGATAAAGCTATGATACGTCATGTGAGGAAGGAAGGCTTGAGGGAGCTGAACACAATACAAATGGGGTGTAGTATCAGAAATCCTATTTATGCAAATAAGAGGACATTCACATGCATTTTGCTCAACCATGGTTGTACCAAAGCTCTAAAACCATTCTCTTTTATACCCTGGGTAATTTGGGGAGGCATGTTTCACACAAAAACACCGCATAACAATTACTTTTTTCTTCATTACGAATGACTTCTATTATATTACCTTGGACAAAAGAACAAGCTTCAATTCCCACTGCACCTAATTTATTATTGCTGACGAAGATATTGGTTTGTGTCAGGGTGCATAGAAATGTACTGCAAACATCCTACCGGGGGAGTTAAAAGGGAGTCGGGAGAAGAAGAGAAGGAATAAGAAAAGACAGAATCATAGGATCACAGCATGATTTGTGTTGGAAGGGACCTGAAGATCATGCAGTTCCAACCCCTGCTACAGGCAGGGGCACCTTCCACTAGCCCATGTTGCTCCAAGTTGCTTTGTCCAACCTGGCCTTGAACACTGCCAGGGACAGGGCAGCCAGAGCTCCAACAGCTCCATGTCCTCTTTATGTTAAGGACATCAGAACTGTGCACAGTACTCCAAGTGAGGTCTCACCAGAGCAGAGCAGAGGGGCAGGATCATCTCCTTTAACCTGCAGGTCACACTGCCCTTGATGCAGCCCATGACACGGGTGGTTCCAGGACATGGGTGGTTTCTGCACTGTGAGCACACACTGCCAGATGGTTATACATATAAAATATGCATATATAAAAGTTTTGGCATCTTTATAAGAGATCAATATTGACACGTTAACCTTCAGTCAAACCACTCAGGAAAATGGGTGAAGTCTTCATTAAAGAAAGCTGTAGATACTTGTTATTAGAGTGCAAAGAAAATGTAAGGACAGACTTCCTATAGGTGGTATACCAAGGACATTAACAGCGACAGATCCTATTCCTGTCTTGGATATCACAGTTTAGACCGTGCACTGGGCAGTGGGCTGAGACTATTCTCAATCTACCCAACAAGACACCATCACATCCAGATAAAGAAGACCATCAGATGGCCTGTGTTCTGACACATGAATTATTCTCACAGATCTCAGCAGGATCCTTGCCTGCATGGCAGCTGCCACGTTGGCTGCAGGATCAGAGTCTAGAGAGTTTAAACATAAGAGCAACCAGAGAATAAAGAAGGGAATGGAGGTGAGGAGGATCCCTTCTGCAGGTGCTCCTGTGTGTTTGGAGAGAGACTCAGAGGGAAGAAGTGGGGTCAGCTGAACAGCGAGAAAGGGTCAGGCTGCCACACAGCCATTGCTGCATCTGAAGGGCTGGATTTATCTTGGAAATTGGGCCTCTTAATGCCTCCACTGCTTAACAAGGCTGCTCCCACTTCAGGGACATCGTTACAGGAGACAGATGAAACGCTCATCTGACTCTTTCAGCTCAAGATGCTGGAAATTTTTCTCCGCTTTCAGAAGAAAGAGTATTGCCCATTGAAAGGCTCCTTTCTACAGCCATTACAGCAAAGCAGGACACCCAGGCTGCAGGACAGCCTCTGCTTAACAACTCCGCAGGGATCTCCCTTTTGTGGTACTTACAGGTCAGGAGCAACAGAGCCAAAGGGACACTGGGGAGATCACAGCTATCTTCTTTCTGAATGTAACAGGCTGTCAATGGGGACGTTGGCATAAGCTCAGAGTGCAGGAGCCCATCACTGTACCTGGGTCCCTCCTAATTACTCTGCAAGAAGGGGTCCTCTAAGCCATGAAAGTGCACGTACACACACATTTCTTCCTCTAACAAAGCAAGTTGCATTCATTTCTGCACGCATTTGAAAAGGCAGCTATAGATTGAATGGAATTTCAAATTTCCTAAGGAATTATTTCACCCAGAGGCTAAAGCTCTTTTACATTTAAGCCCAAATTTAACTTGAAGCATAAAGAAAACTGTAGCATAAATTAGCCTGATGCTAGAAAAACAGGAAGTCGAATTAAATCAAAGTAGTAAACTGAAGAAGTCATTTTGTTAATGTGCTAGATATTGTCAGTGATTAAGTAAGTAACTGGAGTAAGATTATAGATTCTCAAGGGCAAAACAAAATAACTGCGGCTTGAAAAAGTATCCAAAATGTGTAAACATCAAAAATTAACAACTGGAAAAGATGTTTAAAGCCATAAACCCGTGCGAGTTACATACTTCCATTCGTGTCTGAATCGAGTTGTTGTGTTTCTCTGACATGATTGAGAGCCCACCGATACCCGTATAAATCTGACAATTCAACTCATTGCGACAGCTCTTACACTCATGTAATTCGCCTCAAAATAAAGCCGTTCCACGCCTCTGCCCTCCTATGGCACCAAACTGTATTGCATGTTACCCAGTAGTTCTAAGATTACATGTTCGTTTTATGCCAAATGATAGCAAGCTTCATTTAGAAAGACAATTAGCATCACGCATCCACAGAAAAGCTTTGCAGTAATGCTTAAAAGCTGACAATGTAATTTAACCTCAGTAACGACACCAGGGTTTTCCCATTTTTGATGGAAAACATTCCGCTTCTGTACAACTGCCTTCTCTCCACCAGTGCTTTTATTTAAGTCTTTAAACCTGGTACTTAACCCCATCCATGAAATATTACCCAATATGTTGATCACGCTGGGTTTTAATTTCAACTCAACTGAAGAAGCATTGTTAAAAAGAATCACTGCATCCCAGGGGAATCAGGAAATTACACTTTATTTATTGGGCTATGACTTTCCCATAAGCAGATAGAGCCATCTACCATCTGATTGCCATCTGAGGGGAGGCACAGCTTGAGAAAGAGCACTGCCAATGTGCCACTGGGCCATTGATGAATGAAGCAATAAGACGAGAAGGTCTGGGGCTGAGGGTCATTAATGCATACCTAAAATGCCATTTGAGGCCTGATGGCTGGTTAGTATTATAGAGCCTGAGTCCACAAGAGTTTACATACTTGGTACTGCTGTTGGTCTCTTTGCACAGTAGGCACTGCCATTTGTAGGTGTTAGAATACACTGGACAGTCTAAACATGACTTATTTGGCGGGGGGGGGGGGGGAGAATGAGACAGAAAGAGTGGATGTTAATTTGGTATTTAAGAAGCACTTCCATTTCAGAAATAGCATGCTTCCAGTTTCAATATTCTATGGAATGAGAGACAAATTATGTAAAGGATCATAAAAACATATCCACAGCCATTAGTTTCTTCAAATACCCCACTGGCAGGTAACTAAGTCCTTAATGAAGCTCTAAATACTCTATAACAAATCTCTGCCCAGGGAGAGAAGTGCTGGGTACAGCAAAGTGTAGGAGTCAGGACTACCCCATCCTATAGTCCTTGGGAGGAGGAAGCTGGCCTAGATGTGCCCCATAGGTCCCCTACAAGCATCAGTTCATTGATTCTATGTGGTTGAAGCATACCTATTTCAAACTACATTTCTTTCTGTACACCCCATTAAAGACAGGATAATTTGAGGTATTTCAGGTGAATATACTGAAGTATAACAAACCATGATCAGATGAGAGTGAGCTGGTAACACGCTTCCCATAAACACCACACAGCTGCCTGCCTAGACCATAAACTGGGTGCTTTAATGGCTCACTCACACCCACTATTGCCAAACATCCGTATTTAGGTAAGCTGGGATTCCTTCCCTTGTGAATAGACTTCCCTTTAGTTAGATACTCCAAATACAATGTTTTACCAGCTTGTTATTTTATTACTGTGGGGAGGCCTACAAGCATGCTGGAAAGGGACTCTTCATCAGGGACTGTAGTTATAGGACAAGGGGTGATGGGTTCAAACTGAAGCAGGTGAAGTTCAGGTTAGATATAAGGAAGAAGTTCTTTACTGTGAGGGTGGTGAGGAACTGGCACAGGGTGCCCAAAGAACTGGTAAATGCTCCATCCCTGGTGGTGTTCAAGGCCAGGTTGGCCAGAGCCTTGGGCAACATGGTTTAGTGTGAGGCATCCCTGCCCATGGCAGGGGGTTGGAACTGAATGATCCTAAGGTCCTTTCCAACCCAAACCGTTCTATGAGGCAGCTCTATGTAGCCCTTTCCTACTCCAAAGTGGACCAGGACTCTGTACTTGCCCCCTACTGCTCTTTAGATAATGCAGCAGCAGCAGGGGAGAGGTTAAGGAATGATTCTATCATGTGCTATGATTTTAAAAGGCCTGCAGGCTGTGATTTAACAGAGATGTCTAACACAAAGTTTTTACTTCATTTCAGAACTGTTATTTCTTATCAACCAGCATGGCCACTGTATCGACATTTCTGTCAGCTACAGGCCTATACTCTCAGTTCAACATTAGCACCATCACATCAGTACTGCTCAACCAGGGAAAAGCTAAACCAGTAGAAGAGCTTTCATAGAAGCTTAAGAGTATCCACACTTGAGCTGTAGCAGTGTAAATAAATCAGCACCAGTTCTGGATGTAGCCACATCTCCACCAGCATTGCTACTGAATAACTGTAGAGCCCAGGGAGGGGAAAGGGCTCATCTTCACCACGTTTATGTCAAACTACTCCATTCAGCCTATGCTTGAGAGTACACATAAGAAACAACATCTCAGCTACACGGGGTGATTTGATTATGAACAGAGTGATTAGATTAGCAGCAGATGACTTGGAAATCACGCTGCTGCATTCCCATTGAATTACCAGCTCCAAGAGCAGCAACTCATGGAGCTACTCTCAACAACTCCCCCTTCCACCCAACCCTCCCCTTTCAAGGCTTTGAGCATCTCTTTAAGGTTCTTCAGACACTGAGCAAACAAAAGGTAACGCTTCAACCTGTACCAAACCCAATCTGTTACCAGCAATAACTACATCAATAGGGTCTATCAAGGTCAAGATGACTACTAAAAGCTTTTCCTAGGTCACATTTCATAAATGAAACAGCTATAAAAGCTGTTATCCAGCTTACCAGGAGTCCACACAGGCCAAGAGAGAGCAGCTTTGAGTGAGACCAGTTCTTCAGATCTTATTATCAGCAACCAGGGCAGAAGGAAGAGCAAGCACACATCAAGTAAGTGGACATAACCATGCAGACACCAGCAGAAGGCCATGTTCCCACGTAGTTGAAGTAATGCAACTCATGAAGCAAGCTGTCCTCAATCAGAGCATGGAAAAACTCTTCAGCTCAGCCACATCAATCACCAGGCTTAGCTTGCTGTAGGGTTCAGCTGACGAGTAGCAACTCTTTAAACCAAAGGAACTTGCAGCCATCTGCCCAGCCCTTTGGTTTTAAGCAATTTTGCTTGAGTTCTGTGAATGTAGCTAACATACTGGAAGCACTTATAAAATAACATGGAATACACTTAACAAAGTTGTACAGACAGTCCTGAAATTGATGTTGGCTCGAGCTTAAAACCAGAGAGCAACACTACCTACTCATTCAGCAAGACTGTGGTACGAAGCCTCAAAGCAGAGGTTTTGGCTGCGTTCAAGTTGTTGTTGACACTGTTCAAGGAAATTTTGCAACAAACTCGTTTGTTTTTTTCTGTTTTAATAAAAGAAGGCACCGAAAAGTCCATCTTTACCAGCCCCATGTAGGGCATAACCTCTACTTCTCCACAACAGTACTCAGCTGAGTTAACCCATAGCATGCCCGCTCTGCCGAGCTCACCTACACCCATCTCATCCTAATATCCACCAGCAGAGAGCACTGGGTAGGAAACCTTTTTGGGAGTTACCAGCCTTTCTCCCCTCCTTTCTAGCCCGAAGGAAGCAAAACCTCCATATTGCATATTACTTTCACTCAGTATGGTCTTCTCTTCAGAGCCATTATTATCCCAAGATTAAACAAACCTGATGGTTTCTATCCAAAGTACACAAAGCTCTGACTTTCCAGAATTGATCTGGGGTGTTTAGTATTCATTTCAAAATCCAATATGTTGTAGCTCATGGTATTTACCCAGGAACCACACCTAGAGCCTGAGATCTGTGGGAATCACCTGTTCTGTTCAAGCCAGCACAGTGGATTTCAGTTTGAATACAGGTTTCATGATCTCTATAGTTCATTCTCTGGAATGTTTATTATAAGTAGTTGTAAACATGTATTAAACCAGAGTTCCTTTAAAAAAATCCATGTTTGAGTCAAAATGTGAAGGGAAAAATAAAGGGGGGGGGGAAGTGAAAGGAAAAGTGAAGGGAAAAATAAAGAAACCTTTCTGTTGGTGTTTTAAGACATACCAAACTATAGCAATTTCTTTCCCCATATCCAGTTGTAACGCTAAACCACAGATAAACATTACTAACTGAGCAGGAATGTGCTTCTTCCTTCTGATGGAGGTCCAAGATTGCCCTCTTGAGTACGGCAAACAGCATGGGGTACTTCACTTACCATGTGATTGGCACACACTTGAGTTTTGAATCAGTTTGGAGATGAAGTTGTTGGCTAAAGCTCTGGAAACTCTGACTCTGGAGTTGTCAGGCTGAGAAAGACTCATTCTTTTAAACAGCACTATATTCCTTGGCTTTTTCTCTGTTTTTACATTGTTCATTAATGTTTTGCATTTCTACAGATTGTGCACACACACCACACCACCCCCCCCAAGAACTTGCATAGGGGGAACTTCATAAAAGAAGTTTATTATTTCAGTGTGTGCTAGTAAAATAGCTGCATGTTTGGGGATATTGTCTAATGTAATCTAGCTGGATGGCACACAAAAGGTCAGCCAGTGCAGGCTGACACAAAAAGATGTATCTGTTCACTGAAAGGCAGAAATCATTTCTTACCATAACTCATTTCCACGGCATCTCTTACAATGTAGGGAATTCTAAGGGTTGAGGGTTTATTTTTCCATTTATCTTGCAAACAAAGGAAATTATCCCATAAACTTATGCTTAAATTATTTTAGTCAACATCATTTTGCATAGCAACAAGTTTATTTCTAGTATATTTTGAGACACAAGCTTTGGTTTATTATTGCATTGATGTTAATGGAAATGATCCAGAAAAGGAAAACATGTTATTTGGAGGTCTGACTCTAATGCCTTCCATATCCTAAAGCAGTAAGAATTCTGGGAGCAGAGTGCTTGCAGGACTGGTGCTGAATTCCCTTCCTTAGGGCCATGTAAGTGTAAAATCCTAAGTTCATTTCAGAGCCAGACCACCTCAAACACAAACCTTCATGGAGCTTCCCACTGTCAGCTTGAGCTGGTTTACCCCTTGTGCCATGATGGACACACACATGTGAGTGCTCACATACTCCCCAGAGCAGTGCAGAGAGTACACTCTGTACACTGGGGAGACCCTCCCTGGCAGTCCTGATCCAGCTCTGGGGCAGCAGCACAAGAGGGACGTGGAGCTGTTGGAGCGAGGCCAGAGGAGGCCACGGAGATGCTGCGAGGGCTGGAGCAGCTCTGCTCTGGAGCCAGGCTGAGAGAGCTGGGCTGGGGCAGCCTGGACAAGAGAGGGCTCCTTAAAGGGAGGCCTTAGAGCAGCTCCAGTGCCTAAAGGGGCTACAGGAAACCTGGAGAGGGGCTTTGGACAAGGGCCTGTAGGGACAGGCCAAGGGGAATGGCTTTAACCTGCCAGAGGGGAGACTGAGATGAGCTCTTAGGCAGTTCTTCCCTGTAAGGGTCATACACAGGAATACATACACTGTTTACAACATCCTTTCTTTCTTTGCTTATGCAACTGCTGTGTTATAACCAAACATTACAGTTATTTTGCACAGCAGTCTAATGTGCAGCTTTTTTATCTAGCTTCTCACATGGGCGGTAACCTGCCCTCACAGCCATGACACCTTTCAGAAAAGGTTTCTGAACACACAGTTTTGACTCCCTAGTGTGGAAATCCTCAAGGCTCCAGTTCCATCATATACTTCTTTCAACACAGATACTGTCAGCTGCTTGAGGTACAGCCCCACCACTGATTCGGAAGTTGAATGAGCTTTTGTATCAAGATCAGGGTCAACCAGTATCAAATAACCCACGTACAATCACTACCTCTGTTCTCCTAATAGAGGTATGGCTGAAACTATGCACAATCATGCTTTTTCTCTTCATTACAATTTTTATAGTAATGTATGTCTTCAGAGTAACACGAGTGCTGATTTCAATGAACTCTCAAATGCACAACACATTCACTTCACGCACGTTTATTTCATCATCCATTTGAGTAAGAAATAGTTTAGATCTCAAGTAAAGGCTCTGATGATGATGATAGATTGGTGCTACAAAGGTGGGTTGATAATTAAGATGACTTGTTTGGCTGCAGGCTTTTTTCCTTCTCAAGAATGGGTTTCTCAGTGCACTGCTTTTCTGTGTGCTGTTCTGGATACCGCCTATAAATTGGGCTCTCAGAGCTTTTATCTTTCATAAATGAGGTCTGATAAATGGTTAAGCCATCTTCTTTGCTGGGGACTGGCTTATGAGCCCATTGGAGGAAGTTCTGGGAGTTCTGTTGCCGTCTCTCTGGTTCCACCTTCCTGCGGCCCAAACCCTAAGGAAAAAATAGGAAGACAAATTAATGTAAAACATATGATTTACAATCACAGTTTCACAGATTCATCTTGCAACAGTCACTACCCCAGTGGGAAGTTAAGGAAGCTGTTACCACAGTGATTCCCAGAACTCAGGGTTCATCTTTAGCAAGTTAAAAATAGGATTGTCAGACTCGCCTGGATGAATATATATTCAATGGGAAATCTGTTGACCTTCCACCTCTTAGTACTAATAAACCACTTCAACTTTGCATTTCTGTAGCACACTATCTACTCCAGGCTATTTAGTTCTACTCAGCTAAATTAATCTGCAGAGTAACCCAAAGAAACAGGTTAATAATTTTATGTCTGGACTGCAATAAAGAAACTGAGACAGACCATGAAATCTGAATCTTCAAAGCTGTCCCCTGTGTGTCCACACACGGAGAGACACAGACTGATTTTCACACTCCATAGCTTGCAGGAAATTTATTTGGAATTATGGTTGATCAGTATCTCTAAAGCTATGAGACACTGCACAAAGGGCACAGAAATGGAGGTCACTCCCTGAATAATGAATACCAAAAATGCAGGTCTAAAAGAGCTCAGAGTCAGACGAACTATCACAATTCACTGCTTCCTCCTCTACTTGTGATCTGCTGAACTGCCCTATTGCTTTTGTTAATGACAGGACAAAGGAGAATGGCTTTAACCTGCCAGAGGGGAGATTGAGATGAGCTCTTGGGCAGAAGTTGTCCCTGTGAGGGTGCTGAGGCACTGGCACAGTGAAGCTGTGGCTGCCCCATCCCTGGCAGTGTTCAAGGCCAGGTTGGACACAGGGGCTTGGAGCAATCTACTCTAGTGGGAGGTGTCTCTGCCTGTGGCAGGGGATTGGAACTGGATGAGCTTTAAGCTCCCTTCCAACCCAAACCACTCTGATTCTATGATTCTGTGATATGTCAACAATCTAAGAAAAGTGGAAAAACATGAACTTGTTACACACAGAGAAAAGCCCAAACCAATATAAATTCTATTCAAAGTTGTGTCTTCTGCAACTTACATTTAAACAGGTATTTTATAGAGATGGGATTGGAAAAGAATACATTTTGGAGATACATCGTGGGTGTCCTACGGAATTCACTTAAATTTAGGACAAAAAAGAGCTTGAACCAAATAAGCGGGACTGAGCCCCCTACAAAAGTTCATCACAAAGCCAATCCCTTTTATCAGACTAATAGGATGCATCGCCAGCTAGAAAACCATATTAAGACAAGAAAAACATTTGCTAGGACCCCTAGGAAATGCCTATCAAATACCCAGATCATGGCAGGGGGGTTGTTCTCCTTGAGTTCTGCCACCCTCAAAGACCATCTCTGCCAGTCCCAGAGGAGTCCCATCCCAATCCTAATGAAACATGGGGTTTTCTTTGCTGTTTACATTTTTCTCTTCTAGCAAACCTACAGTTTGTGCAGGGGGGGAGAAAAAAACCCTGTGTTTCATCTCTGGCAGGCTGAGAGATCTGAACTTGCTGGATTTTGCTCAGTGCTGGTACTTACAAAATCAAAATACTCTCCTACATTCCGCAAACAGTGCTTGTTGTCATGAAAGGAAAACGGGAAATTGTTCTTCAATGCAGTCTGAAAAGAAGAAACAACAGCAAATAAATATCAACCTTCATACACCTGGTTTGGAGTATACTTGCGTCTTACAAGGGAAATATAACAAGGGAAAGTGTAGAGTCCTGCATCTGGGCAGGAACAACCCCAGGTTCCAGTATAGGTTGGGGAACGACCTGTTAGAGAGCAGTGTAGGGGAGAGGGACCTGGGGGTCCTAGTGGACAACAGGATGACCATGAGCCAACACTGTGCCCTTGTGGCTAAGAAGGCCAATGGCATCCTGGGGTGTATTAGAAGGGCGGTGGTTAGTAGGTCGAGAGAGGTCCTCCTTCCCCTCTACTCTGCCCTGGTGAGACCGCATCTGGAGTATTGTGTCCAGTTCTGGGCCCCTCAGTTCAAGAAGGACAGGGAGCTGCTGGAGAGAGTCCAGCGCAGGGCAACGAAGATGATTAAGGGAGTGGAACATCTCCCTTATGAGGAAAGACTGAGGAAGCTGGGTCTCTATAGTTTGGAGGAGAGGAGACTGAGGGGTGACCTTATCAGTGTCTATAAATATATAAAGGGGGAGTGTCACGAGGACGGAGCCAGGCTCTACTCAGTGGCAAACAATGATAGGACAAGGGGTAATGGGTACAAACTGGAACACAAGAGGTTCCACTTAAACTTGAGAAGAAACTTCTTCTCAGTGAGGGTGATGGAACACTGGAACAGGCTGCCCAGGGAGGTTGTGGAGTCTCCTTCCCTGGAGACATTCAAAACCTGCCTGGACGCATTCCTGTGTAACATTATCTAGGTGTTCCTGCTCCGGCAGGGGGATTGGACTAGATGATCTTTCGAGGTCCCTTCCAATCTCTAACATACTGTGATACTGTGATACTGTGATACTTCTTATATTCTGCCAGATGCCAAAATTACTGCTGCCTATATTCTAACACAGAAATCATAGAATCATAGAATGGTTTGTCTTGGAAGGGAGCTTAAAGCTCATCCAGTTGCAACTCCCTGCCATGGGCAGGGACACCTTCCACTAGAGCAGCTTGCTCCAAGCCCCTGTGTCCAACCTGGCCTTGAACACTGCCAGGGATGGGGCAGCCACAGCTTCTCTGGGCACCCTGTGCCAGCGCCTCAGCACCCTCACAGGGAAGAACTTCTTCCTTGTATCTAACCTGAACTTCCCCTGTTTCAGTTTGAACCCATCACACTTTGTTCTATCACTACAGTCCCTGATGAATAGTCCCTCTCCAGCATCCCTGTAGGCCCCTCTTCAGAGATTGGAAGGCTCCTCTGAGGTCTATATTCACATATTACATTTTTAACTGCACACAATTCTGTAGGGGTAATGTGGACCCTCTGTATTTTATTTTATTTACAGGATCATCTGAAGGATTTGCATTCCCTTGACTTGAATATATACACAATTAATATAAAAGTGTGACTTCCCAAATAAGAAAGACCTTCTGTCTGCAAGCAGCAAAATACTGCACGTCCTGTTTGATTCACCAGTAAGGCTAAAGCTAATTAAAATGAACTACAAAAGGGACCTTGAAACTGAATTAGTCTATGATTTATGTACTGAACATCATGTACCCTGCTTGTTGCAGGGGAAGTGGAGGAGGTATTAATTGCATAACTCATTTATAATCTCATTCTTTAACATGTTAAGCCAGTTCCCAAAATGAACCTACTGTTTTAGAAGAAAATAAGGACAACTGCAAAAGAACCCTTTAAAAAGTAATTTAACTGGGTTTGAATGAACTGACAGAGGGTAGATTTAGACTGGATATAAGGGAGAAGTTCCTCCCTGTGAGGGTGCTGAGGCCCTGGCACAGGGTGCCCAGAGAAGCTGTGGCTGCCCCATCCTTGGCAGTGTTCAAGGCCAGGTTGGACACAGGGGCTTGGAGCAAGCTGCTCTAGTGAAAGGTGTCCCTGCCCATGGCAGGGGTTGGAACTGGATGAGCTTTAAGCTCCCTTTCAACCCAAACCAGTCTGGGACTACATATCATTGCAATATTATTAAAATAGCTAAAAACTGAAACACTGAAATCTCTTCTGGACTAGTAAATTGCCTCTGTTCTCCCCCAAGCACTATTCTGTTGCTTCGTATTGGGAGCTTTATGGTTTTTAACTGCAAATGCTCTAGCAATTTTTACTTTTTCCATTGTGGAATACATTTTCCCTCTCCCAACTATGATTTTCACCTCCAAAAAGAGGAGCAAGTTTCAATGTGCAATGTGCAATTTAACAAAATATGTTTCAAAAGTGAACCTGAATCAGTTCTGAAGCTAAATGCTACAGGAGGCCTGATCCAGCATTACAAAATACTAAATCTGCCTGCATGGAGTCAGCTGCAAAATTATATCTGAGGGCATTTGCTGTCTTAGACAGATTTTCTGCCTTTTTTTAGGTATGTGCCACACGTTCACTTGTTTTCTCATCCAGATTCACCCAGACTGTAGTTCTATGGTTAAGTAAATTCAACAGACACATTCTCATACATGTGTTTAAAAATAAGCACCTTCTAAGTCCCTAAAATGTGGCACTCACTAAAATATCTGACTCCAATTACCAATCATCATTTTAGGAATAGTGTTTATTGCCACTGCCTATATGCTGCAGGAAAACTGAAAACAAAGGTGGTAAATACTGAATATCATCTCTTGGAAGGATTCCCCAGATTAACTAATGGTTTACAAAAGGAAGTATGAAAAAGGAGGTAATACAAGCTTATACAGTGCTGTGTTTCTGAGGAAACTAATCCCACAGGCAGCAAACCCCCTCATACTAAGAGATCACAGACATCCAGCTGCACATGCAGCTTCCAACACTCTATCAGCGCTTCTTAAAACTGTGACAGAAACAAACTTCCACAGGTTGCTCCTGGGACATCACATTTTAGCCTTTAAAGGCTCAAATCTTTGTACTCTCATTGCTGAACTCATCAGAGTTCTTGATTTATGAGAGAGAGAAATTCCACTAATTCCTTTTAACAGTGACATGCCAGTAAATGCAAGATATAAACCAGATGAACAGTCCTACTAGTGCTGATAAAAGGTCCAGGTGACCAGGTTCTCCTTTCTGAGTCGCTAAGGCCAGATGCTTCACAGAAAGGTATACGTAATATCAACATAACGTACACTCATGGTACAATATAATCTTCTCCTTCTCACTAGCCCCCAGCTTCCTTTTTAAATAGTCCTTCCTGCTTTTTGGTACAGCAAAATCTGTGAAATGAATTCAATATAATTGCTATGCTCATAGAAAATGGAAATAGAAAATGTTCTGTGCATAAGGTGGGTGGGTAAAGCAGAGCTCAGTGTGATGATAAAATAAGGACATAAAAATGTGATTATGAAACTGTAACACTTTAAATCCTCAAGGTTTTAAAATACTGTATTTTGTTTCCAAAACTGTCCCATATCTCCTCATTTTTAAGCATTTTTAATGATCAAAAAAGTAATCCTTTGCCTGACTATACGGAATTGCTAACATTCAATTCAAAACAGATCATCAAATTTCACTTAAACTGTCTTATATGGCTTTACACACAGGCTTTGGGCTGAGATAGCTCATGACTGATTCTGTGATATATTCTGACACATAGATATGTCTCAAGTAGGTAGAGTAGCTACTAAAAGAGTAAAGTAACTGATGCTGGCAACCAAGAACTACAGCAGGCCTTGAGTACCCCAAATTAGAACTAACGATGAGATATGTTTCCGCCTTAGCACAAGCAGCCATCATTTTACTCCCTGAGGCACAAAGTCTGCCACTCTGCTACTTTACTAACTACCACACTTTACTTAGCAAGTGCTGTCCTGCAAAAGGAGCTCTTTAAGTTGTATTGCCACAGTAACTCACCTGCTCCTGAGCTTTGAATGCTAGCGGCAGTTTCTCTTCAATGTACGGAGCTGCTTTGTTCTGGACCTGGTTTTGTGCAGAACTTGTAGTTGGCTCGGCTTGATTCTGGTCTACTCCAATATAAGCAAACTAGAAAATAACAACAATTGTGACCCATTTAGAACAAAACCCCCAAACAACAACAAAACCCCAATTAGATCTGATCAGAAATGCTGCCAAAATTGCTTATTCCCACTTATTTTTTATTCTTTGGCTTGCAGCAGCACCTAGTGGTGTCTGGAAAAAATCTGGGGCTTCCAAGCACACAGCACGACCGCTGCAATGAGGACATTACAACGTCACCAGACAAGAATACTGTTCCTCCAAGAACCTTCTGAAAACTGTTTATACAGTGATAATCCATCTATGCCATAACACTTCCTTTTGCCTATGCTGCTGACGCTGTTGTAGGTTTGAAAACACCGAACTGGGGAGGAACAGATCAGCCAAACATTAGGCCCATGGGTTCAGAGACGGAAGAATGGACTGCGCCAGGCGTGGGTCACAGTGCCCTGCAATGCTGAGATGTTCCAGCCCAGCGACCTGACAGGGACTGTGGCACTTCTGAGAGCAACAACTGAGGCAAACATTGAATCATAGAATCAACCAGGTTGGAAATGACCTTTAAGCTTATCCAGTTCAACCGTTCCCCAGCACTGCCAAGGCCACCACTGAGGGCCTTGTCTACACAGGAACACTTCCAGGGATGGTGACTCCAGCACTGCCCTGGTCAGCCTGTGCCAATGCCTGAGCACCCTTTGGGGAAAGAATTGTTCCCAATATCCAGTCTAAACCTCCCCTGGTACAGCTTGAGGCTGTTACCTCTTGTCCTATCACTTGTTACCTGGAAGACTGACTCCCACCTCACTACAGCTCCCTTTCAGGTAGGTGTAGAGAGCTATAAGGTACCCCCTGAGCCTTCTCTTCTCCAGACTAAACCCTTCCAGTTCCCTCAGCTGGCATTTTCCAGAAGATAATCATCCTGGGCTAAGTATAAGAGACCTCCAGCACTGTTGGAAGAGTGGAAAAAACACACTGCCAGAGGTGGCTTTACTCCCTCTGAATGCAGGGGACACCTTTTCCTCATCATCATTAGGAAGGGTGAACCCCGTTCCCGGCTGAAAGCCACGATCACCCCTAGCGCAGAGCTCAGGGATAACAGGGAGGGCGCAGGAGCGCCCCGCCTCGGCCCTCTCACCCAGTTGCCGGTGTGCTGCGCGTTGGGATGGACCCGCTGGTCCCTGTGCATGGCTCCGGCTGCTGCTGTCGCTGCTCTGCCCCTTCCCGGCCCCGACCCTGCGGTTCTCAGTTGCCACTGGTTGCCGAGCTCACAGAAGGGGTGCATGCCATCGCCGTGACGTCAGGCATTCGCCGTGACGTCAGAGCTTCCCTGACGGCATCACTAGTGATTCGGGTGCTCCAGCAGGATCCACAACACCGATGGCAGCGCTGCTCTTCCCCGCCTGCTGCAGAAATGGGGAAACGAGTCGGTAGAAGCACTGAATGTTGTCTTAAAGTGGAGGAGAAATAGAGTTCTGTTTAAATATTAATTAGTTCTGCACAATCACTCCAATGACACTTCACAATCTCAGTGGTAATATATGAAGAGAGGTCACTCCTATTACAGACATAGTCCCTACAGTGGAGGTAGCAGATATTTTTTATGTATAGTGCTTTGTAACATGTTTTTTTACAACTGTGGAATCATAGAATCAACCAGGTTGGAAAAGGCCTTTAAACTCATCAAGTCCAACTGCTCCCCAAGCACTGCCAAGGCCACCACTAACCCATGGCACTGAGGGCCTTGTCTACACGGTGTGTGAACGCTTATAGGGATGGTGACTCCAGCCCTGCCCTGGGCAGCCTGTTCCAATGCCTGAGCACCCTCTGGGGAAGGAACTGTTCCTCATCTCCATCTAAACCTCCCCTGGTGCAGCTTGAGGCCATTACCTCTTGTCCCATCCCTTGTTCCTTGGGAAAGCCCAGTCCTCTCCTGGCTCCATCCTCCTGTCAGGCAGTTGTAGAGAGTGACAAGGTGCCCCTGAAGCACGGAATCAGACTCTACAACTCAGAGAGAGTTATAAAGCAGGTATGTTTATTACGGCACTGGGTGCAAGAGGGGTCGCTCCTCCTAACTTGCACACCGAGTGGTTAAGCAAGCAGATATTTATTACACACAAACACACATATTCATTAGGTTCCCGACAGACTGTCGGGGATATTATAATTAGTTTAGGTACTTATTATCATAAGTCTCCTCCCTTTTGGCGCTTGTGCACTGCCCTCTGATGGTAGTGGGCAGGGGTCTTCAAGATGAAGTAAGCAGTCTTCCTCATGGTGCACTTTTCCACAGTTGGATGCCCCAGTAATCACAAAACCAGCTGAAACCAGCCATATCTGTAAGTTTCTGATAGCTGGCAAAGATTTAGGACAGTGTGACCTTCGTACAAAATTTATTTCAACAAGCACAGGATGGGCAGACAAGGAGTATCCAAAGGTAGCAGATGTTCAGGACTCACTGTCTCCAAACTATCTCATAATTAGAAGGATGGTAAGAAATAACTGACTCATTAGAAGGATGGAAAGAAATAATTCACTTGTAAGACTACTAAATTCCATTATCACACCACAGGCTTACACCACAAACATTGGTCTCTATCTTAGACCTAAGTAAAGTTCAAATTATTTTAACCCTATGTTTTCCAGGCACTTGCTTTCCTTATATCAACCCCTGAGCCTTCTCTTCTCCAGACTAAACCGCCCAGGTCCCCCACCCATTCCCCATCACAGTTGTGCTCCAGACCCTGCACCAGCTCCGTTGCCCTTCTCTGGCCCCGCTCCAGCACCTCAGTGTCTCTCTTGTAGTGAGGGGCTCAGAAGTGAACACAGGATTCAAGGTGCAGCCTCACCAGTGCCCAGTGCAGGGGCATCATCACTGCCCTGGCCCTGCTGCCGCACTGGCGCTGATACAGTCCAGGATGCTCGTGGCCTCTTGGCGGCCTGGGCACAAGCTGCTCATGTTCAGCTCCGTCAATCAGAACCCCAAGGTCCTTTTCCATGGGCAGATCACCCAAGCCTGTAGCGTTGCATGGGGTTGCTGTGGCGCAAATGCAGAACGCGGCACTTTGCCTTGTTGAACCTCATAACATAAAACCAACCTGCCCAAACCCAACGACCCCACAGCCCACCGCCATTGCCCGCCACTGCAGCCTTCCCCCTCAGGCGCAGCCCCGCCCCTCCCGCAAGCCCCACCCCCAGCGCTCTTCTATTGGCCAGAGTGCTCCTTCCCCACCCCTCGCGCTCTCCTATTGGTCAGTCCGCGTTTTCCCCGCCCACCAACCCCTTCCGGGACTTCTTGAGGAGCCTCGCGAGATCTGGCTGTTCCCGCGGTGACGCACCCCCCCCCCCCGGTCGGCAGTGGGCTCTGACAGGGCCCCGGCGCGCCTCCGGCGGCAGCGTGAGGGGAGCGGGACATGGAGGAGGTCTGCGGGGCCGCGGCCGCCGCGCCCCTAAGGGGAGACGTGGAGGAGCCCAAGCAGGTACCGGCGGTGACAGTGAGGGTGGGGGGGACCTCCGCGTGCTTCTCCGCAGTGCCCCACAGCCGCGGGTGTACGGGGGTCCTGCGGCTGAGGGGCAGCGTTACCCTCGGGCCGCCCCGGAGCTGCCCCGTGTTGCTGCTCCCTCCGCCTCAGCCCGGACCGTGTGGGGCTTCAGGCGGCAAACACAGCCCACAGTAACGTTTTAGGTTGCCTCATAGGTGTGGATCCACCTTCCAGTTTGGTGAGCAAGGGAATGCTGTTGTAGGGCTGGAGAGAAGTAGGGAGTGTGCTAATTATGATTAAGCTTTAATTGTAAGCGGTGTTTCTGTTGTTATGTTTAAGTGCAGGGTGCTGCGTTGTATTTACATAAACAGTGTCCTGTGGATCTGTTTTTCCCTTAACATGCGTCAGTTCAAAGCTCTCAACACAAGTGTGGCAGCTGCGTGTTTTGTAAAGAAATATGCAGTCATAAGGTGTATTTATTTATAGTGCTTCCCTGTGAGGGTGCTGAGGCGCTGGCACAGGGTGCCCAGAGAAGCTGTGGCTGCCCCATCCCTGGCAGTGCTCAAGGCCAGGTTGGACACAGGGGCTTGGAGCAAGCTGCTCTAGTGGAAGGTGTCCGTGCCCGTGGCAGGGGTTGGAGCTGGATGAGCTTTAAGGTCCTTTCCAACCCAAACCAGGCTGGGATTCTGTGATTATTAAAGCAGAAACGTGTAGCTTTAGTGTTGGTGTTAGTGAACACTTATTTTCGCAAGCTTTTGCAGCATTAGTAGGAATTCTATTTTAGTTTCAGACTTTCTGAGTAATTTTGCATTCCGTGGGAGCTGCCTCGAATGACATTTTAGCCTTACAAAGTGGAGCGCATGCTTGACGCAAGTGTTGGAATTCGTGTAACTGAAATGTTCAGAAGTATAGGAAGGAGAAAGCTATAAGTGAATGCAAGACTGGGCTTTGCTCCCTAAGTTAAAAATAGCTTATAGAGCAAGTCTGGAAGTTTTAATTAAGGTAGATTTAGATTAGACATTAGAAAGAAATTCTTCCCTCTGAGGGTGCTGAGGCACTGGCACAGGGTGCCCAGGGAAGCTGTGGCTGCCCCATCCCTGGCAGTGTTCAAGGCCAGGTTGGACACAGGGGCTTGGAGCAATCCACTCTAGTGGAAGGTGTCCCTGCCCATGGCAGAGTGTTGGAACTGGATGAGTTTTAAGGTCCCTTCCAACCTAAACCATTCCATCATTCCATGAAGTAATGGACTGATTTCTCTTTGAATACTAGGGGTCGGTGTTGTTCCTTGGAGGCAATGAAGTGAAAAGCAGTGCTGTGGTGAAGTACTCGTCTGCCCCACCACAAGCAGCATTTGCCCGTCTTCAGGAGAAGACAGACCTGAAACTTCCACCTGCCAACTGGTTGCGTGAAAGTGCTAAGCTGGGACCAGCAGGTACTACCATTCTTGGCAACAACAAGAAGAGTAAACCCTTTTCAAGGTAAATAACAGTAGGCTTTGTTTTTTCCAGGCTTTTAAGAATAATTCTAGTAGTGAACTTGGACCCTCTGTAATTGAAAGTAGAAAGTGCAGACTTTGCCATAGCAACTTGGTCTTCTTAGCCATTCTCTCTCTCTGCTTTTGCATCCTTAGTTCTTGCCTGTGTGCTATTGTCTTGTCTCCTTTATAAATGATTAATGATGCTGGTAATGTTGTTGATGATTATTCTTTTCAAGTGCATGTTGACACCTTGCCTGAGACAGTCAAGCTGACTTCATGTTCTTCCCTGGTTGGCTGTTGCCAGTTGGCCAAAATCAAACTAGACTGGTTCAGCCAGCTCTTCTGCTTCTGATAACAGGTGAAAATTGAAGATCTTGAAGGTTACAGAGCAAATTTATAGCCCTTCTGGATCTTTAGAAACCAGACCTGGCTAACAAATGGCAAAAGAAATTTCAGAGTCATGTCAGGAGTGAACACAGAAGGTGAAATAAGGGGCAGAAGCAAAAAGCAGCATTACCTTTCAGTATGGATGTTTGTTCAACAGTTGGATGAATGGAATTCAGAGTATTTAGAAACAGGAGGCTTAAATCCTGTGCTGAACAAGCAGATTCATGCCAAGTCAACTAGTTAGTGAAATTTAACAGTTTGTGTTTAAATCCTCATCATCTGTTTTAGGACATGTACATTTTTGAGCAGAGCAGTATGTTTCTCGGGGCTTTATGATTTTTTCCCCTTTATTTTAGATACTATGTTTGTTTGTCAAACAGAGGCTGATAGTTTAACCTGTCTCTGTCTCCAGTGTCAATATTACAAAGCTAATAGCGGAAGTACAACTTCAGACACTTGCACATCATGTATTTGTTTGGGTTATAGTAATACCTGGTTTAATTGTAAAGAATAATCTGTACATTTAAATAATCCAACTTCAATAACTTGTAATTTAGAGAGGCTTTAATAAGGGTGAAGATACAAAGATGTGTCTGTTACAACACGTAGGCCAGTTAAAAAACAGAAATTAGGGATAAAATTAAATGACAGCAGCTAAAATTAAGCTATTTATGGTCTTTAATGCCTTAAAGAGAAGCTCTTTGAAAAAAAAAACTGTTCTTGTTTTTAGTGGTAAAAAAATTAAAACTTAATTTCTCTAATTTCTCATAACTGTCTTAACACTTCAGTAGCTGTTTTTTTTTCATTTCACAAAACTTAAGCTACCTATTTGTGTGTCTTGAAACTGGATTTAAGCAATTTGAAAGAGAGCTTTGAAAAACATGTGGAATGTAAAACTGAAATTGTTTTGCTGATTAACTTTAGATGTTATTACACCTAGTAATGTTATATACACTTTTTTTATATAAAGAAAAAACTTTTAGATATCTAATAAGCTTAAAAACATGCAGTTGTCTATTTAATGTTACATTTGTCTTAACTTGTAATATTTTCCAAATAGCTTTGGGATGGCCTATGACTTCATTGACTCAGTTGGAAATGATGTGGATGTTGTGTCTGATTCAGAGGTAGGTGTAACTTAAGTGCTATCGTTCAAACTCTTGTTGTACAAACCTTATTTTAAGACACTGCCGTGGCTTCTGTCATCTTTGTGTCTTTTGAGGAGAAGTAAAAGATCCCCTAATGGGTCACTGAATTTCTGCTCTGTGATTTAAGGGAGTTGTGATCACTGAATAAGGCATGCAGAGATAAAAACATCTTTCCTATGGATTTCTGTAATTAATGTTCAGCTAAAATATGTGGTTGAGTGAATGCAATACATCAGTCTTGCAATGTAGTTGACTTGTGTGTTTGAAATAACTTTTTTTCCATGTAAATCATTGCTCTCAGGATGATTTATTTTTCTCTTTATCCTTATCTAGAAGAGAGCCCCCTTCAGTCTTGTTTCCTCTGATTTTTGCCAGCTCTTTTGGTGCTGGTTATATCTGTAGAATTCAGATGAGGCTATTCAGAAGAGGAAACATACACACCCAGTTTAGTGTCTTAGTATTGATGTTGGCAGATTTTTATTCAGGCTTAGATTCCTCTAGGTATCTGACAAAGTGTTGATATTCCTGTGGTGATGATAAAGCTTTTAAAATCCAAACCATCCGCTTGCATTTTTCTGTCACTTTTGATGATACCTGCTTGTGATGATCTGAAGAGAGATTGAATTTAAACCACGTATGTGGTTTATACTGACTGCTTGGTCTCTTTATTGCTGTCATTCATGTTCTCTGAGTTCAAGAAATGCAACTTCTTGTGGAATGGCTTTAAAGTCACTGACACTGTAAGGTTTTATTTGCCTCTCCATGCCTCTTCAGTACTAGTAGTATATTCTTTGCTTATAGTTTTCTAAGAATTGTCTTGCAATGCAGTATAGTTCTACTGATTGTCTCTGTTCTCATTTCTCCTGCAAGAACATTAAAAAGCTTCTGAAGATTCCATACAGCAAGTCACACGTGAGCATGGCAGTACATCGCATCGGGCGGACGCTGCTTTTGGATGAGCTGGATATCCAGGAACTCTTCATGAGATCATCTCAAGTGAGCTATGTGTTTTTGAAGTATGGTCAAAATGAATTATTCCAAGAATAGTGTAGCCACCAAGAAAGCACATATGTGTAAAAATGCCTAAGAATTGTAGGCAAATACAAAAGGTGCTTTGTTTGCAGCACTCGGTTTACCCATGAACTGCATCTGATGGTATTGTAGGTCTTAGTTCTTCCCTATGAGGGTGCTGAGGTGCTGGCACAGGGTGCCCAGAGAAGCTGTGGCTGCCCCATCCCTGGCAGTGTTCAAGGCCAGGTTGGACAGGGCTTGGAGCAACCTGCTCTAGTGGAAGGTGTCCCTGCCCATGGCAGGGGGTTGGAAATGAATGATCTGTAAGGTCTTTTCCAAATGTCATGGTTTAAGCCTTGCTGGTAACTCAGAACCTTGCAGCCACTCGCTCAGTCCCCCTCCTTTCCTTCCTCCCCCTGCTCCTGGAGGGATAGGGAGAAGTGAAAGAATGTAACCCCCATGGGTTGACATAAGAGCAGTCCAGTATCTAAGGTATAACACAAAACCACTACTGCTACCACCAATCATAATAATAACAAGAGAAATAACAAGGGACCACCAACCGATACCCAGCCTGACCCTAGCAGTGAGCTTGATCTTCCAGGTAACTGCCCCCAGTTTATATAGTGGGCATGACGTGCTGTGGTATGGAATACCTCTTTGGTTAGTTTGGGTCAGGTGTCCTGTCTCTACTTCCTCCTGGCTTCCCCTCCTCCCTGGAAGAGCATGGGTGGGAGTAAACATTACTGAGCAGCAACTAAAAACATCGGTGTTACCAGCGCTGATCCCAGGCTGAAAGTCAAAAAACACTGCACCAGCTACTAAGACTGAGAAAAATGACTGCTACTGCTGAACCCAGGACACCAAACCACTCTGTGATTCTATGATTGAAATTTCACTTTCCTGTAATAACATAGTACAGCAATACTGAAGTATTATTAAGTATTTGTTAATCTGCAGTCTCTTACTATGAGTCTGACTTTCTAATGAAATCAACTTTTCAGTAAGAACTTTTCCAGAAAACGCATTTTAATTCATGACCAGTTCAAGACTTTCAGCTGTGGATTTATTTTCTGGGGCTTCTTTTATTGTTTTGAATAACTATTCATAAATTAATAAGGCACTTGGTTTACTCTGCAGATGCGTCTTGGTATTAATTTCGTATTTATGATCTTGCCTAGACAGGGGACTGGACATGGCTGAAAGAGTTTTATCAAAGGCTGATTGATCAGAAGTGGCAACGAAAAAAGAAGAGTAAAGAACACTGGTACCAGAAGGCTATACTCTCTAAATTTTTGTATTACAGGTAACCTCATGTCTACATAAATCTCTAATTCTGCACCACTTACTTTTGTCTGGTTTCTTGTCTTGAAGGAGGTGTTAAAAGTCTGCTATGCTCTGTCTTATTTACTGATTTATCCTTACTCGGAGAAAACTGAGAGATGAGATCAGGAAATAATGTGTAAATGTTTTAACAGAAATTGAAGTATTTTAAAGTAAAATTAAAGAATAACCAGCATGACTTACCTGGATATTTCAGTATTTCTGCATTTGAGGAAGAACAACTTAAAATATTCAAGGTGGTGGCGCGTGCTGTAATTTTATGAGAGTTTAAGCAATGAATGACTTGTCAACACAGCAATCTTTTAATGTATTGATAAAATCGTACTTTAAGAGCAGTGCATCAAATAGAACAATTCTAAAGTGGATCTGTTTGTATGTCATCAACTAAACTTCTTAATGGTGCTTTGTCAGCATTAATGGTGATGGAGCGGCACAGCCTGTTCCTTCCACTTCGAAGCAGCACCAGGAGGGTCCTGTTTCAGGTGAGAGTGATGAAGCAGGAGAGGCCTCCTGGCCAGCTCCTTTTGAAATGCCTTCTTCGTTATCTGAAGATCCAGGTGCCTCTAACCAGGTTAGTGTGTAAAATGTTTTAAATGGCACCTTAGTTTTTGTAGAGACATCTGTAGTGAAAGGTTTATCTAAGCTACTGCTGCAGTAGTCTTTGCAGAAAGAAATGAACTAAGGCATTAGAAGAAGTTGGCAGTAGGTGCAGTTTAGCTTATGCCAGGGTTTCAGAGCTCTAAATTTCAGAAGTTAATTTTTTGTCACTATAATGCTAAAGGCATTAATCTGTGCAGTCTTGAGAAAGAAAACATTTGGAACAGTCATCAATGGCTTTACCTGCAAGAAGAGAAATCTGGGGTAATGGTTGGACTTGATGATCTTGAAGCTCTTTTCCAACCTAGTTGATTCTGTGATATTCAGAAGGTGTATATAGCCTAAAGTTTTGGCCTTTCTTTTTTAAACCTGCCATTAAAATGAATCTGTTGTGGCCCTGAGTTGATGAGGTGAAGAGGAAGATGGAAGATCTATGAAAATGTTTGCAAAACAGTTAAGCAGTAATTACAAATATTTGCTAGGAGATTACAGAAGTGGAAAGTTCATAGTAATTATGCAACAAACTAGTATTAGGCCCTAATCCAGGGTTTCCGCCTGTGGCTAAGCTTATTTATGAAAACTCTTTAATTCCTGTGTTGTTTGAGTAATATAAAACAGGAGTTGATTATGTGTTTGAGAGGTTGGCAAATCTGATGCATTCAGTCTATGCTAATTTAATAATGATGCTATAGCTGTGCTTAGACAGTCTTATCAACTGGTATGCCAAATGACTTGGTCAGCTAATTTACAAAGGCTCTAACCTACGTTATCCATAAAATTGAGCTAAAATGGTAACTGCATGTGTTTGTGGTGAAATACTCTAAAGTGGGGAAATATTTCAGTGCTCTAAAGCTTTTAGAAAAAGGGTTGCTTCTCTTTTCCACTTCCTTGGTGAGCTGTTGCTTAATACAGCAGACTGTAATAAGTAAGCTCTTGTGCATTTGTACAGCCTCATTTTCTTTAGTTTATAAATAAGGCACCAAAGTCTAGTGTGAGGTGTCCCTGCACATGGTAGGAAGTTTGGAACTAGATGACCTTAAGGTCCTTTCCAACCCAAGCCATTCTAGGATTCTGTAAGACAGAGGCTTTACTTCTGGAGCCTGATAATCTGGTGCTGACCCTAGGGTTATAAAGAGTTTCTATAAAAACTTTATCTTCTCAGAAGCTTTAGAAAGAAATCATAAAGTACGAAAGATTGGGACTGGCTATAGAAAAGAAGTGTTCTAGTCACTGACCAGAGGCTTTTTGTTGTTTAATATGGATTTATTTAAAGATGCTAGAGGTAAAGGCTTTTCCCTGATATGCTTCTGTTGTTCAGATTATTTTTAATGGCCTAACTTTATCTCAGCAGCAGAATCACTCCTTATCCTTGTGCTTTTCACAGGGAAGTGTGCCTCTTGAACCCTCATATATAGTGGGGCATGTGGCCTCAGCCCCCAAAGAACAAAACCTGACTACTTTGTTCAATGACGGGGAAAACAGTCAGGTATGCTATCTGTGAAATTTGAGCTCCAACACTGAACCCCCAATTTAATCAAACCTTTTACAATCTGGTCTAGATTGGAACCAAGAGAAAAACTAAGTCCCCTGTAGAAGTAGCTTTTGTGGCATCTGCAATCTCTCTTTTCAGTTAATGTGAACGCGTAGCGTAGTGCATTATGTGCTGTCTTGTCTTTGCTGCTTTTCCTTCTTGCTTTCTCGTAATTCCACAGAATGTCCTAGAAAACAGGTTTTATACTATAGGGATTTACAGACCGATTTTTTTTCTCCTAATGAAGGGCCTCAAAAATGACTTTGTCCGTAATATCTTGTGGACCTTTGAAGACATCCACATGTTAGTAGGATCAAATATGCCTATATTTGGAGGTGGGAGATACCCTGCCGTGAGCTTGCGTCTCAGGTGAGGTTTGAACTTAATGAAATCAATGTGCCGGGCTTGTCAGACTTCATGATTTGCTTCCTGTTTCTCTCTCTGCATTTTGTGTGATTGACTGTTATTCTTTACATGCAATTTAAAGAATAAAATTCATGCTTTAGACTTAAAGGATGATATACAGGACAACAGTCCCAGTGCTGTGGGATTTTTTAAACCTAATAAAGATACTAGATTTTTACAGGTTTTTCCCTTCATTTTCTCCCTGTGGAATTTGAATTCCAGCACTGCCTTTCCTAGAATAAGTTTCCTCTGCGGCCATTTTGCTAAATATCTCTCTCTATATATTATGTTTATATATTTTATAACTATATACTGTATCTATCCACAAATAGATGTGTACACTAGTAAAAAAAGAGCAAGCTGCTACACAAACTTTACATTTCCATTTTATTATATATATGTGTATATATACGTATTTATGTGTGTAATATATATACATATTTATATATGTGTGTGTAATATATATAAATACATATAATTATCTCCAGCAAGTCCCAGCACTAGAGGTTGAAATGTTCTGCTGTTTTTTGCACCTCTGTATTTTTTATTTGAACACACTGGTGGTTTGCGGTCTTTCCTGATTTCAGTGTGAGTGTTGAGTGTTAAAACACTTCTGCAGATCTACACATTAGTTTCATTCTATTGCTATTTTTATGAGAGGGTAATAATACTTCTCCTACAGGGGTTCTGAACTTCAGTAACTGCCAGTTGGGCATAAGTACTTTAAACTTGTGACTGTAGTAGTTCTAAATTCTGACTTACTGTTCACTTTATGTTGATCACTTGATTATTAATCTTTCTGTTCCTGCCTATGCATAGGCAAAGAATGAGCCAAAACTTAAAAGTCATTTGATGCATTTGTCATCATTTTAAGACACGTGGAGGAATTAACACCTTGCTTGGAGGGCACTGTGGCAAGTTTGGGGGAAGGGCTGTGCTAGAATTAGTTGCAGTTAATAGTGCTCTTCCTTTAGAACTTAAGTACTTACTATCTAAATAATAGTGTGATATCTGAAGATTGTTAAAGTTTTGGTATAAATGTAGGCAAAAACTCAGATTGCTGAGGGAATGTGAGTGTATTCCACTGGAGACATCAGTACATCTGCTTTGTTTGCTATAACTCATTGTTACAACAATTTACAAATACTTGTTTTAGTATCCATCCACTCTCAGATGACTGAAATCTAAATCCCATTAGTAAACATCCCTAATATTTTCTGAAGAGTAAATAAAGACTTAAATAACACCACCAATATTTGATTTTAGGGATAACAACAAGCCAATAAATGTGCTAACAGGAATTGACTATTGGTTGGACAACTTAATATGCAATGTACCAGAGCTTGTGATGTGCTTTCATGTAAATGGAATTGTTCAGGTAAGTCTGGCGCTTTGCATTATGTCTAGGTTAATCCATTCTTCAGTTCCTAGAATTGATCCAATTATAACACATCTCTTTCTAATCTTACTGTTTTGACAAAAAGATTACAGCAAAATCCCTTATTGGAGAATGAGGAGCATCTATGCTTCAGTGTCCGCTTACAATGACAAACTGTCAGCTTACAGTGACGGAATACTGTTGTTATTTTTATTCCTTCCTTCCATGCATGCAAGATTCCCTCTTCTGTACGGGCAAAGACAAAAATAAGAAATACAGCAGTAGAAATACATCAGTTTCTTGCATCTTAAAATCTGTAGTATTAATTTGCCATGATAGATGCATGGGTTCTAAACATTTTTTTTACTGTTTTATAGCAGACCACACATACCAGCAGAGACATCTGGAGTAGGACATCTTACAAGGGTGTGTAGGGACAGGACAAAAGGGAATGGTTTACAGCTGAAAGAGGGTAGATTGAGATGAGCTCTTAGGCAGAAGCTCTTCCCTGTGAGGGTGCTGAGGCTCTGGCACAGGGTGCCCAGAGAAGCTGTGGCTGCCCCATCCCTGGCAGTGTTCAAGGCCAGGTTGGACACAGGGGCTTGGAGCAAACTGCTCTAGTGGGAGGTGTCCCTGCCTGTGACAGGGGATTGGGTCTGGATGAGCTTTAAGATCCCTTCCAATGCAAACCAGTATCATTCCATGATACTCTGTAGCATATCCTCATAGCATGTATTTGCTTACTAAGCTGACTAGGTTTCATTGAAGTAACAGTTAGATGTTGCACCTTCAGCACTTTTTTTTTTATCCTTCTGTTCTCCATTTACCGTGCTTGTCACAGAAGTGAATCCTCTTTAAAGTTTTTATTGTCTAGTGTAATCAAGATGTGCTTGCTTTTGGAGTAAATCATAGAAATTAATTTATTATGACGCTGTCATAATAGAGCCTTTGTTTCTTTTAGCAATTGGCAGACACTGATCTATCGATTTTGGGGGAGTACGTATCAGAAAACCTTTCTAATCTTGAATTTTAACATGTATTTCTTGCAGAAATATGAAATGATCAAGACTGAAGATATTCCCAATCTGGAAAACTCTAATTTTTCTACCAAAGTGATAAAAGATATTGCTCAAAATATCTTATCTTTCCTGAAATCAAATTGCACCAAAGAAGGCCACACATATTGGTTGTTTAAAGGTAAGTAGATTTAGATAATTTTGGAAAGATTTGTATTAATGTCATGTTGATTAATGGATGATTTTGCCTTTCAGCAAGTGGGAGTGATATAGTAAAGCTGTATGATTTAACCACACTCTGTGAAGAGACGGAAGACAAATACCAAAACCCTTTTACAATGCCAGTGGCAATTCTTCTATACAAGTGAGTTGTTATTTTCTTGTTATAATACTTGCTTCTTGGAGAAATTATATTAAGAACACAGACCAAAAATGAAATGAAAATCTGTTGCATCTAAACCTCAGTCTCGCTAAGTCAAAACAGATTTTCCCCTCTTCACCATTTTTCCCATGTAAATGACACTCTTACTGAGTGAGTCTTGGAGACCCATCATCAAGTTTGGGAGACCTACCTTTGCAGTAGTATCTTCTTCAGCTTTTTTCCTTCTAACTCAAATTATCCAGGGATTTACTGTTTTGTTCAACTTTAAGGGTTGCTTGCAATATGATGTTGAAGAAAAACCAGAACAAGAAACACTATGGCACTATCAGAACATTGCTCCTTAATTGTCTGAAGCTTCTGGACAACGGCAGACATCCTCAAGTAAGAATTATGTGGTCTCTCTCTTGTAGCTTTGTGTAAATGTAATAGAAATGCTGTCACCTGATAATATTTTGTGTGGTGCTTTCCCCTCCCTTTGCAAGGGACAGAATTCAGATTTATTTATAGACCTAGAAATTCTTTTATGCTTAAAGAAGCCCCTATAGACTATAACTTTCAATTGCTAGCCTTCACTGACCCTCACTGCTGCATGAGTCTTCTTTTCTGCTCTAAAAAGGAACTTGTCATTACATTTGCTCTTTTGCTGTCATTCTCAAAGTGCCCTTTTGTGTTTGGAAGCTGTACAGACACTGAAGCAGATCTTAGCTAGCTAGCGTTAATTGTGAATATAAGAACACTTTTACTCTGGAGGTGGTTGAAAGTTGTGACAGGTCAATGAGAGAGGTTATAGAGTCTCCATCCTTTGAGATACTCATAACCCAATTGGATGTGGTCCTGAGCAACCTGCTTTGAGCAAGGGGTTGGGCTGGACAGTCTCCAGGAGACTATTCTATGGTAGGTGAAAGAGTTGGAAATACAGCCTCAAACTCTTGATCTCCTCATGGGACTATTGTATCAGTCATGGGTACCTTAAGATGCTCTGCACTTTCAGCAGCAATAAGAAGAGTAATGAAAAGGAGATGAAGCTGTGTTGACCTCCTTTGTTCCAGATACTTGATTCTGGTCCTTTCCTAAGAAAAAAAGGAATCCAGGAATCCAGGTGCTCTGAAAGACAAGTAGTATGTTAAATTTTAGTGAGGTAAAGGTGTGGATATCTTAAGCATTACTGCTGCTGGATGTGTTAGCTTCCTTTTTAGCTGCAGAAGGTAATGGAGTGTGCTGCTTTCTCATTGGGATTTTCAGAGTCTATTCCTTGTCTTAAATTGAGAGTTTTATAAGGAGTATCAATGTGTTAACTCAAAACGTAAACTTGGCTACTGCAGGAGGCTTGGAAGTTGAGTGGGCTTGAGTTGCTTTATGCAGGCTATGGTGCACTAACGTGGTAACTTAACCATGTTTGCTATTTATAGGCAGCACATCCTACCTTTCAAAAAGAAATACCTGAAATCTAATGCAAAGTATAACTCAACTTACTTGTCTGCTCTAGATTTAAGCTGGCTTCAACTGAAAACTGGAGCCAAAAATATGTTTAAAATGGTTTACAAGAGGAGACATGGCATGTATTAACTACACTAGAAGCTCTTGAAATTTTTTGCTTGCATAAGATTTTTTTCCTCATTTGCATCTTTGTGACCTACAAGGTCTTTTTTTATCTTGTGTCAGATTTTACTTGTCTTGCCTGAATTAGGACACAAGTGGAGAAGCAAAAGCTCCTCTGAAGGCAGCTGTGGTTTGAGAGAATCTGTAGAACACAAAAGATGCAAATAAACAAGAAGTGTTTTAGGGTGGTGCTAAAAAAAGAAAATGGGATTATCAAGAGCTGCTCTTACATATTTATTCCTCTGTTAAGGAGAAAACCCGAAGCTGTCATGGACCAATGTGGTCTGTGCTCCAGATTTAACCTTTATGCCCTATACTTGCAGAACAAGAGATGAAGACCTTGTAAGGTGTATAGTTGACAACATCCTGTCTGCAGATACTTGTTTCTTAAATAACTTTAAAAATTCAGTATTCAAACATATGGTTGTACAATGTGTGTGTGTATGGGCTGTATGTACAGGTTATCCAACACCAGTTTGCTTGCGCTCTTTACTCCTTATTCTAAGACTGTTTATGTTGCCTCTCAAAAGCAAACAGTAATTTGAATGCAACTCACTGATTTTATTTTTCTCTTCTTTATAAAGATTATTGCTTCAGCCAACTACATGTTGTCAGAGCTTTTTCAGTTGGATGAACCTAAAAAAGAAGACAGTACAGACTTCCCTATCAGTGGAAATTCTGATGAAAGTTACAGTGAGGAAGAGGAAGAAATGCCAGACAGTGATGAAAATGGTTCTTACAGTAACAGCTCTGATCCACCAGATGACAATAAAGCGGTGGCTATAATCAAATCTGTTGGAGAGTTATCAGTACCAGAGAAGTACAAGTCTGTTCATCGAATACGTGTAAGTGAAGCTCTGGGGTTTTTAAGAGTGTTCTTGAAAGATCCAGTTCGTGCAGCAAAGTTTGTCACTGAAATTGGGTTTGCCTTCAGGTTAACTGGGACATGAGACAGTAGGGAAAGAAACTTTCTTTCATGGGCTGCTCATAAATTTGAGGTCTTTGAATTTTACAGTAAGGCAGGTTCAGTTTTCTTTCTTCTTTTCCTTCTACTTTACCCCAGTAGAAAACAAAAGCACCTACCTCTCCCCCAGAAAAAGCCCAAGGTATTGAGTTGTTCAGAGGTGATGCAAGTGCAACTTTGATGTATAGGCTGAAGAAATTATTTCTGCATGGTATTGATGTGCTTATTTTCCTGGGTTTGCATTGCAGACCACGTGTGGATACTTCCATAATTACTGTTATGGAATAGAATCATCTGTTCTCCTCTCTGCATTGTTTTTGGGATTGACAGGAGAGACCAAATAGAGGTGAACAGATTGTGAGTTGCTCACTGAGATAAGGGAAAGAAACACTGTGACTTCTTTTAGTGTGGAGTTCTCATGTTCCATTAACACATTCTCTTAATGCCAGCTCTCGTTTGCATCTTCTAGCCAGTAATTTTAGTATCTCATGAATTGAACACATATTCTTTTCCTTCACTGCTGACCCTCAATGAAGCCGAGCTGTGCTTTTCCTGTGTGCCATGGCACTGAAGAGCGCTGCAGGCTGGTGCTCAACTATGTTCTGGAGGTGAGTTTGCTGTTGACTTTCTCATGCCATTTCACCAAGTACCCAATTCTTGAATGCTGTATTTCCTAAATACAGCTTTCATATAATCCCAGACTGGTTTGGGTTGGAAGGGACCTTAAAGCTCACCAACCACGGCACGGGCAGGGACCCCTTCCACTAGAGCAGCTTGCTCCAAGCCCCTGTGTCCAGCCTGGCCTTGAACACTGCCAGGGATGGGGCAGCCACAGCTTCTCTGGGCACCCTGTGCCAGCGCCTCAGCACCCTCACAGGGGAGAGCTTGTGCCCAAGAGCTCATCTTGCTCTCCCTTCTGGCAGGTTAAAGGTTAAAGCCATTCTCCTTGTCCTGTCCCTACAGGCCCTTGTTCAAAGCCCCTCTCCAGCTTTCCTGCAGCCCCTTTAGGCACTGGAGCTGCTCTCAGGTCTCTCCTTCAGGAGCCTTCTCCAGGCTGACCCAGCCCAGCTCTCTCAGCCTGGCTCCAGAGCAGAGCTGCTCCAACCCTTGCAGCATCTCTGTGGCCTCCTCTGGACGTGCTCCAGCAGCTCCACATCCCTCTTGTGTTGGTGGCCTGTCAAGTTCACCTCTCAAAGTGAATTAAATTCCTACTTCTTTTTGCAGGGCTTGAAGTCTGTTGACAGCAGTGTTAAGAAAGAGAGTGACCTTCCTGCAGCTGACCCCAGCACTCCAATCCCCTTGAAATATGAGGATGAATCCACCAGTGGTGGTCCCGAGTGTCTGGAAAAACAGATGGCATTATTTTTAGACAAAAGTAAGTTGTATTGTGGTACAACTAAGACCTTTCCAGTGCCAATGCCGACTGCTGCTACTTTTTGATTGTCAAAGGAATGTACTTTTCAAGTCACTAATGACATAATTGCCTGAGCAAAAGTAGTATACCACAAACTCGATGACACTCTGTTCTCTTTTAAATATGAAGAAAGGAGTTTATTTGGGATATTTTGCATATCATAGCATCTACTATTAGTAAACACAATTTTACTGGACCCTATTGAGATGTGGTTTGCAAATGATTTCCATAAGGTCCTAGTATTTTGGGGTTTGGTATGTAGAGCACTGCAAGTTGAGTGGGCTGTTTTTACAGGTTTTGCGGTTTTTTTTTTGGGGGGTATGGTTTGTGACTTGGAAGTTTTGTGGCAGAGCTCACTTCTGGCAGGTTTTTCTCTTCTGTGATGCTTGCTGCTGAATTGCATATAAAGTATTAATTAGGATTTTGTCTTCTTTCTTTGCCTCCATAATTGTGGAAGGAAACAGCAGATAAAAGATGCTTTTGTTTGCTTAAGTACTCAGACTCCAGAAGTCTCAGACTAAAGTCTGTTTTATTTTTCTCTGGAGTCCCATACAGAGGTATAAGAAAGGACTCTTCTTACAACAGCAGAGCCCTCTGCAGAGTGAGAAGCCCTGTAAGCACAACCTTGAAAGACATTGGTCTTGCATGTTTTTACAATACGTTATTCTCTCTCCCTTTTAAAATTCTCTAAATAATGAGTAAATTCAGGTTTGAGCTATTATTTTAAGTGTTCTCATGTCTTTCTTCCAATTTTCTGATTGTCTCTGGGATGTCAGTGACCTGGAGGTGTTTGTGTGCATTTAGTTTTTATCAGCTAGGTGACCACAGAATTTAACTCCTCCATCAGGTTACATTGTGTTCAGCTTGCACAGATTCTGCACAGTGCTGTTAACATAGCTGTTAGACTAATTTTTACCAAGGCCTACAGAATAATTTCACCTCAGCTCAGCAGGAACAATGTGCTGATTCCAGCTTTCCTGCAGCCAGGCTCTGTCTTCTCCCTCCACAATGTGGAACTGATGACACACTGCAGCTGCTTGCCAGCTGGCAAGGAGAATGTTCACATGTTAACTTCTGTTTAGAAACAAGTGTTTCCTGGGGGATGTGGCAGAGAAATATTGCACAGAGCTTAAAAAAAATAACAATTATTTGATATCTGGATCAATGTTGGAGCTTTTCCCCAAAGTAGCAACTTGTTTAGCTCATAAGGATTGAATTCAACACAGTAAAAAACAGTTCTGACATAAGGAAGAAACTTTTGTTCCTCCCATGGGTGGGTTTTTCTGTGGTGCAGATTATGGAATTCCTGTGCTACATGTTTATATTGACATAGAAAGGGTAAATGGTCCTAATTCAATTTCTAGCTTAAAGATAACTTCTTCTGAATAGTAAATGGATACAGTGTATGTGTGTGCTGTGGCATTAACTGCATGAGTTGTTGCTATATTAGATTTGTCTTTATCTTAGTGTAAATATATGGTTCTAGAAGTTAATAAAGATAGTGGGCTTGCAAGTCAGGCCTTGTAGGTCCACCTGTAAGCAAGACACTTCTGGGTGCAGATATTGTCAGAACACATTCTGTCCTTTGGGACACCTAAAGTCAGTGGCCATTCTGGATCCATGACCACTGCAGCATCACAGAGTCCCAGACTGGTTTGTGTTGGAAGGGACCTTTTAAAGCTCACCCAGTTCCAACCCCCTGTCCTGGGTAGGGACACCTTCCACTAGAGCAGCTTGCTCCAAGCCCCTGTGTCCAACCTGGCCTTGAACACTGCCAGGGATGGGGCAGCCACAGCTTCTCTGGGCACCCTGTGCCAGCGCCTCAGCACCCTCCCAGGGAAGAGCTTGTGCCTAAGAGCTCATCTCGATCTCCCCTCTGGCAGTCAGATAAGGAACCTTCATAATCTTATGCTGAGGATGTCTTGAAATGAGTGTGAAAGAAACACTTTTGCCTTGTAGGAAGGACCAGGTTATCCAGCTCCTTCTGTGCTGGAGGCTAAACCCACACACAGAGGTCTTCTCACTTTGAGACTGTTCATACAGAAATAGAGCATGTATTGTAAGGATTTGGTGGAGACCAAGACGTATGGCTATTTTGTTCTTTTCTACTGCCATCTAACAGAATAGTCTTGGCCATTGCACCCATGTTTTAAAAGCTATTAAAGTATGAGAGGTTCTTTAAAATCAGGGTTCTTGACCTGGTATGCAGAAAACTGACTAACACAGAATTGTAGACATACATAGTCAAATTATTTATATCATGTCTGCACAGAGATGGGTGCTGGATAGTAACTCCACAAAGCCAGTATACACCCTCAGTCTGCCAGCCATCCACTTTTATACATTCCAAATAGTGAGAATCAGTGTTTCTCATATATATAACGGCCTGTATCTATGATCACTGGCTCTTGCATAGTGAAATGAATTTATACTATGTCTTTTAAACAGAGATGAGAGAATGTATGTTCTGTGTGCAAGGTCTCTGTAGAACAGAATAGTTAGGGTTGGAAGGGACCTTGAGATCATCCAGTTCCAACCCCCCTGCCGTGGACAGGGACACCTCACACTAAACCGTGGCACCCAAGGCTCTGTCCAGGGCCAGGGGTGTGATTTTTAGTATTAAAAGGAACCAAGTTCCTTTAGCAACACAGTTATCTTCTGTTTGCTGAGCTTTTCAAATTACTTCTGCCTTCCTAATCTTTGTGAAGTTGGTTGTTACTCTGCTCCTGCAGATTGTTCTTTTTTCAGTTTTTTACCTCTTCTCAAGGTCTGTGAGTTTATAAGGAAACATTGTGGTTTTTTTTCCCCTTGCTACATTGAATTCCAAACTCAAGATTTTGAAGCTTTCACACACATAGTCCTTTATAAAATCTTTACTTCTTTGCTGGATAACAACTGCACTGTGTTTCAAAAGCTGTTTAAGGTATGAGAGTTCCAAGTGTTGGGTCCATTTTGCAGATGAAGAATGTAGTGGCAGACAGGTTGGCATAACTACTTGTGCAGACCTGTAATAAGGCAGTTTACATTCTGTCTGTACAGTGATGAAGTTGTGCCCAGCCTCTGACATATGTTATAGAGATGAGATTTACTGATGAGGCTCTGTTCACATTACAGTGGGCTCGTTTCAGAAGGGGAAGCATTCCAGTCAGTCAGGGATGATTCCTGGATCATGGCAATACAAAATGAAACTTCAGCTCATTCTGAAGTCCTCAAAGGCTTATTATGTCCTATCTGATGCTGCCATGATTCTACAGAAGTATGGGAGAGCCTTAAGATACATCAAGCTGGCATTGCAGTGCCATGGTAAGTGCCTAGAATATACTTCTCACCTCTACCATTGTCCATGTATACCTTTCATGACAGCAACTACTTCTCTTGTGCATGATTTATCCTAGTGACGTGCAGCAACAAGTCTGACAGCTATGTTTTTAAGTATACTGAGTGTCTAGTTTGTTACTCAAGAGGGAAGCCTGTAGTAAGAAGAACCTGATAGAAAGGTGCTCCCCTTTTGATAGATTGGGAAACTCAAAGTGCAGGTTAGAAGCTTCAAAGAACTTGATGTTAGGAGACTGAGTCCTGGTGCCAAGACCAAGATGGTGTTCTGTGGTCTAAGTGCTATCACTGCAAGCTATCTGCTTGCAGTGATTTCCAGTTTGTCCCTGGAAATGCATGATGCTTCCTATTTCATCTAAATGTATTCTTGACTCTCAGAAATAACCAGACTTGTTCATCAGCTGGGTTAGATAAATGAAGTACAGCTTCAAGTATTACAAAAGAGAATGAGTAAAATCAGGCTGTTTAGAGTATTACTGCTATAATGAGAATAATTGGCAAATGCCAGTAGCTTAGTACCGTAGTGCTGCTATTTTGCTTCCATGTTTGTAGGGCTTGGAGTGGGTGGAGGCTTACAAAGCAAAACCACTTGATCTTAATACAAAGCATCAACATGCTTACTAATAACTCAAAACATTCTTCAGCTTTCAGTGGGTCAAAGATTTGGGAATTGAGTTTGATCTTTACCTTTTGGAAATTTCAGGCTGTATCTTATTTAACCTGTAGAAAGTCAGTTTTCCTTTAGTCAAATCCGAGATGAGCATTTGGAATTACCAGATTTACTGCTCATCTTGGACAACAGAGTTGCTCTTTTGAGACTTATCAACTTGTATAGAGCAACAATGACTTTAAAATAGGTTAGTTCTTCTAGGAAGAGCACGTGTTGCCTGCACACAGAGAATAATGGTGACAGGTACCATGAAAACTAATTACATTGTCAGTCTGTGTCAAACCTTTTGATGTTTAATCCTTTTTCTTTCCCTCATTCATGGGGTTTCTTTTCCAATAGATACGTATTGTTGCCTCTGTGCCAGCATGCTTCCTGAAGTGTTGGTGTTTCTTTGCCAGTGCTTAACCCTTTGTGGAGATATCCAACTAATGCTTGCTCAGAATGCAAACAACAGAGCAGCATATCTGGAAGAATATAATTACCAGACGAAAGAAGATCAGGAAATACTACACAGTCTTCATAGAGAATCCAGGTGCCAAGGTATGATGCTGATACAAGAACTGCCTTAATATGACAGCCAGAAGTAATGTCATTGTGCTTCCTCAAAGCCATGCGCTAGTAATGTTGCTGGAGGAGGGTTTATTATGCTTCAGTTGTGTTTACTTCAGAGAGAGCTTATCATGCCTGTCATATATAAGGAGGTTGCCAAGATACATGGCATGCCTGAAGCTGTAAAATAGCTCCAGACAGTAATTGTTCAGGTACTGAGTAGATGTTCTGACATGGATTTTATACCTGGTCCTCTTTTCAGCACTTCAGACTATCACAGGTTTCAGTTTGTTTGGAAATACTGTTTGACATGCAGGTTTGCATTTTGTTTTCTAGTGTTTGCCTGGGCTACAGACTTGTCCACAGACTTGGAATGCCAGCTCTCTGTCAGCTGTAAATGCTACGAAGCTGCTAATGAAATTTTACTCTTCAGCAATTTAAAAAACCAAAACCCAGAGCAGCATGTACAGGTACTAAAGAGGATGGGTAACATCAGGAATGAGATTGGAGTGTTTTACATGAACCAGGCTGCTGCAGTGCAGACCGAGAGAGTGGGCAAGTATTCATTGTTCCCCTTCTTATTTCACAGAGCTACAACAGTAATCGTGTTCACTAATACTGCAAGAAATCCTGAGTATTTCTGATTATAAAGACAACATTTAAATGACTTTGTACAGTAAATACTTCTCTATAATTGATGTTATGCAACTTTAAGTATTTGTCTGCAGTAGGTTACTGTGCCTTGTACATTGTACTTAATTGAGCCTAGACTGAATAAGGGAATCTATAGCTTTGGAGAAATTCCTTTGAAGTGTATAAAATGCCCTCAGAAAACATGATGGAGACTTAAGACAACTCAGTTATAAAAGGGAGGGTGTGATGCATTCTTGATGTGTTTGGCTAAGTCCAGCAGGAGCAAGCATAAGCTTGATTTAAACATAAGAATAGCTTCAATAAAGCTATACTATGAACTTTTTGGTAAAGAAATCCTTGGAAACCTTTGCTTCCTGGTTTATTTTTGGTGGTTTTGTCTTGAGGAAATAGAGGTTACCTAAGCTTCTTTTACGGTAAGATGTTTGGGGTTTTGCTTTTGGAAGCAAAGCCAACAGTGTCTACAAGTAAGAGTTATGTAAACCAGAACAAATGAGAAACTGGTGATTCAATGTAAACAGCTCCAGTCTCTGTGGTGTTTGGACACCACAGAATCAACTAGGTTGGAAAAAGGCCTTTAGGACCATGGAGTCCAACCATTATCCCAGGACTGCCAAGACCACCATCTGATTGCTGTCACCTTTGTTCAATTAAT